>NC_031998.1:33387553-33388283 GCF_001879085.1 Nicotiana attenuata | reverse complement strand
AGAGAGGAACCTCAGAGTATTTCAGAACAAGAAAAGAGATGCTGAATGGTTGACAAGATCAATTGTGCAAGATGTACATGTGCGAGGTGCAAACAAGGTGAAGATTGCAAGCAAATTGGGAACGATGAATTGGTATCCATGACTATTGTACTACGAAAGACAACACTTATCAATAGATTGATACCAGTAGCTTAGCTTCTTTTTGAGTAGTTACTACAGTCTGAGTCTACTGATCATACTATAGGGGTTTTGTTTTGAATTGTACAATAACATCTTTCCCTGGTAATAAAAATTTATTTACCAAAAAAAAAGATTGTACCTTCTCTCGTAAGGGGGTTCATGGACAGAGATTATATAGCCAACCAGTAGCAAATCCCTTTTGATTTCGTCAAGCATTGAAATCAACATGATGTATACAAAATTAGCGATACATATTGTGAGCACGTGATTTTTGCCCTAAGCAATAATTCCCAAATTTCAAACAAAATAATTTCTCTAGTATTTTATAACTTTCGTGAATTTTGTGGCATTCTTTGGTAATTGTTGCATTTTTATTTTTTTTTGTGCATTTAATCCATATGAAAATACAAAAAATATGCATCGGCATTTAGGGATTTAATTTCACAATTGTAGTAGTAATTAGTTTTAGAATAAAACGTAAGGAAATCGCAAGAAATAGGTCTTTGCATTTGTTTCTAAATAGAGTTATAGTAATTTTTAGGAGTTTAAA
>NC_031998.1:33381321-33385112 GCF_001879085.1 Nicotiana attenuata | reverse complement strand
ACAGATTACTATTGCCATAGACCTGGGCCCGAAGTTCACAGCTCAAACGATAGACACGAAGAGTCTATTAAACTACATTAGGGATATGGGGGTATTAATTTACAATATAAATGTAGGGTTTCGAGTTAAGTAGCGGGTTCAAATTAAGAGGGTCCTTCCTTTTGTTTGAATTCGGACTTGAACTTGAGACCCGAATTTATAAATGCAAATTAATTAGGGCCCTTTTTAGAGACAACACTGTAATAGAAAATCATAGTTTCTTTAGAATACCCTTTAAATAAAACATGAGATGAGCCTCGCCGCATAAAACATACAAATTGCGGGGCCCTCATTAAATACTATGTTAAAATATTTTAAAAATCGGGTAAGCCATTTAGCAAATTTCCATGGTCTCCCGCAAAGATACCAACACGCTAGTCGCTTTAGGCGCGTTATTTAATAATTTTACCTTCCTAAACTCGGGTGCGCATTTCATGCAACCCAAATCCAAATCCCAAAACGTTGAATAAGAGGTGTTGAGGATCCGGGTGCATTTCATGTGACGTGATCCAAAAACACGCTCTTAAACGGCGTTCACTTTCGTAAAAAACAAAATAAACTAAAAGCGGTAAATAATCTTAAAATTGCACTATAGGTTTAAATATGTATAAAAACCAGATTTTAGCCATTTATAATAATTTAAGCGACCGTGCTAGAACCACGGGATCCGGGGGTGCCTAACACCTTCCCTCGGGTCAACAGAATTCCTTACACAGAATTTCTGGTTCGCAGACTCCAATTGGGGAGTCGAAATTTTCCTCGATTTGGGATTTAAATTAAATCGGTGACTTGGGACACCAAAAGCCAATCCTATCCCAAGTGGCGACTCTAAAAATAAATAAATGATCCCATTTCGAATAATGTCACTTTAAATGGAAAAACTCCCTTATACATTTATCCTTCGGGGTAGGTGTGTAAAAAAGGAGGTGTGACAGGGGGAAGGGGAGCTGACCATTGGGGATAATGTAGAGAGATGAGAGAGAAGGTAAGATACAGTAAACTCAGGCAAGAAAGGCATTGAGAGCATTAAAAGGATTGAAAAGCCAAATAAATAAGGTTCTTTCTCTCAAAGAATCACATGCAAAAATCACCTTTCATATTTTTAAGCGTGATTAGCAACATTAGATGCAAGATGGAAAGAAAATTTCATGGATGAGGTAGCAAATAAGGTGATGAAATACAAAAAAAATCCAATATTCCAAAAATCTAAGCAAAAACGGAATGGGTAGAGTTGAAATTCATTGAGAACATATAGATGAGTCAGGAAGATTGGAGGTGATTTGGACTGGTTTTGTATCAAAATTCGTAATTAACTCGAGTTCAAAAAATTCTTCTGCGACACATGTATCAAACATGTATCACGCATGTATCTCACATACATGTATACATGGATATACATGTGATACACAATGATACTTATGTGATACACAAATAATACACAGTGTGATACATATATCGTTTTTTTTTCATGTTTTGTTTTTACTTCAATTTTTTAATTCAAACCACCTCAAAACTTCACCAAATCATCCCAAAACTGAGATTCAAGCTCTTTAAGATGTACCCAATCTATTCTAATAACACCCACTCAAAAGAAAGCAAGAATTTGATATTTTTTTTGCTACAAATAGCTAATTGGCTAATATTAGTAATGTTTTATGAATTGGCCAATTTTTGTAATGGGCTACTTATAAATGGACATAGCTGGTAGTTTCTCGATAAAATTGTGTTTGGTTATAACGTTTGCAATGTATTTGGATGTACTTTTCCCCAAAATCATTGTTTGCTCAAAAGTTATCGTGTGCTTTATGAGTGCAAAACAATACAAATAAGTTACGGAAAAATCATAGCAAATCGTAATAATCCATTGGACCAAGCGAAGAACATGAAAATAAGTACTCAAGGTTAGGAGAAGAAATCTTAACAGCTTTTATTGACAATATTGGTTTGGTCTGCCTCTCCATGAAGAGGTTCAGAGCCTTACAATGGTGTTTTCTCTTCCCATAAGATGGGTATATTTTTCTCTTCTCTCTCTCTTTTGTGAATAGTGGTTTAGAAGCAGCCCCCCTTTCTAGGGCTTCCGCTCTTAGTATTTATAGATGTGAGCTTCGTGAGCTGGCAATAAATGGTCGTGGCCACGCTGAGGTTCCGTCCCCATGGGGGAATGAATGGGCCGTGCCCTCGCAGATTAAATCGGACAAGAGTCGAATCCTGTTATGAATAAGTGGCCATACCACTTATTAATAATGGATTAGCTCAAGACGAGATTAACTCCGTTAATTACCGTGAGATCGGATTCTGACCCATACAGTTAGTACCTCCGCTTATTGAGGTCGTGTTTCGGCCGAGCTCGATGAGCGGACTTCATCGATTGTGATTTGAAAAAAACTCGAATAAGGGGGTCGACTTATTGACGGCGGTGGCCTTAGCCGTTTACACGTTGGAGATGGCCGTAGCCTTTCATATATTGGAGAGCCTTTCATACATTAGAGATGGTCGTAGCCTTTCATATATTGGGGATGGCCGTAGCCTTTCGTATATTGGAGAGCCTTTCATACATTAGAGATGGCCGTAGCCTTTCATATATTGGGGAGCCTTTCATACATTAGAGATGGCCGTAGCGTTTCATATATTGGGGATGGCCGTAGCCTTTCATATATTGGAGATGGCCATGGGGAATGAGTATGCGCCGGGTACGTATTTGGTCACGTCCAGAATTTTGAAGGCGTACGGCACATTCTTTCAGCGTTCGCAGGCCGTTGCGATTATTCTGACGGCGGGACATTGGCGGATGGCTGAGAAGCCGCTTCGCGGAGCTTGTCATAATAACGCATGCTTCAGCAGAACCGAACCGTTTTACGGTTGGTCGTGCAGTTAATGATGGCTATTGGGTTTCGCGAAAGCCATTTATGTTGCCTATAAAAGTGGGTTGAGGCATTCATTTCTCATATCTTCATTGTTCATCTGAGAGAGATTCTGAGGAAACTTTTTCATTCTGCTAATTCATCTTATCCTTTCTTTCCTTTGATTGTGATAACCTTTGTCTTGCCCACCGAATTCTATCCCTTTCTCTTTAGTAGATCAACAATGGCAGGCAGTTCTTCCCACGATGCTCTTCCGATAGATTTTCCGGTAGTTGAAGGGCCACCTCCGGCAATGGGAGGTGCAGAACAGATAGAGACCGGAGAAGTTCCGTCGGTTGACGAGGTAGTTCCTCGGCCCGGAGGTCTGGCGATTGATTTCACTGTCGACGGTGGAGAGGACCCGGTGGATGAAGCCCCGTTAATGGGGGAGATTGGGGTGGCCTTATTACGGGAACAGGGGGTCATTCCCACCCATGCAGACATCGTTCTCGCTAGAAGCGAAGAGAGGGTCCACACCGACCGCAGGGGATACTGCGTTTTTTTACGCCTTTCCTTTCAGGTTGGGGTTCAAGATCCCGCTCTCAATGCTGGTGGTGGATTTCTGCCGTTATTACGGGGTGTGCCCGGGTCAGCTCGCTCCTTCCCTCTACAAATTGTTGGCAATGTTCATCAAGTACGCGGAATTGGCCCGTAGGGAGGTCACGCTGCAGCATGTGGTTAGTCTCTACGCTCCCCAGAGAGTCCGTGGCACCATGATTCAGGCGTGCCCTCGTGGGTCGAGAGGCCTGGTCATGAGATTGGATGATGAGGTCGACCCTCGCCCTTTCGAGCACTTCTTTTATATCAGGACCAAGCATCTGGGTGACGGATGCTACGTGGGTTCCCAGAGGC
>NC_031998.1:33324436-33379967 GCF_001879085.1 Nicotiana attenuata | reverse complement strand
TTCTAGGGCTTCCGCTCTTAGTATTTATAGATGTGAGCTTCGTGAGCTGGCAATAAATGGCCGTGGCCACGCTGAGGTTCCGTCCACATGGGGGAATGAATGGGCCGTGCCCTCGTAGATTAAATCGGACAAGAGTCGAATCCTGTTATGAATAAGTGGCCATACCACTTATTAATTATGGATTAGCTCAAGACGAGATTAACTCCGTTAATTACCGTGAGATCGGATTCTGACCCATACAATCATACAACATGATTTATACCCCATAATTTATAAAAATTATCAAAATCACCCAAACTTGATTATCCTACCTGAAACAAATAATTAAACCTGCTTAATGCTTAATTATATTCGTATTTTCTCTTATATTAGAAGCAAGAGTTGCGCTTCATTAGCTGTCTGTGTCATCAACATGACTGCTTCAGATTCAAAGGATAATCAGGTCTCTTTAGTTAAAATGGGGCACCATGATTAGCCAAAAAAGGAATATAACTTTAGATGCAGTACACGCTTTTGTGTACCTTGACCAAATTGCCCATTTGCTTATCTCATCATTCACAACAGCCACAACTTTTTGATGCTCTGCGTGGCATGATAAAACTGAAAGGGCCTTTTTTTTTTTTTAAAAAACTTTTTCTCTTTTCTCTCCATGTTAAGTGTCATGAACTCTCTCTCTCTTTCTAATATTACTCACAAAAAGCCTTTGAATGGAATCCTTGAAAATGTAGTTTTCACTTCTTTTTTCTTTCGGCTTCTTTTTAATGTTAAGATTTTACATTTAGAAATAACATAGCTACTAATTTATAACATAACAGAGCTTCATCTAAACAAATACCTCATATCTAATTGGCTTTTATAGGAGGTTTATTTATATAACTCCACAATTTTACTGTAAAATAGCATATCGCAATGACATTTACTTGAGCTCCCTAATGATCGTAAACTGATTAAATTTGTTAATCACACCTAAACCTTTAATGAACTTGATTTATATTAATTTTTTCATATGAGCTTGGGCCCGTCCTGGGTTCTTTACTTATCTTTTTATTATTTAATTCATTATAAATTGGCTCTTCAAGAAAAAGTTGCATAGGTCAGAGATTTTCGAATTGCCAATCTTCACTTATAATTGAGGTAAAAATAAAGTATTTAATAAACGTAAAATCTTAATTGATATACTGAACTGAGATATTATTTAACACTTGAAAAGGAGTACAGATGTAACCACTTCCTGGTTTGACACATAGTAGCTATATTGAGGTATTATTAGGGATAGCAGTGGAAAGCTTGTCGTCATTGGCATATATATATATATATATATATATGCATATTTGAAAATATGAATATATTATTTGAAGTTAGAGTTAATTATCCGCTCGGATCTGAACTAGTTCAATCTCTTTAATGCAGCTTCAGAAATCAAATCTGAAGTTCTTCTATCTTTCAAATGCAACTTCAGAAATTCAAATTTTAAGGAGTTCAATCTATTGAATGCAATTTCATATTTCGAATCTTAAATTTTGAAACATAAACTTATTTTTTGATTTCAACAATCCAATACACGATTCAATGCCCAAATCTACTTTAAATGAGCTTAAATTTGAAACATAACTTTCAAATATCATAAATAACAAATCTCGATCATCAAATTGTCGAAATAACAATAAATTTAACAAACCCATTTTGCAACTGAAAAGAAGAAGAAGAAGCTAAGTACAAAGAAGAAAAAACAACATTAAAGAAGAAGAGAAAAATGTATGTATTTGAAGTTGTTTAAAAATTAGGTATCAGTTAAACTTTTTATAAAAAATAAGTATAAATTAAACAGATGACGCAAAATTGAGCGCCACATGAATTTTTCACCTTTCATCATGGTTGTTGGGCCCGGGCACTGCCCGGGCTAATCGTAACTAGTTTTTAATAGAAAAGATAGTGAAAGCCGATGAAATTGATTTTTCCGAAGATGAAGAAAACTTGACAATCACAACGTAGAATTTTGTTGGTGAAGTTTCCTTTTATCTCATTACCTTGATCTTCTTGTTGTTTTCTTAGTTATAGTTTCTATCAGTTGTAGGCAATAACAAAGGGAAAGAGTGTTTGATGGTTGGGTGGGTATTTAGTTCTAGTGGGTAGATGGGGTCCTTTTATAAATTCTAAAAATTTGAGGCAAATGTTTAAAATCAAAGAAGTTTCCAAGTTATAGATTTTTCGTGATCTAAAAATTGAGGTAAATGTTTATCAAAAATTCATTAACAACTATTTGACTCGTCAAAAACTCCATTCATTAATCATGATTCAGAAGTTGAGATCAAACACTAATATCATGCCATAAAAGTGAATTTAATTTCATTCAAAATTCGTCATGTTTTAATTTTTGATAGATCTTCATTATTCAACTCTTTATATTTTTCTCTTCAAATCTTGTTTTTTTTTACTTTATTTCGTTTGATAATAATATATTTTTTTAATTTGTAGGTTATAAAACTTATTTAATAATTAGTGTTAGTAATAATAATTTGCAAATAGCTATATTCATTATTATGTTTTTAGTAATTAATTAGAGTATCAAATTTTTTGTTAATTTATTACTTCTAATATCTTATTGGAAGCACACAATGGTAAGTTAATTACATAATATTGAATTATTCCTCTAAGACTTGCCGTTTTTTAATTTTTGAAATTGTAACTTGGTTGCTTTTAAAAAAAATGTCAATAAAGAAAACAATAGTTTTTCGAGGAAAAACAATTATATTGTTGTACTAAAAATTTATTTTGTATTATTTACTTCTTGTCCAAATCTATGTAAAAAATGATATTTTCAATTGTCTGTTAGAAGAAAGTGTTAATTTTCTTTTCGGTTAGCCTCGGTCTTTGAAACTTACATGTCGTATAAGGTTTTTAAATTTCTCTATATGAGGTCCTCAATACAGTTGACGTAAGACTTTTTTTTAAGCCTTTATTAAAATTTAATGTTATATTATTTAAATAAGAAAATAATTTACGTGAAGTAAAACCTTTAAACTCCTAAATATTAGGAAAGTAAAATTTCAGTTGATTTTAAAGTTCTAAATATTAAGAAAGTAACTTAAATTGCGATTTACATGAGATCTATTATTAAAGGGCAAAAAAGACGAACGAAATTTCTCTAAGAGCTTTTTTGCTTTTAATAAAATACTAGTATCTATAAACGTGCGTTGCACGTTAATAATAACACATGATGGTTTAAATATTTATTTATATGAAGGAATAATAAATTTAATTAATGAGAGAAATTTTATATATAATACTACAACAATCATCTAAATGCCGAAAAATATTATTACATTATACGTGAATTCAAAATTAAAGGATATCATAATAACTTACATAAATGATCAGTTTTAGTCATATTACGTAGATAATTATGTATTGTAGTTTAAAGGTATCTACTTTGATGGTGTCTTATCGAATACTTCTATATAGACAGTGTTTTTTGTATATGTTTCCTTCTAATGCTTTGGTTACTCTGCTATAACCAGAACTCTTCTTGTCGATATTGATATCTCTTTTGAAAGTGCAACATATAGTTATTCGTAAGAAAATATATTGTGGTAAATATAGTTCAATATTTAAGATGTTTGTCCTTGTGCTTTATTTATTTAAGTACAAAATATAAACATACTGAAAATTATTCTCACACAAACTTAAAGGATATTCTTTAGTTTCGAAAGAAAAAACTTGAATTCGGGGATAAACACATACTTAGAAGCATATTGACCAGTATCATAAGTTCTGCATGTATGACGTTACTGTCAAAACTTCTTATATACCATATGTGTACTATTACATAAGCTATTCGGTAGATCTAAGTTTTCAGTAGCATAACATACATATTTTTCTTCAAAATTAACCTATATGCAATAGAAGATCAATTTTAACTTAGTCTATTTTATATTTATTTATTATATATATATATATATATATATATATATATATATATATATATATATATATATATATATATATGGGGACACTAACATAGGTAAAAAATAATAAACTTGACAACAAACATGTCGGTAGAAGGCCATTTGGTATAAAAGTATTTAAGTATTCTTCTTAGTAGTTATTGTTGGTATCATCTTCAGTTGAGTCAAAACTGAAAAATATTTTGTTTTTACCATAAAACTTAGCGATCAACATTTTATTTAGTTGATCAATATATTCGTTTTTGCTAGCTAAGATAGCTCTTTAATTTCTACCATGTAATTTGCATAAATTGCGTTTTAATCTAATGATGAAAATATATATTTTCCTTATTAAATGCACTACTATTACCATTGGGGTTGATAACCAAGTGCTCTAAAAGAACCAAATCATCTTTTACTGGATGCTCTTATTCGTTTCCGACACGAAGCAAGAAGTTACTGAATGTTGGATCTGTTCTTACTTTTATATTTCTTGTCATTTGAATATTTTTCATTTGAGGTCTTAAGTATAATTTTGGCAAGCTAGCTTTTACAGTTTCTGCTTTGGTCAATTTTGGAATTACTAATCGTACTTGACAGAAATCACCTCCCAAACTATTACTTTTCCACCAAACGGTTCATCGATATCCAACATCTCTCTAAAACTCTAGGCGATTGTTTCGATCGTTTGACGCTTAGCCAAAAGCGATTCATCCCATATTATCACTTTTGCTTTCCTTATAAATTTAGCATTATTGCTCTGATTTGATATATTTATGATAGTTATTTCAGTTATTTGAAGAAGTATATCAAATCTAAAGTGGGTTGTAGGACCTCATAATAAAATCATTGTTGGTACATCACTTGTTCTTATTGTTGACAATATCATGCCCCTTGATCAGATATTTGCAAGTAATGCATGACATAGAAATATTTTTTTGATTCCGTCGGAGACATATAAAAAGGATAATCTCGCTATACCAGAGTCGATTTTTTATAATATAGTCTTCAAAGCTTATTCTTGTTCAGGATTTAGCTTTGATTGTGCTTTCTCAAACACTTGTATGACCTTCTTAATATTATACTAATCTTTTTTACTTTGTGATCTATTTTTTTAAATCTCTAACACTCTTTTTATGGAATAAATTTATGTACCCTAAGATTTTTTTTAATTAAAAAATAATTTTACTCATATGATGAGTTTAAAAAATAATTTAATTGGATCTCTTGCTAAATAATTAATGAAAAGATTTGATTATTTGGTTTTAACATAAAATATAATTTATTTTCTGTTGATTTAGATTCTTAATATTAGTTCATCTCATTTTTTGAATATTTAACCGTGATTATAATTTATCCACCATAAATTTTATTTTTAAAGAGTAAAAAGATCGATAAGATTCAACTTTTAGATATTTATGTTTGCAAAATTATTAATGGTATTGGCTCTTACCAACCTTTTTCTTTCTTTTCTCACACATTTATATTCTTAAAAAATTTCTTAGTTGTTCTTTAATAATTGGGTATATTTTTCTATATTACATGAATAACTAATAATAAACAAAATGTTATTTGAGTAGGAAAGCAGTTCAAATATAATATAATAATATATTATCGTGGGAACATTTTCTCAATTTCAACACTTTATGCAGTCCGTTTAGCATTAATTTTTTTTGGTATTGAATATTATAGAGTGGTAATGTATTACCAATATGGAGGATTATTATCAATTGATTTTATTAAATCTTCCTACATATTTTTAATAAGAGTTCAATAGACATGATTGTATTAATTTTAAAATATTATAATTTTAAAAAATTAACACAGAAGTAATTGTAGTCCAAAAAATTAGTTATTACAGCTATGTCATTTCCTTATGAGTTCTTCTGTTTAATTTAATATTTAGAGCTATTTTTATTTATCAATATTATATTCGTGCTTTTATAATCATATATGAGCTCTCCTGTTTTTAAATATATTTGGACAATATAATACGTTTTTAAAAAAATTAAATTAGTAATAGAATTTTTTTAAGAAGTATATCCTAGAAGTAATAGGATTACAAGGCTAATGTCTAGAATTTCGATTATGTCCTTTTATTATGAGTTATTATGCTTAATATTAAAAGGTTATTTTTGTAATCCAACATTTTATTCATGCTTTTATAATAATATAGATAGATAGATAATGACTGCTATGTATTATATTTTATGATGTTTGATCCAATAGGAAATATGGGGTTGCTCGGACATATCATGACAATCATCGGCCACCAGTAATTCTAGTTGCGATTCAAGTGTGCTTCTGTTATAGGAATAACAAGTAAGTTCTCTGTTTATAATTTACGTAACTTCTAATATGTTTAGATTGTCGCATTCTTTCATATCCATTTAAGGAATGATTGTTGGTTTTGAACAATCTTAGTTGTGGTTGCCTCTTTGGACAAAAATGATAACTTACTACAAATTGGCCAGTTAAAAAGAATTCCATCCACTTGCTTCCAGATAGCATGAAGTCTATATGCAGGAAATTTAGTTTGTGGATATATGCGAACGAAATATATATATAAGGGAAGGTGATAATTTTTACAGATTAGAGGCAATGTCCAGCCTTAACTCTATCGTGTAGCTCATGCAAAGAAGTAGAGAACAGAAATGTACAAAGAGAATTTTTGTATTGAGAATGAATTATCGGTTTCATTGTAAAATGAGAATACAACTATATAAAGAAGAAATGATACACTTCTAACTGCCTAGCTAGCTATACACGTGTGAATTAATTATGTAGCCACTAATTATCTACGCTCCTATTTACAAATATAGCCCCTTCGTGTATGCATTTTAACTTACTCATATTTCATCAATCCCCCTCAAGCTAGTGGGTGCCAAGATATTTAGCACACCTAGCTTGCCAACCAAATACTCATGTTGTGGCCTTCCCAGACCTTTTGTAATATGTCTGTTTCTTGATCTCTTGATCCTACATGTTATGTTTTTACCAGTCCTTCTTGAATCTTTTGTATTATAAAGTAAAAATCAATTTCTATATGTTTTGTTCTTTCATGGAACACTGGGTTAGCTACAATTTGTAATGCAATTTTGCTGTCACTATATACGGTAATTGGTTGCTCAACTTCTGTTCCCAACTCCTTTAATAAAGATGTTAATAACAGCAATGACCATGCTTCTACACTCAGCTTCTGCTGAACTTTTTGAGATTGTATTTTGTTTCTTGGATTTCCATGAAACTAAGGAGTCTCCATACTTGACCAAGTACCTCATTCAGACATGATGCGCAGTCTGCATCACAAAAGACCTTCAGCTGGTTTGAGCTTTGGCTGCTCAATAGTATCCCCAGTCTTGGCTCCCTTTTAACATACCTCACCACTCTCACTGTTGCATCCCAATGAGATCTCTTAGGATGTTGTAGGAACTAACTGAGGGTCTGAACTGAGAAGGCAATGTCAGGCCTAGTCATGGATAGATACAACAATTTCCCAATAAGCCTCTGATATTCCCCTGCATTCTCAAGTAGCTGATATTCTAATGTTCCTGTCAGCCTGTCAAGCTCTGGAGATGTTAGTTTCACATTGGTTTCCAAAGGAGTCCAAGTTGGTTTGGCACCACCAAGTCCCAATTTTGATATAATTTTCAGTGCATATTTCCTCTGATTGATTAGTATGCCTCTGTTGGACCTGCTGAACTTCATCCCAAAGAAGAATTTCAATTTCCCTAAGTCTTTAATTTTGAATGCTTGATGCAAGGTTGCTTTAGTAACCTCAATGAGTTGCAAATTATTTTCTGTGACCAACATATCATCACATATAAAAATATCACTACAATGTCAGTGCCATAATGTTTGATGAATAACGAATGGTCTAGGCTACTTTGTTAAAAGTGAGACTGCAGCAAAGCCTCGTTCAGCTTTAAGTTCCATTGCCTGCTTGAGACCAAAAAAGGATTTTACATGTCTGCACACCACACCAGACTCCCCCTGGATTGTAAAATCCTGAGGCAACTCAATGTAGACCTCAATCATGTAAATCTCCTTGGAGAAAAATATTATAAACATCCAATTGATGGACTACCCAACTATGTACTGCAGCAAGAGAAAGAACAGTTCTCACTGTATTAATCTTAACCACAGGAGAGAATGTCTCATGGTTATCAAGAACCTCTCCTTGGTTATAACCCTAAGCAACAAGCCGTGCCTTAAACCTTTCTACTTCGCCATCAGCTTTGAGTTTTACCTTATATACCCATTTACAACCAATTGGCTTCTTCTCTTATGGTAAGAGAACCAGTTCCCAGGTCTTATTATCTTGCAGCGCTTGAATTTCTGCTTGCATGGCTTCAACCCATCTCCTATCCTTAAAGGCTTCCTGAAAAGACTTAGGTTCCACTGTAGAAGAGAACACGCACAGATAAGCTTGATAGCAAATTGACAATCTAGCATAAGAAACATAGTCACCAATAGGATATAAGACATGGTTCCCAGAAGTTCTGTTAGTGACATAATCTGTCATCCAAGTTGGTTCTTTAGATTCCCTCTGTGACCTCCTTAGAGGAATTGTTGTAGTGTCTGTTGCAAAGGAGGAGTAGTCTCCTCAACAACTTCGACATGATTTGAAATTGTAGGTGGAGTACGTTCAGTAGTAGGAGTAGGAGTAGGAGTAGAATGAGAGACACCATCATCAGTTGAGTGAATAACTTCTGCAGAATCAGAAGTTGGTGTAGTAACAGGAGTAAAAGTTGTATCATTAGGCATATCTTCTATCATACTATTAGTAATAGGCAATATCTGGAAAGGATCCCAAGGATGGGTGTGTGACGGATCCCTGTTAAGTTGGAATTGAAATACAGTCTTTCTGAAAATCACATCTCTATGGACAAAAAATCCGTGCCTTTCCAAATCATACAACACATAACCTTTGGTGATTCCAGAATATCCCATGAAAACTGCCTTTACTGCCCTGCTTTTGTCAATTCTTGGCATAACACTAGCATAGCAAAGGCATCCAATTGTCCTCAAATGAGTGACAGATGGTTTCTTCCCAAATAATAGCTCATAAGGTGACTTTCCAGCAAGTGTTTGTGATGGTAATCTGTTGATCACATATGTTGCAGCTAAAACACCATGTCCCCAAAAATTTAGTGGAATATGCCCTTGAAATCTAGTTGCCCTTGCAACCTCTAGACAGTGTCTATTCTTTCTCTCAGCTACACCAGGTGTATAAGCACATGTTCTTTGATAAAGTATACCTAATGACTTAAACAAATCTTGCATTGCTGAGAGGACAAATTCATCACCATTGTCAGATCTAATAGTCTGTACTAATCAATTCAATTAAGTTTCTATCAACTTCAAGAAAGACTTAAGAACAATATCACATCACATTTTAGTTTTGAAAGGAATATCCAAGTCACACGAGAAAATTCATCCATAATTTTAAGAAAAAATTTATTTCCATCAGATATTGGTATGCTACAGGGTCCCAATACATCTAGGTGTAACAATTGGAAGGCTTTAATAGACTTGCTATTGCTCGTAGGAAAAGACTATCGTACATCTCTAGCTAGTGGACAAACATCACAGCTTTCTACAATGGATTTACAATCCTCTAACTTGTAACCAAGTAATTCTTTCATAGACCCTCCAGATGCATGTTCCAATCTTTTATACCAGAGTAGTAGATCCCACTTGGTTGCTTGAACACTGATTCCTTGTGCTGATAGTGCTTATTATGTCCAGTTCTAGTAGAAGCTTTAGGAACTAGCAAGTAAAGGCCATCCTTTCCTCTCCCAATCCCCTTCACCTTCCCAATGGAGAGGTGTGATGACCCAAAAGGTCATCTTCTGTCTTAGAATCCGATTCCGTATTTCGAGGCCTTAAAAAACTCATTTTCTTTCTCCTCGATTTGCATGCGCAGTCTGGGCGTGTTTCCGGAAAGCCTTTATATGAAAATTTGAGAAAAATATTGACTTTTGCCTTTAAAATTGATTTAAGTTGATTTCGGTCAACATTTTGAGTAAACAGACACGGAACTGTAATTTGACGGTCCCGGAGGGTCCGTAGTAAAATATGGAACTTGGGCGTATGCCCGGAGTCGAATTCCGAGGTCCCTAGCCCGAGAAATGAACTTTTGAAGAAATTTGTTGAACTAGAAATATAATAGTTTTTAGAAATTGAATAATATATGAACTTGTTGGTATCGGGCCCGTATTTTGGTTTCGGAGCCCATTACTGATCCGTTATGATATTTATACCCTATCTGTGAAGTTTGGTGAGAAACGGACGTGATTTGAAGTGATTCGGACCTTTGGTTGAGAAAATAGAAAGTTTGAAACTATCTTGAAAATTTCATGTGTTTTGGTGTTGAATTCATAGTTCTAGGTGTTATTTTGGCGATTTGATCGCATGAGCAAGTTCGTATGATGTTTTAAGACTTGTGTGCATGTTTGGTTTGGGGCTTCGAGGGCTCGGCTGAGTTTTGGATAGGCTACGGAGTGATTTGAAACTTAAGAAAAATTTCTGGTATGTTGCAGGTCTGCAAACTTTGCATTTGCGAAGAAGCTTCGCATTTGCGATCAGTAGGGCTGGGAGGGGACCTTCGCAATTGCGGAGCTCAGCATCGCATTTTGCGATAAGAACAGGTCGCATTTGCAATAGTAGCAACTCCTGGACATTCTTCGCATTTGCGATGGAACGTTCGCATTTGCGAACCCTTGATCGCAAATATGATATCTGCAACTATTCAAAAACGATTTTTGACGGGATTTTTGATTCATTTCTTAAATTTTCAAACCCTAACTTGAAGAGGTGATTTTCCAAAGACCATTTATTCCCCAAATCATAGGTAAATGATTCTTAACTTATTTCTTTCAATCTATTTCATCTTTTTACAAGATTTCATCATAAAATCTAGGGGTTTTCATGGTGGAATTGGGTATTTTTGGGTAGAACTTAGGAATTTCGAAATTTGGGGATTTTGATCTCAAATTGTCGGATTCCAAAACCAATTGTATATCCGGGCTCGGGGGTGAATGGTTACTCGGGTTTTGGTCCGAATTTCGAGTTTTGACCAAGCGAGCCCGAGGTCGATTTTTGACTTGGAAAATATTGGGAAATCTATAATTATGCATTGGAATTAGTTTCTTTAGCGTTAATTGATGTTATTAAGTTAATTATGTTTAGATACGAGAGGTTTGGAAGTGGAAACTAAGGGAAAAGCGGTATTTGAGGCTTGAGTTTGGCCGTGGAATCGAGGTAAGTGTTGCGGCTAACCTTAGCTTGAGGGATTAGGTGTTACTTGCTTATTTGCTACGTGTTTGAATGTTGAGTACAACGTATAGGTGAGGTGACGAGTATATATACGTTGTTGTCGAGTCAATACATGTGAGTGTGTCTTATTCTTGAAAATGTTGCATATTAATCATATTGTTTATGTGTAGACTAGTTATTTGATGTGTTGAGAAGTTTCTTATCATGTTTTATGGGCTTTGGTATTGATGGGTTTTACCCAAAGTTGAGATTGGTATTGTGGAACTAAGAGTTGAAGTAAGACTTGTTGTTGCCATTTCTATCTCTTTATTATTGTTGTCTCTAATTTGGGTGAGGTAGAGTGGTAAAGCACGAAAGGTGATGTCGTGCACGTTTCTATTACTTATGGGGTGAGAAAGAGTGATAAAGTACGAAGGGTGATGCCGTGAACATTTCTATCATTCATATGGTGAGGTTGAGTGGTAAAGCACGAAGGGTGTTGCCGTGTACGTTTCTATTATTGATTATCTGGTGAGATTGAGTGGTAAAGCACGAAGGGTGATGTCGTGCACGTTTCTATTAGTGATTACCTGGTGAGGTTGAGAGTAAAAGCACGAAGGGTGATGCCGTGCATTTTTCGTTTGCCGTGTTTACTTGTTATTACTGGTTCAAAGTGTACTAGCTGTTTGAATTCCTCTACTGCTGTGATTCTTTATTTTGGTACCCCCATAGCATGTTGCCCCTTTCCCGTTAATTTCTGCTTAGCTTCTATTAATTGTTATTCTATCAGCATATTGTTTAACTGCACAAGTTTATGTTATTTGTCGTGTCCTAGCCTCGTCACTACTTCGCCGAGGTTAGACTCGGCATTTACCAGTACATAGGGTCGGTTGTACTGATACTGCACTCTGCACTTTCTGTGCAGATCCCGGTACTGGACCATACTGATCAGAGTTTGGGTTGCTGCCTTCAGTCCACAGGAGACCCAAGGTAGATCTGCCGGCGTTCGCAGACCCTGGAGTCCCCTTCCCTCTATCTTAGTTTCCTATTTTCTTTCATTCCGAAAAACATATGTATTTCCTTTAAACCAATATTTGTAGAAATTCTTAGACGTTCGTGGATTGTGACACCAGATCTTTTGCGTAGTCGTGTACTAGTGTATTAAAATGTTATAAAATTTCCGCACTTCGTATCTGTGTAGTTTAAATCATTGTTAGTTGCTGTTTGGTTAATGATTAATGTGTTAGAACTATATCCGTTGGCTTGCCTAGCATTCTAAGAGTTAGGCGCCATCACGATCCCGGCGGTGGGGAATCCGGATCGTGACAAGAGGTCCTGGAACATGCAAAAATCAGGGTAGAAAGAAACAAAACACTGGAGATCCCTGGTTACCTTAGAAACAAATAACAAGTTATACTCAAAATTAGGGACATACAATACATCTTGCACTTTCACCACTTCTGTGAGTTTGCAGCTACCAATATGTGTTACGATTGTGACACCCCCTTTAGGTAGATGTACTTTTCTACCTTTCATTGAACGAACTGTCTTAATGTTAGTTAACATGTCTAAGCTGGCTACCATATGGTTAGTTGCTCATGTGTCAATTATCCACTTTTCCTTTTCTATCCTAGTCATGAAAGGTCATTTTGGCCATAGTCTCCATAGGTAGATCTTTATTGAGCATCTCATGATGTGATCATATTGTTCAGCAGTAAGTTGAGGTGATATTCGCAGATCCCCTACAATCATCTTATTTGGAGTAAGCTTCGTGCTTGGAGTAATCATAGAGTAAGCTTTGTTGATATTTGGTGTTGGCTTAGTTATGAGAATCTGGCTTCGTGCTTGTTCATAACTCTCATTAAGTCCCATTAGAAACTGTAAACCCTTTTGCTTTTGCATGAATTCAATAAATGGCTTAGATCTAAAGCAGCCACATGGTGGAGGAACCATACTATCAAATTCATCCCACAGGCTTTTAAGTTTCGAAAAATAAACTGACACACTATTAGTTCCTTGGGTAATAGTAAAGGTGTTAATCGGGCCGGGCTGACCCGCTAACAACCCGGTTCAACCCGGGTCAGCCCGGTCCAGCCCGTTACTGTAGCAAAAAAAGCGGGTTGGGACGGGTTGGGCGGGGGGCGGGCTACAAACGTTAATATTTTTTTAAACGGGTGACCGAACCCGCTACAACCCGTTAAGCCCTTAACGGGTTCTTAACGGGCTACAGCCCGGTTCAGCCCGTTAACCCGTAATATAATTTTTTATTTATTTATTAAAATCTGACCGTTGCCAACGGTCAAATACCAAAAAAGACCGTTGGCCAACGGGTTTTTCTGCCCCAACAACCACTTTTTTTCTTCTTTATTTATATTTTAACCCCCGACCCCTTATAATTTGTAAATTGCAATTGTAGCCTTTTAAAAACTATAAATACCCCCCTTTCAGAATATGATGTCCGCCATGGGTAAACCTTTCGCCGAGGCAATAAAAATTGGAGAGATGGTAGAGAATGGGTTAAAAACGGGTAGAATCTTGAGCCAGTCAGCCATAAGGGCCACCTCCCAAGCCATCCAAGGCGGGTCTGGAGGAATGGCCAAAGGCAGAAAGAAAGAAGAAACAGTGATGGTGGCCTCGGAGGGAAGAAGGTATCGATCTCCTAGATCGGTGTTCTCTGAAAGAACCCCCCAACACTATTACCCTCATACTGGTATGGCCTATGCTCCTGCACCTTATGCGGTCATGAATGCACAACCTTTCGGCCGACCGCAACCACAAGCTAACCGAAATCCACCTCCATTCCAAAGAAATCAACCTCCTTACCAGAACCAATATAATCTCCGACCACCGCAGAATAACTTTCGTCCCCGAGAACCGCCCAGGAGACCAAATTTTACACCGATCGGTGAACCTTATTCCAGTTTGTTCCCGAAACTCGTTCAGATGAATTTGCTGCAGCCTATTCCCCAAAACAGGCAAAACCCCGAGTCTTCATCTTATCAACGAGGGGTCCATTGTGCTTACCATTCAGGAGCCGAAGGGCATAGTACTGATAACTGCTGGACATTGAAGAAGGCTGTGGAAGATTTGATTGAACAAGGGAAAATAGTGTTGAGGGATGAAGAAGCCCCGAATGTGACTAATAACCCGTTGCCCGCTCACAACAATGGGCCGGTAATCGGTATGATTTGTGAAGACAGGGAATTTGATCCAGCTTTGAAAGCCATAGTTGCTATTGCCGATGCAGAAAGGAAGCCCAAGTTACCCCCGAAGCAAGGAAAAGGGGAGAGGGAGAACAAAGCTGTCAAAACTGAACTTGAAAAGAAACCTGAGACAAAAATAGAAATGAACTCTCTTAAGAATGGAATTCTCTATGTTCCGCGAGGACGCCAAGAAAAACCATTGGTTGTCACTATTCCGAGGAGAGCTGAGGTAAAAGGGGAAGCACCAATATATGTACCAAAAGGAGCCTATGTGGTACGGGGGACAATTAAACCGCCTCGGCTGGTTGAGCCAGTGGTTATTGGACGCGTACCACAGAAGCCAATGACAGACCCCTCTGCAGTACCATGGAACTATCAGCAAACAGTGGTCACATACAAAGGCAAAGAAATTTCGGGAGAACTCCCAGGGAAGAACTTTGTTGAGAAATACTCGAATGTGCAAGAAGTGAATAATGCCGCTCGAAAGCGTTTTCCGTCCAAGAGGCCAGTGAGTGTTGAAGAAGCAGAAGCCTTCTTCCAGAAAATGAAGATGCCCGATTATGAGACAGTAGATCAATTAAGAAAGTACCCTGAACAGGTGTCCCTGCTCTCATTAGTGACAAAATCCGCCGAACATCAGAAGATCTTGATGAAAACTTTGAATGAGGCATACGTACCAAACGAAACTTCAGTTGAGCAGCTCGAAAGGATGGCAGAAAGGTTTTTTGCCATCAACCAACTCTCTTTTAGTAAGAATGACTTGCCTCCTGAAGGCGCAGCCCATAATAAAGCCTTGCATCTGACCGTCAAGTGTGAGGGTTACTATGTCAAACGAGTCATGGTGGATGGAGGATCGGGGGTGGACATTTGCCCACTCTCCACATTGCAGAGGATGGAGATCGGGACAGAAAAGATTCGCCCGAATAATGTTTGTGTAAGGGCTTTTGATGGTATTAAGAGGGATACCATCGGTGAAATCGACATGATATTGACCATAGGACCGGTAGACTTCGAGGTGACCTTCCAGGTGTTGGACATGGATACATCTTACAACTTCCTTCTGGGGAGGCCTTGGATCCATGCTGCAGGAGCTGTGCCCTCCACTCTCCACCAAATGGTAAAATTCGAGTATGAAGATCAGGAAATCGTGGTCCATGGAGAGGACGAGCAATCTATCTATCGTGATCCATCTATCCCATGTTTGGAGGCAAGGGAAGGAAGTGAGCATATCGTCTACCAAGCCTTTGAGATTGTGGTAGCAGATCAGCACGAGGAAGGAAATCCTTGTCCTCAGCCTTTCCTGTCTAACGCTTCAATCATGGTGGCCAGAGAAATGATTAGACATGGTTTCAGGCCAGGAAAAGGGTTGGGAACAGCCTTACAAGGAATATCTGAGCCAGTAACTCTACCCGCAACAGAAAAGTTCTTCGGAGTAGGCTTCCACCCTACCCCAGATGATGAGAAATGGGCTGAAGAAAGAAAGAAGGGAGGATGGGTTCTGCCCCGGCCATTGCCATATCTCTACGATACTTTTGTCAAGACCAAGTATGGCAAAGAAAAGGATGACGAGTTGTTCACAGTTGAGGAAATCGAAGACATATGTGGAGCTATGAGAGAAATGCTTTATGAAACCAACATGGTTCAGCTAGGAGAAGGGACTAGCACCGCTGAAATGCTCTATGTGGGGCCAGATGCTAAACTCAAAAACTGGAAGGCTACGCCATTCCCGATTAGGCAGGAGTCCCGGTAGACTAGCCCTGCCACCTTTTCTACATCTCGAGTTGTTTCAGGGTGTAGCTCGGGTGTCTTTTTAGTTTCATGTCTTTTAAATTCCTGAATGTAAACCCTGTTATCTTTCCAATTCCAAGAAACGAAATCAATATTTCATCTTCCATCTTTCTTTTCTTTCTAATTTTGGATTGTTTTCCCTTTTTCATCTTTTCTTTTCAGTTATAATAATGCAGCTTTAAATAACATGACATGCTTGCGGACTCCATGCCCGGACTCAAACACGCTGTTTAATTGTGAAATAATGAATCAAGAACCGGAATATGATGAGGAAGAGGCTTTTAGGGAGATCAACCGAGAATTGGACCAATTCGAGAACAAACCTAAGCCAAACCTGAATGACACTGAACCGGTTAATTTAGGAACGGCCGAAGAAATAAGGGAAACCAAAATAAGCATTCACACAGATCAACACACTCGAGATGCAATAATTCAGCTCTTGTTCGAATTTAAAGATGTGTTCGCTTGGTCGTATGACGACATGCCAGGACTAAGTATGGACCTAGTGGTGCACAAATTGCCGACCTACCCCGATTGTCCTCCAGTACAGCAAAAGCAAAGGAAGTTCAAAACTGATACCAGTGATAAGATCAAAGAAGAAGTCACAAAACAGTTGAAGGCGGGGGTAATTCGAGTGGTCCGATATACCACGTGGTTGGCCAATGTGGTTCCAGTACCAAAGAAAGACGGGAAAACCCGGGTGTGTGTAGATTACCGAGATTTGAACAGGGCAAGTCCCAAAGATAATTTCCCGTTACCTAACATTCACATCCTTGTTGATAACTGCGCCAAACATGAAATACAGTCTTTCGTAGACTGTTACGCAGGATATCACCAAGTGTTGATGGATGAAGAGGATGCCGAAAAGACAGCTTTCACTACACCATGGGGAACCTACTGTTATCGGGTCATGCCGTTTGGGCTGAAGAATGCTGGGGCAACTTATATGAGGGCCATGACCACCATCTTCCACGATATGATGCATCAAGAAATAGAGGTGTATGTGGATGATGTAATCGTTAAATCCCGAACTCAGAACGATCACGTTCGAGATTTGAGAAAGTTCTTTGAACGGTTGCGCAAGTATGACCTGAAGTTGAATCCAGCCAAATGTGCTTTCGGAGTCCCATCGGGCAAGCTCTTGGGTTTCATAGTCAGCAGGAGAGGTATTGAGTTGGATCCAACAAAGATAAAGGCCATTCGAGATTTACCTCCTCCAAGAACTAAGAAGGAGGTGATGAGTTTATTGGGCAGGTTAAACTATATCAGTCGGTTCATCGCTCAATTAACTACCACCTGTGAGCCTATATTCAAGTTATTGAAGAAAGATGCGGCTATCAAGTGGACGTCCGAATGTCAAGAGGCCTTCGATAAAATCAAGGAATACTTGTCAAACCCTCCAGTATTGGTCCCACCAGAACGGGGACGACCTCTTTTCTTGTATCTGACAGTGTTGGAAAATTCTTTTGGCTGTGTCCTCGGTCAGCATGACATAACCGGAAGGAAAGAGCAGGCAATTTACTATCTAAGCAAGAAGTTTACTGGCTACGAGGCCAAATACACTTTGTTGGAAAGAACATGCTGCGCCCTGACGTGGGTTGCCCAAAAGCTAAGACATTATCTTCAAGCCCATACCACCTATCTAATAACCAGGCTGGATCCTTTGAAATACATATTCCAGAAACCGATGCCCACTGGGAGGTTGGCAAAATGGCAAATCTTGCTCACTGAATTTGACATAGTCTATGTTACTCGCACGGCAGTGAAAGCCCAGGCTTTGGCGGATCATTTGGCTGAAAACCCGGTCGACGAGGGATATCAACCGTTAAGCACCTATTTCCCAGATGAGGAAGTAAACTCGGTGGAAGCCATCTCTGAGGACACTCGGGCTTGGAAAATGTTCTTTGATGGAGCAGTAAATGCGAGAGGTGTAGGTATTGGGGCGATCTTAATATCACCCAATGGCCAACACTACCCAGCTACAGCCAGGCTCCGTTTCTTTTGCACAAACAATACAGCTGAGTATGAAGCCTGCATCATGGGCATGAACATGGCAATCGACCAAGATGTTGAAGATTTATTAATCATGGGGGACTCTGACTTGATTATCCGACAAGCCCAAGGAGAATGGGAAACTCGAGATGTTAAGCTCATTCCTTATCGACAGCATGTGGAAGATCTCACCAAACGCTTCAAGTCGGTAGAATTCAGGTATATCCCTCGGTGTCATAATGAACTAGCCGATGCACTTGCCACTCTAGCTTCAATGTTGCCTTACCCAGGCAATGCCCATATTGACCCTTTAGAGATTCAAATCAAAGAAAAGCACGGGTATTGTAATACAGTTGAGGTAGAACCAAGTGGTCAGCCCTGGTATCATGATATCAAGAGATTTCTGAAGACACAGGAATACCCTGAGCAGGCCACCGGAGATCAGAAGAGGACCATTAGACGACAGGCGAGTGGTTTCTTTTTAAGTGGTGATGTTTTGTATAAAAGAACCCCGGACCTCAACTTGCTAAGATGTGTTGACGCCGAAGAAGCTGGAAGAATCATGCATGAAGTGCACGCAGGAGTGTGTGGACCTCATATGAATGGTTATGTGTTGGCAAAGAAATTTTGCGAGCCGGGTATTACTGGATAACCATGGAGAAGGACTGTTTCAGTTTTGTTCGGAAATGTCATCAATGCCAGGTGCACGGCGACTTGATTCATGCACCTCCGACAGAACTCCATCCGATGTCAGCACCTTGGCCGTTTGTCGCTTGGGGCATGGATGTCATTNCACGATCCCGGCGGTGGGGAATCCGGATCGTGACAAGAGGTCCTGGAACATGCAAAAATCAGGGTAGAAAGAAACAAAACACTGGAGATCCCTGGTTACCTTAGAAACAAATAACAAGTTATACTCAAAATTAGGGACATACAATACATCTTGCACTTTCACCACTTCTGTGAGTTTGCAGCTACCAATATGTGTTACGATTGTGACACCCCCTTTAGGTAGATGTACTTTTCTACCTTTCATTGAACGAACTGTCTTAATGTTAGTTAACATGTCTAAGCTGGCTACCATATGGTTAGTTGCTCATGTGTCAATTATCCACTTTTCCTTTTCTATCCTAGTCATGAAAGGTCATTTTGGCCATAGTCTCCATAGGTAGATCTTTATTGAGCATCTCATGATGTGATCATATTGTTCAGCAGTAAGTTGAGGTGATATTCGCAGATCCCCTACAATCATCTTATTTGGAGTAAGCTTCGTGCTTGGAGTAATCATAGAGTAAGCTTTGTTGATATTTGGTGTTGGCTTAGTTATGAGAATCTGGCTTCGTGCTTGTTCATAACTCTCATTAAGTCCCATTAGAAACTATAAACCCTTTTGCTTTTGCATGAATTCAATAAATGGCTTAGATCTAAAGCAGCCACATGGTGGAGGAACCATACTATCAAATTCATCCCACAGGCTTTTAAGTTTCGAAAAATAAACTGACACACTATTAGTTCCTTGGGTAATAGTCGCAATTGCCTTGTGTAATTGATACACACACAAAGTGTTAACTTTATCAAATCGTTCCGTCAAATCTTCCTACACTGTTCTTGCATCTTTTGCATACAAAATCCCTGTGATTAACTCCGTTGACACAGAGCTCATTATCCACCCTAGGACTATATTATTGCATCGATCCCACTGATGACCTAACTCTTTGTCAAAATCCTCCTTTTTAGATTTTCGTCGACTAACCCTAGCTTGTTCTTCTCGAGAAGCTGGTTTTGTATCGGCCGACTCCAGGTAGAAGAGTTTTTTGAGGCAGTCAACTAAATTGATATGATTGGAGCTTCGGTCGTTTTCGATGGGTGAAGAAATAGGGGCGTGATTATGATCTGGGTCAGTTTTTGCCACCATTGTAGAATCCTTTACATCAATAGATTATCAATCTCTGAAATGGAATGAACTCAACACAAATTGAATTCGATCGACGAATCAGACTCACAATTGCAGTTAAAGCTCTGATACCATGATGATTTCTACAGAGTAGAGGCAATGTCAAGCCCTAACTCTATCGTGTAGCTCATGCAAAGAAGTAGAGAACAGAAATATAGAGAGAGAATTTTTGTATTGAGAATGAATTCTCGATTACACTGTAAAATGAGAACACAACTATATAAAGAAGATATGATACACTTCTAACAACCTAACTAACTAATACGTGTGAATTAATTAAGTAGCCACTAATTGTCTACATTCCTATTTACAACTATAGCCCCTTTGTGTATGCATTTCAAGTTACTCCTATTTCATCAAAAGGGCTGCATCCCAAAAGATATAGTGTAGATAGCCTACTCTGATGCAAATATTAGCGTTGGCTTCCCTGGCTCGAACACCTGACCTATAAATATATTTTAAGAGTTGCATACTAAGCACTTGAATTAGTCAAAAGTTGGTTCAAAGTTAAGTATTATCAAAAAAGAAAAAGGAACATGCCTACTTATACGAGTGGATTTATCATCTAGCGTAGTGATTTTGGATAATTCACATAATTAACACTAATAACTAATTTGGAATCGAGGTAGTGATGACTGACCGATCAATAATCAGTTTAATTCGTATGAATAAGTCAATAAAGACTAAGATCTTAAATTGGTGTGTCATTGTGCTGCTTCACTTTTACCGATTCACTTCATATGTATTTAAAATTCAATTATAAACTTGTGATGACCCGAAAGGTCATCTCGTGTTTTAGAACTCAACTGTGCACTTTTAAGCCTTAAAAATCTCACTTTTATCCTCCTCGATTTGCGTGCGCGGTCCGAGCGTGTTTTTGAAAAGCTTTTGTGTTAAAAGTTATTGAAAATAAGAAATTTTGCCTAAAAACTTCATTTGAGTTGACTTCGTCAATATTTTTGATAAACGGACTCGGATTCGTGATTTGACGGTCCCGGTGGGTCCGTATCATGATTTGGGACTTGGGCGTATGTCCGAAATTGAAATCGGAAGTCCCTAGCCCGAGATATCGCACTTTGTCAAAGTTTGAAAGTTATAGACTCCTTCCCAACTTATGATCACGCTGCAAACGCAAGGTGGCTTGCTTGTAAGGTATCGGCTTCACAAACACCCAATCACCTACCTCAAAGTGAATCTCAGTTCTCGACTTGTCTGCCAATGCTTTCATTCGAGTTTGCGCTTTGGCCAAATTGGTCTTGAGTAGTCGCAAAACTTCATCTCTTTGTAGCAAATAAGACTCCATTAATTCGCTGGCCGTGCTCCCCAAGATATATCGTGCGACAGTAGGAGGTTCTCGTCCATACAATGCGTGGAAGGGAGTCATCCCAGCAGGTGTTTGATATGCAGTGTTGTACCAGAATTCTGCCCAAGGTAGCACGGCAACCCAAGTATTAGGGACATCAGCCACATAGCATCGTAGGTATTTCTCAACACATTTATTAAGAGCTTCAGACTGGCCATCCGTTTGGGGATGGTAGGATGTAGTCATAGCCAAAGTAGACCCTTGCAAACGATGGATTTCTTGCCAAAAAGAGTGAAGAAACCTAGGATCTCGATCAGTCACAATGGTTTGAAGAGGGCCGTGAAGTTGAAGCACCCAAATCACAAAAGATTCAACCACCAGGTGAGTTGTAAAATTAGAGGGCAATGGTATAAAGTGTCCATACTTGGTAAGTCGATCCACCACAGTCATAATGGTAGTCTTGCCTTTCGAACTAGGAAGATAAGTAATAAAATCCATGGCAATATCTTCAAATACCCGACCCGGAATAGGGAGTGGTTGAAGTAGTCCCCCAGGGTGCACGTGAGAATCCTTCATTTGTTGACATATTTGGTAAGTCGCTACAAAGGAGTGGACATCTTTGCGCATCTTCTTCCAAAAGAAGTTGGAAGCCAAGTGATGGTACGTGCGTGCTACGCCAGCATGTCCCCAATGATAGCGGCATGAAACGGAAACATCAGCTTGTGACGCAGGGGGAATCCATGGGAATAACAATGCGGCCTTTGTAGAGAAGCAGGCCATCTTTGAACTGATATCCATCAATCGCCCCATCCAAGCCCTGTAAAGCTTGCTGTATAGTTATTAACTCTTGATGTGAACTATTCAATTGCCTCAGTTCTTTCTTAAGCTCAAACGTTGTGACTGACATGGTCATACAAGCTGCCTCAGGCGTGCGTGAGAGGGCATCAACATCAGTATTTTGCTTTCCTGGCCTATACACAATATGAAAATCGTATCCCACCAACTTAGTGAGCCACTTTTGTTGCTCCGGATTTTGGATAGTCTGGTTGGGGAGGTTCTTTAAGGACTGTTGGTCAATAAATATCGAGAACTTGCATCCCAAAAGATATTGTCTCCACTTACTCACTGCTTGAGTGATGGAAAACATTTCCCAATGGTATGTGGAAGCTTTTTGCATTCTCTCACTCAATTTTTAACTGAAGTATGCAATCGGGTGCCCTTGTTGTGAAAGAATAGCCCCAATGCCTTGCCCTGATGCATCCGTCTCCACCTGAAATTCTTTGTTAAAGTTTGGGAGGTTTAAAACAGGGGTGGAGCCTAATTTAGCCTTTAGAGTGTCAAAGGCATGTTGTGTTGCTTCAGACCACTTGAACGAATTTTTCTTCAACAAGTCGGTTGTGGGAACTGCAATAGCGGCATAGTGGTGAATAAAGCGGCGATAATAGCCGGCCAAACCAAGGAAGTTGCACACTGCGTTCATTGTCTTAGGAGGAGGCCATTGCTGGATAGCCACAATTTTAGTCGGATCCACTGCTAAGCCTTGCGCTTAAATAATATGGCCCAAGTAGTCCACTGAAGGTTGCCCAAAAGAGACACTTAGAACGCTTAGCCACTAACCTGTAATGCCTAAGCAACTGTAAAACAGCCTCCAGGTGCTCTAAGTGCGAGCTCCAAGAGGGGCTATAGACCAAAATATTGTCGAAAAAGACGAGGACAAAGCGGAGTAAATGAGGCCTAAAAATTTCATTCATAGTCTCTTGAAAGGTTGAAGGTGCATTGGTCAATCCGTATGGCATGACCAAGAACTCGTAATGACCATCATGAGTGCGGAAGGCAGTCTTGGCCACATCATCAAGCTTTACTCGAATCTGATAGTAACCGGAGAGCAAATCCAGTTTAGAGAAATAGTGAGCCACAAACAACTCATCAATGGTTGGAATAGGAAAGCGATCCCTAACCGTGATGGCATTGAGTGCGCGATAGTCAACATAAAAACGCCATGTGCCGTCCTGTTTACGGACTAATAACACCGAGGAAGAGAATGGGCTTGTGCTGGCACGTATCATCCTTTCCCTAAGCATCTCCGCCACTAACTGCTCCATGATTTGCTTCTGAAAGTAGGGGTTTCTATATGGTTTAACATTCACTGGTTGGGCCCCGGGGTTCAGGTGTATAGCATGATCCTGAAACCTAGAAGGGGGTAAGCCCACTGGCTTTTGAAATACATCCTCATAAGTTCCCAACAATGCCATTAAATCTCCAGCAGACTACTCTGTAGTGGTGCCTCTGTGGTGACTAACTCTAGATGAAAGAACGATGATATAGCCACCGTAGCATCCATCCTTCGCAAGCTGTGTAGTTGCACCGGCTGGACGTCAGTCGGAGAGTTCCCTCGCCATGCTACACGAGTCCCGTTTAAATAGAATTCCAGTGTCCTTGCTGCATAATCAGTGAGAACTGGCCCCTAATTTGGCCAACCATGAAACCCCAAGAATGACATCCACGCCATGGAGTTATAAAATATAAAGGTCCTCCACCAGTGTGCTCCCTTGAACAGTCAGGGTGATATGTCTTGCCATTCCATTACACGGAAGGCGCTGTCCACTCCCAACAACAATTGGGAACATAGAATAGTTTCAATAGCGAGTTGTAGAAAATTAGCCACACGTGCCTGAGCAAAATTATGAGTGCTTCCCCCGTCTACCAAAACTTGAACGGAAGACCCATTTATCTACCCTGTGAATCGAATAGTGGAGGGAGAACTCCTCCCGTATAGAGCGTGGTGCGAAATGGTGGAGTGATCTTGGATTTCCAAGCACTGCAATTTCTCTACCAAGATATCATCAGAGACGAAGGGCTCCAGCAATTGAGGCTCAATGTCTGACCTATCAGTGAGGAGTAAAAGCTGAGGTGGGGTTTTACACCAATGACCCACTGTGTACTTCTCCTCGCAATAATAACATAAGCCACGATCACGCCGACTCTGCAATTCAGCATGTGTTAAGCATTTGAGGGGTGGACGATGATGTGGCTGTGGTGTAGCAGGGATAGAGACGATCACTTTAGAAGTAGAGGGATTGTGAAAGGTAGGAGTGGGTGGGCTAGGGGTAGGTAACAAGGGTGGTGCTTTATTAGCAAAGGCAGGTCGGATAGGACCTTTTTCTTCCTGGATCCTCATCTCATGGATATAGGCCAAATTAATAGTCTCCTCATAATTCTTGGGTCCATGAGCAAGCACTAAACTCTTAATATCATTTCTCAGCCCAGAAAGAAAAAGTCGGACCATAAGCCAATTAGAAATATTAGTGGTCTCGTTGGCCATAGCCTCAAAATGCCCCTGAAACTCAGAGACGGTGGAGACTTGACAGAGTTTCACCAACCGGCCCTCTGCCGTCTCAAGCCCCTTTTGCTGAAAACGAATCTTTGCCTTAGCCGCAAAATGAGTCCACCCTATAAGCTGGTGGTTTCAGAATAGCCAACGGTACCACTCCAAGGCCTCTCCGTCAAGGTAAAATGATGCTAGTGTCAAATGATCAGCATTTGTGATGCTGTAATAATCAAAGTAGCGGTCAACTTGAAAAACCCACGCATCTGGATTCTCACCACCAAATCGATCCATTTCGACTGGAGCTGGCTTATGGCGACGAGTAGTTTCCGCTGGATCGCGCTAAAGAGGACCCATCGACATAATTTTTCCAACCACCTTTTGTAGTAGACTACGTATATCAGAGATTTCCTTAGCAACTGAGTCCTTCACAGCGGTAACAGATTCTTCTATGAGAGCTCGAACTTTTTGGTCATCCATGAAAGACCACAGGAATGAAAGCACCAATGTTACAAACTCAAACCTAATGAAACAGTAAACCCAAATACTTTGATTTAATAACTGAAGTGCAACTTACAATTACAGATGATAAAAAGCAACACTCAAATGGCTAAAGTCCAACAGAAGAAAAACAGAAATAATGACAGTAAATGCTAAGGATTTGTTAATAGATAGAAGAAAGAGGCGAGAAGATAGACTGAGGAAGGAGGTGAGAAGATAGAAGAAATTAGAGGTGAGAAATCAGAATTGAACCCATAACAACTTTGCTTGCCCAACAATGCTCAGCCTTGTTCCCCTTTATACACCCTGTTGCAACAAACTCTTCTCTCAATCACGTGAGCCTCCACCTCTCCAAATGTAATCCTCAACCCTTTTAGGAGGAATTACCTTTCTAGAGCTCTTACCTAGCATATTCATGTGATTATTTCTTGTGGCAACCCCCGTGTCATCCTGGTTAGCATTACTGCATTCTTATTCACAATAATACTCCCACCTTGAAATGGAGATGTTTGACCAAGGTTTGACTTTTTGGATATCGGATCCATATTTTGGTTCCGGAACCTGGTATAGGTCCAATAACCTATTTATGTTTTCTGTGAAATTTTGTGAGAAACATAATTGGTTTGACGTGATTCGGACGTTAGGTTGAGAAATTAGAAGTTTCAAAGTTTTCTTGAAAATTTCATTTGATTTGGTGCTAAATTCGTAGTTCTAAGTGTTATTTTGGCGATTTGATCGTGCGAGCAAGTTCGTATGATGTTTTAATACTTGTATGCATGTTTGGTTTGGAGCCTCGAGGGCTCAAGTGAGTTTCGGATAGGCTACAGAGTGAAAATAGGACTTAGAACATTGCTGGTGTTTCAGTTGTTGGTGTAGGCCTCTGATCTTGCAAATGTGAGATTAGGAAACGCATATGCGACCTCTGCAGGTTCCGCATTTGCAAGCTATTTCTCGATTTGTGAGGAGTAGCTGGAACCATACAGTCTTCGCAATTGCAAAGAATTCTTCGCATTTGCAATGTAAAATTGGGAAGGGCAGTGATCGCAAATGCGATCCCAGGGTCGCAATTGCGGAGGTCCATGTTCGCATTTGCGAACAGACCTTCGCATTTGCGAAGGCAACAGAAGCGTGAAGGACTTCGCATTTGCGAAAGCCAAGTCGCTTTGCGACATCTGCGGTTGGTAAAAGAGACTTAGACGGGATTTTTCTCCCATTCCTCAAATTTTCAAAACCTAAAACACAAGAGGCGATTTTCCAAAGACCTTTTCTTCCCCAAATCATAGGTAAGTGATTCTAAACTAGTTTCTTTCAATCTTTCACTTCATTTTACAAGACTTCAACTTAAAATCTAAGGTTTTCATGGTGGAATTGGGGATTTTTGGGTAGAACCTAGGGATTTCAAAATTTGGGGATTTTTACCTCAAATTGAGGTCGGATTCCAAAACCAATTATATACGGGCTCGGGGGTGAATGGGTAATCGGGTTTTGATCCGAATTTCGGGTTTGGACCAAGCAGGTCCGAGTGTTAACTTTTGTTAACTTTTTCAATAATGAACTAAATCAAATTTTTGTTATCGTGGGTGATTCCTAAGGCTTATTTTGAATCGTTTGGTTGGTAATTTGCTAGATATTGTTGGTTTGGAGGCTAGTTTGAAAGGCCAAGCCCTAGTTGAGCTTTGAGTGATCCTTGGAGCGAGGTAAGTGTTGTGTCTAACCTTGACTTGACGAAATTAGGAACCCTCGGACTATTTGCTATGTGATTCTCTTGTGAGCGGCGTATATGCGAGGTGGCGAGTGCTTAAACTGTCACGACCCGGAATTCCCATCGCCGGGATCGTGATGACGCCTAATTCTTAGAATGCTAGGCAAGCCAACAGATACAGTTCTAACACATAAATCATTAACAAAAAAAGAAATTAGTAATAATTAGAACTAAGCAGATGTGAAGTACAGAAATTTTTATATCAGTTTAAATACTCTAGTACAAGACTACCCAAACGATCTGGTGTTACAAATCACTTCCATTTTCACCAAATTTCACAGATAAGGTTGAAATATTATAACGGACCTGTACTGGGCTCTAAAACCAAAATAGGGGCCCGATACCAATAAGATCAAATTATTTAAATTATTGCATTTTCAGTCTTATCAATTCTTTTTCAAAAATTCATTTCTCGGGCTAGAAACCTTGGAATTCGATTCCGGGCATATGCCCGGGTCCCATATTTTACTACGGACCCTCCGGGACCGTCAAAACACGGGCATGGAGACATGACACAGTGGATGCACAGCTGATAAACCTGGCGGCAACGCATGTCTGTAAGCCACCTCCCCCACTCGATCAAGGATCTCAAATGGCCCGATGAACCTAGGGCTTAACTTGCCCTTCTTCCCAAATCTCATCACGCCCTTCATGGGCGACACTCAAAGCAACACTTGCTCTCCGACCATGAATGCCACGTCACGAACCTTACGATCGGCATAACTCTTTTGCCTGGACTGAGCTATACGAAGCCTATCCTGAATAATCTTAACCTTATCCAAAGCATCCAATACTAAATCTGTACCCAACAACTGAGCCTCTCCCAGCTCAAACCACCCAACTGGCAATCGACACCGTCTACCATATAATGCCGCTTCATAAGGAGCCATCTAGATACTCGACTGATAGCTGTTATTGTAGGCAAACTCCGCTAACGGCAAAAATTGATCGCAAGAACCTCCAAAGTCAATAACACAGGCACGAAGCATATCCTCCAAAATCTGAATAGTACGCTCGGATTGTCCGTCCGTCTGAGGATGAAATGCTATGCTCAACTCGACCCGCATACCCAACTCATGCTGTATTGCCCTCCAGAAATGCGAGGTAAACTGCATACCTCGGTCAAAAATGATAGACACGGGAACACCATAAAGACAAACAATAACCTATACTGCATCGAACTTCCTCTGAGTCCGTGGGAGTCTAACAAAAAATCCATAGTGATACGCTCCCACTTCCACTCAGGGATCTCAATGTTCTGAAGAAAACCACCAGGTCTCTGATTCTCATGCTTTACTTGCTGATAATTCAAACACTGAGCTACATATGCAACAATATCCTTCTTCATCCTCCTCCACTAATAATGCTGCCGCAAATCCTGATACATCTTAGCGGCGCCTGGATGAATAGAATACCAGGAACTATGGGCCTCCTCTAGAATCAACTCACGAAGTCCATCCATATTAGGCACACAAACTCGACCCTGCATCCTCAAAACTCCATCATCTCCAAGCGTAACCTTCTTGGCATCTCCGTGCCGCACTGTGTCCCTAAGGGCAAGCATATGAGGATCATCATACTACGGATCTCTGATACACTCAAATAATGAAGATCGAGCGACTATACAAGCTAGCACACGACTGGGCTCAGTAACATCCAACCTCACGAATTGATTTGCCAAAGCCTGAACATCCAAAGCAAGCGGTCTCTCACCGACTGGAATATACGCAAGGCTAGCCATACTAGCCGACTTCCTACTCAAAGCATCGGCCACCAAATTGGCCTTCCCGGGATGATACAAGATGGTGATATCATAGTCGTTCAATACCTCCAACCACCATCTCTGCCTCAAATTAAGCTCCTTCTGCTTGAACAAATACTGAAAACTCTTATGATCCGTGAACACCTCACACGACACGCCATATAAATAATGCCTCCAAATCTTCAGCGCATGAACAATGGTGCTAGCTCCAAATCATGAACTGGATAATTCTTCTCATGAATCTTCAACTGCCGCAAAGCATATGCAATAACCTTGCCATTCTGCAACAACACCGCACCAAGTCCAATACGAGATGCGTCACAATATAACGTATATGGACCTGAACCTGTGGGCAACACCAACACCGGCGCCAAAGTCAAAGCTGTCTTGAGCTTCTGAAAGCTCGCCTCACACTCGTCCGATCACCTGAATGGGGCACCCTTCTGGGTCAACCTGGTCATCGAGGCTGCTATGGATGAAAACCCCTCCACAAATAGACGGTAATAACCCGCCAAACCCAAGAAACTCCGAATCTCTGTAGCTGATGTGGGTCTAGGCCAGTCCTTGACTGCCTCAATCTTCATAGGATCCACCTGAATACCCTCTGTTGATACAACATGACCCAAGAAAGCCACTGATCTCAACCAAAACTCACATTTCGAAAACTTAGCATATAACTAGCTGTCTCTCAGAGTCTGAAGAACAATCCGAAGATGCTACTCGTGCTCCTCTCGGCTGCGGGATTAGATCAAGATATCATCAATGAAAACAATCACAAAGGAATCCAAATAGGGCTCTATAGAACGGTGGTTATGCCGCCCATGTTGTATGGTGCAGAGTGCTGGCCAGTGAAGAATTCTCATATCCAGAAGATGAAAGTTGCAGAGATGAGGATGCTGAGATGGATGTGCGGACACACTAAGCTAGATAAGATTAGGAATGACGATATTCGGGTGAAGGTGGGCGTGGCTCCCATGGAAGACAAGATGCGGGAAGATAGGCTTAGATGGTTCGGGCACGTGAAGAGGAGAAGCCTGGATGCACTGGTGAGGAGGTGTGAACGACTGGCCTTGATGGGTATGGGGAGAGGTAGAGGGCGGCCTAAGAAATATTGGGGAGAGGTGATCAGGCAGGACATGGTGCGAATGCAGATTTCCGAGGACATGACCCTTGATAGGAAGTTGTGGAGGTCGAGCACTAGGGTTGTAGGTTAGGAGATAGGAGGCTAGTGTGATAGTGTCTTGTTTTAGGATGCTAGGGGCTTTAGTTGTGTTCTTAATACTTCTTTAGGGTCGAAAGTTAGACTATAGTATATTTAGCGGCCCTGTATGTACATATTATTCCCTTGCATATGTAGTATTGTGCCTTTGTTGATGCTTAGTGTTAATATTTTGCTCTCTATTTTCTGGTTATTGTGTTGCTGGTGTTGTCTGTTCGGATTCCTTTGCTACTACCAATACATTGTCTCTTTCCTTCTTGTGCCGATGGTCTACCTAAAATAGCCTCTCTACTCCTCCGGAGTAGGGGTAAGGTCTGCGTACACACTACCCTCCCCAGACCCCACATGTGGGATCTCACTGGATTATTGTTGTTGTTGCTGGGGAATTTTTCAACCCAAATGACATCACTACAAACTCATAATGCCCGCACCGAGTGCGAAAAGCTGTCTTAGGGACATCAGATACCCTAATGCTCAACTGATGGTAGCCAGATCTCAAATCAATCTTCGAAAACACCTTGTCACCCTGAAGTTGATCAAATAAGTCATCAATCCTCGGCAATGGATACTTGTTCTTGATGGTGACTTTGTTCAACTGCCGATAATCTATACACATCCTCATTGATCCATCCTTCTTCTTAACAAACAACACCGGCGCACCTAGGGCGAGACACTAGGTCTAATAAAGCCCTTATCAAGCAAATCTTGCAACTGCTCCTTCAATCCTTTCAACTTTGGCAGGGCCATGTGATATGGCGAAATAGAAATGGGCTGAGTGTCCGGAGCCAAATTAATGCAAAAGTCAATATCCCTGTCGGGTGGCATCCCCAACAGGTCTGCAGGAAATACCTCTGGAAACTCCCGAACAACTGGCACGGAATCCATAGGAGGATCCTCAGTACTAGAATCTCGAACATAAGCCAAATAAGCCAAACACCTCTTCTCGACCGTACGCCGAGCCTTCATATAAGAAATAACTCTGCTGATAGAATGACCAGGCGTCCCTCTCCACTCCAATAGAGGCAACCCCGACAATGCTAAGGTCACAGTCTTAGCATGACAGTCCAATACAGCATGATAAGGTGACAACCAGTCCATCCCCAAAATAACATCAAAGTTAACCATATCGAGAAGTAGGAGATCTACACTAGTCTCAAGACCCCCAATAAAACCCATACACGAACGATAGACACGGTCTACAACAATAAAATCCCCTACTGGCATAGACACATACATGGGAGCACTCAAAGAATCACGAGGCACAACCAAATACGGAGCGAAATAAGATGACACATAGGAGTATGTAGACCCTGGATCAAATAGAACTGAAGCATCTCTACTGTAAACTGAACCGTACCTGTGATAACTGCATCAGAGGACTCAGCCTCAGGCCTAGCTGGAATAGCATAACATCGGGGCTGGGCCTCACCACTCTGAATTACATCCCCGGGACGGCCTCCTGCTGGTTAGCCTCCACCTTTAGTGGCCTGACCTCCACCTCTAGCTGCCTGACCCCTACCTCTAGATGGCTGAGCGAGTGGCAGAACACCCAGTGCTGGAACCATGGCACGAGAACCCTGATGCTAAGAACTTCTCCATGCTCGAGGGCAAAAATCTAGCAATATGCCTCGGATCGCCGAAAGTATAACAAGACCTCAGCCGCTAAGGCTGCTGACCCTAAAACTGACCCTGACAGCCTGAATAACCACCCTAAAAACTCTGGAGCGGTGGTGTACTAATAGGAGCTGGTGATGCACTGTAGGGTAGCTTATCATAATACTACATATGAGAGCCACTGCTACCTGAAGCACCGTTAGAAGCCTGAAGTGCTGAATGAAATGGCCTGGGAAGATGGCCCATACCAAAAGAATCCCTGCCTCCTGACGAGGCACCATTGAACTTGCCAGAATGACGAGGCCTCTTATCCGAACCCTGACCACTCCCCCGAGCTAGAACCTTCTCGACTCGCCTGGCCACATTGACCGCATCCTAAAAAAAAATCTCGCTCCCTGACTCCTTAGCCATCTGCAATCTGATAGGCTGAGCGAGTCCCTCAATAAACCTCCCCACTCTCTCTCTCTCGGTGGCGAGTATAAGAAGAGCTTGACGAGCCAAATCAATAAATCTAGTCTCGTACTGGGTGACAGTCATAGAACCCTGCTGAAGATGCCCGCCTGCGATATTCCTCTCTTTGAGTGACAGGAAGGAACTTCTCGAGAAATAGCTGAGAGAACTGGTCCCAAGTCAAAGCAGGAAACCCAGCTGGTCTAGCCAAACAAAAATCCCTCCACCATTTCTTGGCGGAACCTAACAGACAAAATGCAGCAAAGTCAGCCCCATTGGTCTCCACTTACCCCATGTTCCGTAGAACCTCGTGACAACTGTCCAAATAGTCCCGGGGATCCTCTGAAGATATACCGCCATAGATAGTAGTGAAAAGCTTGGTGAACCTGTGCAATATCCACAAGGCATCAGAAGACATAGCTGATTCGTCACCGGTATGTGCTATAACACCCGGCGGAACTACCCCAACTGGCTGAGCTGTTGGAGTTTTAAACTGGGGAGCCATCTGCTCCGGAGTGTGAGTAGCTGGAGTCTGTGCTTCTCCCACAGCCCGAGAGGCGGCTGGTGCTACAGGAGTACCGGGGTAGCGATGAACCCCTCTGGAACTTGAGCTGGCCTTGCTGGAACGATCTAGGCCGGAACCTCATCATCAAAATCTACCTGAGGCTCCGCCGCTGGTGCTGTTGTTCGAGCTCTAGGCTGAGCTCTACCCCTGCCTCGGCCTCTAGCACGACCCTGTCCTCATCCTCTGCCCCTCGTAGGAGCTGCTGCTGGGGGCTCGGGCTGCTGATCAGCTGATGAATCGATACGTGTTCTGGCCATCTGCGAAAGAACAGAGCAGAAGTTCAATTAGCATTGAGAAATCAAAAACCGCACGACAGAGAAGAATAGATGTGAAGTTATTCCTAAACTCTTTAGCCTCTGGGGGACAAGCACGGACATCTCCGTACCGATCCCTCAGACTCTACCTAGCCTGTTCGTAATTGTGAGACCTAGGCAACCTAGTACTCTGATACCAACTTGTCACGACCCGGAATTCCCACCGTCGGGATCGTGATGGCGCCTAATTAGAATGCTAGGCAAGCCAGCAGATACAGTTCTAACACATAAATCATTAACCAAAATAGAAATTAGTAATAATTAAAACTAAGCAGATATAAAGTGCAGGAATTTTTATAACAGTTTAAATACTCTAGTACAAGACTACCCAAAAGATCTGGTGTCATAATCCACGAACGTCTAAGAATTCTACAAACACTGTTCAAGCAAATACATCTATTTTTCGGAATGAAAGAAAATAAGAATCAAAAATAGAGGGAAGGGAACTCTAGGGTCTGCGAACGCCGGCAGATCTACCTTGTGTCTCCTGTGGACTGAAGGCAGCAACCCAAGCTCTAATCAGTATGGTCCAGTACCGGGATCTGCATAGAAAGTGCAGAGTGCAGTATCAGTACAACCGACCCCATGTACTGGTAAGTGCCGAGCCTAACCTCGGCGAAGTAGTGACAAGGCTAGGACACGACAAACAACATAACCTGTGCAGTTAAACCATATGCTAACAAAATAACAGTTAATAGAAGCTGAGCAGAACTTAACGGGAAGGGGCAACATGCTATAGGGGTACCAAAATAAAGAATCACAACAGTAGAGGAATTTAAACAGCTTCTGAAAGCTCGCCTCACACTCGTTCGACCACCTGAATAGGGCCCCTTTTGGGTCAACCTGGTCATCGGGGCTGCTATGGATGAAAACCCCTCCACAAATCGACGGTAATAACCCGCCAAACCCAAGAAACTCCAAATCTTTGTAGCTGATGTGGGTCTAGGCCAGTCCTTGACTGCCTCAATCTTCTTAAGATCCACCTGAATACCCTCTGCTAATACAACATGACCCAAGAAAGCCACTGAACTCAACCAAAACTCACATTTCGAAAACTAAGCATATAACTGGCTATCTCTCAGAGTCTGAAGAACAATCCAAAGATGCTGCTTGTGCTCCTCTCGGCTGCGGCAGTAGATCAAGATATCATCAATGAAAACAATCACAAATGAATCCAGATAAGGCATGAACACCCGGTTCATCAAATCCATAAATGCCACTGGGGCATCTTTCAACCCAAATAACATCACTAGAAACTCATAATGCCCATACCGAGTGGATGCCCTAATCCTCAACTGATGGTAGCCAAATCTCAAATCAATCTTCGAAAACATCTTGGCACCCTGAAGCTGATCAAATAAGTCATCTATCCTCGTTAATGGATACTTGTTCTTGATGGTGACTTTGTTCAACTGCCGATAATCTATACATATCCTCATCGATCCATCCTTCTTCTTAACAAACAACACCGGCGCACCCTAGGGCGAGACACTAGGTCTAATATAGCCCTTATCAAGCAAATCTTGAAACTGCTCCTTCCATTCTTTCAACTCTGGCGAGGCCATGCGATACAGCGGAATAGAAATGGGCTGAGTGCCCGAAGCCAAATCAATGCAAAAGTCAATATCCCTGTCGGGTGTCATCCCCGGCAGGTCTGCAGGAAATACCTCTGGAAACTCCCGAACAACTGGCACTTAACAACCTCGTTTGATCATTTAACTTCACAACATAAACATCATCTTGCGCCAATATTCAACCAATATCCAAAACAAGGAAAAACATAATAAGACTTATTTAACACGAGTAATAACCAGTTTAAGGAAGAACAATACGTAAAAAGTAACACAACGGTCACAAGTATAAGACTCCCTCACATGCTATGACCCGACAACAACGTATAGATACTTGTCACCTCACCTGTGCGTCGTACTTAACAACTAAACATGTAGCAAATAAGGCAACAATACCTAATCCCTCAAGCTAAGGTTAGCCACAACACTTACCTCGATTCCACGGCCAAATCTCAAGCCTCAAATACCGCTTTTCCCTTAGTTTCCACTTCCAATCCGCTCGTATCTATTCATAATTAACTTATTAACATTCAATTAACGCTAAAGGCACCAATTCCAATGCATAATTATAGATTTCCCAACATTTTTCCCAAAAAGTCAAAGATCGACCCCGAGCCCACTTGGTCAAAACTCGAAATTCGGACCAAAACCTGATTACCCATTCACCCCCGAGCCCGGATATACAATTGGTTTTCGAATCCGACCTCAATTTGAGGTCTAAATTCCCAAATTTCGAAATTCCTAAGTTCTACCCGAAAACACCCAATTCCCCCATGAAAAACCCTAGATTTTGTGATGAAATCTTGTAAAAAGATGAAATGGATTAAAATAAATAAGTTAGGAATAATTTACTTATGATTTGGGGATGAGATGGTCTTTGGAAAATTGCCTCTTGAAGTTTAGGGTTCGAAAATTTGAGAAATGAATCAAAAATCCCGTCTAAGTTATGTTTTGAGCAGCTGCAGATGTCGCATTTGCGACCAGAGCTTCGCAAATGCGAAGAACCATCGCAAGTGCGAAGTTCACCACACCTCTGTTGCCTTCACAATTGCGAAGGTAATGATCGCAATTGCGATCAGGGACCTCCGCAAATGCAACAAAAAGATAGCATTTGCGATCACACCCCTCCTCTGACTCTCTTCGCATTTGCGAACCCTTCTGGCCGAGGATTTCTTCGTAATTATGATGAAGACCTCGCAATTTCCATGCCTGTTTTGCTCGCAATTGCGAAGCCTGATCTCGCAATTGCGAGATCAGAGGCCTGCAACAGATACCAGCTACACCAGTAATTCTCTAAGATCCAAAATCACTCCGTAGCCTATCCAAAACTCACCAGAGCCCTCGGGGCTCCAAACCAAGCATGCACACAAGCCTTAAAACATCATACGAACTTGCTCATGCGATCAAATCGCCATAATAACACCTAAAACTATGAATTCAACACTAAAACACATGAAATTTTCAAGATAGTTTCAAACTTCCTATTTTCTCAACCAAAGGTCCGAATCACGTCAAATCACTTCCGTTTTTCACCAAATTTCATAGATAAGGTTTAAATAATATAAAGGACCTGTACTAGGCTCCGGAACCAAAATACGGGCCCGATACCAATAAGATCAAATCATTTAAATCATTGCATTTTTAGTCTTATCAATTTTTTTTTTCAAAAATTCATTTCTTGGGCTAGGAACCTCGGAATTCGATTCCGGGCATACCCCCGAGTCCCATATTTTTCTACGGAACCTCCGGGATCGTCGGAACACGGGTTCGTGTTCGCTTACCCAAAACATTGACCAAAGCCAATAAAAATCATCTTTTAAGTCAAAAATCATCTTTTCTTAAATTTTTCACATAATAGCTTTTCGGATATGCGCCAGAACTGCGCACGCAAATCTAGGAGAAAGAAAATGAGGTTTTCAAGGCCTCAAAACATAGAATCAAATTCTAAAAGAAAAGATGACCCTTTGGGTCATCACATATACGCCGCCAAATTACATATTTTTCCCTGAATTACTGTCTTTCCTTAGCTGTTTCCTTCCCTGTCTTAATTGTTATATGCTCTAAATGCCTTCCATGTTTAACTGCTACATGTTAATCAATATCTTCTTCTGTTAACCATGTTATCTCTTTTCATAATTTCCCTAATCCCTGTTATTTGCTTAATTTGACTTGTTTGCACCTTCTAATTGTAAATTGTTGGGTTGGTCTTGCTGTTAGTATTGTTTGTGTTGAATTTTATATTGTATAAGGTTTCCTTTGGTTCGATTTGGTATTTACTGATTGTAAAGGGCAGTGATTTGGATTGTTGATTTGACTGTGTACATTGAGTGTTTGGTACTGATATGGGGGGTCAGGCTTCACGCCGCAGCAGGTGTAATAAGGGAGGATCAATACGGTGGAATAAGGGTGATTATGTTTATACGATGGGATCGGGTTGCACGCCGCAGTAGGTGGAATAAGGATGGATTGACATGGTGAAATAGGGGTTAATTATTGATATTGATATATGGTGGGATCGGGTTGCGTGCCGGAATAAATATATATAATACTTACTGTTATTGATATTATTACGATGGAATAAGGGAGGATTATGTGTTGTCTGGTGGATCGGGTTGCGCTCCACAACAGCCTATATGTTTCCTTTTCTTGAGTTGCGTTGTTTCTCAGTATTATTATTTGAACTGGTAAAGATTGGTAATTCTGGACGACACTGGTGTATTTTCGAGGCTGTGTCTATCAATTTCTGTTGGCTATTTAAATTTTGTTTAGTATTTCCATTATTCTGTCATTATTATATACTGCGTACAGGTTATAGTGTAGGTGACCCACCTTAGCCTCGTCACTACTTCATCGAGGTTAGGATCGGCACTTACCAGTACATGGGGTTAGTTGTATTGATACTACACTCTACACACTGTGCAAATTTTGGAGTCGGTCTCGACGACGGCTACTAGAGAGCTCTGATCTGACAGCTTACGGAGAGTTGAGGTATAGCTGCTCAGTGCTTGCAGCTCCTGAAGTCCCCTTCTTGTTCTTATTTAGCTGTGTATCTTCTTTTCGGACAACTTTATATTCTTTTAGACCTTTGTATGTAGTATTCTAGCAGTTCGTGGACTTGTGACACCAGATTTAGGTAATTGTAATAGACGTTTGGCTGTTTTATCTTCCGCATTAATATTTCAGTTATTTCAGTTATCTCTCGTTATTTAATTCTACTGTTAAAAATGGATAATATGTTCTAATGTTGGCTTGCTTAGCAAGTGAAATGTTAGGCTCCATCACGGTCCCGATGGTGGGAATTCCGGGTCATGACAGGTTGGTATCAGACCACTAGGTTACATAGGTCTCACGAGTCATGAGCAAACTTAGTAGAGTCTGGGGGATCGGTACCGAGACGTCTGTACTTATCTTCCAGAAGCTATGGAGTTAGGAACAGTTTCACTTCTATTCTTCTCTGTCGTGCGATGTTATTCTATCATTGTTGATTGAACTTTTCTATTCTCTTCTCTCGCAGATGGCGAGAATGCATACCGCATCTTCAGCTGAGCATCAGCCAGAGCCCCCAGCAGCAGCTCCTACGAGGGGCAGAGGTCGAGGCCGAGGTCGTGCCAGAGGCCGAGGTAGGGGCAGAGCTCAGCCCCGAGCTCGAGCAGCAGCACCAACTGTGGAGCCTCAGGTAGAGTTTGATGAGGAGGTTCCAGCCCACTCCGTGCCTGTCGGACCAGCTCAGGTCCCAGAAGGGTTCATCGTTGTTGACATCCAATTTTGTCCTCCTTTCTTTCAATTCCTTTGAGATTCTAAGTTTACTAATGAATTAATTACCTTATTTTGCTATTATTTTTATCACAATGGATACTACTACTACTACTACTACTGCTGCTGCTGCTGTTGCTGCTACTACTACTACTGCTACTGTCATTATTATTATTATTATTATTATTATTATTATTATTATTATTATTATTATTATTATTATTATTATTATTATTATTATTATTATTATTATTATTATTGACATGACTACTATATTTATTCCCATAATTTTATTATACAAGTTGTCGTTACTTAATTTTAAATTCTATAGTCATTAGATGTAAGATAATATTTTATTAATATCTACATGATTAAAGGAGGTTTGTAGTATCAATTAATAAGTTTAGAAGCCCAAAGAAATTTTACAAGGAAGAAATTCTAATACAAACAAATGTTCCATTTTTTTTTAAAAATTTCAGTTCTTTAGCTAACTGAGCATGGCCCAAAACCACAAATTAGAGCAGCCCATTTAACACCCTTTGCAGTCCAAGAACCTAAAAACAATTAGGGTTCCCACTCTCTCTTCTCTAACGCTACTGGCCCTTTCCTTGTCCCCTTCTCCATTTTTAGAAAACTTCCAAGCTCTTACATCCTTCAAGCAGACAAATGTAGCACCATTTTTGCGTAAAAAGACTGCGGCCTCGCCAATTTAGGTAAGGACTGAAATGAATCACGCCATTTTGACCAAATCACGTGAAGCCTGCAAAATTCATCCAAGAAACATCCAACGTTCAATTTCAAATGTTCTACTTTAATCAAAATTCAAAATAAAAAAATCAAATTCGTTCTTCAAATCCCGCCCAAATTTACCGTTGGGAGAACCCTATTTTTCATCTATAAATATTCTCTTCTACCTTCTGTCAAAGACCATGCTTGAGCCGCCGCTAAAACACTACTATTCTTCTTACTCTTACTATTGTTCTTGTCCCTTTGAAACTCTAAGAAAATACTTTAATCTTTTATTTTCTGTCCTGGTATACTTTAGCCGTGATAGAGGTGTTCGAATTTCTTGGGCTCGGGTTCGAATCTGTTCATAACGAGAGAGTAGATTCGAGGCCAACGCCGACTGTTCACTGCCCCCAAACAAGTCAGTGCTCTTCCTTTCACTTGTTTTTGTTTGTTCAAAATAATTTATGCTCTGTCATATAATTCAAATAATATTGATTTGCTTCTCTGGTCCTGTGCGTTTAGATGTCGTGACTATAGGAATCTATTGTCTCCATGTAACTGAATGATAAATGACGATAAAAAATGCCTATGTGAGCATCTTGTTTGTATAGTAGTGTTGGTTCTTGACTAATGTGATATCATGATCTAGCTAACTTTAATAGTTTGTTTGGGTCTCTATTAACATTGAATATTAGCATACCTCACTGTTCTGTTGAATAGATAATAGATATAGATCTACTGTCTTATAGACACCATGTCCAAATGTTTCATTAGTAGAGTTAACAAGTTTGTGTTTGTCTAAGGAGGTTGCAGTTTTCATGCTTTTAAGGTTCCATTGTATTCAAATTTGTTATGTTAGAATTTCATGACCAAACCTTGTCGATTTGTTACTATCATAATGTCCAGATATTAATTTAGAAGTCATGTTTGTTTAACATACATCCCGTTTTTCTTAAAGTATCTTAAATTACATTCTTGACATAACTCTAAGTATGAATACTGTTGTAGAAAGCATATTGTGTATAAAATGTGCAACAAAGTTTAGATATTTAGTTGCAAACCAGAAATCATATCTTTAGCTTGCCTATCATTTTAGTTTTGATTTAAGTGGTTATCATAGTCTAATTTACCTGCTACTATCACATCTTCATGTTACATTAGGAACATTGATTTAGGAGTTATCTCCATAAACCAATCGCTAAGTTAAAAAGAAATAGATGACTTGCGCTTCTATTCCTCCATGATAATGATACTACTACTTACGGTTTTTACATGTGCTTTAAAGGAAATTGGTTTATGAGATTCATACATGAGTTATATGAATAAATGCTGGAATATTTTCTTCTCTTTGATAGTAGGAAGTACTAATATCTTTTTCATTCCATTTCTTATATGGCCATTAGAGAACATGCCCCTTTTTGTTTCTGTTTAAGTAACACAAAGACACATTTATTGTAATTAGTGTGTTGGTCGGAGAATGCATTTTGGGGACAATTATTAGCATGCTTAAGTCTTCAAAATATTAGTTTACAGAATATGAACTTGAATGGTGGTGGTGATTTTATTTTACTTATTCTGTCTTTTTAAAACAAAGATTTAGGTTTCCACCTTCTAATCTTCCTATCTTTCTTTTGTTTTGCATGACACACGGGAGCGTTCTTGAGTCTTGCTTCAAGACTCCGTTTGACCAAGAACACGCATATATATATCTTCATTAGCGCCCACACCTCTCTCTCGCCTCTCAAAATACATCCGAATACAGAATGAAGAGGGCCGAAGAAATATAGCGAACATCCTGCTATAGTACTCCTTTAGTCGTTTATTCTGGACATTATATGCTTGATAACTTTCTTTCAGTTGCTTATTACGAATTCTTAGTTGCTTTGATGAGTCATGTTTAAAGTTTGAAGTACTTTAAGTTAACTGATTTCCTGGTCTAGACATCTAATGTTTTCGGACAATGTAAGTTTTAAGTATCAAATATGAAAAGGCTTAAAAGATAATTTGTTTTCAAAGCTAAAAAGATTTTAAAAACTTTTAAAAGCAGTAACTTATTTCCTTGAAAACTTTTTCTTCCAAATGCTAGTTCCACTCGTCTTTTCAACCAAGTCAGGTCTTTCTTTAAACAATTGTTAACAATAGGCAAAATAGCTTTTCATGTACTAAATTTTTTTAAACGTTTAGGTCTAAAACTCTTAGCCTTAATTATCTTAAGTCCAATTGGTTAACCATTTTAATATGGATTCTAAAGGGTACCTTAAAAACCTTCCCTTTAGATTAATTGAACTCTTACCTAGAATCTTTAAGTTAAGTAGATCATTAACAGAGTTATACTTTATTAAATTACTTTAATCATTTTTAGGTGTCCTAATTAACTAAAAATAATTAGGTGGCGACTCTTTTACTTTAATAAAAATCCGAAATTGCCTATATGTTGTAACTTACTTTAACCAGTTTATAATAGGGTATAACAACTTAGTGATTCTCTCTCTTAAAATTAATTAAACATCATATTTACCAATAGGTTATACTCTAGTTTGACCCGTGTTAAAATGAGGTATAACAGTTTGGCGACTCTACTGGAGACTAGGTTCTAACCATAACAGACTTAGTTAATTAAGGCTTGTTTGCTTACTTTATTTGACTTTAAATTGTTCTATATGATGTAATTGTGTTGTTTGATACCCATTGTTTATGTTTTACTGCTTTTATATAAATTGTCATTGCGTTTCATTTCTTCCACTCTTGAAAAATTCACACAAAGCACACACCTAGCGGTTACGTGGTTTGTGACCGTGCACTACTCAAAACACCTTTTAGGAGAAAGTTCGTGGGTAAGTCAATCAGCGGTACAGTCGACAGTCATGACTTTCCACTCTCAAGTTGTCTCCTTGGGAGAAGACCGGTCTAGAAAAATTCACGCTTAGTTAGCCTAAGATAGAGCTAAACCAAAACCCTTTTAAGAGCATGCATCATTTTAATCTTAGGTGATTTACTATTCGAGGTGTATTAAATCCATTACTTAACTTTACCTAAATTTTCAAGTGGGTTTTCAACCCCAAGTGACACCTATCACATATATGTGTATTATTTGAAGGGCGAATATACCAATTATGTGGACCAGTTGCTCTAAATTAATTAAATCTTAGGTAAAGGAACATTTCCATTTTTATGATATGTATGAAAACTTTTAAATAACACAATTAACGAGAAGTTTAGACATGATAAAATATATTTTATTATACTTTCTTTTGATCTTTTGATGAAATTATACTTTCTTTTGACCAAAAAAGAAGAGGTTTAATCAGTTATACTTTACTATTTATTTGCTTTTCAAAAAATAGAATTATTTAATTAATTTACATCAATGGGATGATATATAATGGCATATTTATCTTTCAAATACACGTTAGGCCTACCTCTGGCACAAAGAGCCCCCCTACATATTAGGCCGCACAATTATTTGTTATGCTTTGTGTAACGACCCAGCCGGTCGTTTAATGAGTTACCGCTCCGTTTCCCCCATTTCTGCTTCTTTGCATGTTGTTCATCTATATTTCATCGCATTGCGTGAGTTAGTTTGGGTTCGGAGTGGTTTTTGTTGAGGAATGAGACACTTAGTCTCTTAAGTTGGCCTTTTAGTTGGAAAAGTAACCGAAAGTTGACTTGTGGGTAAACAATATCGGAATTTGGTTTTTATGATTCTGATAGCTTCGTGAGGTGATTTGGGACATAGGAGCGTGATCGGAATGAGTTTTAGAGGTCCGGAGTAGATTTAGGCTTGAATTGGCGAAATTAGAATTTTGGCATTTTTCGGTTGATCGGGGAGATTTTGATATAGGTGTCGGAATGGAATTTCGGAAGTTGGAGTAGGTCCGTTGTGTCATTTGTGACGTGTGTGCAAAATTTCAAGTCATTCGGACGAGGTTTGATAGACTTTTTGATCAAAAGTGGAATTCAGAAGTTTTTGGAGTTCTTAGGCTTGAATCCTTGGTTAATTTGATGTTCCGATGTTGTTTTAGGTGTTTTAAAGATTGGTATAAGTTTGGATAGTGGTATATGACTTGTCCGTACTTTTGGTTGAGGTCCCGGGGGCCTCGGGGTAATTTCGGATGGTTGACGAGAGGTTTGCAGTTGAGAATTGGCAGTTGAAGCTGTTGAAGTCTGTCATAACCGCACCTGCGGCTTGGGGATCGCAGGTGTGGGCCCGCAGAAGTGGAAACGGGGTCGCAGATACGACCAAGAGAAGGGATGGCTGGAGCCGCAGATGTGGGATTTTGGGCGCACCCGCGATTGCGCAGTGCGGGATTCTTAGCGCAGGTGCAGTGGCTGGGCGGAAAAGTGGAATCCGCAGATGCGCACCTGGGCTTCGTTCCCTTAGCATATTCTAATGTTATGATACTGATTTTGGGTAGATTCGATGTGATTTGAGGCCGATTTGAGAGGCAAAGACATCGCGGGCTAGAGTTTGGACCGGATTGAGGTAAGTAATAATTGTCAATGTTGTCCTGAGGGTATGAAACCTCGGATTTTACTTTGTTTTGCTATTTTGAGGTGATGCACACGCTAGGTGTTAAGCGTGGAGTCGTGCACCGTTGGGGATTGTGACTTGGTTCGTCCCGTACGACTATTAAGTCGCGTATTTTACTTGAAAACTATTTTATATTGTTATATTTTGGAAAATATTATTGTGTTTGGGGCTAAATGCCGTGTCTGGGCCTTGTGCCGATTGTTTGGACCCTTAGGGGCTTTTACTACTTTTTTTCCTCACCGTTTTGGTTTAATGTTTACACTTACTCATGCTATATTCTTACTATTTTCATAACTCGGTTTTATTCACTCCTTTTGATTCCATAAATGATTTTTGAGCCGAGTACTTATTTTACTGTCAGCCCGGGGGGCTTGAATGAGATCTGACTGACTGAGGCCGAGGGCCTATGTTGTGAGGATATTGTGATATATTGTGAGGCTGAGGGCATGATTGATCTATGCAACAAGTTGGCTTGTGATAGATCTTGGCCTGTAAGGAGCCCCTCCCGGAGTCTGTACACCCCCAGTGAGCGAGGGTACCCAGTGTGAGAAGTGATATTGCCCGAGGGGCTGTTGTGGTTTCATGTTATTTCCCGAGGGGCCGATTACGAGTGATTGTGAGGTAGCCCGAGGGGCTGGTTCTGTTGATATTTTGCCCGAAGGGCGATTGTTGATTTATGTTGATGCCCGAGGGGCTGTTTTTCATTTCTATGCTTTTACCCACCGCTTTCATCACTCGTTTGAAACTGTTGAAAAGTTTTTTAAAATGGTTTTACTGAATTGAGATGTTTCTACGAGTTTTACTGCTTTATTGCATTGTTCTGAACTTATACTATTTTGCGGTAGCATTATGCTATGGTTTACTTGCTTTCTTACTGCTCAGCTTCCTTTATGTCTACTACTTACTGAGTTTGCGTACTCACTGTCGCGCCCCCTTTTTCCTCCGCGGAAATCGGGTTTGTGACATTTGGTTGGACAACTCTTTCCTTTTGGGAAAGGGGTTTGCAATTTTGAAGAGTCGCCACCTAACGATTTTAAGGTGCGTTAGGGCACCTATGGGGTTCAATTATAACTATATTTTTTATAACCAGAGATAGGGTAAGGGCTTGAAATTATCCCAAGGGGAAGGTGTTAGGCACCCCTCAGGATTCACTAGTGTGGTTCCCCGCCAGATAGTTCTTTGTGAATTTGTGCAATTAACAAGTAAGCAAACGAGGCTCAAATAAGAGGGGATTTTAAATACACATGTGTTTGGAAATTATAAAAATAAAACAGAGTTTGAAAGAGTTATAACTAAGCATGCTAATGGATATAAAAGGGGATCATAGGTTTTATTTGTAATATGGATCACATCAATGCAATACCCGGTAATCACTCCTCAAAAGAGGGGCTACACGTGGTATTAGCGCACCGTCATCATATCCATATCTACCCTTCCTACCCCATAAAGGTATTAAAGCGCGGATTGGTCTCGACCTCTATTGCATGCTATTACCCGTCCCATTCCTATCAGTCCCGAAGGAATTTAGGACCACTATTCCTATAAGAGGGAGGATTTTAGGCTAACTCTTGAGTTTTAAAGGTAAAGACTAAGGCGACATTCAAAACATATAGGACTGTATATTAGGGGAAACATGTAAGCAACTAAAAGTCTCATATATACCTCCTCAAGTAAAGCACATAATAGCATGACTTAAAACGCATTTAGGGCCAGAATTTAAAGTACTAAGACAGGGGAGTTTTTAGTTGTTGAAGCAGACCAATTTATTACATAACTCAGATAAGAAGTCCGAAACAGGCCTGCCTGCTGGTTGTAGCAGTTGCTAATTAAAAAAAGGCGGATTCAATTTTATCGTCATTACCTATCGCTTGCCTGAGTATGTATTGATGATACCCTATAAGCATGATATCTATTACTGATTCAAAAATGGCAAAGCAGTGATAGTTTTAAACGAGCAAATTGGATCCTATAGGCATGCTTTCTAGACCGCATTAATGAAAGGAGTAAGTTGTTTAAACTAATTCAACACAGTACGAGTCAAACTGATTTTTAACTAACTGGTTTCAGATTTTATGGACATAGTCTCCATTGTTGCTGATTTTAATCCCTACAGACATGGTATCTAATAATAAGGGCTGATTTGGTCTTATAGGCATGGTATCTAATGAAGTGGAGTAGGCAGGATTTATTTGATCACAACGAAATTCCTATAGACATGATTTCTATAAAATATTGATATTAACCTTATGGTCATGACATCTAATTTTGAATCTGATTTTAACCTTGTAAATATGACGTCTAGTTATAGCCATTATATCCTATAGGCAAGATATCTAATTGTGGAAGTGAAACAATGCAGAAATTTATTAGATAGATCCTATAGGCATGTTATCTAAGTGTAGAGTTAACACATGCAAGACTGTATTAAATAGATCCTATAGGCATGTTATCTAAGTGTAGAGTAAAAACATGCAGAATTTAAAACAACCGACCTATAGGCAGGATATCTACCCTTAAAAAATGCACAATTACGCCATCCCTTTTCACTAACCAACCCCAATATTCGTTTACAAATTATTACAGACCAAATACTGAATTACATAAAAACAAATGTAAAAAAATAAGAAGTTACAGCCATGAAAGCCTGATTCTGACTTCCTCTTTGAGTTATGGAACAAACCACCTCAAATGCCACTTGTTTCAGAGCCTTTCTCAGACCTGGGTGTGTCAAAGTTCCCTAAGGGTCTCAAGGGACCCCGGGCAGTGCTTACACCCAGGCTTGCATAACCAGATAGAGATGAGTGCAGTGTGGAAGGGCCAGCTCTTATATGTCCAAGTTCAGAGGGAGCTCAAGGGTCCCAAGGCAAGACTCACACAAGAGGGGTAGAACTTAGATTCTAGGAATATAGTGAAAGTGCAGAACATAGAGATTTTAAAACTGGGCTGGGAAATAGTAAGTGATAAGGATGATTTGAAAACAGTAGTAGTAAAATTTAAACTATACAGAGTCCGCATTTGCACAAAAGAGTCAGGGGTTTTGGGAATACATTGCATGAAACATATGACCCTAGGAGGGGTCAGGTCTAGACATGCACAACAATAGGGGATGCTGGCATGTTCATAAACCAGCCAGAGAATACAAGCATAAAGAGGGTATGTGGGGTTTGGGATTCATATACATAGGAGAGCATTAACTTGAAAAGGGGAAGGGAACACATTTTAACATGCTAGTAATGTAGCTTGATTGCAGAAACATAAGCAGAAGTGGACAAACATGAGAGAAGTTGGAACAATTGCAGAAACATGTTGTTGTTGATGCTTGAAAATTAACTAGGACATACCAGTAAGAAGTAAAGTGCAGAAAGAAAAGTAAGCAACTGTCCGCAGCCTAGCCTTGGCTTGCAGCCGGCTAGACAAAGCAGTAGCACAAATAATAACAGAGAAAAGAGAGAGTTTTTAGTGAAGTGTGTTCTGAACTTAGATAGTTCGTCCTTAAAGAAGGGGGGGGGGGTATTTATACTTTTGAAAACAAGTGGTAAGTAAGGTAATAGTAAAGTCTTAACATAAACATGAAAACAATCATAAATTAGAATCAATTAATACAAGTGATTCCCTTTAATTAAGGAATCACTGTTTAATGGCAGTAGCAGGCTTCAATTAAGGATGGAAAATTAGTTTTAAGACAGATTGATCATTGCCATATAAAGGACAGTAAAAGCATGAGGTGAACCATCAAGTCTAAGTACAAAAATATGCTTATTTTTGGAAAATATTCAGTAAGGTAGAATATCATAGTAAAGGAAAAGAATCAATTAATTTTAAACAAGCGTGTGAAATTAGGGTTCATAAAAGAAAAGCCCTGTAATCAGTCAGAAGACCAAGACCAATCAAGGAAGAGGCTTCAACATATAAATAGAGTGAACAGGAACATCAGACATGCGAGGCCCAACACATTGGCAAAAGAGATAATCACAAACATGCAGTAGTGGCAGAAATAAGCTAGGATTCAGTAGTAAAGCAAACATTCGAGGCATAGTAGTCAAATAGGTCAAGTCACATAGAATCAACAGTGAAGAAAACATAGCATCAGGTAAAAGAAATCAGAGGCATGTAAAGGTCTCACTGTAGCAGGTGAGGAAGCCTTTGAGAAGTTAGGGTTTCAACAAAAGTCGAGTTAAGAAGATAGTGAAACTCAGAATCAGATAAGTCACATAAAGAAAAGAGGGCCTGAAACAAGGAACCTTTAATTGGGTCCAGTATACTTTCAAACAAACAGTCTCAGACCAAAAGACCTAGGGTTTTTCACAATAATCGAGTTTAAAAGATGGTAAACTCAGAATCAAACAAGTCAAACAAGAATGAAGAACTTAATCAAGCAAGTACACATTTAAACAGACAATTTCTAGAACTCGGATAAGACTAAAAGAACTAGGGTTTTTAATATGCTGAAATAGACAGAAGAACAACATGAGCAAATAGCAAAATCATCAAACAACATTAAGATCAGAGAAGAAAACTTTAAAGGAAAACCCTAATCGTTGGAAAAACGAAGAGTCGTTTTGAAAAAAAAGTCAGAGAACCTTAGAGAAGCACTTAAAAAGTTCATAGTAAGCACAGACCTAAGATAGATCTGAAAGAAATCGAAAAGTCGTAGAGATTAGGGTTTCAGAAAACCCAAAAGAAATGAGAAAGATCTCGAAAGATACCGATCTAACCATGAAAGTCAAGGACCTGCCTTGAAAGGGCATGAGGGCCGGAGAAAGGTCGTGGATGGCCAGAGAAAGGCCATGAACAACAGTCGAGCAAGGACTGGACCAGACTCCTTCGAGGTCTGGTCATGAAACCATAGAACCAAACACCCAGGAGCCATGGAAGGCTGGTATAGATCTCAAATGACCCCGGAATCCCATGGATTTGGTAGGTACTAGGGTGGATTAGGGTGGCGGCGGCTAGGGTTTAGGAGAGTTTCAGAGAGAGTTGAGAGAGAAGAGGGATTCAAGGGCGGCGGTAGGTGGGAAATGAATTAGGTTTAGGGGTCTTTTGGGTTTAATTATGGAAGGGCAAATAGTGGCCGTTGATCTGAATGATCAACGACCTGGATTAAAGAGGGTAGGTAGGGGTTTGGGTTTGGGTCGGTTCAATTTGAGATTGGGTCGGGGTTTAATTGGGTTTAATTGGGGTAGGATTTAGTCTATAATTAAAATGCAATTGGGCTAAATTTTAAATAGCCATTTTTCCCTATTAAATTTATAAAAAGTGATAAATTGATTTTTGAAAATAAATTAAAAGTACTAAAATGATTTATAACATATAATTAACAATTTAAAAAATATAGGATCCCATTTTATAAACATGAGACAAATTTAAACCTAAAAATGGCTAATATTGCAATTATGTGCAATTAGCTTTTAAAATACTAAATAAAATTATAAAAATATGCAAAAATTACTTTAGCCATATTTTGGTATAATTATAAAGATCCAATAAATGAATCATCAAAAATAATAATTTGGACATAATTATTGGGATTTTAGGATTAAAGATGAAAATAAATTTATTTGAAACCTTAAAAATTATGGAAAAATATTACAACACTTGAATATGCTTACATATGCGCATATATATGCCCTTTTGAAGTTATTTTGCATACTGAAAATATATAGGGAAAAATTGGGTGTCAACAACTGCCTCTCTTTACCCGGGAAGGATGAAAGAGTTTTCGGGTAAAGATATGATGGCCAATTTTGACCGAGCGAATCGATTTGGGAAGATTCAGGCCGCACTGGCTTCTGAGTTGCCTACATATCCCTAGTTTTACAGGAATCAGGCCGTATGTAGTTCAGGATCCGTCGGCGAAGTATGCCGACGGGTACTCTCCAAGGACGGACGCAATGTTTCGGGCTGGGTGAGTGAGCGGCTTACGGGAGTGGTTAGGTTTGATGTGGCTGCGGGCACTGGAGCGGAAATGCTCCTGCCGGGATGGCTGTTGCTTGCCGTTTTACCCGCAAATGAATAATACAAGCATATATTGTGCATAAATTTAGACATGATGCAAAATCCCATCGGACCATGAATGTCACGACCCCAGTCCACCCTCCATGAAATATGTCGTGATGGCACCTAGTTCCTACAACTAGGTAAGCCGTACAGTGCGGAATAACAAATTAACATTTGTGGAATAATGAATTAAAACTGAACATACGGAAATAACAACTGTATACAAGGCCACTCAGCCTATACAACTCGAGATATGCGGAAGTCTGCAGCTAAATCCCAAAACCCAGAAACTCACGGGAAACACAGGCTAATAGAATGAAGTGAACTACACTACACCAGAATATCTAAACAACATGAAAGGAAAGAAACGGAACTGTCTGCTAAAGCCGGAATAGAGTAGAGACTCCTGGTCTGCGAACGTAGCAGATATACCTTAAGTCTCAGCTAGGACTCTCCACCACGAGGATGATCCGTCTGGGAGGAAGTACCTGGATCTGCACATGAAAAACATGCGTAGGAAGGGCATGAGTACACCACAGCGGTACTCAGTAAGCGCCAAGCCTAACCTTGGTTGGGTAGTGACGAGGAAGGTCAGGGCCCTACTGAGATAACATAGTAAATAATGAGATAACAGAAATAGTTTAAATAAAGTCTACAGCGAGAATCTAAACCGGGTAAATAAGGAAGAACAGTAATATAAAGCAAAGGTAACAATACACGAAAAACTGCCCTCACAAGGAATAGTAGCCGGGGGATCTCTTGGTATCCCGAGGATCTCTTGGTATCCTCATCATCAACACTGGGGATCTCTCGGTATCCCGAGGACTCTTAGTATCCTCAATAAGTAAGTCGGGGATCTCTTAGTATCCCGAGGATCTCTTGGTATCCTCAATAAGTAAACCGGGGATCTCTTGGTATCCCAATATATATATAGAAACACATGTGCAGGGGATCTCTTGGTATCCCGCACCCTCAGTCCAGAATATCTCAAGTACAGAGGGATCTCCCGGGAAGCCGTCCCGTAGTCCCAAATTAAACACACAACAACAACGATTCCTAAATCTCGGAACAATGCTAAAAATCAGGACACGAAGTAGTAAATTATAGCCTAACATGCTTCACAGAGTACAAATAGCACAGTTAAAGCAAATAAGCAGGTAAGCCAGCTAAACATGAGTCTCTAAGCTAGCACAGGTACAAACTTGCAGTTAAAATGAACAAGTAAACAAGAAAGCTCAATTTAAATACTTCAAGTAGAAACGGATTTACAACAATTAGCTCAAGTACGCGCTCGTCACCTCACATACGGGGCATTCAAATATTCAAGATCATATCCTAAGGGAAAAAGGTCCCCCACACAAAGTTAGACAAGCCACTTACCTCGAACCGGCTCAATATCAACCAGAAACCACGCTCTTGCCATGAGTATCCGACTCCAAATGGCTCAAATCTATTCAATTCAATTACACATTGTAAATAACATCGCAAACACCTGGTTTTGCTAATAAATTCAAAGCTACGACGTAAAATTAGGTGAAATGACCAAAATGCCCTCCAGGCCAACGCCCCGAAATCGAATAATTTTCACATTTTCAGAACCCTCATACTCTCACGAGTCTAACCATATAAAAATCTCCCAAATCGAAGGTAAATTGCCCACTCAAAACTCAATAATTAGGTCTATGAAGTTTCTTCCAATTTTTGATCCTAAATTCGAATTCCAATGGTGTATTTAACTATAAAATGTTGAAATATAACAAGAAGGGACCAAAGAAACGTTACCCAGTGATCTTCACTTCAAATCCTACTCAAAATTGCCTTAAACCGAGCTCTCAATTGATTTCTGTAACTTATGAACTCAAACCCTCGAAATTTCTATTTCTGCCCAGGGATTTTCGCTTCTGCGGACAAGGGACCGCTTTTGCGGTCCCGCATATGAGGAAAAACAACCGCTTCTGTGGTTTTCACTTAATGGAGCATAGTCCGCTTCTGCGGACACATAACGCTCCTGCGGTTCCGCTTCAGCGGAAAGGCGACCGCTTCTGCGGTTCCTGAGAGGGAGGGCAAATCTCGCTTCTGCGACGACCAAGGCCGCTTCTGCGGTTCCCAAGCCGCAGAAGCGGAAAGATACCAGAAGCAGCAGTGCTGCTATTTCTCAACTTCCAAAACTCTTCCGTTAACCACCCGAAATCATCCCGAGGCCCCCGGGACCTCAACCAATAGTACCAATACCGCCTAATACCTTATTCAAACTTGTACCAATCCTGAAAACACCTAAACAACGCCGGAAGCCCGAATTAATCAAAGATTCAAGCCTAAGAACTTCAAATTCCAACCAAACACGTTTTCGATCAAAAACCTACTCGAACCTCGTCCGAATGACCTGAAATTTTGCACACACATCCCAAATGACATGACGGAACTACTGCAACTTCCGGAATTCAAATCCGGCCCTCAGGTCAAAAACTCACTATCGGACCGGAAACTTCAAAAATTCAAACTTCGGCATTTCAAGCCTAAATGAGCTACGAGCCTCCAAAATACATTCCGAACACGCTCCCAACCCCGAAATCACCTAACGGAGCTAACGGAACCATCGGATTTCCATTCCGAGGTTGTCTTCACACTGTTCTGATTACGGACCATTTTTCAACTCTTAAGCTCTCATTTAGGGACTAAGTGTCCCAAAACTCTCCAAAACTCAACGCCGAACGTCCCGGCAAACCAAAATAGCAGAAATGAACTTAGGGGAAACAGATAATGGGGGATCGGGGCGAAATTTCCAAAAACGACCGGCCGGTTGTTACATCCTCCTACACTTAAACATTCGTTCGTCCTCGAACGAGCATAGAGAACATACCTGAAGTAGTGAAAAGATGAGGGTACTGGCTGCGCATATCCTGCTCGGTCTCCCAAGTCGCCTCCTCGACCGGCTGACCCCGCCACTGAACCTTCACTGAAGCGATGTTCTTTGACCTCAAATTCCTAACCTGACTGTCCAAAATAGCCACTGGCTCCTCAACATAGGATAGATCCTTGTCCAGCTGGATTGAACTGAAATCCAACACATGCGGCGGATCACCGTGATATCTCCGGAGCATCGAAACATGAAATACCGGATGAACACCGGCCAAACTGGGAGGTAAGGCAAGCTCATAGGCAACCTCCCCAACTCGTCTCAAGATCTCAAAAGGGCCAATAAACCTCGGACTCAACTTTCCCTTCTTCCCAAACCGCATGACGCCCTTCATAGGCGAGACCCGAAGCAGAACCCGCTCACAAACCATATATGAAACATCACGGACCTTCCTGTCCGCGTAACTCTTCTGCCTGGACTAGGCCGTACGGAGTCTATCCTGAATCACCTTAACCTTCTCCAATGCCTCCTGAACCATCACTGTGCCCAATAGCCTGGCCTCGCCCGGCTCAAACCAACCCACCGGAGATCTGCACCTCCTACCATATAAAGCCTCATACGGCGCCATCTGAATGCTGGACTGATAGCTGTTATTGTAAGCAAACTCCGCCAGTGGCAAGAAATGATGCCAAGATCCTCCGAACTCAATCACACACGCACGGAGCATATCCTCAAGAATCTGGATAGTGCGCTCGGACTGTCCGTCCGTCTGGGGGTGAAATACTGTGCTCAACTCCACCCGAGTGCCTAACTCCTGCTGCACGGCTCTCCAGAATCGCGATGTAAACTGAGTACCTCTGTCTGAAATGACAGAAACTGGAATACCATGCAAACGGACGATCTCCCTGATATAAATCTCCGCCAACCGCTCCGATGAATAAGTGGTACACACAGGAATAAAATGAGCGGACTTGGTCAGCCGATCCGCAATAACCCAAATGGAATCAAACTTCTTCAGGGTCCGTGGAAGTCCAGATACAAAATCCATGGTGATGCGCTCCCATTTCCACTTCGGAATCTCTATCTGCTGGAGCAACCCACCCGGGCGCTGGTGCTCATACTTCACCTGCTGGCAGTTGAGGCATCTAGACACATAACCAACTATATCCTTCTTCATCCGCCTCCACCAGTAGTGCTGCCTCAGGTCCTGATACATCTTCGTGGCACCCGGATGGATGGAATACCGCGAACTATGGGCCTCTGCTAGAATCATCTCTAAGGCCATCAACATTAGGCACACAAATCCGGCCCTGCATCCTCAATACTCCATCATCTCCAATGGTCACATCCCTGGCATAACCACGCTGAACCTTGTCTCGAAGGACAAGCAAATGAGGTTCATCATACTGCCGCTCCCTGATACGGTCAAATAGGGAAGACCGGGAAACCACACAGGCTAGAACCCGACTGGGCTCCGAAAGATCCAATCTCACGAACTGGCTGGCTAAGGCCTGAACATCCATCGCCATAGGCCTCTCTGAAGCTGGTAAATATGCCAAACTCCCCAAACTCTCCCCCCGGCGACTCAAGGCATCCACCACCATATTGGCCTTGCCCGGGTGATATAGGATAGTGATGTCATAATCCTTCAGCAGCTCTAACCACCTCCTCTGACGCATATTGAGATCCTTTTGCTTGAGCAAGTGCTGCAAACTCCGATGATCAGTATAGATCTCACAAGGCACTCCATATAAATAATGATGCCAGATCTTCAAGGCATGAACAATGGCAACTAACTCAAGGTCGTGGACAGGGTAATTCTTTTTATGTATCTTCAACTGTCTGGACGCGTAGGCAATCACCCTACAGTCCTGCATCAACACTACTCCAAGGCCAACTCTCGAGGAGTCACAATAGACAGTATAAGACCTCAAACCGGTAGGCAACATCAAAATAGGGGCTGTAGTCAAAGCTGTCTTGAGCTTCTGAAAGCTCGCCTCACACTCCTCTGTCCACTGAAATGGGGCACCCTTTCTGGGTCAATCTAGTCATAGGGGCAGCAATCGATGAAAATCCCTCCACGAAACGACGGTAGTAACCCGCCAAGCCAAGGAAACTGCGAATCTCAGTAGCTGAGGACGGCCTGGGCCAACTCTGCACGGCCTCTACCTTCCTCGGATCCACCCGAATACCCTCACTAGAAATCACATGGCCTAAGAATGCCACAGAACTCAGCCAAAACTCACATTTTGAAAACTTTGCATATAACTTTTTCTCCCTCAAGGTCTGTAGCACGGTCCTCAGATGCTGCTCATGATCTTCCCGACTCTGGGAATACACCAGAATATCATCAATAAAAACAATCACGAACGAGTCAAGATATGGCCTGAACACACTGTGCATCAAATGCATGAAAGCTGCAGGGGCATTGGTCAGCCCAAATGACATGACAAGGAACTCGTAATGGCCATATCGAGTCCTGAAGGCAGTCTTCGGGATATCTGGCTCCCGAATCTTCAACTGATGGTACCCTGAGCGCAAGTCAATCTTAGAAAACACTTGTGCGCCCTGAAGCTGGTCAAACAGATCGTCAATGCGAGGTAAAGGATAACGGTTCTTCACTGTAACCTTGTTCAACTGGCGGTAGTCAATACACATGCGCATAGAACCATCCTTTTTCTTCACAAACAAAACAGGGGCACCCCACGGTGAAACACTGGGTCGAATAAAACCCTTACCAAGCAATTCCTGCAACTGATCCTTCAACTCCTTCAACTGATCCTTCAACTCCTTCAACTCAGGAGGAGCTATACGATACGGAGGAATGGAAATGGGCTGAGTGCCCGGCAACAGATCAATCCCAAAATCAATATCCCTATCAGGCGGCATGCCCGGAAGATCAGCTGGAAATACATCGGGATAATCCCGTACCACTGGAACAGAATCAACAGAAGGGGTATCAACACTAACATCTCTCACATAAGCCAAATACGCGGCACACCCCTTCTCAACCATGCGCTGAGCTTTAAGAAAAGAGATAACTCTACTGGAAGTGTGATCTAAAGTACCACTCCACTCAATACGCGGAACACCTGGCATAGGCAGCGTCACGGTCTTGGCGTGACAATCAAGAATAG
>NC_031998.1:33320590-33324080 GCF_001879085.1 Nicotiana attenuata | reverse complement strand
TAACCGGTTTTACTTGGCCTAACGACGGGACGGACTTGGCCTTCGTTACCCTCGTACCCCCCGGGCCTCGGCCTCTGACGGCTGCAGTAGGGAGCGCGGGTGCCTGATCATCTCGAGTAGCACGTGTCCTCACCATCTGTGAGAGAATAGAAGTCAGAAGTTTAAAATTGATGTCCAAAATATCGCACGACGAGGAATTCAAATGAAATGAAGATTCTTCCTAACAGTTACATAGCCCCTCGTAGATAAGTACAGACGTCTTTGTACCGATCAGCGAGACCCTAATAAACCGGCCTGTGTTCCGTGACTCCTATGAACCTAGAGCTCTGATACCAACTTGTCACGACCCCAGTTCACCCTCCATGAAACATGTCGTGATGGCACCTAGTTCCTACAACTAGGTAAGCCTAACAGTGCGGAATAACAAATTAACATTTGTGGAATAATGAATTAAAACTGAACATACGGAAATAACAACTGTATACAAGGCCACTCAGCTTATACAACTCGAAATATGCGGAAGTCTGCAACTAAATCCCAAAACCCGGAAACTCACGGGAAACACAGGCTAATAGAATGTAGTGAACTGCTCTACACCAGGATATCTAAACAACATGAAAGGAAAAAAAAGGAACTGTCTGCTAAAGCCGAAATAGAGTAGAGACTCTTGGTCTGCGAACGTAGCAGATATACCTCAAGTCTCAGCTAGGACTCTCCACCATGAGGATGATACGTCTGGGAGGAAGTACCTGGATCTGCACATGAAAAACATGCGCAGGAAGGGCATGAGTACACCACAACGGTACTCAGTAAGCGCCAAGCCTAACCTCGGTTGGGTAGTGACGAGGAAGGTCAGGGCCCTACTGAGATAACATAGTAAATAATGAGATAACAGAAATAGTTTAAATAAAGTCTACAGCGAGAATCTAAACCGGGTAAATAAGGAAGAACAGTAATAGAACTGCCCTCACAAGGAATAGTAGCCGGGGGATCTCTTGGTATCCCGAGGATCTCTTGGTATCCTCATCATCAACACTGGGGATCTCTCGGTATCCCGAGGATCTCTTAGTATCCTCAATAAGTAAGCCGGGGATCTCTTAGTATCCCGAGGATCTCTTGGTATCCTCAATAAGTAAACCGGGGATCTCTTGGTATCCCAATATATATATAGAAACACATGTGCCAGGGACCTCTTGGTATCCCGCACCCTCAGTCCAGAATATCTGAAGTACAGAGAGATCTCCCGGGAAGCCGTCCTGTAGTCCCAAATTAAACACACAACAATAACGATTCCTAAATCTCGGAACAATGCTAAAAATCAGGACACGAAGTAGTAAATTATAGCCTAACATGCTTCACAGAGTACAAATAGCACAGTTAAAGCAAATAAGCAGGTAAGCCAGCTAAACATGAGTCTCTAAGCTAGCACAGGTACAAACTTGCAGTTAAAATGAACAAGTAAACAAGAAAGCTCAATTTAAATACTTCAAGTAGAAACAGATTTACAACAATTAGCTCAAGTACGCGCTCGTCACCTCACGTACGGGGCATTCAAATATTCAAGATCATATCCTAAGGGAAAAAGGTCCCCCACACAAAGTTAGACAAGCCACTTACCTCGAACCGGCTCAATATCAACCAGAAACCACGCTCTTGCCAAGAGTATCCGACTCCAAATGGCTCAAATCTATTCAATTCAATTACACATTGTAAATAACATCGCAAACACCTGGTTTTGCTAATAAATTCAAAGCTACGGCATAAAATTAGGTGAAATGACCAAAATTCCCTCCAGGACAACGCCCCGGAATCGAATAATTTTCACATTTTCAGAACCCTCGTACTCTCACGAGTCTAACCGTATAAAAATCTCCCAAATCGGAGGTCAATTGCCCACTCAAAACTCAATAATTAGGTCTATGAAGTTTTTTCCAATTTTTGATCCTAAATTCGAATTCCAATGGTGTATTTAACTATAAAATGATGAAATATAACAAGAAGGGACCAAAGAAACGTTACCAGTGATCTTCACTTCAAATCCCACTCAAAATCGCCTTAAACCGAGCTCTCAATTGATTTTTGTAACTTATGAACTCAAACCCTCGAAATTTCTATTTCTGCCCAGGGATTTCCGCTTCTGCGGACAAGGGACCGCTTCTGCGGTCCCGCATATGCGGATAAACAACCGCTTCTGCGGTTTTCACTTAATGGACCAGAGTCCGCTTCTGTGGACACATAACGCTCCTACAGTTCCGCTTCAGCGGAAAGGCGACCGCTTCTGCGGTTCTTAAGAGGTAGGGCAAATCTCGCTTCTGCGACGACCAAGGCCACTTCTGCGGCTCCGCTTCTGCGGTTCCCAAGCCGCAGAAGCGGAAAGATACTAGAAGCAGCAGTGCTGCTATTTCTCAACTTCCAAAACTCTTCCGTTAACCACCCGAAATCATCCCGAGGCCCCCGGGACCTCAACCAAAAGTACCAATACCACCTAATACCTTATTCAAACTTGTACCAATCTTGAAAACACCTAAACAATGCCGGAAACCCGAATTAATCAAAGATTCAAGCCTAAGAACTTCAAATTCCAACCAAAAACATTTTCGATCAAAAACCTACCCGAACCTCGCCCGAATGACCTGAAATTTTGCACACACATCCCAAATGACATGACGGAGCTACCGCAACTTCCGAAATTCCAATCCGACCCTCGGATCAAAAACTCACTATCGGACCGGAAACTTCAAAAAAATTCAAACTTCGGCATTTTAAGCCTAAATGAGCTACGAGCCTCCAAAATACATTCCGAACACGCTCCCAACCCCGAAATCACCTAACGGAGCTAACTGAACCATCATATTTCCATTCCGAGGTCGTCTTCACACTGTTCTGATTACTGACCATTTTTTAACTCTTAAGCTCTCATTTAGGGACTAAGTGTCCCAAAACACTCCGAATCCAACACCGAATGTCCCGGCAAACCAAAATAGCAGAAATGAACTTAGGGGAAACAGTTAATGGGGGATCCAGGCGTGAATTCTAAAAACGACCAATCGGGTCGTTACAGCAGCAAACCTTCGCGTGGAGCAGCTTAATGAACTTGATGAATTCCGATTCCATGCCTACTCCAGTTCGTCCTTGTATAAGGACAAGATCAAGTACCTTCATGAAAAGTATGCTCGTAGCAAGGAGTTCAAAGTGGGTGATTTGGTTCTCTTGTTCAATTCTCGGTTACGTCTGTTTTCGAGAAAGCTTAAGTCAAAAATGGAGTGGACCTTTTGAAGCGGTGCTTGTGAATCCATTTGGTGCACTTGTCATGAAAAACAGAAATGGTGAGATCTTAAGAGTTAATGGGCACAGAGTCAAGCATTATCTTTGCAAGATTGATGATAGCCACGTGGTGGCAATGATCCATCTGAAGTGATTTGATTGTAACCTGCGTCGTGTCGCAATGTTAAATCAGGCGCTTCTTGGGAGGAAACCCGATGTGTTCTTT
>NC_031998.1:33202065-33320580 GCF_001879085.1 Nicotiana attenuata | reverse complement strand
TAAAATGATGAAATATAACAAGAAGGGACCAAAGAAACGTTACCAGTGATCTTCACTTCAAATCCCACTCAAAATCGCCTTAAACCGAGCTCTCAATTGATTTTTGTAACTTATGAACTCAAACCCTCGAAATTTCTATTTCTGCCCAGGGATTTCCGCTTCTAAGGGCAAGGGACCGCTTCTGCGGTCCCGCATATGCGGAAAAACAACCCATTCTGCGGTTTTTCACTTAATGGACCAGAGTCCGCTTCTGCTGACACATAACGCTCCTACAGTTCCGCTTCAGCGGAAAGGCGACCGCTTCTGCGGTTCCTGAGAGGGAGGGCAAATCTCGCTTCTGCGACGACCAAGGCCGCTTCTGCGACGAGCTCCGCTTCTGCGGTTCCCAAGCCGCAGAAGCGGAAAGATACTAGAAGCAGCAGTGCTGCTATTTCTCAACTTCCAAAACTCTTCCGTTAACCACCCGAAATCATCCCGAGGCCCCCGGGACCTCAACCAAAAGTACCAATACCACCTAATACCTTATTCAAACTTGTACCAATCCTGAAAACACCTAAACAACGCCGAAAACCCGAATTAATCAAAGATTCAAGCCTAAGAACTTCAAATTCCAACCAAAAACATTTTCGATCAAAAACCTACCCGAACCTCGTCCGAATGACCTGAAATTTTGCACACACATCCCAAATGACATGACGGAACTACTGCAACTTTCGGAATTCCAATCCGACCCTCGGATCAAAAACTCACTATCGGACCGGAAACTTCAAAAATTCAAACTTCGGCATTTCAAGCCTAAATGAGCTACGAGCCTCCAAAATACATTCCGAACACGCTCCCAACCCCGAAATCACCTAACGGTGCTAACGGAACCATCGGATTTCCATTCCGAGGTGGTCTTCACACTGTTCTAATTACGAACCATTTTTCAACTCTTAAGCTCTCATTTAGGGACTAAGTGTCCCAAAACTCTCCAAAACTCAACGCCGAACGTCCCGGCAAACCAAAATAGCAGAAATGAACTTAGGGGAGACAGTTAATAGGGGATCGGGGTGAAATTTCCAAAAACGACCGGCCGGGTCGTTACAATGAATGTTGTCTTCGGACGGTTAGGATGACGTCCTTAGACCATGATGTCCTGGGCCATGAAGCATATAATAAAGGATTCGTAGGCCATCAAATGATATTCTCGGGCCATGAGGATGGTGCCTCCGAACCATGATGCCTTTGAATGATGATATGCAAGAGATTGAAAGGGATCCTCGGGCCATGACATGGTGTTCTCGGGCTATGAAGATGGTGCCTCCGAACGATGACGCCTTTGGATGGGTTGGCGATATTTCAGCCCATGAAGGATGCAGTAGCATGTGGCGATCTTTCAGCCGTGCAATGTGGCGATCTTTCAGCCATGCAATGTGGCGATCTTTCAGCCGTGCAATGTGGCGATCTTTCAGCCGTGCAATGTGGATAAAGACAACTTTTAGTCTCGGAAGGCAGAATAGTAGCCTTATGCAATGCAGATGCAGTTGGAGGTAGAGCTTAACCTCGGAAGGCAGAATAGTAGCGTTATGCAAGTTGGAAGGCAGAATAGTAGCCTTATGCAATGCAGATGCAGTTGGAGGTAGAGCTTAACCTCGGAAGGCAGAATAGTAGCGTTATGCAAGTTGGAAGGCGGAATGGTAGCCTTATGCAATGAATGAGATGCAGTAGGTAGAGCTTAACCTCGGAAGGCAGAATTGTAGCCTTATGCAAGTTGGAAGGCAGAATGGTAGCCTTATGCAAGTTGGAAGGCAGAATGGTAGCCTTATGAAAAAAATAAAATAGCAGATGACAGTAGAGTTTCTTAGCTGATAGAAGATTGTGGCGTTGTGATTACTGGGAGCATTGTGACATACGGGACATCACTGGTGTGCGGATAGCAAATGTTGGCAAGTGTAACAGTTAAGAGAGTCGTATTCTTGAACAATGTTTGTTCCATGAGTGAGCAGTATGTTTTAATGATGTCGCAATCCTTGTGCCTACGTCCAAAGAAAAATCGTGAGTTTTGTAAAGGGGAAAGGTTAGTTCGTATCCCCGCTGGCTTTGCTTGACTCGTTCTGCTTTGATCTGGTGATACCATTTGTATCATTGGGGTAGCGTTGCTAAACGAAGCAGTTTCAATAATAAACATGCATGATTTTGCAAAAGTATGACAGAAATGTATAATTAAAATAGTTTTTAGATGAACAGACATCTATGATGCAATTCAGGACATTTCAACCTCTCCTGCTACGGAATTTTGAGTGTCCTCCTCAAAATTCTGCCCCAGTTTGATGGGTTGATGCTTCTGACTGTTGGTGCGGCGATCGGCTGAAATTACTTCAAAATTTTGAGGGTCCTCATCAAAATTCTGCCCAGTTTCCAATTTCGGGGGGAAATGAAAATTTTATTGAATTGTGACCGAACCCATAAGGCTGCCTATGTATCCCCTCTTAAGTGGGAATCAGGTCAGGCGTAGTTCAATTTACATCATATAGGGAGGACATAAAGATTACACATATAACACTTGACTGCATCTGAATTTATCGGCTTTGGCCAAACTTCTCCGTCCATTTCTGCAAGTATGAGAGCTCCTCCTATCAAAACTCAGTGAACCATGTATGGGCCTTGCCAGTTGGGAGAGAACTTCCCTTTGGCTTCATCCTGATGCGGAAAATTTTTCTTTAACACCAGCTGCCCCCGTGTGAACCGTCTTGGCTTGACTCTTTTGTTGAAGGCTCTGGACATTCTGTTCTGATAGAGCTGACCATTACAAACTGCGTTCATTCTCTTTCCATCTATAAGAGCTAGCTGCTCATAACAACTCTTTACCAACTCAGCTTCCTGTATGATCCTTAGGGAAGGAATTTCTACTTCGGCGGGAATGACGACTTATGTACTATAAACCAGCATATAGGGTGTTGCCTCGGTTGATGTGCGGACTGTGGTGCGATACCCCAATAGAGCAAATGATAACTTCTCGTGCCATTGTTTATGCTTCTCTATAATTTTCCTTAATATCTTCTTGATATTCTTGTTGGCGGCTTCTACGGCTCCATTCATTTGAGGCCTATAGGCTGTGGAATTCTTGTGTCTGATCTTGAAAGTTTCACACATAGCTTTCATCAAATCGCTGTTGAGGTTGGAGCCATTATCGGTAATGATTGACTCTGGAACCCCGAATCGACAAACAATGCGGTCGCGGACAAAGTCTGTCACGACTTTCTTGGTCACGGCTTTGTAAGACCCTGCTTCGACCCACTTGGTGACATAGTCAATTGCCACTACGATAAACCTGTGTCCGTTGGAAGAGACATGCTCGATTGGTCAATGACGTCCATTCCCAGGTGGCGAACGGCCATGGTGAGCTTTTTATGTGGAGCTCGCTCGGAGATACCTTTATCATATCTGCATGTATCTGACAGCGGCTGCATTTCCGGACATACTAGATGCAGTCTGTTTCCATAGTCATCCAAAAGTAACCAGCCCGGAGTATCTTCTTTGCTAAGACAAAACCGTTCATATGTGGACCACAAGTCCGTGCATGAATTTCCTCTAGTAGCTTGGATGCTTCCTTTGCGTCGACACATCTTAGTAGTCCCAAATCAGGAGTCCTCCTATACAGGATTCCTCTGCTGTGAAAGAAGTTGTTAGACAATCTCCGAAGTGTGCATTTCTGAGTATGACTGGCAAGCTCCGGGTACTCTCCTTTTGCCATGTATTCCTTGATATCATGAAACCAAGGTTTTCCGTCTGCTTACTCTTCAACATGGGCACAGTAAGCTGGCTGATTGTGAATTTTCACCGGAATGGGATCAATGAAATACTTGTCAGGATGTTGTATCATAGATGATAAGGTAGCCAATGCATCGACAAACTCATTCTGGACTCCGGGAACATGTTGGAATTCTGTCTTCGTGAACCTCTTTCTCAATTCCTATACATGATGCAAATACGGGAGTATCTTGGATTTCTTGGTTGCCCATTCTTCTCGTACCTGATGTATAAGTAAGTCTGAATCTCCAATTACTAGCAGCTCTTGAATGTTCATGTCAATGGCCATTTTGAGCCCTAAGATGAAGGCTTCATACTCGGCCATATTGTTGGTGCAGGGGAACCTGAGTTTGGCTGACACTGGATAATGCTGACCGGTTTCTGATACCAAGACCGCTCCTATGCCAACTCCTTTGAATTTTGCTGCTCCATCGAAAAATATTCTCCAACCGTCATAGGATTCTGCAATGTCTTCTCCTATGAATGATACCTCTTCATCAGGAAAATACGTTTTCAAGGGTTCATATTCTCCATCCACGAGGTTTTCGGCAAGATGGTCTGCTAGTGACTGTCCCTTGACCGCTTTCTGAGTTACGTAAACAATGTCGAACTCACTCAACAGGATTTGCCACTTGGCTAGCTTGCCAGTGGGCATGGGCTTCTGAAAGATGTACTTTAAAGGATCCATCCTTGATATGAGGTAGGTAGTATAGGCACAGAAGTAATGTCTCAGCTTCTGAGCTACCCAAGTCAAAGCACAACAGGTGCGTTCGAAAAGAGAATACCGGGCTCGTATGGAGTGAACTTCTTGCTGAGATAATAGATGGCTTGCTCCTTTCTTCCCGTTTCATCATGCTACCCTAAAAAGCAGCCAAAAGCTCCATCTACCACTGTAAGGTAGAGCAGTAAGGGTCTACCTGGCTCAGGAGGAACTAGGACTGGTGGTGTTGACAGGTACTCCTTGATTCTATCGAAGGCCTTTTGGCAGTCATCGGTCCATTTGGTAGCGGCGTCCTTCATTAACATTTTGAAGATCGGCTCACAGATAACTGTAGACTGCGCTATGAATCGGCTGATGTAGTTCAACCTTCCCAGGAAACTCATCACATCTTTCTTGTTCTTTGGCGGTGGTAATTCTTGAATGGCTTTGACCTTTGATGGATCCAGTTCTATTCCTCGGCGGCTCACAATGAACCCAAGCAACTTTCCAGTAGGGACCCCAAATGGACATTTTGCGGGGTTTAGCTTTAGGTTGTACCTCCGTAGTCTATTGAAAAACTTCCTCAGATCTTCTACGTGGTCAGTGGCCTTCTTGGATTTGATAATAACATCATCCACATATACCTCTATCTCCTTGTGTATCATATCATGGAAAATGGTTGTCATGGTCCTCATGTAGGTGGCCCCTGCATTCTTCAGGCCGAATGGCATCATCTTGTAACAATACATTCCCCGTGGCGTGATGAAAGCCGTTTTCTCAACATCTTCTTCATCCATCCAGATCAGATGATAACCAGCGAAACAATCTACAAATGATTGCAACTCATTTTTGGCGCAATTTTCAATGAGGATGTGTATATTCGGCAAAGGGAAGTCGTCTTTCGGACTGGCCCGGTTGAGATCCCGGTAGTCGACACAGACTCTGACCTTCCCATCCTTCTTCGGTACTGGAACGATGTTGGCTAACCATGTCGGGTATTCCACTACCTTGAGAACCTTAGCTTTGACTTGCTTAGTGACTTCTTCCTTGATTTTCAGACTCATATCAGGCTTGAACTTTTTGAGCTTTTGCTTTACCGGCGGACATGTCGGATCGGTTGGCAGTTTATGGGCCACAATAGACGTACTCAGACCAGTCATGTCATTATACGACCAGGCGAATATGTCCTCATATTCCTTTAGGAATTCTGTGTATTCCTTTTTTTCTGACGGCGTAAGTGAACGCTGATTCGTGTTTCCTTGACGTTTTATGCATCTCCCAAGTTAACAATCTCTATCTCGTCCAGGTTGGACTTAGGTCTGTTCTCAACGTTCTCAACTTCTTTGACAATCTCCTCTGGTATGTCATCCTCTTTTGAATCAAGGTCCGTTTGTTGCGTTGTCTCATTGCATTTCATAGTCATTGGTTCATCAAGATAAGTAATAGTAATGCTGTGTAAGTAAAGCAAGGAGGAAACGATAGAAATAAATATCAATTCGTTGGAAAAATCAAACATGCTTTGATAAATTGAATAATTGTTTTGAACATTGAAGATTTTATTGTGAAAATTGAAAAATGCGAAAAGAAAATCATTCAGTAAATAGAACAGTGAATAGTGCTTGTTTTAGCCTTGCTACCCCAAGGCTCGTCGGTCTCTGGTAGTCCTGATGGTCAAATTATTGAGGTATGCCCCTCTACTCACAGCTTGTATGGAAGGACCTTCCTCCCCCTCGTCCTCGAGAATAACACAGCAATCCATATCATTGTCCTCTAAAAACAAGTTCTTTACTGCTGCGAGTGCTTCTTCTTCGTTTGTCCCATAGATGACGTCAGCCTATTTGAAAGTCTGCTCCAGGTGCGGTATCGGTTGCTCTAATGGGTAGTAAGGGCCGCGCCATGGTGGCGACCAATTCTTGAACTCTTCCCAGGTGTATTCATATCCCAGACCGAAGGTAGTGCCATGTTTCTTGAGTTTTATAGGTTTAGAGATCCCTTGGAGGTTCTTGCCGAGTCCTTTACCAGGTTCGTACCCACTCCAATTCAATATGCTCTCTATCTTGTTATCCCACCATTTGTCCTTGTCGATAGCATTGACCCGCTCGATGTGGTGGTATGTCTCTCCGCCTAGCTTTCTTCTTCCTCCGATTGCCGGAATGGTCTAGCGACTGTATATAGGATTGCTGTCGTCACCGTGAATGATCACTTCCTAGTGATTCCATTCGAATTTTTTCGCCTGATGTACTGTTGAAGCTACAACCCCAGCAGCATGAATCCAAGGTCTTCCTAGCAGCAGGTTGTAGGACGCTGGCATATCTATCATTTGAAAATCAACCTCGAACCAGGTTGGTCCCATTTGCAGACACAGACTAATCTCACCGATGGTGGACCTCTGAGACCCATCAAAAGCTTTCACATTCATTGCTCCTTCTTTTATCTCATGCTGCCCTTTGCCCAACTTCTTGAGTATTACCAAAGGATAGATGTTAAGGTTGGAACCCCCATCGATCAGGATCCTGGTAATGAAATAGTCTTCACATTGCAAGGTGATGTGCAGGGCTTTGTTGTGGCCTAACCCTTCAGGTGGCAGCTCGTCCTCATAAAAAGTGATTTTACGGCTTTTTAATACTTGTCCCACCATATTAGCCATTTCCCCGCCAGTGATGTTACTTGGTACATATGCTTCACTCAGCACCTTTAATAGAGCATTCTTGTGTGTCTTGGAATTCTGCAGTAATGAGAGGATGGATATCTGTGCTGGTGTTTTGTTTAGCTGGTCGATGACCGAATACTCCTTGGCCTGTATTTTCCTCCAAAGGTCGTCTGGACCCGTCTCAATGATGGGTGGCCAGTTGGAGGCCTGCTTGCTGGACTCAGCTAGGTATTCAGGGGTATAGACTCTCCCAGTTCTTGTCATACCCTGTGCTGCAACAGTCTCTTCGAACCTGACTTTGCCTTTCCTCCTAGACTCGGCTGTATAATCCCAGGGTATAGTTTTTGTATGGAATGATGGCATGGTGGACATCGCCACTAGGACTGGTGCGGCCACCTTTACTTCGAATGGGACATGTTCTTTGGATGGAAAATTTGCAACCTCGAATGGTGCTGGTGCCTTTATTGATGGTGCAACTTCAAACTCAATAGGGATAGACACATCTACCTCAGTGACCTCAGACGGTTGGATCTGGACTATGATGGGGTTGAGAGTAACTGCTAGCTTCTTTGGATCATCGCCTTCCGCGATCAACCCGATGGACCCCTCGGGATCCCAATCATCCTCGACTTCAATCATGCGAATACCCCCGCCTTTATGGTCTGGTAGAGGGTTGTTGCGGACGTTCGGAGCGTCTTCCTTTACTACAATGACTTTGTTATCAATCAGAGACTGTATCTTGTCTTTTAGAGAGCGACATTCGTCGATGGTATGTCCCTTCATGCCGGAGTGGTATGCACAAGACTTGTTTGGGTTAACCCACTGAGAAAGATTCTCAGGGGTTGTAGCAGGGACATGGGTGACATAACCGGCGGCTTTCAATCTCTCATATAGCTGATAAATAGGTTCGGCGATGGCTGTGTACTATTTTGGAGGCCTCCGATAAAAATTAGGTCGGGGCCTAGGGAAGTTTTGGCGTGCGGGGGGTGATTGATAATGAGATGGTTGGGCATTGTGAGTTTGGTAGACATGAGCAGGTTGGGAGTATTTGGGTGAGGTAGGTTGATATGTAGGGGGTGGAGATGACTGATAAGTTGCTGGGGGAGTTTGGTAAGAGGGTGCTTGGTAATTTGGGGCTGGATTATATGTGAGTGGAGGTATTGGGTAAGTTTGGTATTTGAGGGGAGACTTGGTCCTCTGTGCAACCATCACGGCCCCTACGTCCCTCTTCTTAGACACACTACCAGACTGCAAGGCCTTATTTGTAGCTTGCAAGGTCTCGAAGTTTGTAACCATACTGCTCTTAATACCTTCTTCAATTCGTTCCCCCAGCTTGATAATGTCAGAAAACTTATGATTCTCAATTACCATCAATCGTTAATAGTATTGCGGGTCAGGAGCCCGGACAAAGAACTTGTTCATTTGTTCTTCTTCTAAGGCGGGTCTGACCTTAGCAGCTTCAGACCTCCAGTGAGTAGCATACTCGCAAAATGTCTCCATGGGCTTCTTCTTCAGATTCTGGATATAGAACACGTTTGGCGCGTTCTCTGTGTCAAACCTGAACGTGTCCATGAAATCAGATGCCATACCTACCCAGCTCGACCATTTCTTAGGATCTTGGCTGATGTACCAAGATAGTGCATCTCCTTTCAGACTCCTCATGAACAGCTTCATGCGGATCCTTTCGTCTTTTCCTACTCCGACCAGCTTCTCGCAGTATGTTCTCAAATGGACCCTTGGATCACCTGTACCATCAAACATCTCGAACTTAGGAGGTTTGTACCCCTATGGTAGTTCGACATCTGGTTGTATGCAGAGGTCTTCATAATTCAATCCTTCGATCCCTTTACTTACTTCGACGCCCTGAATTCGGCTGGTCAGTTTCTTAAGTTCTTCAGCCAAGTTTTTGATGAGTAGATCCTTTTCATCGGACTCAGGTGTGCAAGATATAGGTTGGGTGGAGAGCGGCATGGTCTCCACGTAGATGGGATTGTTGTGGTGTCCTGGCGTGTGGGCGTGGAAATGGTCATTTGTGGAGTTTTGCGGTTCGGGGATAAGTAGTGGAGTGTTGTTTGGAGTGTGGCAACTGTTGCATTGGTTCTTTGTTGGAGCAGTGGGATGATTTAGTTGCTTTTGTGGAGGTGTGGGGATTTGACCGTTGGGGAAGATGGTGTTTGGGGTGCTGAGGGAGAAGGATAGGTTGGCCAGATTCTGAACCTGATCAAGCTCTTCTTGAAACTTCAACAATTTCTGCTCAAGTTGTGACACATTTTCATTGGGAACCCGAATACCATGGCCATCAGTGGCCTCTGCTGTTGTGTTCTCCTTTCTGACGTTCAAATCTTCCATTTTGCCTTTGTTCTTGTTCTTAACAGGACTAAGAGGAGGAGTGGGTGGAGGACCCCTGGATCTCGTGGAATAAGATGATGTTGCCAGAGTGCACGAACTAACCTTTGGGGAGGGAATAAAAACAAAACAAAATAAACGAGGTTCCCAAATGACACGAGTGCAGGACACTGAGCTCGACCACTAGTGTGGTTCCCGGCCATGCTATGTTGTGACTTTAATGCAATAAGTATACAAATAACTTCACACATAAGGGTTACAAATAGATACGTAACAAGCATGTTGGAATCAAGGTCTAGATGATCTACAATTTGTTTGAGGGAGGGTCTAAATGCATAAAATTAATCAAGACATTGAATAGACAAAGAAGAAAAATTTAGGGGAAAAAGGAATAATGCAGTAAAATTAAAGAGGGGTTTAAGGTAGTTGAAAAGATAGAATTTTATTGATATTAAACAAAGTCACATAAAGGAAAGGGGGTCCTAGGTTTGTAAAACACATGGATCATCCACACAACACCGGTAATCAATCGTACGCATAGCGTTATCATGTGATCATCTTCTCCATATCTACCCTTCCCACCCCGTTAAGGTATTTAAGCGCGGAATGGTATCGTTACCTACTACATGCTATTACCCGTCCCACCTATCAGTCCTGGAGGCATTTAGGACTACTAATCCTAAAAGGGAGGGAGCTTGGCTTTTCAGGGGTTTTATAAGGATAAAATTCTAGGGCGACAAACAAAACACATAAAGCAGTTAATGGGGAAATAAGAACAATTAAAGGCTCAAGTAGGCCTCCTCACTTAAAGAAACGAATTGTTTAGCATGTCTTACACATACTGTTTAGGTCATTAATTAAAATTAGCGCAGGAAGAATTGATTTACCACATATTTCCCAGATAGGGAGTCCAAATTAGTCTTGCTTAGATGTAGTTGTCAAAAACTGACAGTTGGTTAATTATCTAACTATTTGTATGTTAAACAGGGCCTATAAGCATGATATCTATTAATCCAGGGACGGAGGAATAACTGATTGCAAAAAGTCATTAGTTATAAGCTCTACGAGTGTTAAACAAATTGCCATTTATTTTAAACTTAGGAACGAGTGGCGATTCTGATAAAGTTGATAGTTCCTATAGGCATGCTTTTTAGGTGTAACTGATTTTGAGCAGAGATCCTATAGGCAGGTCATCTATATGTAATGAGTTATTTTAACTCCTATAAGCAGGCTTGCCTAATGACAAATGTATATGCAAAGTGCAGGAAGTCCTATAGGCATATTATCTATACAATATGCAGAGCTTCATTATCGATTTATTGCCATGGTATTATTACGAAGTGCAGAAAACCTATGGGCATGGTATCTATGTGAAAAATGCAGGCTTTGAAGTGATAACCCTATGAATATGGTTTCTAGGCGAGATGCAGAATTTTAAAGAGTAAATATCCTATAGACATGGTATCTACGTGAAAATGCAGAGTTTGAAAGTAATGATCCTATGAACATGATTTCTATGTGAGATGCAGAATTTTAAAGGGTAAATATCCTATAGACATGATTTCTATGTGAAAATGCAGAATTTTAAAGAGTAAATATCTTATAGACATGATTTCTACCCCTTTGGATGCAGTCAGTCCCATCCCCTTTCACTATACCCCAGTAGTTATTACAAAGTTATTTACAAAGCTTATTAGAGACCAAGCTAATCAGAAGGAATAATAAAATTACATCAGTGATTACATCTACATCTAATCAGCCTAATCCAGACTCAAAGTCTAATAATATGAGATAAACCGACTTCCAGGATCAGATTTTCAAAGCCATTCTCTTATTTGGGATGTGTCAAAGTTCCAAGGAACTTCAAGAATTCCAGGCAATGCTTACACCCCAAATATCATTGCAGAGTTAAGAACATAGTGCAGTGTGGAAGGGCCAGCCCTCAAATGTCCAAGTTCAGAGGGAACTCAAGGTCCCAAGGCAAGGTTCATAGGAGGGGGGCAGAACTTAGAGACTAGGAGTAAGTGTAAGTGCAATGAAAGGGAATTAGGGGGAGCCAGGGCAGGCTGGTGGTCATGCCCAGCAACTGGAATGCTGGCACACCCCTAACCAACCGGTCAGCTTAAAAATTAGAGAGTTAGGACCTTTTGAAGGTCAGGTTCAGCCCTGGACAGCAACTTGGATGCTGTCAGGCTATACTTTAACTCAATACACATAATGGAATGGGGTATGGGAAATTGAAAGAGGCTAAGATCCAAAGGACCCAGCTTTAATCCATGACAATAACTTTGTATATTTTCATGTCTTAAACTACAGCCCAAGCACATAAAAGGGGGATGGGGATATGGATTCATTGCAGCAACAGATAGAAAGACATAAGTATTACTTTAAAGTTGAGCTCTACAAAGCAGTAAAGTAGGCATGGGCATAAAAGCTTGTAAATAAACACATTGGAGTTGATGCTAGAATCAAAAGTAGGACATACCAGTTTCAGAAAAATAAATGAAAAGCATAAGCTTTGGTAAGCCAAATTGCGAGCAAGCAATGCAAAAGATCTCAGAAGAGAGTAAAGAGTGCAAGAGAGTTTGTGATTCGAAAATCAGTGAATGAGGATTATTGAAAGTATAGAAAGGAAGGCCCTTTTTATAGTGCAGCAAGTAAGTAAGAAAAGGCAAGGAAAATAACCTTGAAAATCGATTTCCCTTCAATTAAGGGATTTTGATTTCCAACGAGTAAAGATAATTAAGGAAAGGGTCAATCAGAATATTTTCCCAAGCAGTACAATAAAGGGTAAATACATAAAAACGATTTAAGGTAAAAGTCTAGTGGTACTTGATTTGTGAAAAACAAGGAAAGGGAATCAGTAAAACAGCCAGTAAAAGAACCAAGTTGAAATCCTTGTTCGATTGAACCGAGTCAGAAAAGTGGTAAAGGAAAGTTTAATTTAGGGGAAAATCAGTAACAATCAAGTAAGCAACATTAAAGGGATTCATAATCAATTAACAGTTGGCAAAACCTTTGAAAGAGAAGCTCTCATATATAAAACACATAGACATGTCAAGTAAGAAGGATGTCATGCTAATTACGAAAGACTAGCAAGAAAGTTTCAAAATCACAAACGCAGAAAAAGTTCAAATTCAGTTCATAAACTCGGAGTAAGTCTGAGAGTTCAAGGTTTCAAAGTAGAACCCCTGTCCAAACACAAAATCAAACTTGCCAAAGAAACCCCCAAATCTTAGGGTTTTTAAACTCGAATTCGACACAGAGATGAGAAAGCAAGCTATTAAAACAAACTCAGAGACCTCTTTCAGAGTCTCATGAGAAAACATACAAGCACAATAGTAGGTTCAAGGCAAATAGAACATAGAAACTAATTTGAAGTACAGGGAACAAGTTTCAAGAAAAACTTGAAATTTAAACGAGTTCAGGAGATAAAGGGGTAGTGTAAACTTAAGGAAATAGTCGATGAAACACATTTAGAAAGAACAAAGTCTGGTAAAGGCAAACAAAGGACTAAAACTCAGTAGGAAAACACAGTAAAGGAACACATAAGATAGGCATGTGAGAGCATGATATTGAAACCAGTAAAAGACAGAACGGAGCACAACAGAAAAACTTCATAATACAGCAAATATAAGAACACACAAAAAAGCATGCGAGTCAGAAAAGAGAAAATAAGAACATTGCCGGGATCGATTCGCCAAGAAAAGAAGAAGAAGAATAGTCAGAAACATTTTCAAAAATCTTTTCCAGAAACCTTAATCGAAAAAGAAGTAACTTTTTGAAAGAAAATCGGAGAAAACATTTAAGAAACTTAAGCAATATTGCAAACATATAACAGATCTAAAAATAATCGGAGAGAACCTCGATAGTTAGGGTTTCAGATGAACCCTAGAATGAGAAAGGCTTCGAAAATGTCCGATCTAAGTCGGATGAGGTCAGAATCAGGCTCAGAAGATCAGGAGCCACCGGAGCAAGGCCGGAATCCTCGAATCGGTGAAGGTCTGAGTGAAGACCCTCGAGGTCTGGCCTCGAACCTTCGAGCAACAGGCATGTAGGAGCTGTAGGAGGTGAGTATAGGCTGTCCATGGCCTGAGAAGCCATGGACTCCGGTGAAAACACGGTGGAACAAGGTAGGGGGAGGCTAGGGTTCCGAAGAACCTTGAGAGAATTTGGGGATTCAAGGGCGGCTGAAGGGTGGAAATGAATTAGGGTTGGGGGTAGTCGGTGAATTAAAAAGGAAAGGTTTAATTTGAGCCGTTGATCTTTTAGATCAACGGCTGTGATTAAAGGGGGGATCCGGTCGGGTATTATGAATTGGGTCAGGGTTGGGTCGATTGTAGGATTTGGGCCGGTAAAATTGAGTTTAAATTGGGGGTTTAATATGGTTATAATCGAAACGCAATGGGCTATGTATTAAATAGCCAATTTCTCCCCTTTTAATTTGATTAAAATAGTTAAAACGATTTTTAAAAATAAATTAAAAGCACTGAATTAATTAATAATATATAAATATTAATTTAAGAATACTGGGAGTAATTTTATAATTGCAAGATGCTATTAATCGCAATATAGGCTATAATTACAATTTTATGCAATTTTAGCTTAATATATCAAATAGATTTATAAAAAAAATGCAAAAAATTACCTTAATTATATTGTGATGTAAATAGGAGGATGGAAATAAATTACTCACCAAAATGATAGTTTTGGGAATAATTATTGGGTTTTGTACTGTTAAAACAAAATAATAAAAATGATTTTTAAAAGCTTTAAAAATTATAAAAATGTCAAAAATTCTTGGGCATACTTATATATGCATGTACATGCTATTTTGAGAATATTTTGAGTATAAAAATAGATAAGGGAAAAATTGGGTATCAGCTGCCCCTCTTTACCCGGGAAGGATGAAAGAGTTGTCGGGTAAAGATATGATGACCAATTTTGACCGAGAGAAACGACTTTCAAAGGTTTTGACCGAGCTCTGGTTTCTGAGCTGCCTACATATCCCTGGTCTTACAGGAATCAGGTCATATGTAGTTCAGGGTACATCGACGGATATGCCGTTGGCGGTTTTGAAAAAGACGGACGCAATATTTAGGTTGGGAAGGATGGTCAGGGACTAATGGGCTGCGGGAACCGGAGCAGGATTGCTCCTGCTATGACAGCTGTTGCCAACTGATGTACCTGCGAATGAGTAATACAAACATATCGTGCAGAATTTAAACGTGATGCAAGTTCGCGTTTGGACCATGAATGCTGTCTTTGGACGGTTAGGATGACGTCCTCAGACCATGACATCCTGGGCCATGAAGCGCATAATAAAGGATTCGCAGGCTATGAAATGACATTCTCGGGCTATGACGATGGTGCCTCCGAACCATGATGCCTTTGAATAATGATATGCAAAATATAAAGCGGGGTCCTTAGGCCATGGCATGGCATTCTCGGGCTATGAAAATGGTGCATCTGAACAATGATGCCCTTGGACAGTTTGGCGGTATTTCAGCCCATGAAATGCAGGATTTGGCGGTATTTCAGCCGATGTAAAGCATAAATATAAATGGCGATATTTCAGCCGACGCAAAGCATAAGTATAAATGGCGATATTTCAGTCGATATGAAGTATAAATACAAATGGCGATATTTCAGCAGACAAAAATTTAAACAAAGCTGGCGGTTTTTCAGCCGATACAGAGAATTAAATAAAGTTGGCGATTTTTCAGCCGATGCAAAGATTTGAATGCAATTTGCGGTCTTTCAGCCGATATGAGGGATTTAAACAAAATTGGCAATGTTTCAGCCATGCAAGATTTAAATAAAGCTGGCGGTATTTCAGCCGATGCAAATAAGAGGTGGCGATATTTCAGCCATGCAGGGTGGAGACAGTGCTTAGTCTCGGAAGGCAGAAAAGTAGCCTTATGCAATGCAAGGTAATGCAGGATGGAGACAATGCTTAGTCTCGGAAGGTGGAAAATTAGCCTTATGCAATGCAAGGAAATGCAGGATGGAGACAGTGCTTAGTCTCAGAAGGCAGAAAAGTAGCCTTATGCAATGCAGGAAAATGCAGGTGGAGACAATGCTTAGTCTCAGAAGGCAGAAAGGTAGCCTTATGCAGTGCAAAATGCAGATGGAGACAATGCTTAGTCTCGAAAGGCGGAAAAGTAGCCTTATGCAATGCAAGGAAATGCAGGATGGAGACAATGCTTAGTCTTGGAAGGCAGAAAAGTAGCCTTATGCAAAATGCAGATAAAGGTGAGTAGTAACGAAAGCTCTTAGCTGATAGATGATAGCTGATAGTTGATTGCGTCGTTGTGGCTGTTGGGGATGTCATGCGCGGATAACACTTGTAAGTGAGCGATGATTCTGAGAGTTGTACTCCTGCAAAATGTGAATATGTAACCGTATCTGATAGTTCTATGTTTGAGGGTGCCTGCATTCAAAGAAAGATCGTGAGTTTTGTAAAGGGGGAAGGTTAGTTCGTCTTCCCGTGGACCTCGCTCGTCCTACTCGGCTCTTGTTTTCATTGGGGGGTAGCGTCGCTAAACAAAGCAATTTGATAGTAGCCATGCATAACTTTCAAAAATATGATGTAAAATAATAATAAAAATGATTTTCTTTTAGATGAACCGACGACTGCGACGCGGTTCAAGATATTGCGATCTCTTTTGCTCTGGAATTTTGAGGGTCCTCCTCAAAATTCTGCCCCAGTTTACTGGGCGGGTGCTTCTGACGGTTGCGCGTTGGTGAATGGCTGAAGATCAACTTCGGAATTTTGAGGGTCCTCCTCAATATTCTGCCCCAGTTTCCAATAGTGGGGAAATGAAAATTTTATTGAATTGTGACCGAACCCATAGGGCTGCCTACGTATCCCCTCTTAAACGGGAATCAGGTCAGGCGTAGGTCAAATTACATCATACAGAAATCATAATGATTACACATAATAGCATTTGACTGCGTCTGAATTAATTGGCTTAGGCCATACTTCTCCATCCATCTCTGTGAGTATGAGGGCCCCTCCTATTAGGACCCGATGAACCATGTGCGGGCCTTGCCAGTTAGGAGAGAACTTTCCTTTGGCTTCATCCTGATGCGGAAAAATTTTCTTCAGTACTAGCTGTCCTGGCATGAATTGTCTCGGTCCGACCCTTTTGTTGAAGGCTCTGGACATCCTGTTCTGATACAATTGACCATGACAAACAGCGTTCAGTCTTTTCCCGTCTATGAGGGCTAACTGCTCATAGCGACTTTTTACCCATTCTGCATCTTCAAGTTCCGCTTCCTGTATAATCCTCAGGGAGGGAATCTCTACTTCGGCTGGGATGACTGCCTCGGTACCGTAAACCAGCATATAAGGAGTTGCCCCAGTTGATGTGAGGACTGTGGTACGGTATCCTAACAGAGCAAATGATAGCTTTTCGTGCCACTACTTGTGTTTTTCTATCATTTTTCTTAGTATTTTCTTGATGTTCTTATTGGCCGCTTCTACAGCTCCATTCATCTGAGGCCTGTAGGCTGTAGAATTCTTGTGCTTGACCTTAAAGGTTTCACATATTGCTTTCATCAGATCACTGTTGAGATTGGAACCATTATCAGTGATGATTGACTTTGGGACGCCGAACCGGCAAATGATACGGTCGCGGACAAAGTCTGCCACAACCTTCTTGGTTACTGCTTTATATGACGTTTCTTCAACCCATTTGGTGAAATAATCAATGGCCACTAGAACGAACCTGGGTCCGTTTGATGCGGCGGGCTCGACATGTCCGATGACATCCATTCCCCAAGCGGCGAACGACCATGGCGAACTTGTTGCATTAAGCTCATTAGGAGGCACCTTTATCATGTCTGCGTGTATCTGACAGCGATGGCATTTTCAGACATACCGGATGCAGTCTGTTTCCATAGTCATCCAAAAATATCCTGCTCGGAGTATTTTCTTTGCTAAGACAAAACCATTCATATGTGGACCGCAGGTCCCTGCATGAACTTCTTCCAACAACCTGGATGCTTCCTTTGCTTCAACACATCTTAGTAATCCCAAATCGGGAGTCCTCCTATACAGGATTCCTCCGCTGTGAAAGAAGTAACTGGATAGCCTCTGCAGTGTGCGCTTTTGAGTAGTGTTTGCGAGTTTTGGATACTCTCCTGTTGACAGATACTTCTTAATGTCATGAAACCATGGTTTTCCATCTGCTTCTTCCTCGACATGAGCACAGTAAGCGGGTTGATCCAGGATTTTTTACTGAGATAGGATCAATGAAGTTCTTATCTGGATGCTGAATCATGGATGATAGAGTGGCCAATGCATCGGCGAACTCATTCTGGACTCTGGGGACATGCCGGAATTCTGTCTTTGTAAACCTCTTCCTCAACTCCTGTACGTGATGCAAGTATGGGAGAATCTTGGAGTTCTTGGTTGCCCACTCTTCTCGAACCTGATGTATGAGCAATTCGGAATCCCCGATCACTAGTAACTCCTGAATGTTCATGTCAATGGCCAGCTTGAGCCCCAAGATGCAGGCTTCGTACTCGGCCATGTTGTTGGTGCACGGGAACCTGAGTTTGGCGGACGCCGGATAATGCTGACCTGTTTCTGATACTAGAACTGCTCCTATGCCAACTCCTTTAAAGTTTGCTGCTCCATCGAAGAACATTCTCCAGCCATCATAGGATTCTGCAATGTCTTCTCCTATGAAAGAGACCTCCTCGTCAGGAAAATACGTCTTTAGAGGCTCGTATTCTCCACCCACGGGGTTTTCGGCAAGATGATCGTCCAGTGCTTGTCCTTTGATCACTTTTTGGGTAACGTAGACAATATCGAATTGACTCAGCAGGATTTGCCATTTGGCTAGCTTGCCCATGGGCATGGGCTTCTGAAAGATGTACTTTAGCGGATCCATCCTTGATATGAGATAAGTAGTATAGGCACAGAAGTAGTGCCTCAGCTTTTGGGCTACCCAAGTTAAAGCACAGCAGGTGCGTTCCAACAGAGAATACCGGGCCTCATACGGAGTGAACTTTTTGCTGAGGTAGTAAATGGCCTGTTCTTTCTTTTCCTGTCTCATCATGCTGCCCCAGGACGCAACCGAAGGCACCATCCAACACTGCGATATAGAGTAACAGAGGTCTACCTGGCTCAGGCGGGACCAAGACAGGTGGCGTTAACAAGTATTCCTTAATCCTGTCGAAGGCCTTTTGACAATTAGTCCATTTAGTGGCGGCGTCCTTTTTCAACATTTCATAAAGATTGGTTCACAAATGACAGTGGACTGGGCTATGAACCGGCTGATGTAGTTGAGTCTCCCCAAGAAACTTATAACCTCTTTCTTGTTCTTTGGTGGCGGCAATTCCTGAATGGCTTTAACCTTTGACGGATCCAGTTCTATTCCTCGGCGACTTACGATGAACCCAAGCAGTTTTCCGGCGGGAACCCCGAATGCACATTTGGCGGGATTCAGTTTCAAGTTGTACCTTCTCAGTCTGTTGAAGAACTTCCTCAGATCTTCCATGTGATTAGTGGCTCTCTTGGATTTGATGATGATGTCGTCTACATACACCTCGATCTCTCTGTGTATCATGTCATGGAAAATAGTAGTCATGGACCTCATGTAGGTGGCCCCAGCATTCTTCAAACCAAACGGCATCATCTTGTAACAATAAAGTCCCCACGGCGTGATGAAAGCCGTTTTCTCCGCATCTTCTTCGTCCATCCAAATCTGATGATATCCGGCAAAATAATCGATGAATGACTACAGCTCGTGCTTGGCGCAGTTGTCGATCAGGATGTGTATGTTCGGTAAGGGGAAGTCGTCTTTCGGACTTGCCTGGTTGAGGTCCCGGTAGTCGACACAGACTCTGATCTTCTCGTCCTTCTTTGGCACTGACACGATGTTGGCTAACCATGTTGGGTACTCCACTACCCTGAGGACCTTGGCTTTGACTTGTTTGGTATGTTCTTCCTTGATTTTCAAACTCATATCTGGCTTGAACTTTCTCAGTTTCTGCTTTACCGGCAGACATGTTGGATCTGTTGGCAGTTTGTGAGCTACAATAGATGTACTGAGACCGGTCATATCATCATACGACCAGGCAAATATGTCCTCATATTCTTTTAAGAACTCCGTGTACTCTTCCTTTTCTGACGGTGATAAGTGAACACTGATGCGCATTTTCTTGACGTTCTCTGTATTCCCCAGGTTGACGACCTCAATTTCGTCCAGGTTAGACTTAGGTCTATTCTCAAAGTCCTCGTCCTCTTTGACGATCTCTTCTGGTATCTCATCCTTTTCTGAGTCTATATCCGTTTGTTGCGTTACCTCATCGCATGTTACACTCGTCGCTTCATCAAGATAAGTAACAGTAATGCTGTGTAAAATAAAATAAATGATAGAAAAAATAATAAAAGCGAGACTTATAAGAAACTGAAATACTTTGATAAATTCCAAAATCGTTTTGAACATCGGAGCTCTTTTTACTGAAGGGAAATCAACTAGCAAAAAGGTAAAAGATAATGCATAGTGCTTTGTGCAGCCTTGTTACCCCGAAGCTTTCCGGGCCTTGGTGGTTCTGATGGACCAATTGTTGAGGTGCGCTCCTCAGCTCACAGCTTGTATGGAAGGGCCTTCCTCCCCTTCCTCCTCAAGAATGACATGACAGTCCATATTGTCATCTTCCAAGAACAAGTTCTTCATTGGTGCCAATGTTTCATCTTCCTCTGACCCATATATGATGCCTGCTGGCTGGGAAGTTTGCTCCAGGCGGGGTATTGGGTGCTCCAGCGGGTAGTAAGGGCCGCGCCATGGTGGCGACCAGTTCCTGAATTCTTGCCAAGTATATCCATACCCTAACCCGAAGGTGGTGCCATGTTTCTTCAGTTTGATAGGCTTGGTGATTCCTTGGAGGTTCTTGCCGAGCCCTTTGCCAGGTTCATACCCGCTCCAATTCAGTATACTTTCTATCTTGTTATCCCACCACTTATCTTCGTCCACGGCGTTGACTCGGTCAATCTGGTGGTAGGTTTCTCCTCCTAGCTTCCTTTTTCCTTCAATCACTGGGATGGTTTGGCGATTGTATATGGGGTTACTCCCGTCACCATGAATAATCACCTCTTGGTGATTCCACTCAAATTTCACTTCCTGGTGCAGGGTTGATGCTACAGCTCCAGCGACGTGGATCCAAGGTCGTCCCAGTAATAAGTTGTATGATGCTGGGATGTCTATTACTTGAAAATCAACATCGAACCAAGTTGGTCCCATTTGCAGACATAAACTGATCTCCCCAATAGTGGACCTTTGGGAACCATCAAAAGCTTTGACGTTGATAGCCCCATCCTTGATTTCATGTAGACTCTTCCCCAATGTTCTGAGGGTCACCAATGGACAAATGTTGAGGCTGGACCCTCCATCAATCAAAGTCCTGGTGATGAAATAGTCTTCGCATTGCACCGTGATGTACAACGCTTTGTTGTGGCCTAAACCTTCAGGGGGCAACTCATCCTCGTGGAAAGTGATCTTATGACTCTCCAATATCTGCCCGACCATGTTTGCCATCTCTCCTCCAGTTATGTTACTGGGTACATACGCCTCGCTCAGTATCTTCATCAGGGCATTCTTATGTGTCTCGGAGCTCTGCAGTAGAGCTAGAATGGAGATATGCGCTGGTGTTTTATTTAATTGATCAACAACTGAGTATTCTTTCGCCTGTATCTTCCGCAGAGATCATCGGGCCTAGTTTCAATAGGCCGTCCAGAGGCCTGCTTATTTGATTCAACTAAGTGCTCCGGAGTATAAATTTTGCCGATTCTGGTCATACCCTGTGCTGCAATTGCTTCTCCAGACCTAGTTTTCCTCTTCCTTCTTGCCTCGGCGGTGTAATCCCAAGGAATGGCCTGTGTATGGAATGGCATTATGGCTGACATTGCTACAGGAATGGGCACCCTTGTTTTGGGAGGTAATATAACAACTTCAAATGGTGCAGGTGCCTTTGGAGACCCAAACTCCACCTCAATTGGCTCTGCGGTCTTTGTGGATGACGGTGTTTCAAACTCGAGAAGCACGGATATGTTTACTTCAGCATCCCCAGAGGGCTGGATCTGGAATACGATTGGATTCAGAGTGACTACTGGTTTCTTGGGCTCGTCACCTTCGGCAATCAATCCAATTGACCCTTTGGGGTCCCAATCATCTTCTACCTCGATCATATGCACGCCTCCACCCTTATGATCAGGCAAGGGATTGTTGCGAACATTAGGAGCAGGCTCCTTCGCCACGATGATTTTGTTGTCAATTATAGCTTGGATTTTGTCTTTCAAAGATCGGCACTCATCAATGGTATGCTCTTTCATGCCGGAATGGTATGTACAGGTTTTGTCTGGATTGACCCATTGGGAAGGATTTTCTGTAGTTATGGCAGGGATTGGGGTGACGTAACCGGCTGTTTTGAGTCTTTCATATAGCTGGTCGATTGGTTCGGCGATGGCGGTGTATTGCTTGGGAAGTCTACGGTCGAAATTAGGGCGTGGCCTAGGGAAGTTTTGGCGGGCGGGAGGTGATTGGTAGTGAGAAGGCTGAGCATTATAGGCTTGGTAGACGGGTGCGGGTTGGGAATATCTTGGTGAGGTAGGTTGATATGTGGGGGAGGGAGATGATTGGTAAGCAGGTGATGGAATTTGGTAAGAAGGCGGAGGTGCTTGGTAATTGGGGATAGGTTGGTATGTGAGAGGGGGTACCGGGTAGGCTTCGTATTTCACTGGGGACTTGGTTCTCTGTGCAACCATCACGGCACTCACATCCTTTTTCTTGGATGTTCCCCCAGATTGCAGGGCTTTGTTGGTAGCCTGTAATGCCTCGAAATTAGTGACCATACCGCTTTTAATTCCTTCCTCGATCCTTTCTCCTAGCTTGATGATGTCGGAGAATTTCTGTCCCTCTATCAGCATTAGCCTCTCATAATACTGTGGATCCTGAGCTCGGATGAAAAATCTGTTCATCTGCTCTTCTTCTAAGGCTGGCCTGACCTTAACAGCCTCGTATCTCCATCGAGTAGCATACTCGCGGAATGTCTCAGTAGGTTTCTTTTTCAGATTCTGGATGTAGAAGACATCTGGTGCATTTTCTGTATTGAATCTGAACCTATCCATGTAATCGGACGCCATTCCTACCCAGCTTGTCCACTTCTTGGGATCTTGGCTGATGTACCAAGATAGCGCATCGCCTTTCAAACTTCTCATGAAGAGTTTAATGCGAATCTTTTCATCTCTTCCTACGCCGAATAACTTATCACAGTATGTCCTTAAGTGGACTCTAGGATCCCCTGAGCCGTCAAACATTTCGAACTTAGGAGGTTTGTACCCCTCGGGAAGTTCGACGTCTGGCTGAATGCAAAGATCCTCATAATTCAACCCCTCAACACCTTTATTTCCTTCAACACCCTAGGCTCGGCTAGTCAGTTTCTTGAGCTCGGCAGCCAGGTTTTTGATGAGAGAGTCTTTGTCATTAGACTCCGGTGTGCTTGAAATAGGTTGAGTGTATGGTGGCATGGTTTCCATATAGATGGGAGTGTGGTGGGGATTATCATTTGATTGTTCAGGGATGAGGAGTGGGGTGTTGTTGTTATGTGTTGCAATTTTGATGAGTAGCGGGTTGTTTCTGCGGCTTCGGGATGTTCTGTGGAGGTATGGGGTGTTGAGCATTAGGAAAGTTGTCGTCTGGAGTAGTGAGGGAGAATAACAAGCTCGCCAAGTTTCGGACTTGGTCTAGTTCTTCTTGAAATTTCAGTAGCTTCTGTTCGAGCTGGGCGGCACTTTATTTGGACACCTGAATACCCTGAGGAACCTCTACCCTTTCAGCTGAGTTCTCCTTTCTGATTTTGTTCACGTCCTCCATTTTTGCTTTGTTCTTGCTTTTGATAGGACTTGGAGGAGGAGGAGGTGGAGGGCCCTTAGATCTTGTGGAGTAGGATGATGATGCCAGAGTGCACGAACTAACCTTTTGCGGAGGGCAATAAAAATACAAGAAAAAACAAAAAGGTAATAAGTTAGTATGGATTTCGAGAAAAATATTGCAATATGTAAACACATAGTATAAGAATATGAATCGTATCCTAAATTGGGTGCCTCGTTGTGCCCGAGGTAGGCCTAGCGACAAGTTAATTTGGAGAACTTATAATGCTAAATGCCTCATTTTATTGATAAAAATAAGACGAATCCCAAAATGACACTAAGATTGTATAAAGTAAAAATGTCACTAATGGCCATTGGCCTTATTACATTTTAAAGCAAAAAGGAAAAGAGAATCCTAACTATTTGGTCCCAGAAGGACCTTCCCCATATTCGACATCTTTAGCTCCATCGAACAGCTTCACTAGCTCACGCAGCCCCAGCAGTAGATAAGCCCTAGCCAAATGTCCTCCTTCATTTCCCTCAGCGTTTTGGCAATTCTCGATCCTCCGGATGAATTTCCCTTCCAGCTCTATCAACCCTTGATCCAAATGCCCTAGACGCTTGTTGGCGCTGACAGCCATATCCTTCCATTCCTCGATCAACTTTTGATTTGCTTCTTGAATTTCCTGATGTTCACTCTCGCACTCCCTGATCCTCTTGCGCAACTGGTTGTATTTAACCTGTATTTCATCCCTCTCGTCGATGACCCTGTGACCTCGAACAGACCCGGGCTGTCCTAACCCAGCATGATCCTCTTCTAGCCAACCTGGATAGTATGGGGTGTAACCGGCATGATATCTGTCAGGCTCTATGGAATCCTTTTCCAGGATGATCTTGCTGTTCCACATGTGTTGAGTTTGACTATTTNGAATGACACTTCTTCATCAGGAAAATACGTTTTCAAGGGTTTGTATTCTCCTCCCATGGGATTTTCGGCAAGATGGTCTGCCAATGTTTGTCCTTTGACCGCCTTTTGAGTTATATAGACGATATCGAACTCATTTAACAGTATCTGCCACTTGGCTAACTTCCCAGTCGGCATGGGTTTCTGAAATATGTACTTCAGAGGGTCCATCCTGGATATAAGGTACGTGGTATAGGCACAGAAGTAATGCCTTAATTTCTGGGCCGTCCAGGTCAAAGCACAACAAGTGCGTTCCAGCAGAGAGTATCGCGCTTCATAAGGTGTGAATTTCTTACTCAGGTAGTATATGGCTTGCTCCTTTTTCCCTGTCTCGTCAACCTTTGGTACGACTTGCTTTCTCCCCGCCTGCCTCATGACTCGGAGAGGGACATAGGGATAAGTTCCCCTCAGACCAATGAGTATAAGAAATGGAGCGTCCCGAGAGCGGATGATGAACTCTCCAATGGGGAACCATTCGAACATCCACTGCACCTTGTCTTCTTTCAAGTTTTCAAACAACTCTACCCATCCTCGAGCATCCCCCGGCTGAGAAAACATGTATAGTTCATTCTCTTGGGATGGTGAAAGGCTATATGATCATTCCAAGGCTTTCGCGGAAGCTCTTGACGGTATCTACCCCTTTGGAGATGTTCTATAAGCCATAGTTGGAGTAGTAAGTTGCAACCCTCAAAGTGACTGGCCCCTCGTTGACAGTTCTCCAAAGCTCGATAGATTTCAGCAACAATCATGGGCACTATGCTGAAAGGCTGCCCTCCAATCCCTTCCATTAGTGTCTTGGTGACCATGGCTAGTCTGGTATGGATCCTAGCCTTCTTCATAGGAAACACTATCATTCCCAAAAAGCAGAACATAAAGACAAAAACCCTCATGTGGATATGCCCTAGTGATGTGAGGGCGAATTCATCTGAATAGGTGCGGTAGGACTTGCTATGACCGTACCTCTCGTACAGATAGTCGAAAGGAATATAGGAGTCCTTCAAACAAGTCAAATCTGAGTTTCTCTTCAACCCCATCATTTTGAAGAAACCCCTACCCTTGCGGTTTTCTGACATGAGCAAACCCGGAGTCTCCCAAGGAATACCGGCTAACCCACCTATTTCTTCGAGCAATGGGGTCATTTCAAGGTCCCCAAATCGAAATACTGATCTATCACTGTCCCAGAATAAGGTTGCAGCCTATATGATTTTGTTGTTAGGCTGGATTTCCAAAAGGGAAGGTAAGTTCCCCAAATACTTGCGGACAAGAGTCCGGTCACTAGAATGAAGGTCCTCCCACCAACTTAGCAACCTTGGGTGAATGTTGGTTACCATGCTGAATCTGGGGATTTCGTGCCTCATTTCTGCAAAACAAAGTGTTAGTCCCTTACCCCACCGGACTCGACTATTTAAATTAATAATTAGCATAATGGCATTTAGTTCTCCAANACTCCGTTAAGGTATTCAAGCGCGGAATGGTATCGTTACCTACTGCATGCTATTACTCGTCCCACCTATCAGTCCCGGAGGCGTTTAGGACTACTAATCCTAAAAGGGAGGGAGCTTGGCTTTTCAGGGGTTTTAAAAGGATAAAATTCTAGGGCGACAAACAAAACATATAAAGCAGTTAATGGGGAAATAAGAACAATTAAAGGCTCAAGTAGGCCTCCTCACTTAAAGAAACGAATTGTTTAGCATGTCTTACACATACCGTTTAGGTCATTAATTAAAATTAGCGTAGGAAGAATTGATTTACCACATATTTCCCAGATAGGGAGTCCAGATTAGTCCTGCTTAGATGTAGTTGTCGAAAACTGACAGTTGATTAATTATCTAACTATTTGTATGTTAAACAGGGCCTATAGGCATGATATCTATTAATCCAGGGACGGAGGAATAACTGATTGCAAAAAGTCATTAGTTATAAGCTCTACGAGTGTTAAACAAATTGCCACTGATTTTAAACTTAGGAATGAGTGGCGATTCTGATTAAGTTGATAGTTCCTATAGGCATGCTTTCTAGGTGTAACTGATTTTGAGCAGAGATCCTATAGGCAGGTCATCTATATGTCATGAGTTATTTTAACTCCTATAAGCAGGCTTGCCTAATGACAAATGTATATGCAAAGTGCAGGAAGTCCTATAGGCATATTATCTATACAATATGCAGAGCTTCATTATCGATTTATTGCCATGGTATTATTACAAAGTGCAGAAAACCTATGGGCATGGTATCTATGTAAAAAATGCAGGCTTTGAAAGTGATAACCCTATGAACATGGTTTCTAGGCGAGATGCAGAATTTTAAAGAGTAAATATCCTATAGATATGGTATCTACGTGAAAATGCAGAGTTTGAAAGTAATGATCCTATGAACATGATTTCTATGTGAGATGCAGAATTTTAAAGGGTAAATATCCTATAGACATGATTTCTATGTGAAAATGCAGAATTTTAAAGAGTAAATATCTTATAGACATGATTTCTACCCCTTTGGCATGCATTCAGTCCCATCCCTTTTCACTATACGCCCAGTAGTTATTACAAAGTTATTTACAAAGCTTATTACAGACCAAGCGAATCAGAAGGAATAATAAAATTACACCAGTGATTACATCTACATCTAATCAGCCTAATCCAGACTCAAAGTCTAATAATATGAGATAAACCAACTTCCAGGATCGGATTTTCAAAGCCTTTCTCTTATTTGGGATGTGTCAAAGTTCCAAGGAACTTCAAGAATTCTAGGCAATGCTTACACCCCAAATATCATTGCAGAGTTAAGAATATAGTGCAGTGTGGAAGGGCCAGCCCTCAAATGTCCAAGTTCAGAGGGAACTCAAGGTCCCAAGGCAAGGCTCATAGGAGGGGGGCAGAACTTAGAGACTAGGAGTAAGTGTAAGTGCAATGAAAGGGAATTAGGGGGAGCCAGGGCAGGCTGGTGGTCATGCCCAGCAACTGGAATGCTGGCACACCCCTGACCAGACGGTCAGCTTAAAAATTAAAGAGTTAGGACCTTTTGAAGGTCAGGTTCAGCCCTGGACAGCAACTTGGATGCTTCCAGACTATACCTTAACTCAATACACATAAGGGAATGGGGTATGGGAAATTGAAAGAGGCTTGGACCCAAAGGACCCGGTTTTAATCCGTTACAATAACTTTGTATATTGCCATGTCTTAAACTACAGCCCAAGCGCATAAAAGAGGGATGGGGATAGGGATTCATTGCAGCAACAGATAGCAAGACATAAGTATTACTTTAAAGTTGAACTCTATAGAGCAGTAAAGTAGGCATGGGTATAAAAGCTTGTAAATAAATACATTGGAGTTGATGCTAGAATCAAAAGTAGGACATACCAGTTTCAGATAAATAAATGAAAAGCAGAAGCTTTGGTAAGCCAAATTGCCAGCAAGCAATGCAAAAGATCTCAGAAGAGAGTAAACAGTGCAAGAGAGTTTGTGATTCGAAAATCAGTGAATGAGGATTGTTGAAAGTATAGAAGGGAAGGCCCTTTTTATAGTGCAGCAAGTAAGTAAGAAAAGGTAAGGAAAATAACCTTGAAAATCAATTTCCCTTCAATTAAGGGATTCTGATTTCAACCGGGTAAAGATAATTAAGGAAAGGGTCAATCAGAATTTTTTCCCAAGCAGTACAATAAAGGGTAAATACATAAAAACTATTTAAGGTAAAAGTCTAGTGGTACTTGATTTGTGAAAAACAAGGAAAGGGAATCAGTAAAACAGCCAGTAAAAGAACCAAGTTGAAAGCCTTGTTCGATTGAACCGAGTCAGAAAAGTGGTAAAGGAGAGTTTAATTTAGGAGAGAATCAGTAACAATCAAGTAAGCAACATTAAAGGGATTCAGAATCAATTAACAGTTGGCAAAACCTTTGAAACAGAAGCTCTCATATATAAAACACATAGACATGTCAAGCAAGAAGGATGTCATGCTAATTACGAAAGACTAGCAAGAAAGTTTCAAATTCAAAAACGCAGAAAAAGTTCAAATTCAGTTCATAAATTCGGAGTGAGTCTGAGAGTTCAAGGTTTCAAAGTAGAACCCCTGTCCAAACACAAAATCAAACTTGCCAAAGAAACCCCCAAATCTTAGGGTTTTTAAACTCGAATTCGACACAGAGATGAGAAGGCAAGCTATTGAAACAGACTGAGAGACCTCTTTCAGAGTCTCATGAGAAAACATACAAGCACAATAGCAGGTTCAAGGCAAATAGAACATAGAAACTAATTTGAAGTACAGGGAACAAGTTTCAAGAAATGCTTGGAATTTAAACGAGTTCAGGAGATAAAGGGGTAGTGTAAACTTAAGGAAATAGTCGATGAAACACATCTAGAAAGAACAAAGTCTGGTAAAGGCAAACAAAGGACTAAAACTCAGTAGGAAAACACAGTAAAGGAACGCATAAGATAGGCATGCGAGAGCATGATATTGAAACCAGTAGGAGATAGAACGGAGCACAACAGAAAAACTTCATAATACAACAAATATAAGAACACACGAAAAAGCATGCGAGTTAGAAAAGAGCAAATAAGAACATAGCATGGATCGATTCACCAAGAAAAGAAGAAGAAGAAGAGTCAGAAACATTTTCAAAAATCTTTTCCAGAAACCCTAATCGAAAAAGAAGTAACTTTTTGAGAGAAAATCAGAGAAATCATTTAAGAAACTTAAGCAATATGCAAACATATAACAGATCTAAAAATAATCGGATTGAACCTCGATAGTTAGGGTTTCAGATGAACCCTAGAATGAGAAAGGCTTCGAAAATGTCTGATCTAAGTCGGATGAGGTCAGAATCAGGCTCAGAAGACCAAGAGCCACTGGAGCAAGGCCGGAGATGGACGGAATCCTCGAATCGGTGAAGGTCTGAGTGAAGACCCTCGAGGTATGGCCTCAAACCTTCGAGCAACAGGCATGTAGGAGCCGTAGGAGGTGAGTATAGGCTGTCCATGGCCTGAGAAGCCATGGACTCCGGTGAAAACACAGTGGAACAAGGTAGGGGGAGGCTAGGGTTCCGAAGAACCTTGAGAGAATTTGGGGATTCAAGGGCGGCTGAAGGGTGGAAATGAATTAGGGTTGGGGGTAGTCGGTGAATTAAAAATGAAAGGTTTAATTTGAGCCGTTGATCTAAAAAGGCGGGATCCGGTTGGGTATTATGAATTGGGTCAGGGTTGGGTCGATTGTAGGATTTGGGCCGGTAAAATTGAGTTTAAATTGGGGGTTTAATATGGCTATAATCGAAACGCAATGGGCTATGTATTAAATAGCCAATTTCTCCCCTTTTAATTTGATTAAAATAGTTAAAATGATTTTTAAAAATAAACTAAAGCACTAAATTAATTAATAATATATAAATGTAATTGAAAAATACTGGGAGTAATTTTATAATTGCAAGATGCTATTAATCGCAATATAGGATATAATTGCAATTTTAGCTTAAAATATCAAATAGATTTATAAAAAAAAATGCAAAAAATTACCTTAATTATATTGTGATGTAAATAGGAGGATGGAAATAAATTACTCACCAAAATGATAGCTTTGGGAATAATTGTTGGGTTTTGTACTATTAAAACAAAATAATAAAAATAATTTTTAAAAGCTTTAAAAATTAGAAAAATGTCATAAATTCTTGGGCATACTTATATATCCATGTACATGCTATTTTGAGAATATTTTGAGTATAAAAATAGATAAGGGAAAAATTGGGTATCAACAGCTAAATGCCTCATTTTATTGATAAAGATAAGACCAATCCCAAATTGACATTAAATAAACATGAAATGAAAGTTACTAATGGCCATTGGCCTTGTTACATTTTAAGCAAAGAAGATAAATTCCTATCTACTTGGTCCCAGAAGGACCTTCCCCAGATTCGGCATCCTTGGCTCCTTCGAACAACTTCCCCAACTCGTGAAGTACCAGCAACAGGTATGCTTTGGCTAGATATCCGCTTTCAGCCCCTTTAGCCTCTTGAAAATCCTCAACCCTTTTGAGAAACTTTCTTTCCAGTTCTACTATGCCTCGCTCCAAGTATCCCAGTATTTTGTTGGCTTTGGTAGCCATATCTTTCCATTCCTTGATCATCATTTGGTTGGACTCTTGTATTTCGCGATGTTCACTTTCACACTCGCGGATCCTTTTGCGCAACTGGTTGTACTTGACTTGCGTTTCAGCCTTTTCGTCTATAATCCTGTGGCCTCGAACAAACCCTGGCTGGCCTAAACCGTCATGATTGTCTTCCAACCAACCCGAATAGAAAGGAGTACAATTGGCATGGCATCTGTCTAGCTCTATGGTGTCTTTCCCCATCACTACCTTGCTATGCCACATGTGTTGGGCTTGGCACTTGTAAGGACTATCATCGCCTTGGAAGTCGGCTCGAAAGTGACTCATCTTGTCGGCCCTGGGCACGACTTGCTTCCTACCAGCTTGCCTCATAACTCGCAGCGGGATGTAAGGGTAGGTTCCCTTTAGGCCAATTAGTACCAGGAAAGGTGCGTCTCTAGATCGGACGATGAACTCCTCTGTCGGAAACCATTCGAACATCCACTGAACTGTTCCTCGATCAGATTATCAAACAGCTCAACCCATCCTTTAGCATCCTCGGGCTGGGCGAACATGTCGGGGATGTAATTCATTCGCTTTGGATGGTGGAAAGCGATGTGATCATCCCAGTCCTTACGCTGAATTTCTTGTCGATATTCGCCCTTTTGGAGATGCTCCATGAGCCAAAGTTAAAGTAGCAGATTGCAGCCTTCGAAGTGTTTTTCTCCTTGTTGACACTTCTCTAAGGCTCGATATATGTCTGCAATAATCATAGGTACAATACTGAATGCCTGCCCACCAATCCCCTCCATCAGGGTTTTGGTTTACCATAGCCAACCTAGTATGAATTCTACCTTTCTTCATTGGAAATACAATCAGACACAGGAAGCAAAATATGAAGACGAAAACCCTGCGGTGGACGTGTCCCAAGGATGTGATGGCAAACTCGTTAGAGTAGGTGCGGTAAGATTTGCTGTGACCGTACCTTTCATACAAGTAGTCAAAAGGGATGTATGAATCCTTCAAGCATGTCAGTTCTGGATTCTTCTTCAAACCCATCATTTTAAGGAAGCCTCTACCTTTGCGATTCTCAAGCATTAGCAAGCCCGGAGTTTCCCATACTAGGCCAGCCAATCCTCCTATCTCCTCCAGCAAAGGTGTTATTTCAATACCCCCAAAGCGGAATACGGCTCTTTCACAATCCCAAAACAATATGGCAGCCTCTATGATCATGTTATTGGATTGGATTTCCAGGAGGGATGGTAGATTTCCTAGATATTTTTTGACGAGATTCTGATCACTAGAGTGCAAGGTTTTCCACCAGCTTAGCAACCTTGGGTGGATGTTGGTGACCATGCCGAATCTGGGGACTTCGTGCCTCATATTTCTGCAAGGCAAATAAGGTTAGACCCTACCCCCACCAGGACTCGACTATTTAATATCAACAATTAGTAGGAAGCATCTAGTTCTCCAAATGCATAGAACGCGACAACGTCCGTTTTGGGTTTTAGGGAAACCCAGTGGACTTTGGACAAGGCTATCTTAAAGGATCATTATGTGGACAACATAAGTGATCCGACTAGGTTTGACCATGATACATGCACAATTTAAACAGAGTAAGATTTTTATGGGGTTTTAGACTGGTACCCTTGAGCGGACAACTCAAGGGGGAAGGCTCAGAACTGTCGACTGCACCGCTGGTCCACTAGTTTTACCGCAAATATGTCTTTCCGAATTTAGGGGGTAATGACATAGGAAGATCGCAACCACTCATTATAAGCGTTGCTATAAGATTTGCTTGGCACAAGTGGAGTATGATGTTGAGCATGATTATGCAATCATTAAAAGCATGTTGACATGTATTTGTACATTAAGAAAGTGATAAATACAACAGTTTCACAATTTAAAGCAATAAAGGAAAGAAAACAAGGAAAATATGTCAGTTTTGCTTCTAAAGAAGAAATTAAATGCTTAAAGGAATTAAACAGATAATTGCACATAGGGAGAGGTATAAATTCACAAGAATAATCTTAAATGGTAAGAGACTAAAAGAAAAATCCCAGTAGAGTCGCCATGCTGTCGCGCCCTCTTTTTCCTCCGCGGAAATCGGGTTTGTGACATTTGGTTGGACAACTCTTTCCTTTTGGGAAAGGGGTTTGCAATTTTGAGGAGTCGCCACCTAACGATTTTAAGGTGCGCTATGGAACCTATGGGGTTCAATTATAACTACATTTTTTATAACTAGAGATAGGGTAAGGGCTTGAAATTATCCCAAGGGGAAGGTGTTAGGCACCCCTCAGGATCCACTAGTGTGGTTCCCAGCCAGATAGTTCTTTGTGAATTTGTGCAATTAACAAGTAAGCAAATAAGGCTCAAATAAGAGAGGATTTTAAAATGCACATGTGTTTGGAAATGATAAAAATAAAACAGAGTTTGAAAGAGTTATAACTAAGCATGCTAACGAATATAAAAGGGGATCCTAGGTTTATTTGTAATATGGATCACATCAATGCAATACCCGGTAATCACTCCTCAAAAGAGGGGTTACACGTGATATTAGCGCACCGATCATCATATCCATATCTACCCTTCCGCCCCATAAAGGTATTAAAGCGCGGATTGGTCTCGACCTCTATTGCATGCTATTACCCGTCCCATTCCTATCAGTCCCGGAGGAATTTAGGACTTCTATTCCTATAAGAGGGAGGATTTTAGGCTGACTCTTGGTTTTTAAAGGTAAAAGACTAATGCGACATTGAAAACACATAGGACAGCATATTAGGGGAAACATGTAAACAACTAAACGGCTCATATATACCTCCTCAAGTAAAGCACATAAATAGCATGACTTAAAACGTATTTAGGGACAGAATTTAAAGTACTAAGACATAGGAGTTTTTAGTTGTTGAAACAGACCAATTTATTACATAACTCAGATAAGAAGTCCGAATCAGGCCTGTCTGCTGGTTGTATCAGTTGCTAATTAAAAAAAGGCGGATCCAATTTTATCGTCATTACCTAAGGCTTGCCTAAGTGTGTATTGATGATACCTATAAGCATGATATCTATTACTGATTCAAAAATGGCATGGAGTGATAGTTTTAAACGAGCAAATTGGATCCTATAGGCATGCTTTCTAGACCGCATTAATGAAAGGAGTAAGTTGTTTAAACTAATTCAACACAGTACGAGTCAAACTGATTTTTAACTAACTGGTTTCAGATTTTATGGACATAGTCTCCATTGTTGCTGATTTTAATCCCTACAGACATTGTATCTAATATTAAGGAATGATTTGGTCCTATAGGCATGGTATCTAATGAAGTGGAGTAGGCAGGATTTATTTGATCACAGCGAAATTCCTATAGACATGATTTCTATAAAATATTGATATTAACCTTATGAACATGACATCTAATTTTGAATCTGATTTTAACCTTGTAAATATGACGTCTGGTTATAGCCATTATATCCTATAGGCAGGATATCTAATTGTGGAAGTGAAACAATGTAGAAATTTATTAGATAGATCCTATAGGCATGTTATCTAAGTGTAGAGTTAACACATGCAGGACTTTATTAAATAGATCCTATAGGCATATTATCTAAGTGTAGAGTTAAAACATGCAGAATTTAAAATAGCAGACCCTATAGGCAGGATATCTACCCTTAAAACATGCACAGTTACCTCATCCCTTTTCACTAACCAACCCCAATATTCATTTACAAATTATTACAGACCAAATACTGAATTACATCAAAAAAATGTAAAAAATAAGAAGTTACAACCATAGGAAGCCTGATTCTGACTTCCTCTCTGAGTTATGGAACAAACCACCTCAAATGCCACTTGTTTCAGAGCCTTTCTCAGAACTGGGTGTGTCAAAGTTTCCTAAGGGTCTCAAGGGACCCCGGGCAGTGCTTACACCCAGGCTTGCATAACCAGATAGAGATGAGTGCAGTGTGGAAGGGTCAGCTCTTATGTGTCCAAGTTCAGAGGGAGCTCAAGGGTCCCAAGGCAAGGCTCACACAAGAGGGGCAGAACTTAGATTCTAGGAATATAGTGAAAGTGCAGAACATAGAGATTTTAAAACTGGGCTGGGAAATAGTATGTGATAAGGATGATTTGAAAACAGTAGTAGTAAAATTTAAACTATACAGAGTCAGCATTTGCACAAATGAGTTAGGGGTTTTGGGAATACATTGCATGAAGCATATGACCCTAGGAGGGGTCAGGTTTAGACATGCACAGCAATAGGTGATGCTGGCATGTTCATAAACCAGCCAGAGAATATAAACATAAAGAGGGGATGTGGGGTTTGGGATTCATATACATAGGAGAGCATTAACTTGAAAAGGGGAAGGGAACACATTTTAACATGCTAGTAATGTAGCTTGATTGCAGAAACATAAGCAGAAGTGGACAAACATGAGAGAAGTTGGAACAATTACAGAAACATGATGTTGTTGATGCTTGAAAATTAACTAGGACATACCAGTAAGAAGCAAAGTGCAGAAAGAAAAGTAAGCAAATGTCCACAGCCTAGCCTTGGCTTGCAGCCGGCTAGACAAAGCAGTAGCACAAATAGTAACAGGGAAAAGAGAGAGTTTTTAGTGAAGTATGTGTTCTGAACTTAGATAGTTCGTCCTTAAAGAAAAGAGGGGGGGGGGTGTATTTATAGTTTTGAAAACAAGTGGTAAGTAAGGTAATCAGTAAAGTCTTAACATAAACATGGAAACAATCACAAATTAGAATCAATTAACACAAGTGATTCCCTTTAATTAAGGAATCACTGTTTAACGACAGTAGCATGCTTCAATTAAGGAAGGAAAATTAGTTTGAAGACAGATTGATCATTTTCATATAAAGGACAGTAAAAGCATGAGGTGAACCATCAAGTCTAAGTACAAAAATATGCTTATTTTTGGAAAATATTCAGTAAGGTAGAATATCACAGTAAAGGAAAAGAATTAATTAATTTTAAACAAGCGAGTGAAATTAGGGTTCATAAAAGAAAAGCCTTGTAATCAGTCACAAGACCAAGACCAATCAAGGAAGAGGCTTCAGCATATAAATAGAGTGAACAGGAGCATCAGACATGCGAGGCCCAACACATTGGCAAAAGAGATAATCACAAACATGCAGTAGTGGCAGAAATAAGCTAGGATTCAGTAGTAAAGCAAACATTCGAGGCATAATAGTCAAGTAGGTCAAGTCACATAGAATCAACAGTGAAGAAAACATAGCATCAGGTAAAAAAAATCAGAGGCATGTAAAGGTCTCACTGTAGCAGGTTAGGAAGCCTTTGAGAAGTTAGGGTTTCAACAAAAGTCGAGTTAAAAAGATAGTGAAACTCAGAATCAGATAAGTCATATAAAGAAAAGAGGGCCTGAAACAAGGAACCTTTAATTGGGTCCAGTATACTTTCAAACAAACAGTCTCAGACCAAAAGACCTAGGGTTTTTCACAATAATCGAGTTTAAAAGATGGTAAACTCAGAATCAAACAAGTCAAACAAGAATGAAGAACTTAATCAAGCAAGTACACATTTAAACAGACAATTTCTAGAACTCGGATAAGACTAAAAGAACTAGGGTTTTAATATGCTGAAATAGATAGAAGAACAACATGAGCAAATAGCAAAATCATCAAACAACATTAAGATCAGAGAAGAAAACTTTAAAGGAAAACCCTAATCGTTGGAAAAACGAAGAGTCATTTTGAAAAAAAAGTCAGAGAACCTTCGAGAAGCACTTAAAAAGTTCATAGTAAGCATAGATCTAAGATAGATCTGAAAGAAATCGAAAAGTCGTAGAGATTAGGGTTTCAGAAAACCCAAAAGAAATGAGAAAGATCTCGAAAGATACCAATCTAGCCATGAAAGCCAAGGACCTGCCTTCAAAGGCCATGGAGGGCCGGAGAAAGGTCGTGGATGGTCGGAGAAAGGCCATGAACAACAGTCGAGCAAGGACTGGACCAGACTCCTTCGAGGTCTAGTCATGAAACCATAGAACCAAACACCCAAGAGCTATGGAAGGCTGGTATAGATCTCAAATGACCCCGGAAGGCCATGGATTTGGTAGGTATTAGGGTGGCGATAGCTAGTGTTTAGGAGAGTTTCAGAGAGAGTTGAGAGAGAAGAGGGATTCAAGGGCGGCGGTAGGTGGGAAATGATTTAGGTTTAGGGGTCTTTTGGGTTTAAATATGGAAGGGCAAATGGTGGTCGTTGATCTGAATGTTCAATGACCTGGACTAACGAGGGTAGGTAGGGGTTTGGGTTTGGGTCGGTTCAATTTGAGATTGGGTCGGGGTTTAATTAGGGTAGGATTTAGGCTATAATTGAAATTCAATTGGGCTAAATTTTAAATAGCCATTTTCCTTATTTAATTTATAAAAAGTGATAAATTAATTTCTAAAAATAAATTAAAAGTACTAAATGATTTATGACATATAATTAACAATATAAAAAATATAGGATCCCATTTTATAAACATGAGACAAATTTAAACCTAAAAATGGCTAATATTGCAATTATGTGCAATTAGCTTTAAAAATATTAAATAAAATTGTAAAAATATGCAAAAATTACATTAGCCATATTTTGGCATAAATATAAACACTGAATCATCAAAAATAATAATTTTGACATAATTATTGTGATTTTATGGATAAAAGATGAAAATAAATTGATTTGAAACCTTAAAAATTATGGAAAAATAATAAAACACTTGAATATGCTTACATATGCGTATATATGCCCTTTTGAAGTTATTTTACATACTGAAATATAGGGAAAAATTGGGTGTCAACACTCACATTACTCCCTACACCTTGTGTGCAGATCCAGGAGTCTCGGGTTACGCTAGCGAGTGCTGATTTGTCTTCTAGCAGGCTTTCGGAGTTGACTAGGTAGCTACTTGGCGTTCGCAGCCTAGTACTTCCCCTTCTTACCTCATTTAGCTTTGTATTAGCTTTGTTTTAGACTATGTTGTCTTTTCCATATTTACTAGACGAGTTGTAGTTGCTCATGACTGGTGACACCCCGATGTCGGTCTGTGTTTATTTCTGCACTGTTCTATTCTACCTTACATTTTGGGATTTTAGCTTATTAATTACTATTGAATGACTTATTATAAATGTTGGATTGGTTTTGGGGTTTGTGTCGGCTAGCCTAGTTTCCTGATAGGCACCATCACGATAGGGTCCATTTTAGGATCGTGACAAGTTGATATCAGAGCCTAGGTTCTGTGAGCACGTGATTTTTGCCCTAAATGAATTACTCCCATAATTCCAAAAAAACAAAATATTTTCTTTTACTATCTGCAATTTTGTGAATTTTATGGCATTTCGTGTTAATTGTTTGCATTTTTGGTTGTGCATTTTAATTCATACAAAATTACAAAAAATGCATTTAGGTTCAATTTTACATGTTTTGGGGAATCAATTAGTAATTAGGAATTTTACAAAATTTCAAAAATAACAAAAACAGTTTACTCTTGTTTCAATTTTAATTTTGGAAATTTGATAGTTTTTCTTTTGATTTGGTATTTGATTATTTTGTGACAATTATTAGCATTAATTAGTTGGGTTTAGTAGGTTGATTCAGTTTTAATCCAAGATCTTTTAGTTTAATTTGGAAAATAAAAGAAAAAGGAAAAATGAAAAGGAAAAAGAAAAGAAGAGGAAATTAAAATAAAAAATGCCTCATGAATTACCCATTCTCTGGGCCAAATCCGGATTGAGCCCAAATCCCTCAACCCACTTTAAACCAGGCCCAAGTCCCGTTCAAACTAGCTGACCCAGTCCGGTTCTTTTTTTTTTTAAAAAAAAAGACGAAACGACGCCGTTTGGCGTCATTAGATCCAGGCCATCCATCTCCTTTGATCCATCGGCTCCCAATTGATACAAATTTTACATAAAAATGTCCGAATAAGTTCCCAAACCCTAGAGACAGTATGTCTCTTCCTCGTACCCTCGCCTCTTCGCCGGCTCCACCCCAACGCCGCCGCCGGAAATCGCCTCACGGCGGCGGCCGGCGTCCAATGACGCTCAAATTTACACCGTGGCCTCTTCTTCGTCTCCCCATTCCGAATCCGGCCATGGCTTCTTTCAAATCCCACCCAAAGTCCCCAAAACAGTGAAACCCTAGGCGCCGCCACCACCGTGCACGACGGCGCCACCACCCTTTCCCACCCAAAATAACACCACAACCTCCCCTCATTCCCCTTTTTCCGAAAATACATTTAATTCCTTTCGAATCATCACCAGCCCTGTCGAATCTTAAATCAAAGCTTTGACCAAAACCCTAAACTCCCCAAAACTTCACCAAATCGATACCAGATGACTTCCTCACCTTCCTCGTGATGAATCCACCATCAATAGCGTTAGAATCTCCCCGGAGTCCCTCAAATCTTGGATCCGCGTTCAAAGTTTCAGTTGTTCGAGCCGTCAATCTCAAGTTTGTTTTCTGCGGTCTTTTGTGAATTACAACATCAAGCGTTAGGTGTCAAGTAAAATCGGTAAGACTTCCTTTTCTATTTAGTTATCTAGTTTTCTATTTTTCTTTTTTAGGGTTCACAGTTTGTCTTCGTTTTTCATGCTATTTGTTTTAGGAATTTTTGCTTAACTAATTGTGTTCAATCTATTGTCATTTTTCTTTTTATGTTTGGTTCCTGGTTTTGTTAATTTCTTCCAGTAGGTTTGATTCGATTAACATAGGCTTAAACCTTTAATTCTCCCTTTATTGAATAGTTAGGGTAAATTAACGATTAAATCAGGGCTGTGGTTGATTTCAGTTTATGATCATGCTGTGGTATTAATTAGTTTTAATTTTTTGATCAGTTCGCTGTTTGATTAGTTTATCCTTAGTGTTAATCAGGGTAAATTCCTTTTTCTTTGTTAATCAGTTCCATCTTCGAGTGTTTTAGGTAGTTGAATATAGCTAAAGGTCCCAATTAGTTAACTAGGGTCACCTTTCTGACCAGGATAACAGGTTTGGGATTTGGTTTAATTAGGTTAGTAATTTCATGAGTAGTACAGGGGCAGTAAGGGTAGTTTACTTAGGGAATCTGATAGCAACTAAATTAGAACTTCATAGAAGCTTGTAGATGGGTGTTCTAAGGCAAAATTTAGGAATTAAGGTTATTAACTTAAGCAACAAGTCAGGACTTTAGGACTATTTGGGCAAAAATGAAAATAAAAAGAGGGGGAAAATGGGTAAGGACATCTAGAAGCTTACCCCCCCCCCCCTGAAGTTTGCCTATAAAAGGCAACTTACTTGCCTTCATGAACAAGTTGGAAGCTCTGAAAATTCCCCCCCCCCCCACTCTCACAAGTCCTCATCAGCTCAAATTTGAATTTCGAATTCAAAAAATTCTCTAGATCTAGATCTTCAAAAGCCAAAAACCAAAACAAAAAACAGAAAAAAAAAGTAATGTTCTATTGCTTTTCTTTAGATCAATTGCCAGTTCTAGCTTGAAAATTCCTAGTATTTGATTGCTGAAACTCAGAAGTTGCTCTGGTTTGATTTTGAGTCAATTTGGGATTAGAACAAGGGTTGTTTTGGATTGTTTGTTGGCTGCTGTCGTCTGTCCATTGTTCCTGGGTTATACTGGTGCAATTTGGTCTCCAATTGATCCTAAAGCTGTGATACTGCTGATTTTTGGTGCTGTGATTTGCTATTGGGATGCCGCTGACCTTCCTCTTTTCTTTGTTACTTTGAACTTCCAGGTACACTTCATGAATCCAACATAATGTAGATATCGAATTGCAATATGAAATGAAGTTTGTTGCACGATTTTGCTGGAGAGTTGGCTGTTTACTGTTTTATACTTGAATATGTTCCTCAATTTAGCTAGTGTTTTTATTGTAGATAAGTATGCACTGTATTGGACAGTTAAGCTGTCGGATCTATGGTTATTCATCTATATTAGTCTAGAATAGTATAGTTTAATCTCTTGCATTAATTTGATTTGTCTTGAGACTTAGAGGATTGTTGTATCAGTGAGTCCTTTTCCTTTTAGAGGATTGAGATCTAGTATAGTATAGTATAGTTAATACAGATCTGGCTCGTATATTCACTAGAGATTCAAGGTTAGTTTAAGAGGCTAGGTGAAAATTGAACCCGAAATAACATAAATTTTCCTGTTGATGCAGAATTGATATCTCCTGCGTTTTAAAATAGCTAGCTCTTTCAACTTGTTTACCATGCCCTTTTGAAGAAGTAAAACTTAAAACTCAGTTCATTTACACTTCGAAACCACAGCATATTTCAGTTCCACACGATCTGCTCTCAGTTAAGTTAATTGGGTAATGTTCATGAGCTACATGTTACCAGTCATTTATCACGTATTTTGTTTGTTTCGTGTGATAGTGCTTCTCGTTTGGTAATGTGTGGTATGGGCTGTTGGATAAGAATTTCAAAATTGGAAAAGAGATTAGGGTGTACTACATCGGGCCATTGATTTGTTAGGCCACTAAAGATTAAATTTGAATCTGTTAGGCCACTAGAGTTTAACACAAACTATAATTTTATTTTACATGAGGGTTTGATCATAGAAGAATAGATTTGATCTTTAATCATTACGTTTTCATGACATGGGTTACTGAAGATAACCGTCGGATCAAGGGATTTGGGCCTAAAATCTAGTTTAATTGGGCTGGTACCAGGTTAAGAATGGCCATTTTTCTTTCCATGGGCCGTTTCAGAATTTGGCATGTCGACGGTTTAATTTGATCATTAAAATTCTGGATGTGATGGTAGTAAATAATTTTGATATACGAATTTGGGTTTTCGAGTTAAGTAGCGGGTTCAAATTAAAAGGTTTCTCCTTTTGTTTGAATCTGGACTTGAACTTGAGGCCCGGATTTTATAACATTAATTAACTAAGGCTCTTTAGACACAAAACCCAATAGAAAATTAAGTTTGCTCTAGGATGGCCTTTAAATAAAAAATGAGACGAGCCTCGCTGGACAGAATATATAAATTGCGGGGCCCTCATTAAATGCTTATATCAAAATACCTAGAATTCGGGGCGTGTCGTTTTGTGAATTTCACGGCCCCCCGCAAAGATAATAACACGTTAGCCACTTTAGGCGCGCTTTTAATAATTTTACCTTCTTAAATACAGGTGTGCATTTCATGCAACCCAAATCCAAATCCCAAAACGTTGAATAAAAATGTGTCGAGGATCCGGGTGCATTTCATGTGACGTGATCCGAAAACACGTTCTTAAACGACGTTCACTTTCTTAAAATTTGACTAAAAGCGGTAAATAATACTAAAATTGCACTATAGGTTCTAACATGTATAAAAATCAGAATTTAGCCAAATATAGCAGTTGAGCGACCGTGCTAGAACCACGGAACTCGGGAGTGCCTAACCCCTTCTCCCGGGTTAACAGAATTCCTTACTCGGATTTCTGGTTCGCGACTGTAATACAGAGTCAAACCCTTTCCTCGATTCGGGATTCAAACCGGTGACTTGGGACACCATTAATCTCCCAAGTGGCGACTCTGAATCTCTTAATAAACGAATCCCGTTTCGATTGTCACTTCAAGTTGGAAATAACTCCCTTATTATTATACCCTTTGAGGGGTGTAGCGAAAAAGGAGGTGTGACAGCTCTGGCAACTCTGTTGGAGAAAAGAACCCAGAACTTTGGTTCAGGGTTCAGAATTCGAGCTTAGATATATTGTTGTATTTGGTTTTATCTGGTTTTCCTACATGTTTCATGCTAAATGTACAAAATGTTGCTTTTTACCGCTTTGATATTATCTGGACTGTATATAAACTGTGCCGAAACCCTTCTCTTCTCACCTCTGGGGATGTGCTCACTGGTGGAGACTCCCTATTCTGTTAGTGTCATACCTTAAAATAAGAAAGAGGCCGGACAAGTTACTAAGCCGGATGGCCTTTTGGTTCCCGGTACGTAGCCCCCTCCTCGACTCGAGTTGTCCGCTCGGGTACACAGTCTAGAACATATACCCAGGTTTTGAACCTGGAATAACTTGACTTCATGCCGGATCCCTAGTAGGAACGCTTATCTACGTGCATTTTGACTTAGAGGACTCAACATAGGGGTTGGGTCCGTCTAGGACAGGTGTACCCGGAATAATGGACCATCCTGATACATCCTACTTGTGCATTTATCTGTTTGGACTCGCATGCTGACCGGCTTTGAAATCTGGAAAAATTGAAAAACAAAAAGAGAAAAAGAGAAAATAGCAGTGTAGAGAGTTAATTACCTATATTAGAAAAACCTGTCCAAGTAGTGCCGAAATTCTGCCGGATTTTTGAGAAAAATGAAAGAAAAAAAGACGAAAGTATTTTTTTTTAGCTTGTTTTGTTTGCCAATGGAAAAAAAAAACAAAAAGAGTTTTATTTTCAAATTAGTTTGTTTTATTTGCCACTGAAAAAGAAAATATAAAAAAGAGTTTTGCTTTCAGAAATAATGTATTTGCCAAAAACAAAAAGAGTTTAGTTTTCGAAAATAGTTAGTTTTATTTGCCCGAACTACGCCAGTTTGATTCCCACAGGGCGTGGGATACGTAGGCAACCCCCATCGGGTCCAACTTCCCTTTTGCAAAAGTAGCCAAAAAATAACAAAAGTTTTAGTTTTGTCATGAATAAGTCAGGTGAGGACATTCTTGTCTAAAACAAGCCGAATGTCCCTAAAAGGGCGCCAGAAGGCTGTTTTTGCGAGAACAGCCACCTTGGATCATTTTCAACGGTTAGCGGGCACAACCTTAAAATCTTCTCCCTGAAGTGCTGAAAGGCCGTATTTGCAAAACCGGCTATTTGTTTTAAATTGGAAATTTGAACAAAAAAATAGTGTCATTTTTCCCTTTTAGGTCAAATAAGTGATTAAATCACCTTAATAAATGTGCAGGATGAGCACGATTCAAAATGAACCTTTCTCAATCATGCATAAAATCCCTTTGGAGTTGCGTCTGTGGTGGAACGACCTAGGAGGAGAAGGGCAAGATGAAGTCGAAAAATATTTGAAAGGGCATACCGATTTGTTGGAGATTGTGCCTCGGGGAGACATTATCAGAGCATTGGTCACCTGCTGGGACCCGGCACACAACGTGTTCCATTTTTCGGACTTTGAACTTACCCCGACCTTAGAAGAAATAGCTGGGTACATCGGAAATGATGAGGTTCCTTTAAGACATAAGTATTTGGTTGCCCCGAGAACTGTAGCTGTGCACAGATTCTTAGACTCACTGAAGATAAGCAGGATGGTCCACAACACAGATATGGCGAATGGCTTTTGTACTCCACACTTCATATACCACATATATGGCCACATAGGAGGGTTCAACAACCCGGAAAACAAGATATGTAGCAAAGGAAACCGCCAAAAATGGGAAGCACATAGGCGTTTTGCTTTTATGGTGGTTTTCTGGGGCTTTTGGTATTTCCGAGGAAAGACGGAAACATTGATATAAAAATAGCCGGGGTCGTCAGCACTCTACTCACTCAAGCCAAAAGCACTCTTGCGCCTATGATATTAGCCGAAATCTTCCGCGCTCTAACAGCCTGCAAAGCTGGAGGAGACTTCTTCGAAGGGTGCAATCTATTGTTGCAAATGTGGATGACCGAACACCTATGCCATCGTCCTCAGTTCCTGAGTTATGGGTCTACAATGAAAACATGTATAGAGGAGTTTTACACAAGGATTAAGGGGATCAGCTTGCCCGAGGGATTCACGGGACATCATACTTTCGGTCCCTCACTGCTAGTCAAATAGAGTGGACGTTTGGATGGTTGCCTGTTGATGAAATCATATATATGCCAGCAACGGGGCCGCACTTCCTTTTGATGGGTCTTAAGAGCCTTCAGCCTTATGCTCCGTATCAGGTTTTAAGGCAACTCAGGAGATGCCAGATAATGCCGAAAGACGACGATCTTAGCATCCAAGTGGTTGAGATTGGTCCTGATGGACAGTTTCCTGAAGCAAAGGTTCACCAGGTTTGGAGCGAATGTCAATACTTGGCGGCGAATACCTGTGTACGGGATCGATCTAAAGGAGAAGTGTCATCTGAGTATCATGCCTGGTATAGAAGGGAAGTTGCATTTGGGAGGCCGGCTAAAAGACCTCACCTCAAGGATTTTGCTGAATCATCGCAAGAACAGTGGGCTTGGTTAGCTAAAGAAAATGAATACAGAGCTAAAATAGGAGAATTAGAAAGGCAAGTCCAAGACCTCCAGTTTGAAAACAGCGTGCAAGCCGCGACTGATGAGGGTGAGAGAAAGAAATTGGCCAAAGAGAATGAAGCCTTACGAGCCCAAATCCAAAAGATGAAGTTAGCGGCCGAAAATCCCGTTAGGAGTGCCAAAGATGCAAAGCTTATAGAAAATCTAAGGCAAAAAGTGAATGACTACAGTTTTGACCTCAACAAAGCAGAAAGGGAATTAGTCGGGGTTCGGAAAAAATTGGCTAAAAACGCGGAAGAACGGGCCCGCATGGTTAAGCAGTTGAAAGAAGAATACGATAATGAGGTCACGGGATTAAAGAAAAAGGTCATTGCCACAGAGAACAAAATGATCAAACGGGCAAAAGAATTCAAAGTTGAAAGAGATCACTGCTACACGGCATTGGCACAATTAGAAATGGACTTGCAACAACTCCAGGAACAAAACTAGGTAGCCGAGCAAACTTTGGAGGCTAGGGCCCAACAGAAAGGGCGGTTGCTTCAAGAAAAAGGCAGAATCAGAGAGAGAATCTTAACCGTTGCTCACTCCATTACTAGGAATTGCCAAGTGTGCGAGAACATGTCTCGTACCACCTTCTTTGCATCGGTGATGATATTTGTGAAGCAGATAATGAGTGACCTGGACAGACTTCAAGGGGAACTTGCATATAGGCCCGCGGCGAGACCGAACGATGTCCCGCGGGCACCAGGAGCTTTAATGTATTCATGATTTGTCCTTGGAGTCTATATTTCCTTTTCTACTAAAGTCTGTCAGTTGTCTGAGTCTGTATTTCCTTTTCATTAAGTCAGCCAGTTGATTGAGTCTGTATTTTCGTTTAAAGTAGAATAGGGATGGTAGAGTTTGTAGTTCTTTTCTGCATTAGAGTCTGTTAGTTGTTTTTCTTTGTAATAGACGTATTTGCTATCAATAAAATTGAAAATCCCAAAAATATTTTGCTTCTACTTTACATTTATTCTGCCAGAACTACACTTGGTCTGATTCACGCGGGGTCGTGATATGTAGGCAATCTCTATAGGATTCGACCATAACCAAAAGGAAAAAAAGGAAGAAAAGAGAGGAAAAACAACAAAAAGGCAAAAAGAAAAGAAAAGAGCGGAAAAACAAGAAAGAAAAGGAAAATCGAGAAACAGAGAGAATAGGAACAAGAGAAGACAAAGACAAGAGTGAAAATAAGAAGAATAAAAAGAAAAAAAAAACAAGAGAAAAGAGAAGAGAAAGCGTGCAATTGGAAATAAGGAAAAAGCCGGGATGACGCATGCGACCGATCAAAAGCATAATAGGAACTGTTAACTGCCTAGGTGCATTCACTCCCCAAATGTGCGGGTACCAATATGTTAAATGCCCTAACGCTAACATGATGGTTTCATTTATCGTGACATTCCAGAAAGGTGGTTGGTTTGTGGTTTTAAAGTGGTTACAACACAAGGACAAAAGACAATGGCAAACAACAATAGAACTGAGTTGGTTGGTACCGGCGCCCGACAACAGTTGGTTGGACAAGATAATGGGTTGGTTGAAGAGGTGCGGATGATAGGACAACACATGGCAGACATGTATCAAGCCTGGATGACTAGGAAGGCACCACCCCCGCCGCCACCGATTTCTTCGGATGCTGCCCTTACCCAGGCTCCCAACACAATGCCGGATGATCCTCCGTATTCTCCAGATACACCCGCTTATCACAATTTTCCCAACTAGCCTAGTAACTCCACCACTCATCCTCCAGCTTATAATGCCCAATATCCCCCCCAGAGGTTGCCTGCAAGGTTCTTGATTCATACAAAAAGAGCTCCCGGGATGAGCTTCATGCTAGAAATGAAAAGGTTACAGGAAGAGAAGGGCGAGATAGGATACCCAGGAAGTTGAAAAGCATAGAACGGTCCTTAGGGGACAAGCGAAGAGTGGGAAGCCAGGGCAGCATGACTTGCCAAGAACTGATTGTGCCACATGACATCCGCCTGCCCGTAGGGTTCAAAGTACCAAAATTTAACTTGTACGACGGGCGTGGAGATCCGGTGGCCCACCTGAAGGTTTATTGCAACGAAATGAGGATTGTTGGAGAGAAAGATGACGTGATGATGGCATATTTCAGTAAAAGCCTAACTGGGGCAGCCTTAGACTGGCATACTCGTCAAGATGTTGATAGGTGGCTTACATTGGGTGACATGGCTCAAGACTTTGTCCAATACTTTCAATGCAAATCGAGTGTTATCCCAGACCGCTCCTCGTTATCTAAGATGGAAAAGAGGCCGGAGGAAAGCTTTAATGAGTTTGGGCTCAGATGGAGGGAACAAGCTGCTCGAGTCAGTCCTCCGATTCGCGAGGAAGAAATAGTTGAACTTTTTCTACAGGCCCAGGGACCCACCTACTTCAGCCATTTGATCCCGGCCTTGGGAAAGCCTTTCAATGATGTGTTAAAAATGGGGGAACTAGTAGAAGAAGGGATCAAGTCAGGCAAAATCGTGAGCTGTTCGGAAGCCATTCAGAACGTTCTAGTCAGCTTGGTTGGAAGAAAAAGGAATAGAAAAGACAATGCGATAGGTTTTCCTGATCGACACTTCCAGCCTCGACATCGTCCTCATGCACTAGAGGACCCATCCCGATGCTACTTCTCTCCACAGAACTCCCACAGTCGCACGTCACATTCCTAGCACCCAGCTCCATAAAATACCCATCTACCCCCGCGAGCTTACCAAAAACACCCTGGATCAGGTTTTCGGCCCAATCCAGCATTTAAGAATGAGAGGTTACAGAAGAAGAAAACCTTCACTCGTTGGGAGAATCATATGCCAGTCTGTTCCGGAGGTTAAGGACATTGGGCATGTTGAAGCCGATTCAGATAAAAACCCCGAACCCTCTTCCAAAGAAGTTTGATCCTTCTCAAAGGTGCGCGTACTGCTCAGGTGCCCTGGGGCACGACATAGAGAAATGTTGGAATCTGAAGAATGCGATTCAGAAACTTATTGATGCAGGCGACATTGTCGTGCAAAGTCCAGATGCAGCAAATACTAGCCAAAGTCCATCTCTTGTGCGTAATGAGACGCATATGGTGGGTATGATTTATTTTGAAAAAGAACATGAGAACTCTTCTGAGATCCCTGGAGGACCAGATGCTACTAAGGTTTCAGCTCTATCAGAGGTTGATCGTGAGAATGAGCTGGCAGAAGGAACCCAAAAGCGGTTTGCTAAGAACAACGTGATGAAGACTTGTGAAAATTCCAGCAATATTGGTGCGAAACTCAGTGGCTAGGATGCCGTTCTTGGTAATTGGGAAGACGCTCCATCTCTTGGAGTTTTGGTGGTTTATGTTATTGTCATTTCTGTTGTCCGGGTTATTTCAGGGTGTAATCCGGATATTGTCTGGTGACTCAAACCCTTCTATCCTTTCACTTTGCCTTGTTTGTCTAGTCGTAATAGCTTGTTTAGTGCTGTCTAGGTTGTTCAAGGGTTGTAACCCTAGTCTAGTTTGCTTATTTTGTTGTTTAAACCCTTTCACCGCCAGTCTAATGCAATTCTCTATTTCCTGCCATTTCTAGTCATTTTGTTGAGTTCTCCTCTCCTTTTATAGTTCTTTTCACGCTGCTTCTAGCGACATGACATGCACGCGTAATTCTCAGCCTGGTTTTAAAAGTCAGTTTAGTAGTGAAACAATGAAACGATGTTGCAGATGATAAGGATATTTGAGGGAAATAAGTAAAAGCATCTTGAGATCACTTCGAGCCCAAACTGTGTAAAACTGGGGCAGATAGAACATAAAGAAATACTGTTAAAATACATCATGCCACATCGGTTTGAAGCCAAAGGAAGCTTTGGCCCAAGCTTACAAGGGGGCGTTCGTGGTACCGAGATTGTTGTCCAATGGCACTGGGTAATTAACAAATGTAGAAGGCAAACGTGTGGATATGGTTATCAATTTTGGTGCAATCAAAAGATGTCACGTATGCTTGTTTAATTGTGTAGTTTGTACTTGGCATGTTTTGGAGATTGGAATGACGAAGGCATTTTGTTCTGCTATCCAAACACTTTTTCCTTTCGTACCCCTCTTTCGAAAATAATAATAGAACTCGGAAGCCGAGCGGGAAAATCAGCAGAGAAATAAGAGAAAAACAATCCAAAAGAAAAGAAAAGGAAATGAAGAAGAAGAAGAAAAAGAGAAGAAAAGAGAAAAGAAAAGAAAGAAAAGAAGAAAAGAAAAAAAAAACAAAGAAAAAAAAAGAAAAGAAAAAGAAAAGAAAAAGAAAAAGGGAAGGAAAAGAAATGAAAAGAAAGAAAAGGAACAGTGGAAGGAAGGAAATATCGCAATAACAAAGTAATTTTTATGACCTGAACTACGTTTGACTTGATCCCGAAAGGGTACGTAGGCAGCCTCTAGGAGGTTCAATCACACCAAAATAAAATCCAAAAGTCCCCAAGAAAGAAACCTGGGCAGAAGTTGTGTTGTTGTAAGAAATATGATTTCGAAAGTTGTAATTTTGCACCCATGTTGAACTGTTTCGAGCCTTTTATACCTTTCTTTCTAACCCCATCCAAAAGCCTGCATTACGGTCCAAAGAAAGACCTTCCGATCAATCTTCAAAAAGTGCCAATACGTGCGAGTAAAAATGATTCATGTCAGGGGCAACACTCCGGTACAAGAAGAAAAATGATGAAAATGAGAGAGTCTTATTGGTGAAAACCCTCGCGGGCACCGTAAGACGACGTGAGTTGAGAGAAATCAAAATGAGAGAGTCTAATTGGTGAAAACCCTCACGGGCACCGTAAGGCGAAGTGAGTTGAGAGAAAACCAAAATGAGAGAGGCTTGATGGTGAAAATCCTACGGGCGCCACAAGTCGAATAAGGACTGTGACTCAGATCGGGCAAGCGAAGCATTGAAGCCCAGTTTTGCGGCGAAAAGGTGCAACAAGAGCCGAACATCAGATTTGCCAAACATGATAGGCTGCAGGTGCATGTCAAGGTCATTAGAGTCAGTATCCACATCCGATAGTTTTCTAATTTGTAGTTTTTTGTTAGGAATCATCTCTTTCATTGTCCTCCTACTATATTCCTTTTGTCCTGTTTACTTCCTCCTCTTGGGTCTGTCTGCTCATAACAAGTGAGAAATGACTTCAAAATCTGCCACTAGGCTTTCTAATTGCACAAAACGGGGTCTGTCTAGCACATCAAAGTGTCACAAGTCAGGAAAAACAACAAGAGCACTAAGCTGGCACTAATCAACATGCTTTGGGATCTTTGTGAAATGCAAAGGCTTGGTATATACCAATTCATGAACAGTGCAACATATGAAGGGTTGGGTTGAACAGATCAAAGGTACTTCCTGTGATAGGATTGACAAAGGGTGGTAAACCAGTCACGAGCAAGACTTTCCAAGCAGAAGTCAAAGTTATCATAGCCAATAGGGGAGCTGTAGACCTCAAGGACCGGACCATGGGTTTGAGTTAAGAAAGAACATCTTGAGTGGGTGGCAATTGACGTGCCTTGGGATTCGTGAGAAATACAAGGGTTTGATACATCTCGATTCAGGAACCATGCAACAGATGGAGGGTATTTTGGTGAACAGATCAGAGGTATTCTCCGTGTCAAGGGTAGCAAAGAAAGTGGTTTGTCAAGAAACAAGCAAGATCTTCGAATGGAATCAGTTATCATGACAAGTGAAGGAGCAATAAACCTCAAGTCCGAAGCCAGTGTTAAGCCGAGAAAGAACATCATACACACGGAGTGGGGGGCAATAGACGTGTTTTGGGATTCATATGAGACATAAAAGTTGGGGAGATGCCAATTCATGCAATACAACAAATAGAGGATATCAGGTCTGAACGAAGAAGGCATTTTATGTGATGAGGATGAAGGAGAGATGGGTCAGTCCATAAACAAGCAAGGTCCTCGAGTGGAAATCAGTCACCTTGGCAAATGTAGAAGCAGCCGCCCTCAAAGTGCAAGGCCACAAACCGACCACCACATTTTAAACTCACAAGTTTTCTTCGTTTGAAACAGGAACAAATCAGCGCAAGAAAGTTGGGTCAACAATAAGAGAAAAAAAGGGGAAGAAAAGAAAAGGAAGAAAAAGAAAAGGAAGAAGAGGAGAGCCGACAAAAGGAAGTTCTCAAATCTTTGCCCTTGCCTGTTTTGACTAGTGTGCACAAAATGCTGCCATTGATTTTCACATTTCCCCTAGGATAAAAGTCCTAGTCTGACGGATTTTCCTCCAAATCAAAATCTTAGTCTGATGAATATTTCTCCTAAGATAACAAAAAGGGACCTAGTCTGATGAACTTTCTCCTAGGATCTAAATCTTAGTCTGATGAATCTTTCTCCTAAGATAGAAAACCTAGTCTGATGAACTTTCTCCTAGGATCAAAATCTTAGTCTGATGAATTGTTCTCCTAAGATAGAAACCTAGTCTAATGAACTTTCTCCTAGGATCAAAATCTTAGTCTGATGAATTGTTCTCCTAAGATAGAAAACCTAGTCTGATGAACTTTCTCCTAGGATCAAAATCCTAGTCTGATGAATTGTTTCCTAAGATAGAAAACCTAGTCTGATGAACTTTCTCCTAGGATCAAAATCTTAGTCTGATGACTTGTTCTCCTAAGATAGAAACCTAGTCTGATGAACTTTCTCCTAGGATCAAAATCTTAGTCTGATGAATTGTTCTCCTAAGATAGAAAACCTAGTCTGATGAACTTTCTCCTAGGATCAAAATCTTAGTCTGATGAATTGTTCTCCTAAGATAGAAGACCTAGTCTGATGAACTTCCTCCTAGGATCAAAATCTTAGTCTGATGAAGCTTTCTCCTAATATAACAAGATAACAAAAAAACTATTCTGATGAACCTTCTCCTAGGATCAAAATCTTAGTCTGATAAATCTTTCTCCTAAGATAGAACTCCTAGTCTGATGAATTTTCTCCTAGCATAAAAATCCTAGTCTGAGGAATCTTTCTCCTAAGATGAAAATTTTAGTCGGATGAATTGTTCTCCTCGGGTCAACATCTTAGTCTGATGAATCTTTCTCCTAAGATAACAAGATAGAAATCTTAGTCTGATGAATCTTTCTCCTAAGATCGAAAATCTTAGTCGGATGAATCTTTCTCCTAAGATAGAACACCTAGTCTGATGAACCTTCTCCAAGGATCCACATCTTAGTCCGATGAATCTGTCTCCTAAGATAGAAGACTTAGTCTGATGAATTTGCTAGTCAAATGTCCTTGGTCTTACTCACAGGATCGTACGTTCCAGTCAAGTCTTTAGTTTTACTTTCATCATTGCATCACTAGCTTAGGTGATCTACATTTTGCTAACAACTCACAAATCCTCCTAGTGCAAACTGGGGCAGAAAATTTTCTTTGTTTTTGTCTATTTTGTTGAAGTCAGGAGCCCACCTGGAGAACAAGGGAATACATTTCAAGTTCAGGAGTCAGGCGCCCACCTGGAGAACAAGGGAATACTTTTAAAGTTCAGCAATCAGGAGCCCACCTGGAGAACAAGGGAATACTTTTCAAGCTTCAGCAATCAGGCGCCCACCTGGAAAACAAGGGAAGTACAACTCAAATTTTAGCTTTCAATTTTAATATTTGATAACATGATGTGCCCAGTTACCAAGCTGGGGCAGAAAATTTTCTTTGTTTGTCTATTTTGTTGAAGTCAGGAGCCCACCTGGAGAACAAGGGAATACTTTTTAAGTTCAGCAATCAGGAGCCCACCTGGAGAACAAGGGAATACTTTTCAAGTTCAGCAATCAGGAGCCCACCTGGAGAACAAGGGAATACATTTCAAGTGTCAGCAATCAGGAGCCCGCTTGGAGAATAGAGGCAGGTGTTTCAAATCTCAGCAGTCAAGCATCACTCGGAGGAATGGCAAAACATCTCCGACCACAATGCAAGGCAACAACGCAAGAACTCCATTGGAAGGATACCAGTTCAAGGCAACAAGAACCGCAAGATCAAGACATAGATAGGACTTTTGTAATTCATAGATCATAGCTTAGGCTAGCTTCTTTTTGTTTCAACACGGTGTAATAAGGAGGTCAGCGAGCAGTAGCAGCAACAATAGCAGTAAAATCACAGCTCCTGGTAGTCCCAGCTACCAAACCTTCCCAAACTACACTGACCTGATTCCTTTTTAGCCAAGGATATGTAGGCAACCTTTGAAGCAGGGTTCGGTCAGACGGTTTTCAAAAATGCTTCACACGGAGTATTCGAACGGGCAAAAATCACTCGTATCCGTTGACTTATCTTTGCCCGAGAACTCTTCGTGTTCCCGAGCAAAGAGGGGCAGCTGTGAGCACGTGATTTTTGCCCTAAATGAATTACTCCCATAATTCTAAAAAAATAAAATATTTTCTTTTACTATCTGCAATTTTGTGAATTTTATGGCATTTCGTGTTAATTGTTTGCATTTTTGGTTGTGCATTTTAATTCATACAAAATTACAAAAAATGCATTTAGGTTCAGTTTTACATGTTTTGGGGAATCAATTAGTAATTAGGAATTTTACAAAATTACAAAAATAACAAAAATAGTTTACTCTTGTTTCAATTTTAATTTTGGAAATTTGATAGTTTTTCTTTTAATTTGGTATTTGATTATTTTGTGACAATTATTAGCATAAGTTAGTTGGGTTTAGTAGGTTTATTCAGTTTTAATCCAAGATCTTTTAGTTTAATTTGGAAAATAAAAGAAAAAGAAAAAATGAAAAGGAAAGAAAGAAAGAAAGTNTAAAATAAAAAATGCCTCATGAATTACCCATTCTCTGGGCCAAATCCGGATTGAGCCCAAATCCCTCAACCCACTTTAAACCAGGCCCAAGTCCCGTTCAAACTAGCTGACCCAGTCCGGTTCTTTCTAAAAAAAAGACGAAACGACGCCGTTTGGCGTCATTAGATCCAGGCCATCCATCTCCTTTGATCCAATGGCTCCCAATTGATACAAATTTTACATAAAAATGTCCGAATAAGTTCCCAAACCCTAGAGTCAGGGTAAATTAACGATTAAATCAGGGCTGTGGTTGATTTCGGTTTATGATCATGCTGTGTTATTAATTAGTTTTAAATTTTTGATCAGTTCCCTGTTTGATTAGTTTAGCCTTAGTGTTAATCAGGGTAAATTCCTTTTTCTTTGTTAATCAGTTCCATCTTCGAGTGTTTTAGGTAGTTGAATATAGCTAAAGGTCCCAATTAGTTAACTAGGGTCATCTTTCTGACCAGGATAATAGGTTTGGGGTTTGGTTTAATTAGGTTAGTAATTTCATGAGTAGTACAGGGGCAGTAAGGGTAATTTACTTAGGGAATCTGATAGCAACTAAATTAGAACTTCCTAGAAGCTTGTAGACGGGGGTTCTAAGGCAAAATTTAGGAATTAACGGTATTAACTTAAGCAACAAGTCAGGACTTTAGGACTATTTGGGCAAAACTGAAAATAAAAAGAGGGGGAAAATGGGTAAGGACATCTAGAAGCTTCCCCCCCTGAAGTTTGCCTATAAAAGGCAACTTACTTGCCTTCATGTACAAGTTGGAAGCTTTGAAAATCCCCCCCCCCCCCCCACCTCTCACAAGTCCTCATCAGCTCAAATTTGAATTACGAATTCAAAAAATTCTCTAGATCTAGATCTTCAAAAGCCAAAAACCAAAACAAAAAACAGAAAAACAAAAAAACAGTACTGTTCTATTGCTTTTCTTTAGATCAATTGCCAGTTCTAGCTTGAAAATTCCTAGTCATTGATTGCTGAAACTCAGAAGCTGCTCTGGTCTGATTTTGAGTCAATTTGGGATTAGATCAAGGGTTGTTTTGGGTTGTTTGTTGGCTGCTGTCGTCTGTCCTTTGTTCCTGGGTTATACTGGTGCAATTTGGTCTCCAATTGATCCTAAAGCTGTGATACTGCTGATTTTTGGTGCTGTGATTTGCTATTGGGACTGCCGCTGACCTTCCTCTTTTCTTTGTTATTTTGAACTTCCAGGTACACTTCATGAATCCAACATAATGTAGATATCGAATTGCAATATGAAATGAAGTTTGTTGCACGATTTTGCTGGAGAGTTGGCTGTTTACCGTTTTATACTTGAATCCATTCCTCGATTTAGCTAGTGTTTTTATTGTAGATAAGTATTGACTGTATTGGACTGTTAAGCTGTTGGATCTATGGCTATTCATCTATATTAGTCTAGAATAGTATAGTTTAATCTCTTGCGTTAGTTTGATTTGTCTTGAGACATAGAGGATTATTGTATCAGTGAGTCCTTTTCCTTTTAGAGGATTGAGATCTAGTATAGTATAGTATAGTTAATACAGATCTGGCTCGTATATTCACTAGAGATTCAAGTTTAGTTTAAGAGGCTAGGTTAAAATTGAACCCGAAATAACATAAATTTTCCTGTTGATGCAGAATTGATATCTCCTGCGTTTTAAAATAGCTAGCTCTTTCAACTTGTTTACCATGCCCTTTTGAAGAAGTAAAACTTAAAACTCAGTTCATTTACACTTCGAAACCACAGCATATTTCAGTTCCACACGATCTGCTCTCAGTTAAGTTAATTGGGTAATGTTCATGAGCTACATGTTACCAGTCATTTATCACGTATTTTGTTTGTTTCGTGTGATAGTGCTTCTCGTTTGGTAATGTGTGGTATGGGCTGTTGGATAAGAATTTCAAAATTGGAAAAGAGATTAGGGTGTACTACATCGGGCCATTGATTTGTTAGGCCACTAGAGATTAAATTTGAATCTGTTAGGCCACTAGAGTTTAAACACAAACTATAATTTTATTTTACATGAGGGTTGATCATAGAAGAATAGATTTGATCTTTAATCATTACGTTTGCATGACATGGGTTATTGAAGATAACCGTCGGATCAAGGGATTTGGGCCTAAAATCTAGTTTAATTGGGCTGGTACCAGGTTAAGAATGGCCATTTTTCTTTCCATGGGCCGTTTCAGGATTTGGCATGTCAACGGTTTAATTTGATCATTAAAATTCTGGATGTGATGGTAGTAAATAATTTTGAAATACGAATTTGGGTTTTCGAGTTAAGTAGCGGGTTCAAATTAAAAGGTTTCTCCTTTTGTTTGAATCTGGACTTGAACTTGAGGCCCGAATTTTATAACATTAATTAACTAAGGCTCTTTAGACACAAAACCCAATAGAAAATTATAGTTTGCTCTAGGATGGCCTTTAAATAATAATGAGACGAGCCTCGCTGGACAGAATATATAAATTGCGGGGCCCTCATTAAATGCTTATATCAAAATACTTAGAATTCGGGGCGTGCCGTTTAGTGAATTTCACGGCCCCCCGCAAAGATAATAACATGTTAGCCACTTTAGGCGTGCTTTTAATAATTTTACCTTCTTAAATAAGGGTGTGCATTTCATGCAACCCAAATCCAAATCCCAAAACGTTGAATAAAAATGTGTCGAGGATCCGGGTGCATTTCATGTGACGTGATCCGAAAACACGTTCTTAAACGACGTTCACTTTCTTAAAATTTGACTAAAAGCGGTAAATAATACTAAAATTGCACTATAGGTTCTAACATGTATAAAAATTAGAATTTAGCCAAATATAACAGTTGAGCGACCGTGCTAGAACCACGGAACTCGGGAGTGCCTAACCCCTTCTCCCGAGTTAACAGAATTTCTTACTCGGATTTTTGGTTCGCGACTGTAATACAGAGTCAAACCCTTTCCTCGATTCGGGATTCAAACCGGTGACTTGGGACACCATAAATCTCCCAAGTGGCGATTCTGAATCTCTTAATAAACGAATCCTGTTTCGATTGTCCTTTAACTGGAAACACTCCTTTTATTATACCCTTCACGGGGTGTAGTAGCGAAAAAGGAGGTGTGATAGGTTCCATAGGTCTCACGAGTCATGAGCAGGTTTAGTAGAGTCTCGCGGATCGGTACGGAGACGTCTGTATTTATTCTCGGGAGGCTGCAGAACGTTTAGGAAAACTTCTTATTCTTGAATTCTTGTCGTGCGAATTTTTTGATGCTAGTACTAAACTTCTGTCATTCTATTCTCTCACAGATGGTGAGGACACGTGCTACCGGTCAGGATGGATGACCACCACTACCACCAGCTGGGGCCACTAGAGGCTGGGGACGCGGTCGAGGCCGTGGTAGGGGCAGGGGTGTAGCCCGCACAGCAGCTAGGGCAGCACCTGCAGATACACCAGCAGCCCCAGTTCAGGATCAAATCCCAGTTGTGGACGCTCCAGCAGCACTAGCTCAGGCACCGACTGTGCCTATTGTTATTTCGGGTCTTCAGGAGACCTTGGCTCAGATCTTGACCGTGTGCACTAGTATTGCTCAGGCGGTCACAGTTTCTACTACCGCAACTACTTCTCAGGACGGGGGAGGCACTCAAACTCCCGCCGCCCGCACACCTGAGCAGGTTATTCAGGGATTGCAGACACCGGAGGCACCACCAGCCCAGCCGGTGCCAGCTGCTCAGGGTTGGGTAGCTCCGGTTATGCCAGAGGACGAGCAACACAGATTGGAGAGGTTTGGTAGACTTCAGCCTCCGACTTTCAGTGGTGTAGAGGGCGAGGATGCCCAGGGTTTCTTGGACCGGTGTTAGAGGATTCTTCGCACCGCGGGTGTTCTAAAGACCAGCGGGGTCGCATTCACTACTTTTTAGTTTACTGGAGCTGCCTTCACTTGGTGGGAGGCTTATGAGAGGTGTATGCCTATTGGTGCGGCGCCCCTTACCTAGCAGCAGTTCTCTGCTCTCTTTTCGGAGAAGTATGTGCCACTGTCCCGCAGGGAGGAGCTGCGCAAGCAGTTGCGATAGGGAGATATGACTGTGATACAATACGAGATGCGGTTCTCAGAGTTAGCTCGTCATGCTATTTGGTTGGTCTCTATGGATAGAGAGAGGATCAGGAGGTTCGTTGATGGCCTCACATATTAGCTTCAAATTCTCATGACCAGGGATAGGGTGTTAGGTGCTACTTTTGAGGAGGTTGTTGATATCGCTCATGAGATTGAGTCAGTTCGTCGCCAGGAGCGAGAGGAGAGGGAGGCCAAGAGGCCTTAGGGATCTGGTAGTTTTGGGGGTGCTCCTTCGAGAGGTCAGTTTCAGCACGGCAGAGGCCGCCCATTCAGGCATGCTCAGTCAGCTCGCCCAGGTTATCGTGGGGCATCATCGGGCCATGGTTCTCACAGTTCTCAGTAGGGCCATTCCTCACTTAGTGCCCTTCCATCCCAGAGTTCGTCCCGTGCTCCATCTATTCAGGGCTCTTCTATGCCAGGTGCATCTGCTAGTCATTCTGGAGCTAGGGGTTCCCTTCAGTCCCCATCTCCAGCACCGGGGAGTTGTTATGAGTGTGGGGAGTTGGGACATATGTGGAGGCAGTGTCCTCATCGTCTTGGGGGTTCATCTCAGCAGAGGAGTCAGCCATCGACTTTAGCACCAGTTACTTCACCACCCACCCAGCCAGCTAGAGGTGGAGGGCAGTCATCTAGGGGTCTCCCGAGAGGGGGAGGTCGATTAGGTGGTAGTCAGGCCCGTTTCTATGCACTCCCAGCTAGACTTGATGCTATTGCTTCAGATGCAGTGATTACAGGTATTGTCTCAGTCTGCCACAGAGATGCCTCTGTGTTATTTGATCCTGGTTCCACTTTTTCTTATGTGTCATCATATTTTGCTCGCTATTTGGATATGCCCCATGAGTCTTTTGCTTCGTTTGTCCGTGTATCTACTCCGGTGAGCGATGCTATTGTTATGGACCGTGTGTACCAGTCGTGTGTGGTGACCATTGGGGGTCTAGAGACCCGAGTGGATCTTTTGTTACTCTGTATGGTAGATTTCGATGTGATTTTGGGCATGGATCGGTTATCCTCGTGCCATGCTATTCTGGACTGTCACTCTATCAGTAACATTGGCTATACCGGGTGAGCCACGGATTGAGTGGCGAGGTTCGACTGATTTTGTTCCCAGTAGGGTGATATCATTTCTGAAGGCCCAGCGGATGGTTGGGAAAGGTTGTCTTTCAAATTTGGCGTTTGTGAGGGATGTTAGTGCAGAGACTCCCAGCATTGATTCTGTTCCAGTTGTGAAGGATTTTCCCGATGTATTTCTTGCAGACTTGCCGGGCATGCCAACAGACAGGGATATTGATTTTGGTATTGACCTGGTGCCGGGCACTCAGCCCATTTCTATTCCACTGTATCGTATGGTGCCGGTGGAGTTGAAGGAGCAGCTTCAGGAACTCCTTGATAAGGGGTTCATTCAGCCTAGTGTTACGCCGTGGGGTGCGCCTGTTCTGTTTGTGAAGAAGAAGGATGAAACTATGAGGATGTGCATTGATTACAGGCAGTTGAACAAGGTCACAATCAAGAACAAGTATCCCCTGCCTCGCATTGATGATTTGTTCGACAACTTCAGGGAGCGAGGGTGTTCTCCAAGATTGATCTCCGTTCAGGGTGTCACCAGCTGAAGATCAGGGACTCGGATATTCTTAAGACAACTTTCAAGACCTGATATGGTCACTATGAGTTCCTTGTGATATCTTTTGGCTGACCAATGCCCTAGTAGCATTCATGCATTTGATGAACAGTGTGTTCCGGTCGTATCTCGACTAGTTTGTCATAGTTTTCATTAATGATATTCTGGTGTATTCACGTAGTCAGGAGGAGCACGCAGAGCATTTGAGAGCGGTATTACATCGGTTGAGGGAAGAGAAGCTTTATGCAAAGTTCTCCAAATATGAGTTTTGGCTCAGTTCAGTGGCTTTCTTGGAGCGCGTAGTGTCAAGTGAGGGTATCCAGTTTGATCCGAAGAAGATAGAGGCGGTTCAGAGTTGGCCCAGGCCATCCTCAGCCACAGAGATTCACAGTTTTTTTGGTTTGGCAGGTTATTACCGTTGGTTCGTTTAGGGATTTTTATCTATTGCGTCACCCTTGACCAAGTTGACTCAGAAGGGTGCTTCATTTCAGTGGTTGGATGAGTGTGACGCGAGCTTTCAAAGGCTCAAGACTGCCTTGACCACAGCTTCGGTGTTAGTTTTGCCATCAGCTTCAGGTTCATATACAGTGTATTTTGATGCTTTGAGAGTAGGTATTGGATGTGTGTTGACGTAGGAGGGTAGAGTTATTGCTTATGATTCTCGTCAGTTGGAGCCCCATGAGAAGAACTACCCTATTCATGATCTAGAGTTGGCTGCCATTGTTCACACGTTGAAGATTTGGAGGCATTACTTGTATGGTGTGTCTTGCGAGGTGTTTACTGAACATCGTAGCCTCCAACACTTGTTCAAGTAGAAGGATCTCAATTTGAGGTAGCAGAGATGGTTAGAGCTGCTAAAGGACTATGATATTACTATTTTGTAATGTAGAGGCTGATGCTTTGAGTCGGAAGACGGTGAGAATGGGCAGTCTTGCATTTATTCCTGTTGGGGAGAGACCTCTTGCAGTTGATGTTCAAGCCTTGGTCAATCGGTTTGTGAGGTTTGGTATTTCGGGGCCCAGTCGGGTATTGGCTTGTGTGATTTCTCCGTCTTCCTTGTTTGATCGCATCAGAGAGCGCCAATATGATGATCCTCATTTTCTTGTCCTTAAGGATAGAGTTCAGCACGACGATGCCAGAGATGTGACCATAGGTGATGATGGGGTGTTGAGGATGTAGGGCCGGATTTGTGTGCCCAATATAGATGGGCTTCGGGAGTTGATTCTGGAGGAGGCCCATAGCTCGCGGTATTCTATTCATCCGGGTGCCGCGAAGATGTATCAGGATCTGAGACAGCATTACTAGTGGAGGAGGATGAAGAAAGACATTGTGGGATTTATAGCTCGGTGTCTCAATTGTCAGTAGGTGAAATATGAGCATCAGAGGCTGGGTGGCTTGCCTCAGCAGATTGATATTCCAGAGTGGAAGTGGGAGTGGATCACCATGGACTTTGTAGTTGGGATCCCACGGACTTTGAAGAAGTTCGATGCTATTTAGGTGATTGTGGATCAGCTGACCAAGTCCGCGCACTTCATTCCTATTTGTACTACCTATTCTTCAGAGCGGCTAGCAGAGATCTATATCCGAGAGATTGTTCGCTTGCATGGTGTCCCCGTGTCTATCATTTCAGATAGAGGCACTCAGTTTTCAGTTTTAGAGGGCCGTGTAGAGAGAGTTGGGTACTCAGGTCGAGTTGAGCATATCTTTTCACCCTCAGACGGACAGGCAGTCCGAGAGCACTATTTAGATATTGGAGGACATGTTGCGCGCTTGTGTGATTGACTTTGGTGATTCATGGGATCAGTTTCTACCGCTCGCGGAGTTTGCTTACAACAACAGCTACCAGTCGAGTATTCAGATGGCTCCATATGAGGCTCTATATGGGAGGTGGTGTAGATATCCAGTTGGATAGTTCGAGCTGGGTGAGGCCAGGCTTTCGGGTACGGACTTAGTGCAGGATGCTTTGGACAAGGTGAAGGTGATTCAGGAGAGACTTTGTACAACGCAGTCGAGACAAAAGAGTTATGCTGACAAGAAGGTTCGTGATGTGTCCTGTATAGTTGGGGAGAAGGTTCCTACTAAAGGTTTCACCCATGAAGGGTGTTATGAGATTTGGGAAGAAGGGTAAATTGAGTCCTCGGTTCATTGGGCCTTTTGAGGTGCTTCGGAGGATTGGGGAGGTGGCTTATGAGCTTGCTTTGCCACCCAGTTTGTCGAGTGTGCATCCGGTATTTCATGTTTCCATGCTCCGAAAGTATATTGGAGATCCGTCTCATGTCCTGGATTTCAACACGGTTCAGTTAGAGGGTGATTTGACCTATGATGTGGAGCCAACAGCTATCTTGGAGCATCAGGTCCAGAAGTTGAGCTCAAAGGATATAGCTTCAGTGAAAGTGCAAAGGAGAGGTCGGCCCGTAGAGCAGGCTACTTGGGAGATCGAGCAGGAGCTGCGGAGCAGATATCCTCACCTATTTGAGGCTTCAGGTATATTTCTTGACTCGTTCGAGGACGAATGTTTGTTTAAGAGGGGGAGGATGTAACGACCTGACCGGTCGTTTCATGAGTTACCGCTCCGTTTCCCCCATTTCTACTTCTTTGCATGTTGTTCAGTTGTATTTCATTGCATTGTGTGGGTTAGTTTTGGTTCGGAGTGGTTTTTGTAGAGGAATGAGACACTTAGTCTCTTAATTTGGCCTTTAAGTTGGAAAAGTCAACCGTAAGTTGACTTGTAGGTAAACGATCTCGAAATTTGGTTTTTATGATTCAGATAGCTTCGTGTGGTGATTTGGGACTTAGGAGCGTGATCGGAATGTGTTTTGGAGGTCCGAAGTAGATTTAGGCTTGAATTGGCGAAATTGGAATTTTGGCGTTTTCCGGTTGATAGGGGAGATTTTGATATAGGGGTCGGAATGGAATTCCGGAAGTTGGGGTAGGTCCGTTGTGTCATTTGTGACGTGTGTGCAAAATTTCAGGTCATTCGGACGAGGTTTGATAACTTTTTGATCAAAAGCGGAATTCGGAAGTTTTTGGAGTTCTTAGGCTTGAATCCTTGGTTAATTTGATTTTCTGATATTGTTTTAGGTCTTTCGAAGATTGGAATAAGTTTGGATAGTGGTATATGACATGTTCGTACTTTTGGTTGAGGTCCCGGGGGCCTCGGGTGATTTCGGATGGTTGACGGGAGGTTTGAAGTTGAGAATTGGCAGCTGAAGCTGCTGAAGTCTGTCATAGCTGCACCTGCGGCTTGGGGACCGCAGGTGCGGGCCCCTAGAAGTGGAAATGGAGACGCAGATGCGGCCAAGAGAAGGGATGGCTGGAGCCGCAGATACGGGATTTTGGGCGCACCTGCGATTGCGCATATGCGGGATTCTTAGCGCAGGTGCGGTGGCTGGGCGGATAAGTGGAATCCGCAGATGCGCACCTGGGACCGCAGGTGCTATAATTGGACCGCAGATATGGTTTTGCTGGGTCAGAACATATATATTCCACCCTTCGCAGATTTGGGTTATTTTTCATCACATTTCAAACGGGAAGATGCTTTGGAGAGCAAATTCAAGGGAGAATTCAATAGGGTTTCGTAGAGGTAAGGTCTTTGTTTCGCAAACGTGTTTCTATGATGATTTTTAACATTGTAAGCTTGACATCTATGGGAAAATCAGTAGCAAATTGGGGGTTAGGGCTTGGAAAATTGGAGACCTAAAATTAGGGACTTGAGGGGTCATTTGTGGTTGGATTTTGGTAAATTTGGTATGCATGAACTTGGAGAGGATAAGGATTCCTTTGATGTTAATTTTGTCGGATTCCGAGACGTGGGCCCGAGGGTTAGGTTTGGCCAATTTCAGGTTTCTTGATGCAATTTGATATTTTTGCATGGGCTTCGTTCCCTTAGCATATTCTAATGTTATGATACTGATTTTGGGTAGATTCGACGCGAGTTGAGGCCGATTCGAGAGGCAAAGGCATCGCCGGCTAGAGTTTGGACCGGATTGAGGTAAGTAATGATTGTAAATGTTGTCCTAAGGGTATGAAACCTCGAATTTCACTTCGTTGTGCTATTTGCGGTGACACACACGCTAGGTGACGAGCGTGGAGTCGCGCACCGTTGGGGATTGTGACTTGGTCCATCCCGTACAACTATTAAGTCATGTATTTTACTTGAAAACTATTTGATATTGTTATATTTTGGAAAATATTATTGTGTTTGGGGCTAAATGCCGTGTCTGGGCCTTGTGCCGATTGTTTGGACCTTTAGGGGCTTTTACTACTGTTTTTCCTCATTTTTTTGGTTTAATGTTTACACTCAGTCATGCTATATTCTTACTGTTTTCATAACTCGATTTTATTCACTCCTTTTGATTTCATAAATGATTTTGAGCCGAGTACTTGTTTTACTGTCAGCCCGAGGGGCTTGAGTGAGATCTGACTGAGTGAGGCCAAGGGACTATGTTGTGAGGATATTGTGATATATTGTGAGGCCGGGAGTCCCTCCCGGAGTTTGTACACCCCCAATGAGCGCGGGTACCCAGTGTGAGAAGTGATATTGCCCGAGGGGCTGTTGTGGTTTCATGTTATTGCCCGAGGGGCTGATTACGAGTGATTGTGAGGTAGCCCGAAGGGCTGGTTCTGTTGATATTTTGCCCGAGGGGCGGTTGTTGATTTATGTTGATTCCCGAGGGGCTGTTTTTCATTTCTATGCTTTTACCCACCGCTTTTATCACTCGTTTGAAACTGTTGAAAAGTGTTTTAAAATGGTTTTACTGAACTAAGATGTTTCTACGAGTTTTACTGCTTTATTTCATTGTTCCGAACTTATACTGTTTTGCGGTAGCATTATGCTGTGGTTTATGTGCTTTCTTACTGCTCAGCTGCCTTTACTTTTATTACTTACTGAGTTGGCGTACTCACATTACTCTCTGCACCTTGTGTGCAGATCCAGGAGTCTCGGGTCACGCCAGCGAGTGCTGATTTGTCTTCCAGCAGGCTTCTGGAGTTGACTAGGTAGCTGCTTGGCGTTCACAGCCCAGTGCTTCTCCTTCTTACCTCATTTAGCTTTGTATTAGCTTTGTTTTGGACTATGTTGTCTTCTCCATATTTACTAGACGAGTTGTAGTTGCTCATGACTGGTGACACCCCAATGTCGGGCTGTGTTTGTTTCCGCACTGTTCTATTCTACCTTACATTTTGGGATTTTAGCTTATTAATGACTATTGAATGACTTATTATAAATGTTGGATTGGTTTTGGGATTTGTGTTGGCTAGCCTAGTTTCACGATAGGCGCCATCACGACCGGGTCCGTTTTAGGGTCGTGACACTTTGGAATCTATCACATGCTTTGCTTGATTAGTTGCTTACTTGCTATGTTGCTTACTTGACATTATTATTTTTACTAACATCATTTGTTGTTTTTCAGAAGGAAAAAGTATTGACTATTCAACTTGTTTACATCTTTATTTAAATATATATTTTATTTGTTCATATATTTTTTCTTCTGCTTTTTATATCATCAACCTGAATTAATAATAATAATCATCACTAATCGTTACGCGCTTAGCGCTCTTTAATGACTCTAGAGCACCGGTCAGGTCCAAATTTCCCTTAGGTCTACTCCAATTCTTAAGCTCTAGGCATGATCTTCTATTTCTTATAAGGCAGGACATTTTTCCTACAAACTCTTCAATAAGCTCGGTTCGTCATGAAAATTCATCGATACTCGTGCCTTAAACTAGCCTTAAGAATTTTCTTTAAAAAACAATGACATCTTACTTTTTTACCAAGCAATAGAAAGCCACTATTTGGTAAAATTTCATCGTCAAACTATTCTAAATTTTTTACCTATTCAATTAAGTGTCCGTATCGTCTTATTTTGGGTCGAGAATAATCTTCATGCACCCGTTAATTCTATGTTTTGGCACGCTAGTCGAGGTACTATCCCATAAGTCTTAAAACGGTAGACACCATATTCCCAAGCCTCGATAACTTTATGATTTGCCAATTGACTACCATATCCTTATCAATTATTTTGAATCCAAGCTTGTCTATATACAAATACCAACAAATTACTTTCAAGATAAAGATCACCCATCTTTCGTTTCTCTTATACATGGCCCTATTATAAGACTCGATCAGTCGATTTCTTAGGAATGCATTCTTAAAAGTTCTACTCTCAGCTAGTGCTTACCATATATATTCTATCTTTCCTCCGAAGGTTGACTTAAGTTGAACATCAAAGCAAAAAAAACTTCAAGGGTGATATGGCTGACCAGATCGTAGTGATTGACTTAGTTGAAGACGAAGCTGCTGGCGAGAAAACAGAATCATACCAAGATAAGATAGTTAAGCTTGAAGCAAAGGTGGAACAAATGGAGCAAGAAATTGATGGCATTAAGAAAATGATAGCCGATCTTAAGGACTCATTCAATGAAAAAGGCTACTCTCCAATTCGCATAGTTGCACCTCCCACTTATGAGTGTGATGCCCAGTCTTTTCCAAATATGCACTCTTTCTTGCTAGAAAAGGCATTCAGTAACTTGACAGAGACAAGTAAAGACAGAGAGTATGGTGGAAGACAACTCAATGCAAAGACTCACCATGATCATTTGACAAATAATCATGCCTTACAACTTGTGTCGGACTTAGTTGAGGCAGAAAATGAAAACAAGGTTACGCCTGATCTCATTGATATTCCAATGTACAACGGGATAGGTTGTCCTCAAAATCATTTGAAGGCATATCATGATTGGCTAGCATGCATAGGGCAAGACAATAAATTTAAGTTGAGGCTCTTTGTTAGGACACTTACAGGGCCAGCATTAATGTGGTATGCAAAGAAAGACACTTGGAAATGGTTCAGTTGGAATGACCTAGTAAAAGACTTTGTCAATGAATATGTGTCCTTCAACAATACTACTAGCAGATGCAGTTTGTTGAAGAGAAAATTTATGGAGTCTCCTCAGAGTTTGAAAGCAAACAAACCTCAAGGAAATGCAGTAGAATCAAATTTCATGCTTGGCAAGCACGTCGAGACACACCTCGAGGATAAAGGGAAATGAGTGATTACTGAAGCATTAATCCTCCACCATCAGCACCTAAGATAAGAAAATCACGAAACTTTACCCCTTTGAGTGAACGACCTTCTACCATTTTTGAGAGATTGAGATCATTTGGTATCATGCAACCAAAAAACTGCCTAAATCACTCCACCTCATTTCAATCCAACCAAGTGTTGCGCATTTCACTCGGGCATGCTAGGCCACACAACAGATGAGTGTCATTGTCTGAAAGAGGAAATCCAGAAGCTGTTGGATAATGGTAGGGTCATTCAGAGACCGGTGTCTCCCCCTCAATCTATGTGGTACCAACCTCCAAATGTCATCCCTATACAACATTTCACCCAAGTAGCTTATCCGCAATCTGCTTATTCAGCTCTTCCCTACAACCAAGCAATATAGAAGAATTAAGCATGTGGAAGCGCCTTTCAGAAGAAGAATAGTTGGGAATCGTGAACTAAGATTTAGTTTTTGAAGTAGCAATATCATTTGAAAATTATGTTATTCTATAATCTTAATTGATCATATTTTGTATTCATCTTTTGTAACAAACTATGACCGGCTTGATTCTTGTCGGATAAAATATGATACCGGGTTCGACCCTTTTATTTTATAATTTTTGATCTTTATTTGTATGTAACAAACTAAGTCTGACCTTATTCCCATGGTGAGATACGTAAGCAATCCACATTGGGTTCGGTCACATTTTAGTAAACTTCTCTTTTATGTACTTTGGAACTACGTTTGACCTGATTCCCGTGGTAGGATACCTAGGCAGTCTATATAAGTCTCGGTCTCATTATAGAAAAATTTCCATTTCACTTCATAAAAGAAACTGGGGCAGATTTTTAGCACGCAGGTTGAGTATGCTAAACATGAAATCATGCCATCGAGTAGTCATCAGAGACTTCCTAAAGGCTGGGGCAATGTTTTAAAGTACGCCAGAGTCGTGAAATGACAAAAACGTGTGCTAGAGCAAAGCTTTGATGTTCGACATGAGTCAACCTTTCACAAAATCTCAAATCAGTTTGCTTCCATGTCAACAAGTCTCGAGCGTTAGAGCCCTCTAGATAACAATTCATTCTCGTCCATCCATTTTGCAACATAGGCCATCGTCTCTAGTTTAAGGCTCCTACTTAACCATATCATGGATTAATCTATATAATCATATACTCTATTATTTTTATGCATTTATTTCATTATAATGAATACGCTAACACTTTATTTTTGTTTGTATAGTTGTATTTTTCCTTTAAAGGTTACCAGCATTGAACACTATTTTGGCCGCGAATTTGCATAAAGGACGAGGCTATAATGACAGATCGATTTGAAGAACTCAGCACTAGTAAGGGACTATTGCAAACATAGATTGATGGTACCAAGACAAATGTGGTACGATGAAACATGTTGGTTAATCTCGGAAACACTTTCGACCTACTTCCAAATACAGCCTCTGCTTCCAACTCAAATCAAAACATTTGCTTAACCATATCTTCTTGCCCAAATCCTACTTATACAATCTCTCCACAATACCATTAACCTACACACCCAATCAAGTTATGATGGTGCCCAATATCCAGCCATCCACGGTCGCAATTCCATTTAGGGAATACAAGAAAGACCAATTAACATTGTGCCAATATGCAAGGTGTGGAAAAGAAATTCAGTCAAGTAGCCACAAGAATTTGGACAATGAGCTCCACAATCTAAGGAAAGACATTGAAAAAGAGCTGCAATCAAGAAGTTATCAAAGTTTAAGGTATGAAGATTTGTGTTTGTATCCACATGTTGAGCTTCCGCCAGGATACAAGCTGCCAAAGTCCAACACTTTTAATGGGATTGGAGATCCCGTTGCTCATTTAAAGGATTACTGTAGCAGATTGATTGGTATTGGACATAATGAGGCCATTCGGATGAGATTATTCATTCCAAGTTTGTCCGGATTAGCTCTCACTTGGTACACCAGACAAGACTTTAGCAAATGGCGTATGTGGGATGATATGGCTCGCGATCTTTTGAAGCAATATGAGTTCAACATCAGAAGTGATCCGCACATGGCTGATTTGCTCAAAATAATGAAAATGTCGCATGAATATTTTCAAGAATGTACCACACGATGGAGGTTAGAAGCTTCAAAAATGCATCCTCCATTGCCAGAGGAGGAATTAATATCAGCCTTTGTCCAAATTCAAGAAGGCATATATTTGATAAGTTGCTCGGAACTTGTGCACGCAATTTATCTGATTTGATTTGTATTGGAAACGAGCTAGAATGTGGCATTCAGGAAGGAAGAGTTGTGGGCAATTCAACATCTCAAACCATTAACCAAGCCTTCCATCAAAAGATACCTGGAAACCTGCAAAACAAAGGTAAGATAACTCAGTTTTGCCACGACTATGCACCAGCCACAATGCTATGATAATAACCCACTTTTGCAATCTTGTGCCACTTCCAACTTCCACGACATACACCTCCATCTAATCCCAACAAAGTTTTCAACAAAACTTCCAAAATCAATCTCCCCGAGCCCAATCTATCCTTTGACAACAAAAGAAAATAAAGCACTGCTATTTTGCTCCTTTGGATGAGCCATTGGTTTACATACTTGAAAAATTGAAAGCCAAAGGTCTTCTACAGCCGAGGAAAGGATTTATCTCTGAGCATCCAACTCAAAACTTTGATCCATCTAAGAACTGCGCCTTTCATTCAAATATTCAGGGACATGACACTGAAGAATGTCCAACACTCAAATTCAAGATACAAAGCATGATTGAGCAAGGCAAGATAAAGATACAACCCGAGTTACCAAACAATACTTGCGAAATTTCAACTTCAGGAACAATCCTTGTCAAAGGCGATCCATCAAAATTGGCACCGAGATATTTGAAAAGAAAACGCATAGCAGATCAAGAAGACTGAGAATGATGTCATATCGCAACCATTATCCACCCGCCCATCCTTAGTACTTCTTTTTTGCAATTCTTCTGAGACCTTTGTAATGAACTGCATTTTTACCTAATTCCCGTTTAAGAGGGGATACGTAGGCAACACTCTAGGTTCGGCCTCAATATAATAAAATTTTTATTTCCCCCAAAAGTAAAAATCAAGACAGATTTTGCAGAAGGATTCTCATTATTCGGCAAAGCAAATTAAGATGTTCGAGCTAATTTCTGGTCATCTCACATCAGCAAGTTTGAAATACCATAGCAATACAGTTGCAGATTCAATGCCAAAACTTTGATGTTCCGTGCAAGACAAACATTTTCTTTTATACTAACGAATCTCTTTGAGTAATGCATGGGCAACCTTTAGCTATTCTTGAATGATATTGCACACTATTTTAGAAGCTCAACATCAATTCAGGAGTTGCAAGAGGAAGAAAAGGATCAAGCCAAGTTATCACAAATTATATTTTGAAAATCACAGTTTTCTTTGAAGTGCAGGAATTTACTAATAATAAACTTCAACATGCAAATTTCCAAATTATTAGCACCGCTCCTTGAATATTTTCTTTTGTAAAAGGACTGCATCAAGCTCTCCTCTCCATGGATATTCGCTACTACAAAGTCAGCGCACTAGGATTTTAGCATCGCACCATGAATTACCATTACAAACTGGGCACCATATCAAGGTCTCTACACCGTGGCAAGCTTTTTGCCCGACATCAATCTTGGTAATTACAAATCAAGCACCACATGTCAGGATTTTCCACCTTCGAATAGGACATGTCGGGTCTATCGGCCCTCAAATAGGATATCTTGGGTCTATCCACCCTCAAATGGGATATGTCGGGTCTATCCACCCTCAAATAGGATATATCGGATCCATCCACCCTCAAATAGGATATATCGGGTCGAGCTGCCCTCAAATAGGGTATATCGGGTCCATCCGCCTTCAAATAGGATATATCGGGTCCATCCGCCCTCAAATAGGATATGTCGGGCTCAAAAAGAATATCTCGGGTCTATCCTCCCTCAAATGTGATATGTCGGGTTGATCCGCCCTCAAATAGGATATATCAGGTCTATCCGCCCTCAAAAAGGATATATCGGGTCCATCCGCCCTCAAACAGGATATATCGAGTCCATCCGCCCTCAAATAGGATATATCGGGTTAATCCGCCCACAAAATAGTCTTGCCTTTCAAGAATATCAGTGAAAAAACCTAATTCTTTACCGAAAATGTCATGAAATAGGAGATAGTTTGTAAAATATATTTCTTTTTCAGAAAAATCATTTTACACAACAAATAAGATGTTCCATTTTTCTTTCCAGATAGTAGGTGTGAGATACACCTCTATGACCACATATTAATGTGTGTAAAAATGTCATGAATGATGTGACACCGTACTGCATGAGGAAAATGCGTCTCTATGCATGTATGCCGTATATGCATGCCAATGCCATGTATCTCAGAGATGAATCATGTACTCACACTCTCAGAGTACTCAACCTCACAACATCTCACTCAACAACTCGATACTGTATAAGGCCCATACGGCCCAGGGAAATCCATCCCGCAACATATACAACACTGACTAAGTCGCCCAGTACCGAGGATAAAGGGTAATCCAACCCTGTGGAGAAATCCATCTCCAGGTATTAAGTGCTTCGGACAAATCCATGCCCAGGGAAATCTATCCCTCAATAATATATAAATGCTCAACCACCCGGTACCATATATGACCCATGCGGCCTAGGGAAATCCATCCAGGAACATACTCAACAATGACTAGATGCCACTCGGTACCGAGGAAAAAGGGAAATCCATTCCTGTGGAGAAATCTATCTCCATATATCAATACATCGGACAAATCCATGTCCAGGGAAATCCATCCCTCAATAATATCATCCGCGCTCACTGGGGGTGTGTTACAGACTTCGGAGGGGCTCCTACAGCCCAAGCGCTATCATAATCATTAATACGACCGCTGCGGCGAGCAACCCAATCCCATAACTGTCACTCATAATCAGGCTCGGCCTCACTCAGTCATCAATCTCTCCAGTCTCATCGACGGGCTCACAATGTCATGATAACTGACCCGTAATAATGGTATTGTCACAACCCAAAAACTAACCCTGTCGTGATGGTGCCTATTGTGGTACTAGGCGAGCCGACGCATTACCAAAACAAAATGATATTCTCAATTCAAGATAATCCCAAAGCTATTTAATATAAAACCTTCATAAGAAGTTCAATACAAAACAAAAGTGCGTAAAAGAAAGCCCGGCATCGGGATGTCACTAGTCATGAGCATCTATAACAATTTGTCTGACAATATCGAGACTAAAATAGTCTAGAAAATAGCTAAATACAACTAAAGGAAGATAAGAGGGAGAAGAGAAGGGCTGCGATCGTTAGGCAGCTACATTGCTATCTCCAAGAAAATTTGCAACTGGAATAGTCAAAAGCCGCTACCGTGTCCAGATACGCCTGGATCTGCGCACAAGGTGCAGGGAGTAACGTGAGTACGCCAACTTAGTAAGTAACAACAATAAATAAAGGTTGAGAAGTAGTGACGAGCAATAATGGATGTAAAGTTCATATCACAATAACTCAGTAAAATACAACATGCCTTTAAAACCGTAGTTTCAATCGAATCAACTTGTTTAAATCCAGTTCCAGTAAAATCAGTTTGAAAACATCTTTCAATAGTTTTTGAACAAGGTTCAATGCTTAAGTGAGAAAAATGGTAAAATCATAAATAACCCCTCGGGAAAATATCTCTCGTATACAGCCCCCCGGGAAAACCTCACTATCACTCATATACAGCCCCTCGGGCAAACCTCACCATCTCTCAAGATTCCCAGTCAATCAGCACACGGCACTGGTACTCAGTAGGTACCTGCACTCACTGGGGGTGTGCAGACTCCGGAGGGGCTCCTTCAGCGCAAGTGCTATAACGAGCCAATCATGGCATAAATCAGTCAAGCCCTCGGCCTTACATAGTCATGAATCAGTAAAACATGCTGCGGTGTGCAGTCCGATCCCATAAATTTCCTCACAAATCAAGCCCTCGGCCTCACTTAATCGTAAATCTCTCCAGCCTCTCAGGCTCTCAAAATAAAAAAGTTTTCAGCCCAAACAACATTTATATGATGCATCAAAAGTAGAGTAATAGAGACCGAGTTATGAAATTAATAAGTATAAACATGACTGAGCATAGATTTCCAATCGAAAACAATGAGAGGATAGAAATAAAAGACTCCTAAGGTCCATACAACACTGGCTTAAGGCCTAAACATGGCATCCAACTTGCTTTTCAGAAATTCTTTCTAAAACAAGTGAGAGGCATGTAGTTTCAACAAAATATTCAACTTTACAGTAGATATGGGATGGACCAAGTCAGAATCCCCAATGGTGCACGCCCACACGCTCGTCACCTAGCATGTGCGTCACCTTAAAATAGTCACATGACACAAAATCTGGGGTTTCATACCCTCAAGACTAGATTTACAGTCGTTACTTACCTCAAGCCGATTAAATCTCTACTCCGCGATGCTCTTACCCCTCAACTCGGCCTCCAAATGCTTCGAATCTATTCACAACCAGTACAATACCATCAATATGTGCTAATGGAATTAATTCAACAAGAAAGACCATCAAATTATACCAAGAACCCAAAATTGGTTCAAACCCGGCCCCCAGGCCCACATCTCAAAATCCGACAAAAGTCACAAAACTAATAAACCCATTGACTCACGAGTCCATACATGCAAAATTTATCAAAATCTGACTCCATTTGGCCCATCAAATTCTCAAATCAAACTCTCCAATTTTCAAGCCCTAAATTCCCATATTTCTAGCTCAAATTCCCAATTAGATGTTGAATAAAACCATATATTCATGAGATTTATACCATTATAGGTTAGAATCACTTACCCCAACGTTGCTCCTTGAAATCCTTCAAAAAATCACCTCTCTCCCGAGTTCTTCAAACTCAAAATCGAAAATGGAGAACAAAACCTCGAGCTGGGGTTTTCTGCCCAGCAAAACCGCACCTGCGGTCCCATTTCCGCATATGCGGGACTGCTTCTGTGTAGAGGGCTCCGCTTCTGCGGAATTTCATTAAAAGTCTGCTTCCGCTTCTGCGATTACCTGACGCATCTATGGTCATTGCAGATGCGGGGACCAAGCCGCACCTGCAATCCATCTACGCACCTGCGCCTCAAATCCGCTTCTACGAACCTCGCACCTGCGGTTCCCACTCCGCAGGTACGGTTAAGACAGAACCAGCAGCTTCAGCTGTATTTCCAAATTTCCAATCTCTCCGCTAACCATCCGCAATCATCCCAAGGCCCTCGGGACCTCAACCAAACATACCAACACATCCCTTAACATCATTCAAACTTAGTCGAGCCTTCTAATCACTTAAAGCAACATCAAAACACAAAATTGCCTCGGTTTTAAGCCAAAGAACTTCTAAACTTTCAAATTTCACAAACGATGCCGAAACCTATCAAATCACGTCCAAATAACCCCAAATTTTGCACACACGTCACAAATGACACCATGAACCTACTCCAACTTCCAGAATTCAATTTCGACCCTGATATCAAATTTTCCACTACCGACCAAAGTTGCCAAATTTCCAACTTTCGCCAATTCAAGCCTAATTCTACCACGAACCTCCAAATCACATTCCGGACGCGCTCATAAGTCCAAAATCACCTAGCGGAGCTAAAGGAACCATAAAAATTCAAATCCGAGGTCATTTACTCATAAGTCAACATCCGATTGACTTTTCCAACTTAAGCTTCTAAATTGGAGACTAAGTGTCTCATTCCACTTTGAAACCACTCCGGACCCGAACCAACCATCTCGATACGATAAAATACAGTTGATTAAGCCCAAGGAAGCAATTACAATTGACAAAGATCGAATTCTACATCAAATCCCAATTCCAGCCAAAAATCACACTCGGGCCCACGCCTCGAAACTCGAAAAAACTCACAAAATCTGACAACCCATTCAATTACGAGTCCAACCATACTAGTTTTACTTAAATCCGACTCCAAATCTGTGTTCAAAACTCAAAAATGCATATTATGAAACTTTAGGCCAATTCCCCCAATTTCATCTTTCAATTCATCAACCAATTGCTAAAAATGAAGATAGATTCATGAAATATAATCAAAACTGAGTGTAGAACACTTACCCCAATCCTTGTGATGAAAATTGCTCCAAAAATTGCCTTAATCCGAGTCCCACATCTCAAAATATGAAGAAAGAACAAAACCCTCAATATTTATAACTCTACCCAGCACTTTCCGCATTTGTGGTAAACTTGTCGCATCTGCGACCACCGCATTTGCGGTAAAACTCTGCTTCTGCGAAAATAACATTGCTATAAATCCCTCGCACCTGCGGATCCCAAATCCTGCTTCAGTGAAGCCTTACGCACCTGCGTTTCCAAATTTTGTATCTGCGCGCACGCAGGTGTGCTTAAAAATCCACTCCTGCGGTCTTCCTCACCTAGCCACTTCTCGCTTCTACGACTCCACGAACGCTTCTGCGACCATCGCACATGAGCAAACCAGCCGCAGGTGTGGTCATACCAGAACCAGAAACCTTCAGCTATGCAACATGAAATGAAATGATCGGAAATCGATTCTAAACACGCCCGAGCCCTTCGGGGCCCCGTCCAAGCATACCAACAAGTCACATAACATCACGCGAACCTACTCGAGGCGTCAAATCACACATAATAACATCGAAACAACGAATCACACCTCAATTTGAAATCATTGAACTTTGAAACTTCAACTTCCACAACCGATGTCGAAACCCATCAAATCACATCCGATTGACCTAAAATTTTGCACACAGGTCACATTAGACATTACAAACCTGCTCCAACTTCCGGAAACAAAATCCGACCCCGATATCAAAAAGTCCATTCCCGGTCAAACTTTCCAAAATTCCAACTTTCGCCATTCCAAGCCAAATTCTACCCCGGACCTCCAAATCACAATCCGGATGTGCTCCTAAGTCCAAGATCACCCAATGGAGCTAACGGAACCATCAGAAATCCAATCCGAGGTCAAATACTAAAAAGTCAAAACTTGGTCAAACCTTTCAAATTTAAAGCTTCTAGCTGAGGATCATTCTTCCAAATCAATTCCGAATAACCTGAAAACCAAAATCGACGATTCACATAAGTCATAATACATTATACGGAGCTACCCATGCCCTCAAACAACTGAGCGAAGTGCAATTGCTCAAAACGACCGTGCGGGTCATTACATCCTCCTCCACTTAAACATACGTTCGTCCTCGAACGTGCCAAGAGTTCTCCCAAAAGCCATCAAATCGCCGTGTAGCCTCACCATGCACATACCCGGCGGTGATCCCACATCACCCTATCCCTTATAGGTCTGATAACACAACATGATTGAAATTTCTTAATCCAACCTAGCCTATAAGCCTTAGAATCCAATTTCCACATCCGAAATTTTCCATAAGATCAGAATCTCGCTTCTGCACACTGTGTAAGTCTGAACAAGCTGTAATCATAACCCAAGATGTAATCACATGATATGCCGCATAACTCAGATACTCATACCAAAAATTCCTAATCACAACAACTGCTCAAAGTAACCAAATACCAGTAATAAACCTCATATCAAACAAAGTCTCGTTCTAAAACCTTCGTACACTACCAATAATGTAAGAAACACGCAGAACTCATAACCATTCATCAGATCAACCAGTTGTGGAACTTCCTCTCCTTCGGTAGGAACTATAGCAAATTTCTAAGCCGATCAGCAACATTATCCTTCCAACCATGCTGTAATCAATTTCGATAGTATCCATTCCAGGTCCAATGACCCCATCTCATCCAACACGATCACTCGAGCGACATGACATGTCAATCCATCTGAAGCCACAACCCGTGCAATACGTGCAACAATAAACAACAGTCCAAATGTACTCAATCATGGAAAATGACATCCAATAAGAGAACCGTCCCACAAGTTCAACGGGTATCACCACAACGCAATGCTAAGAACCCATCACACACCGCATGACCAAAACACACGAATCTCACGCAATGGATCATACCTTAATACTGCTCCCCTACAATGCGTGACCCTATCCCAACACTGGTCCATATTATATACCTCGAGGCACCTTGCTCAAAATCGATAACCATGCGAAATTCGACATCAAGTACTCAAAGTGCATTACCATAACCACGGAGAGAAAATAACACAATACCACAATCCTTAACAACATAGCCGATGCGCAATCAATTATGCAATACCCAAATACTCATCTCGCTCAATTCCGCTATAAGGCCCCAATAGAACTACACCATCTGTGCATATAACCAACGAATTCCAACTCCTTGTAGCATAGAATAGTAACTCACCGATCATTCCGGAACACAAACTAGCTCAACAACAACTGGATGGCACATCCCTCAATAATAGCAGTTCAGAGTCAACAAATCCGACCCGGTGCGGAACACATATCCATACTGGGCCTACCTGATGAACCCCAAATCAACTCTGGTCACCCACCATAGATAAATAACTCTCCTAAGGTCCACAATGACTGAATCACAACACATACTATCCTCTAAATAACCTTGGCTACATTTTCACAGTCCACAACCACTAAACAATCTACTCATGAGAACTCCCAGTCTCCAAATCCATAGAACACGCGAATCACCATATCTGATCTCAACTCCACCGCCTGAATGTCTAACACTTCTCCACTACACTATCATCCCACGAGGAATACTTCTATAATTCTTCTGTGCCACCAAGCAAAATTTGAACATCAGCAGTCGATCAACCAGGAGAGTGCCGCAATACCAATGAAGTATCCATAAATCAAAATACATTGCCCCTTCTGAAATGTATGCTCTCATCAGGCCATACCAGATAGTAATATCATTTGCCTAGTCATCTGAAACTGTTCATGCTGCCTAAAGACTCATGACCTTCCCTTCTAAACTGAACCATGACCTTACACATGCAAATCTCAATCCTAAACGACACACCGCATATACCATGCCATCATATGAAAAATATGAGAACTTCGTAATCCACTCCGAGTCACAAGCAACTACATACTCAACTAGCCAAGAACTTTCCATTTGATTCCATCTAGGAGAAAATCACTATACATCACATGCTCCTCACGCCAGTAGGAAATATACACCTCTGATCGTGGTATAAACCATCAAGAACTCTTCGAACCCCATTTGCGTAAACCAAATAGGTAGGACTGAATCCCTGTAACTCAACTAAGTTACGCAGGTCAACAAAACCCTAGAGCATTACCACGAAACACCTGTAGAAACTCATTACCTCATAAGCACCAAAAGAACAAGTCATATCCATTACCATGTTGATCCAACCTACTACCAAGCTGTCCTATTTATCCGAGTTCCTTCTGAATTACCTTCAAGTTGATACTTCTCCTTGCCATAATACCACAATCCTCAACCCAGACTCACCACACGAGACCCTAACATTAAACCACACCGCCCTAAGGCTCATAAGCCGTTGAATACTCTCTTAAGCACCACAAAAGCACCACAACTGAGATACCCATTCTGAAGAGACCTTCAGTGAATTTCTAGTTGTTCATCTTACCTTCTTGATACCAAAATGTAGAATCCACAACAATGTAGAAATACTGCTAGCCTCGACACCATCCAATGTAACTCTCAGCTTCTAGCCACATACAAATCCGCAAAAAATTCATAATTGCTACATATAAATCTAGAATTCATTAGAACCATTCTCAAGAGTTATCCACTATGTCCAATCTTAATGAGCTCCGCAAAACCGACCGAACGACCTGTGCCCCATTCGCACCCCAACACCTTAAGAAATAATTCACACCGCTAAGCAACCAAATAAATTTCTACTCCATGAACACTACATCCTATACGAATAACCACTCAATCATTCCATGATTTTCATATACCCATAGAGTTTAACACAACTCTTATCAAAAATTTCCTTTACTCGAGTCATCCTCGATCTCAACCTCTGTAAGCCATAACTGATTCACCGGTATACCTCAAACTGATACCAATACACAAATAACCGTGCAATCAACCCGTTGATAACAGACTCCCCCATTTCGCGCAAAGCCAAGGAATAAAGCATCTAATAACTTATAATACCCATGCTCTGTTACTGCCAAAATCCCACACTAAAATTCAACTAAATCCTTCATAAGCTCATGTAACACAAACCATCTAATATCTCAGATCATCTGTAATCTCCGCATTCACCCTTGTAACAGTCAACTCCACTCTCATAAGCAATCCAAACTCAAATTGCAACACATATAATTTACTGGTAAAAGAGAACTCACTACAAACAACACAGGGAACAAATACCCCGCAGGAGATAGCCCACCTGCTTTGCCTCAAACTAATATCTCTTTATACCCTTCCACAGTCATAACTATTACGCAATCACTTAACCTTCATGAGTCTAAACTCGTACCACGACATGAAAATCTACTTCATTCCTCAACTAAACAACATGAAAAGATCCTTCAACACACCCATTACTCGGGACTATACATCAAATCAAGATGGAAATCAAGAACCAAATAGTTCTTTTTACACCTCAATCCGACACTTCTCGTCACATTCAAATCATATGAACATATCTTGCAGTCACATCATACTCATCACGTAGCCATCCAACCATCAACTCCACTAATAGGGACACTATCGGACATACAAATCCAAAAGCACGTGCTCACAGAATCAACACCTTAGTGCTCAAGCTACAGTCAAAGCCTAGCCTCAAGTCCTCTAGACTGGCCCATCATCAACATGCAGGGATCACATCTCACACTTCATCCAGGAAATCACAAGCCGTCGATGCACAGTTGATATCGAGCGCTCAAGTGCACATATGAATGAGTGGAAGGAATTCAAAGAGTTATGTTTCAAGCTGAATCAATGCCGCAAGATAAGGTAAGAAAGATGGGAATTATGTCCTAAATGTCCTATAATCTCTCGAAGATAGGTATTGATGTCATCATACTAATCCGCAAGACTCTACTAGACTCTTGCTCATGACTTGTAGAACCTATGAACCTAGAGCTCTGAGACCAATCTGTCACGACCCAAATTTCACCAGTCGTTTTGGCACCTAACCCAACCTGCTAGGTAAGCCAACTAACAACTATCCAATTCCAACAATAATAAATATACAATCAAACATAGGAGTTATCTGAATCTTATACAATTCCCAAGGCCTGGTAGTACAAATTATGAGCTTCTAAGAATAGAATTTACAAAGCTTATATGAAGAAAATACATCATCTGTTTGAAAAGTACATAAAGAGAATTTTGTAATAAAAGGCTACTGTGAGCAAGAGGTAGCTACAGCAGGAACGCACGTACACCTTCAAATCCAGCAACCAACGAACGCAGCAACATCAGCATCCGGGATCTATATGCAATGTGAAGGAAGTACAGTATGAGTACAATCGACCCCATGTACTCAAAAAGTAACAAACCGAACCTCAGGTCGAAGCAGTGACGAGCTGGAACATAGGTCGGGTCCAACACCAATACTAATAGGAGTTCATAGCAGTGTAAAGCAAGCACATAAAGAAGTAGCTCAGAGATAGATTCTCAGCCTTTCCATATTTTTCGAAAAATAGTCTCGCCTTTCAAGAATATCAGTGAAAAACCCTAATTCTTTATCGAAAACATCATGAAATAGGAGATAGTCTGTAAACTGTGTTTCTTTTTCAAAAAAATCCTTTTACACAATAAAAAAGATGTTCTATTTTTCTTTCCAGATAGCAGGTGTGAGATACCCCTCTATGACCACATATTAATGTGTGTAAAAATGTCATGAATGATGTGACATGGTACTGAATGAGGAAAATGCGTCTCTATGCATGTATGCCGTATATGCATGCCAATGCCATGTACCTCAAAGATAAATCATGTACTCACACTCTCAGAGTACTCAACCTCACGGCATCTCACTCAACCACTCGGTACTGTATATGGCCCATACGACCCAAGGAAATCCATCCTGGAACATATACAACACTGACTATAAGTCGCCTAGTACCGAGAATAAAGGGTAATCCAACCTTGTGGAGAAATCCATCTTCAGGTATGAAGTACTTTGGACAAATCCATGCCCAGGGAAATCCATCCCTCAATAATATATAAATGCTCAACCACCCGATACCGTGTGTGGCCCATGCGGCCCAGGGAAATCCATCCTGGAACATACTCAACAATGACTGGACGCCACTCAGTATCGAGGAAAAAGGAAAATCCATCTCCATATATCAATACTTCGGACAAATCCATGTCCAGGGAAATCCATCCCTCAATAATATCATCCGCGCTCACTGGGGGTGTGTTACATACTCCGGAGGGGCTCCTACAACCCAAGCGCTATCATAATCATCAATATAACCGCTGCGGCGTGCAGCCCGATCGCATAACTATCACTCATAATCAGGCTCTCGGCTTCACTCAGTCATCAATCTCTCCAGTCTCACCCACAGGGTCACAATGCCATGAAAACTGACCCGGAATAATGGTATAATGTATCAAATAGGTAACAACTGAGATTGAGATATGATATGAATGCATGAATGCAACTAAGTACGAAATATCAATGAAATCAATGAGATTACAGCAAGAAATGACCACTATGGGTCCCAATGATATCAACATAAAGCCTAAACATGATATTTAGCATGATGTACATCTCATTTACTATATCACATGGTGAAAACACAGATATCAACAAAAATAGGGCCACTATTCAGTGCCCTGGGAACAACAAAAGTCACAATTTACTAGGTGCACGCCCGTCACCTAGCATGTGCATCACCTCAACACCAATCACATAGCACAAAATTCGGGGTTTTATACCCTCAGCACTAAGTTTTGAAGAGTTACTTATCTTAAGCAAGCCAATTCTGACACCAAGCAAGCCAAGCGATGCTCCAAGAAAGCCATCACGCGTATAGCAACCTCCAAACGGTTCAAGACTAGCCAAAAGCAACTTAAATACATTAGATAAATCCCAAGGAAGCGGTTACAATTGATAATGATCGAATTCTACATCAAATCCCAATTTTGGCTAAAAATCACATGCGGGCCCACGCCTCGAAACTCGACAAAACTCACAAAATCTGACAACCCATTCAATTATGAGTCCAACCATACTAGTTTCACTCAAATTCGACTCCAAATCGGTGTTAAAAACTCAAAAATTCATATTATGAAACTTTAGGCTAAAACCCCCAATTTCCTCTTTTAATTCATCAACCAATTGCAAAAAATGAAGAAAGATTCATGAAATTTAATCAAAAATGAGTTTAGAACACTTACCCCAATCGTCATGATGAAATTTTCTCCAAAAATCGCCTCAATCCGAGTCCCACATCTCAAAATATGAAGAAAGAATAAAACCCTCAATTTTTATAACTCTGCCTAGCACTTTCTGCATTTGCGGTAAAACTCCTCTTCTGCAAAAATAACATTGCCAGAAATGCCCCGCACCTGCGGATGCCAAATCCCGCTTCTGCGAAGCCTTACACACATGCGTTTCCAAATTTCGCAACTGCGCGCACGTAGGTGCACATAAAAATTTGCTCCTGCGGTCTTCCTCACCCAGCCACTTCTCGCTTCTGCGACTCGATGAACGCTTCTGCGACCATCGCACCTGCGCAAACCAGCCACACGTGCGGTCATACCAGAACCAGAAACCTTCAGCTATGCAACATGAAATGAAATGATCCGAAATTGATCCGAAACACGTCCGAGTCCCTCGGGGCCCCCTCTAAACATACAAAAAAGTCACATAACATCAGACGAACCTACTCGAGGCCTCAAATCACACATAACAACATCAAAACAATGAATCACACCTCAATTCAAAATCATTGAACTTTAAAACTTTAACTTCCACAACCGATGCCGAAACCTATCAAATCACGTTCGATTGACCTAAAATTTTGCACACAGGTCACATTAGACATTACGGACCTGCTCCAACTTCCGGAATCAAAATTCGATCCCGATATAAAAAAGCCCACTCCCGATCAAACTTTCCAAAATTCCAACTTTTGCCATTTCAAGCCAAATTCTACCCCGGACCTCCAAATCACAATCCGGACGCGCTTCTAAGTCCAAAATCAACCAACGGAGCTAACTGAACCATTAGAAATCCAATCCAAGGTCAAATACTAAAAAGTTAAAACTTGGTCAAACCTTTCAAATTTAAAGCTTCTACTTGAGGATCATTCTGCCAAATCAGTTTCGGATAACCTGAAAACCAAAACAGATGATTCACATAAGTCATAATACATCATATGGAGCTACTGATGCCCTCAAAAAACCAAGCAAAGTGAAATTGCTCAAAACAACTGGTTGGGTCGTTACTGTTATACCGGTACCGCCTGTAGCCCCAGCTCAGCCCGAGGGTAGGGAAGCAGTTTCAAAGGAGGAGCAGCGGAGGCTTGAGAGATACAAGAAGTACAACCCTCCTACATTCAGCGGTCTAGCATCAGAGGATGCTTAGGGATTTCTGGAAAAGTGCCACCGTATCCTCCGCACTATAGGCATAGCAGAGTCGATGGGGTTTCTTTCACTGCCTTCCAGCTTTGAGGGGCAGCCTATCAGTCGTGGCATACTTTTGAGTTGGATAGTCCGGCTGAGGTAGCTTCCCTTACATGGACCCCGTTCTCTGATATGTTTTTGAGGGAGTATGTCCCTCAGAGCCTCAGGGACGTATGGCGCGGAGTTTGAGCATTTGCGCCAGGGTACCTGTCCATTTCAGTGACTTGGATAGACATACACCGGCCTTGGTTTGTACAGTTCGAGAGAGAGTTTGCCGGTTTATTGAGGGGCTCATTCCCAGCATCAGGTCTAGCATGGCCTGGGAGTTAGAGATGGATATCGCCTATTAGCAGGTGGTGAGTATTGCTAGGAGAGTGGAGGGCATGCTTGGTCGGGATAGGGAGGAGAGAGAGGCCAAGAGGTCTCGAGAGTCAGGCTATTATTCTAGTGCCCGTGCCCCAACTGTAGTTCGTCATGGTAGGGGCTATCTGAGCCGCCCTATTCATTCAGCTCTTCCAGCCGCCAGTGGTATTCCAGCTCCTCCTAGACCTTAGGAGCCTTATTATGCACCTCTAGTATCTAGTGTGCCTCCTACACGGGGTGCTTTTACTGGTTAGTCCAGCAGACCTGGCCCAAGCCAGTCACAGCCACCACGTCCTCCCAGAGCTTATTTTGAGTGTGGCAATACATGCCATATGGTGAGGGGTGCACCTCCACAGATTTCACAACCACAACGTGCTCCACAGGTTCCCAGGCTATTATTGCAGCACCAGCTCCTACCCCACATGCTCAGCCAGCTAGAGGTGGAGGTCGAGGAGGCAGAGGTCGCCCTAGAGGGGGAGGCCAGGCCAGATACTATGCTTTTCCTGCTGGTACAGAGGTTGTTGCTTCCGATTCTGTCATTACAGGTATTGTTCCAGTCTATCATAGAGATGCATCGGTTCTATTCGATCCAGGCTCCACTTATTCCTATGTGTCCTCTTATTTTGCCTCGCATTTGGGCATATCTTGGGATTCTTTGAGTTCCCTTGTTTATGTGTCTACTCCGGTGGGAGATTCTCTTGTTGTGGACCGCATTTATCGGTCGTGATTGATTGCTCTTAGTGGTTTTGAGACTAGAGGCGATCTATTATTGCTCGACATGGTAGATTTTGAAGTTATCTTGGGCATGGACTGGTTGTCGCCCCATTATGCTATTCTTGATTGTCATGCTAAGATCGTGATGCTGGATAAGCCAGGTTTACCGCGATTAGCCTTGAGGGGTAGCATAGATTACACTCCTAGTAGAGTTATTTCATTTCTTAAAGCTCAGCAAATGGTTGAGAAGGGGTGTGACGCATATCTAGCTTATGTGAGAGATGTCAGTATTGATATCCCCACAATTGATTCAGTCCCTATAGTGAGGGATGTCCCTGATGCGTTTCCAGCTGATCTTCCGGGCATGCCGCCCGACAGATATATTGATTTTGGCATTGATTTGTTGCCGGGCACTCAACCCATCTCTATTCCTCCTTATCGTACGGCCCCTCCTAAATTGAAGGAGTTGAAGGAACAGTTACAGGAATTGCTTGATAAGGGCTTTATTCGGCCCAGTGTGTCACCTTGAGGTGCTCCTGTCTTGTTTATAAAGAAAAATGATGGTTCTATGCGTATATGCATTGATTATTGCTAGTTGAACAAAGTTATAGTGAAGAACCGGTACCCTTTGCCTCATATTGATGACCTATTTGATCAGTCACAGGGTGCCTGAGTGTTTTCCAAGATTCACTTGCATTCAGGTTATCATCAGTTGAAGATTCGGGAGCCAGATATCCCGAAGACTACTTTCAGGACTCGGTATGGTCATTACAAGTTCATTGTTATGTCATTTGGGCTGACCAACGCCCCAACAACCTTTATGTATTTGATGTACAGTGTATTCTGACCATATCTTGACTCCTTCGTTATTGTCTTTATTGATGACATTCTGGTGTAACCCGACGTCAGGGAGATCATGAGCAGTACCTATGGATAGTGCTTCAAACCTTGAGAGAAAAGAAATTATATGCAAAGTTCTCAAAATGTGAGTTCTGGTTGGATTCCGTGGCATTTTTGGGTCACGTAGTATCGAGTGAAGGGATCAAGGTGGATCCGAAGAAGGTAGAGGCAGTGTAGAGTTGGCCCAGACCATCCTCAACTATAGATATCCAGAGTTTTCTTGGTTTGGCGGGTTATTCCCGTCGATTTGTTAAAGGATTCTCATCTATTGCATCACCTATGACCAGGCTGAGCCAGAAGGGTGCTCCGTCCAGGTAGACGGAAGAGTGTGAGGAGAGCTTTCAGAAGCTCAAGACAGCTTTGACTACAGTCTCAGTATTGATATTGCCTACAGGTTCAGGGTCTTATACAGTCTATTGTGATGCGTTGTGAGTTAGCCTCGCGTGGTGTTGATGCAGGACCGTAGGGTGATTGCCTACGTGTCCAGACAGCTGAAGGTGCATGAAAAGAACTATCCTGTCCATGACCTTGAGTTAGCTGCTATTGTTCATGCCTTGAAAATTTGGTGGCACTATTTGTACAGCGTCCCTTGTGAGATCTATACTGATCACCGGAGTTTTCAACATCTATTCAAGCAGAAGGATCTTAATTTGCGGAAGAGGAGTTGGTTGGAGCTACTTAAGGATTATGATATCACCATTTTGTACCACCCGGGGAAGGCCAATATGGTGGCTGATGCTTTGAGTCGTCGGGCAGAGAGTTTGGGAAGTTCAGCTTATCTACGAGCAGTAGAGAGGCCCATGGCGTTGGATGTTCAGGCCTTAGCTAGCCAGCTTTGTGAGATTGGATATTTTTGATCCTAGTCAAGTATTAGCTTGTGTGGTCTCTCGGTCTTCTCTTTATGATCGTATCAGGGAGCGTCAGTATGACGACCCCCATCTGCTTATCCTTAAGGACACAGTCCAGCACGGTGATGCCAAGGAGGTCACTATTGGGGATGATGGTGTATTGAGGGTGCAGGGTAGGCTATGTGTGCCTAATGTACATGGTTTGCGTGAGTTGATTCTTCAGGAGGCTCATAGCTCGCGGTACTCTATTCATCTGGGTGCCGCAAAGATGTATCAGGACTTTAGGTAGCATTATTAGTGGCGTAGAATGAAAAAAGACATAGTGGAGTATGTTGCTCGGTGTCTAAATTGCTAGTAAGTGAAGTATGAGCATCAGCGACTGGGTGGGTTGCTTCAGAAGTTAGAGATTCCGAAGTGGAAATGAGAGCGAATCACTATGGATTTCGTTGTTGGACTCCCATGGACTCAGCGAAAGTTTGATGCAGTTTGGGTGATTGTAGATAGGCTGACCAAGTCGGCACATTTCCTTCCTGTGCTGACTACCTATTCTTCCGAGCAGCTGGCTCGCGTTTATATCCGAGAGATTGTCAGACTGCATGGCGTGCTGGTATCTATCATCTTTGACCGGGCACGCAGTTTACATCGCAGTTTTGGAGATCCTTATAGCATGAGTTGGGTACTCGGGTGGGGTTGAGCACATCATTTCACCCCCAGACGGACAACACAGTCCGAGCACACTATTCCGATTCTGGAGGATATGCTCCGTGCGTGTGTGATGGAGTTTGGAGGTTCTTGGGATCAGTTCTTGCCACTTGCAGAGTTTGCCTACAACAACAGTTATCATTCCATCATTCAGATGGCACCATATGAGGCTCTGTATGGTAGGCGGTATCGGTCCCTAGTGGGTTGGTTCGAACTGGGCGAGGCTAGGTTATTTGGCACAGACTTGGTTCTGGACTCTTTGGAGAAGGTTAAGGTGATTGAGGATAGCCTTCGCACAGCCCATTCCAGACAGAAGAGTTATGCAGACTGGAAGGTTTGCGATGTTTCATTTATGGTTGGAGAGCGGGTCTTGCTATGGGTTTTGCCTATGAAGGGAGTTATGAGATTCAGAAAGAGGGGTAAGTTGAGCCCAAGGTTTATTGGTCCCTTTGAGGTGTTGTGGCGTGTTGGGGAAGTTGCTTATGAGCTTGCCTTACCTCCCAGCATGCAGGAGTGCATCCGATATTTCATGTTTCGATGCTCCGGAGGTATCACGGTGATCTGTCTCACGTGTTGGATTTTAGTTCAGTCCAATTGGACAAGGATCTATCCTATGTTGAGGAGCTAGTGGCTATTATGGACAGGCAGGTTCGAAAGCTGAGGTCAAAGAACATTGCATCAGTAAAGGTTCAGTGGCGGGGTCAGCCGGTCGAGGAGGCGACTTGGGAGACTGAGCAGGATATGCGCATGCGCTATCCTCATCTTTTCACCACTTCAAGTATGTCTTATGCTCGTTCGAGGACGAACGAATGTTTTAAGAGGGGGAGGATGTAACGATCCGGCCGGTCGTTTTGAGAATTTACGCCCCGATCCCCTTAACTACTTTCCCCGTATCTTTTCCTCTGCCGAGATGATTCGTTTTGAGTTTCGGAGTGTTTTGGGACACTTAGTCCCTAAATGAGAGCTTAAGTCTTAGAATTTGGACCGTAGTTAGAACACTTGAAGACAGTTCCAGAATGGAATTCCGACAATTTTGTTAGCTCCGTTGGGTGATATTGGGCTTAGGGGCGTGTTCGAATTGTGTTATAGAGGTTCGTAGCTCATTTAGGTTTTAGCTGAGAGTGCTGGGACCGGAGATGCGGTCATCTCACCGCAGAAGTGAGACTGCACCTGCAAAAGGGAAAGTGCAGAAGCGGAAATGGGCTGGAAGCCCCAGACCATAGAAGCAGTATTTTGTCCGCACTTGCGGAACATCAGTGGTCAAGTGACCGCAAGTGCGAAGAATCGCTGGGCAATGTTTATTTAAAAGATAGGTTTTGGCTCATATGATCCAAATCTTTCATGGGAGCCGATTGTTGGAGCAACTTGGGAGTGCCATTTTCATCACCAAGCATGAGGTAAGTGGTTTATACTAGTTTTGAGTTAAATACATGATTATGTATGGATTTGAACATGGAAATTAATGGAGATTGGGGGGTTTTGGTAGAAAACCTATAATTTGGTATTTTTGGATTTTGACCATGAATTTTGGCATGGAATTGGAAATAAATTATATATTTGAGTTTGTGGGGTTATGGGTAAAGTTTATCTTTGAAAAATTTCGGAATCCAGAGGGTGATTTTATCGATTTTTCGAGCGGAGTTGGGAATTTGTTGTAGATTAAATTGTTATGAGTATTCGAGCGTATATTAATGGGTTTGCATAATTATTGGCTAGTTTCAGAGCGTTGAGCATCGGTTTGAGTCGTCGGAAGGGCTTGGAAGCCGGTTATGGAACTTCGGAGCAAGGTAAGTCTATTTTCTAACCTTGTAAGAGGGAATTAACCCCATAAGTGAACTAAATTAATATGTGCCTCTATTTGTGGGGGCTACATATGCACGAGGTGACGAGAGTCCGTACGTAGCTACTAGTTATGCCTATGTCTAGATAATTTTAGGTTTACACCATGCATTGTTCATATTGTTGTTGAGTTATGTTTATTGTTTGCCTGAGAAGAAGCGAGATTGAGTTTGCTTAGTAAATGTCTTGAAAAGAGTTGAAATTGAGGAACTTGAGATCTTAAAAGTTTTCATTTGAACTTTGTGTTTTTTTAAAGAATTGAAGGTATAATATAATAGCTTAAGAAATCTATGTATAACCGCGTCGCATGTATGTTTCGCGAGCGGGGTAATTTCCTTAAAAAACTACAAGCCGAATTTCCCTTATTTGAAAAGAATCAAGAAAGAGATATGATTTTAATGTTAAACTTATATTTGATCGCGTCGCATGTATGATCCGCGAGCGGGGTGATTACTTAAGTTTATATTTTACCGCATCGCACGTATAATTCGTGAGCGGGGTATTTCCTTCTACTACTCTTATGGGATCGCGCCGTTCACCTCGGAAGGATTTATGTACTACACTCTCATGGGAGAGGGCCTTTCGTCTCGGCAAGTTAATAGATGCATCTATGGTTCGCGCTGTTCGACCCTCAGCAGTGCATAGCTTATGTTTATGTTGGATCGGGCCGTACGCCTCGGCATTTCCTATATATATTATCCTCATGGAATCGTGCATAATATTTTGCAAGAAGCCAGTGTATCCGAGGTTTTTCCCTGATTTGAATTATGACAACCTCTTTGGTGAAATCCACACTCTCTCTCTCTCTATATATAAGCCCCAGTTATGGAGGAAACTTGCTGGTTGAGAGCTTGAGTAAAATTGTAAAGAGGGGAATTATGCCACGTATTATATACATGTTTATTTCATATATTTACTCGGTTTCATATTTATTAACTTCTATACTGTACTTGATATTGTTGGATCACTAGTAAGTGTCGAAGTCGACTCCTCGTCACTATTTTTTCGAGCTTAGACTGGATACTTACTGGGTACACGTTGTTTTTGTACTCATACTACACTTGCTGTACATTTTGTTTTACATGCATATATACATTTAGCGGGCTTGTGGACGCAGCGGCGTGGTTGACACGGGGACTTAGACGAGCTGCACCTTATGTGCGATCCGCAGCCAGCAGAGTCTCCTTTAGAGTATTGGTATTTCCCTTTCTGTCCAAATTGTATTCCGGACAATTATTGTATTTTATTTTATTCCTTAGTAAACGCTCATGCACTTGTAACACCAGGTTTTGGGATGATTATGGGTTATTCAGTATTGAAATTGTTAAAAATATTATTATTTATTCTGTAAAGTCCATCTTTTACTATAAAATTTAAAAAAATCATGACTTAAAAAATACTAAAATGAGAACTAAATTGATTATTTAGTGTTGGCTTGCCTGACAGTGGTGTCCGGTGCCATCATGAGCTTTAATGGAATTTAGGTCATGACATTCACGGTGGAATTGGGGATTTTTAGGTGGAAGCTAGAGATTTCGAAATTTAGGGATTTAGACCTCAAATTCAGGACGGATTCCAAAACCAATTATATATTCGGGCTCAGGGGTGAGTGGTTAATCAGGTTTTGGTCTGAATTTTGGGTATGGACCAAGCGGGCCCGGGTGTTGACTTTTGTTGACTTTTTAAAAAAATTGAATTCTTTGCAATCATGGGTAGTTCCTAAGGCTCGAATTGAATTGTTTGGTTGGTAATTTTCTAGATTCTATTGGTTCGGAGGCTTGTGTGAAGGGAAAAGTGGTGATTGATCTTTGAGTTGGCCGTTGGAGCGAGGAAAGTGTTGTGTCTAACCTTGGCTTGAGGGATTAGGTATTGTTGCCTATTTGCCATGTGATTGGGTTGTTGAGAACAACGTATAGGTGAGGTGACGAGTACCTATGCGTTGTTTTTAAGTCATAGCATGCGAGTGAGTCTTATTCTTGTAATCATGGTATTCTTTAATCATGTTGTTCATGCCTAGACTAGTTATTCCTTATGTTGAACAACTCTTATCATGTTTTACGGAATTTGATATTTATTGAGTATTGACTCAAAGTTGAGGATGACATTGTGGGAATAAATGTTGAAGTGAGACTTGTTATTGATAATTCTATCACTCTGTTGTTATTGTTCTTGTTTTGGTGAGGAAGAGTGTAAAGCACGAAGGGTGATGCCGTGCCATCTTTATATTCATTATCATGTGAGGAAGAGTGTAAAGCACGAAGGGTGATGCCGTGCCATTTCATAATCATTATCATGTGAGGAAAAGTGTAAAGCACGAAGGGTGATGCCGTGCCATTTCACATTCATTATCATATGAGGAAGAGTGTAAAGCACGAAAAGTGATGCCGTGCCATTTCATATTCATTACCATGTGCGGAAGAGTGTAAAGCATGAAGGGTGATGCTGTGCCATTTTATATTCATTATCATCATTTCTTTCATTTATTATGGTGAGGATGAGAGCAAAAGCATGAAGGGTGATGCCGTGCACTTATTTTTTCTATGTTTATTATTTCCATTGGTGCAAAGCATGTTGTTTGCTGCATTACTTTACTGTTACCATTTTCATGATCTTGTACTCCCCTCAGCATGTTTTCCCTCTCCCGTTATTATCTGTTTAACTTCTATTAGTTGTTATTGCTCGTAAACTGTTTAACTGCACAGACACTTACTAGTACATGGGGTCGGTTGTACTGATACTGCACTCTGCACTTTCTATGTAGATTTCGGTACTGGACCATGTTGACCCGAGTTGAGCTGCTGAATTCTATCCTACAGGAGACCCAAGATAGATCTGCCGGCATCCGCAGACCCTGGAGTCCCCTTCCAGTTATTTCAGTTTATTGTTTCTTTTAGTTCGAAGAAAGTTATATTTTCCTTCAGCTAGTATTTGTAGTGACTCTTAGAAGTTCGTAAATTGAGACACCAAATCCTGGGTTGTGTATAATATTTGTGTTATTATGAACTTCCACACTTCTTTAATCTGTTATGACATAATTGATGTTATTAACTGAATCGTTTAAGAGTTAGCATATTTAATTTCTAATTGTTGGCTTGCCTAACAACTGAAAGGTTAGGGCGTCATCACGGTCCCGACGGTGGAAAATCCAGGTCTTGACAAGTTGGTATCAGAGCACTGGGTTGCTTAGCTCTCATAATTCACAAACAGGCTTAGTAGAGTCTGGGGGATCGGCACGGAGACGTCTGTACTTATCTCCCAGAGGATACAAAGTCTATAAACAATTTCACTTCTATTCTTCTCTGTCATGCGATTTGTTTTCTCAGTGCTAATCGAACTCTTCTACTCTTGTCCTTCGTAGATGGCGAGAACACGTACCGCATCTTCAGTTGAGCAGCAGCCAGAGCCCCCAGTGGCAGCTCTTACGAGGGCCAAAGGTCGAGGCCGATGCAGGGGCAGGGCTCGGCCCAGAACTCGAGCAGCACCACAAAATAGCAGAGCCTCAGGTGGAGTTTGATGATGAGGTTCCAGCCCAGACTGTTCCTACTGGACCAACTCAGGTCCTAGAGGGTTTCATTGCTACCCCCATACTCGAGGATGCTTTGGTCCATCTAGTGGGCCTCATGGAGAGTGTGGTGCAGACCGGCACATTTCGTGTAGCACCTGCCATATCTCTGGCTACAGGAAGAGCACAGAATCCTGCTACTCACTCTCCAGAGCAGATGGTTCCCCAGTACCAGACTCTAGCAGCTTAGCCAGACCAGTTTGGTCACCAGCTCTCACTTGGGACCAGTTCTCTCAGATATATTTGGAGAAGTACCTTCCTATCACTCAGAGAGAGGACTATCGGAGGCAGTTCGAGCGCCTTCAGTAGGGTTCTATGACCGTCACTCAGTACGAGACTAGATTTGTGGATCTGGCCCGTCATGCTCTTCTTATATACTTCCCACCGAGAGAGAGAGGGTGATGAGGTTTATTGAGGGACTTGCTCAGCCTATCAGATTGCAGATAGCTAGGGAGACTGGGAGTGAGATTTCTTTCCAGGATGCAGTCAATGTTTCCAGGGGAGTTGAGATGGTTATAGCTCAAGGGAGTGGTCACGGGTCTGACAAGAGGCCTCGTCACTCCGGTGGATTCAGTGGGGCCTCATCTGGAGGTCTGGGTACTTTTGGCAGAGGCCATCTTCCCAGGCCATTTCATTCAGCACTTCAGGCTTCTCACGGTGCTTCAGGTGGTCGTGGCTCTCATATTGAGTATCCCGATCAGCTAGCCCATAGTGCACCACTAGCCCCTATTAGTGCACCTTCTCTCCAATGTTTTCAGGGTGGTTACTCAGGTCGCCAGGGTTAGTTTCAGTATAATCAGTCCCAGCAGCCAAAATCTTGTTATACTTGTGGCGATCTGAGGCACATTGCTAGGTTTTACCCTAGAGCATCGAGTAGTTCTCAGCAGCATGGTTCTCGTGCCATAGTCCCAGCCCCGAGTGTTCCGCCGCCCGCTCAGCCACCTAGCGGTTGGGGTCAGATAGCTAGAGGTGGAGGTCGAGGCATTAGAGGTGGAGGTCAGGTCGCTAGAGGTGGAGGCCAGTCAGACAGGGCCCGTCCTCGAGATATAGTTCAGAGTGGTAGGGTCCGCCCCAATGCTATGCTTTTCTAGCCAGGCCTGAGGCTGAGTCATTTGACTCGGTTATCATAGGTATGGTTTTAGTTTGCAGTAGGGATGCCTCGGTATTATTTCATCCGATTTCTACTTATTCGTATGTGTCATCCCATTTTGCTTCATATTTGGTTGTGCCTCGTGATTCTTTGAGTGCTCCCGTGTATGTGTCCACACCTGTGGGGGATTCTATTATTGTAGATCGTGTCTATCATTTGTGTGTGGTCATTATTGGGGGGGGGGGTCTTGAGACTCATGTAGATCTCTTACTTCTCGATATGGTTGATTTTGATGTCATTTTGGGGATGGATTGGTTGTCACCTTATAATGCTATATTGGACTGTCATGCCAAGACAATGACATTAGTCTTATCGGGGTTGCCTCGATTAGAGTGGAGAGGGGCTCCTGGTCATTCGACCAGCAGGGTTATTTTTTATATGAAGGCTCAGCGTATGGTCGAGAAGGGTTGTCTAGCTTATTTCGCTTATGTCCGCGATTCTAGTGCGGACGTTCCTTCCATGGATTCAGTGCTAGTTGTTCAAGAGTTTCTAGAGGTATTTCCTGTAGATCTGCCGAGGACACCACCCGACAGGGATATTGACTTCTGTATTGACTTGGTTCCGGGCACTCAGCCCATTTCTATTCCACCATACTGCATGGCCCCCCTAGAGTTGAAAGAGTTAAAGGAGCAGTTGCAAGAGTTGCTTGATAAGGGCTTTATTAGACCCAGTGTCTCGCCTTGGGGTGCGCCCGTTCTATTTGTAAAGAAGAAGGATGGGTCGATAAGGATGTGCATAGATTATCGGTAGTTGAACAAAGTCACCATCAAGAACAAGTATCCATTGGCGAGGATTGATGACTTATTTGATCAACTTCAGGGTGCCAAAGTGTTTTCAAGTATCGATCTGAGGTCTGGCTACAATCAGTTGAGGATTAGGGCATCTGATATCCCTAAGATAGCTTTTCAGACTCAGTACGGGCATTACGAGTTTCTAGTGATGTCATTTGGGCTGACAAATTCCCCAGCAACATTCATGGATTTGATGAACCGGGTGTTCAAGCCCTATCTAGATTCCTTTGTGATTGTCTTTATTGATGATATCTTGATCTACTCCCACAGTCGGGAGGAGCATGAGCAACATCTTCGGGTTGTCCTTCAGATTCTAAGAGAGAACCAGTTATATGCTATGTTTTCAAAATGCGAGTTTTGGTTGAGTTCAGTTGCCTTCTTGGGCCACGTGGTATCATCAGAGGGCAATCAGTTGGATCCTAAGAATATTTAGGCAGTCAATAACTGGCCTAGACCTACATCGGCTATAGAGATCCGGAGTTTCTTGGGATTGGCAGGTTATTACCGTCGGTTAGTGGAAGGGTTCTCATCTATAGCAGCCCCGTTGACCAGATTGACCCAGAAGGGTACCCCTTCAGATGGTCGAACGAGTGTAAAGTGAGCTTCCAGAAGGTCAAGACAGCTTTGGCTACAGTGCTGGTATTGGTGTTACCCACAGGTTCAGGATCTTATACGGTATATTGTGATGCATCTCGTGTTGGACTTGGTGCTGTATTGATGCCGGATGGCAAGGTTATTGCATATGCTTCACGGAAGCTGAAGGTTCACGAGAAGACTTACCCTGTTCATGATATAGAGCTGGCAGACATTGTCCACACACTGAAGATTTGGAGACATTATCTTTATAGTGTGACGTGTGAGGTATTCACAGATTATCGATGTTTGCAGTACTTGTTCAAGCAGAAAGAGCTCAATTTGAGGCAGAGGAGATGGTTGGAGCTATTGAAAGACTATGATATTACCATCTTGTATCATCCTGGGAAGGACAATAAGGTGGTCGATGCTTTGAGTAGGAAGTCAGCTAGTATGGGCAGCCTTGCGTACATTCCAGTTGGGGAGAGACCGCTTGCATTAGATGTTCAGGCTTTGGCCAATCAGTTTGTAAGGTTGGATGTTTCTGAGCCGAGTTGTGTTCTAGCTTGTACGATCGCTCAGTCTTCATTACTTGAGCGCATTAGGGAACGACAGTGTGATGACCTTCATTTGCTTGTCCTTAGTGACACGGTGCGGCACGGAGATGCCAAGCAGGTTATGGTTGGAGATGATGGAGTTTTGAGGATGCAGGGTCGAGTTTGTGTGCCTAATGTGGATGGACTTCGTGAGTTGATTCTAGAGGAGGCCCATAGTTCTTGGTATTCTATTAATCTAGGCGCCGCCAAGATATACCAGGATTTGCGGCAGCATTATTGGTGGAGGAGGATGGAAGGATATCGATGCATATATAGCTCGGTGCCAAAATTATCAGCAAGTAAAGTACGAGCATCAGAGGCCTGGTGGTTTGCTTCAGAAGATAGAGATTCCTGAGTGGAAGTGGGAGCGTATCACCATGGACTTCGTTGTTGGACTCCCAAGGACTCAGAGGAAGTTCGATGCAGTTTGGGTTATTGTGGATAGACTGACCAAGTCTGCACACTTCATTCGGGTTGCAGTTTCCTATTCTTCAGAGCGGTTGGTAGAGATTTACATTCGTGAGATCGTCCGCCTTCATGGTGTGCCCGTGTCTATCATTTCGGATCGTGGTACGCAGTTCACCTTGCATTTTTGGAGGGCAGTGAAGCATGGGTTGGGCATGCAGGTTGATCTGAGCATATCATTTTATCCTCAGACGGACGTCTGAGCATACTATTCAGATTTTGGAGGACATGCTCCGCGCCTGTGTTATTGATTTTGGAGGTTCTTGGGATCAGTTCTTGCCGTTAGCGGAGTTTGCCTACAACAACAACTATCAGTTGAGCATCTAGATGGCTCCCTATAAGGCATTATATGGTAGGCGGTGTCGATCACCGGTTGGATGGTTTGAGCCGGGAGAGGCTCGATTGTTGGGTACAGATATGGTATAGGATGCCTTGGAAAAGGTTAAGATCATTCAGGATAGGCTCTGTACGGCTCGGTCCAGGAAAAAGAGTTACGCCGACCACAAGGTTCGAGATGTCGCATTCATGGTCGGAGAGCGAGTGTTGCTTCGGGTGTCGCCCATGAAGGGCGTGATGAGATTTGGGAAGAGGGGCAAGCTAAGCCCTAGGTTCATCAGGCCTTTTGAGATCCTTGATCGGGTGGGAGAGGTGGCTTACAGACTTGCGTTGCCGCCGAGTTTATTAGCTGTGCATCAAGTGTTTCATGTGTCCATGCGTCGGAAGTATCACGGCGATCCATCTCACGTGTTAGACTTCAGCACTGTCCAGTTGGACAAGGACTTGACCTATGAGGGGGAGCCGGTAGTTATTCTAGACCGGCAGGTTCGTCAGTTGAGATCAAAGAATTTCCCTTCAGTTCATGTGCAGTTGAGAGGTCAGCCTGTTGAGGCAGCGACTTGGGAGTCTGAGTCCAATATGCGGAGCTGATATCCCTATCTTTTCACTGACTCGGAGGACGAACAATTATTTTAGAGGTGGAGAATGTGATGACCCAAAGGGTCATCTTTTGTTTTAGGACCCGAATCCGGGTTCCAAGGCCTTGAAAACCTCATTTTCTTTTCCCTCAATTTGCGTGCGCAGTCCGTGCGCGTTTCTGGTAAGCTTTTATGTGAAATTTAAGAAAATATTGAATTTAGCCTTTAAAATTGATTAAAGTTGACTTCGGCCAACATTCTTGGTAAATGGACCCGAACCCATGATTTGACGGTCCCGTAGGGTCCGTAGTAAAATATGGGACTTGGGCGTATGCCTGGAATCGAATTCCGAGGTCCCTAGCCCGAGAATTTTTTTTTAAAAGAAAATTGTTTTCTGGAAAATATAAAGGTTTTTAAGAAATTGAATAGTATTGGAACTTGATGGTATCGGGCCCGTATTTTGGTTCCGGAGCCTGGTACATGTCCGTTATAATATTTAAGCTTTATCTGTAAAATTTGGTGAGAAACGGAAGAGATTTGATATAAATCGGACCCTTGGTTGAGAAAATGGAAATTTTGAACTATCTTGAGAATTTCATGAGTTTTGGTGTCAAATTCGTTGTTTAAGATGTTATTTTGGCGATTTGATCGCACAAGCAAGTCCGTATGATATTTTTAGACTTGTGTGCATGTTTGGTTTGGAGCCCCGAGGGCTCGGGTGAGTTTTGGATAGGCCACAAAGTATTTTGGAACTTAGAAAAATTTCTGTTGCATCTGGTATTTTGTTGCAGGCTCTGATCTCGCAATTGCGAGGTTAGGCTTCGCAATTGCAAGCCTCACAGGCTTGGCAATTGCGAGGGGCTCTATCGCAATTGCGAAGAAGCCCTGGCCAGCATAGTTCACAATTGGGAACGTTTCCTTCGCATTTGCGAAGTCAATAGGGAAGTCAACCTTCGCAATTGCGACAAATTGTTCGCAATTGCGACAGAAGCAGACATTGCAGCAGGTTCGCACTTCGCAATTGCGAAGCTCCTGTTGCAAATGCAACATCTGCAACTGATCAAAACATCACTTAGTCGTGATTTTCACTTCATTCTTCAAAATTTCAAAACTTAAACTCCAAAGGGCGATTTTCCTAGAGCAAGTTCTTTCCCAAATCATAGGTAAATGAATCTTAACTCTTTTTCTTCAATCTATTTCATCTTTTTACATGATTTTATCTCAAAATCTAGGGGTTTTTCATGGGAAATTGGGTGTTCTTGTGTAGAAATTAGAATTTTTGAATTTTGGGGATTTAGACCTCAAATTGAGGTCGAATTTCAAAACCAATTGCATATTTGGGTTCGTGGGTGAATGTGTAATCGGGTTTTGGTTCGAACTTCAAGTTTTGACTAAGCGGGCTCGGGGTTGGTTTTTGACTGTTTGGGGAAAACATTGGGAAATCTATACTCATGCATTAGAATTTGTTTATTTAGCGTTTATTGATGTTATTAAGTAAATTATGACTAGATTCAAGCGGATTGGAAGTGGAACCGAGAGGTAAATTGGTAATTGAGGCTTGATTTTGGCCGTGGAATCGAGGTAAGTGTTTGGTCTAACCTTAGCTTGAGGGAATAGGTGTTGTTATCTTATTTGCTACATGTTATTATTGAGTTCAACGTATAGGCATGGTGATGAGTATCTATATGTTGATGTTAAGCATGCAAGTGAGTCTTATATTTTGACAGTTATGTCACTTATCACGTACTGTTCATGCTTAAAATGATGTTTCTCTATGTTGAGCAAGTTTTATGATATTGTTGAGTATTTGATCATTGTTGATTATTGACTCAAGTTGAGAGTTACTTTGCGAAGTTAATTGTTGAAATGAAATTGGTTATTGTTGACTCCCTTGCCGGGATGTATTGTTTCTACTGTTTGGGTGAGGATGAGTGTAAAGCACGAAGGGTGATGTCGTGCTGATATTGTGAGTGAGTGTTAATGCACGAAGGGTGATGCCGTGCCGATATTGTGAGTGTTGATGCAAGAAGGGTGATGTCGTGCCATGATTTGAGAGTTAATGCACGAAGGGTCATGCCGTGCCATGATTATGAGAGTTAATGCACGAAGAGTGATGTCGTGCCTTTTTTGTTGTTTCTTATTGTGAGGACGAGAGTAAAAGCACGAAGGGTGATGCTGTGCACATGTTACTATTTCATTATTCCTGTTGATACAAATATGGTGTTTATTATGCTTCTCTGTTGAACTACTGTCAGAACTTGATGTTCCCCACAGCATGTTCCCCTTCCCATCTTTATCTGTTACTTTTATGTTATTATTGTTCTATTTGTATATGATTTAACTGCACTGGTTTATATGGTTGTTGTGTCCTAGCCTTGTCACTACTTCGCCGAGGTTAAGCTCGACACTTAACAGTACATGGGGTCGGTTGTACTGATACTGCACTCTATATTTTTTGTGCAGATTTCGGTACCAAACCTTGTAAGTAGCTTTGAGGTTGTTGCCTTCAGCCCAGGGAGACCAAGGTAGATCTGCTGGCATTCGTAGAGCCTGAAGTCCCCTTTCCCCGCTTTAGTTTCTCCCATCTTTTCTATTTCGAGAACAGTTGTACTTCTTTCATATTTATATTTGTAGTAAATCTTAGCCGTTCATGGATTGTGACGCCAGATCATTGGGGTAGTTATGTATTAGGATTGTTGGATTGCTATATCACTTCCGCATTTCATATTTGTTTTGTTTTAACTATTATCTGTTTCTGTTCCGCATGGGATAGGGCTTAGTCCCATGCAAATGGAAGGTAGAGCTTAGCCTTATGCAAATATGGAGGCAAGGCTTAGCCTCATGCAAGGTTCGGGACAGGGCTTAGTCCCATGCAGGATGCGGGCCAGGGCTTAGTCCCATGTAGATGGAAGGCAGAGCTTAGCCTTATGCAAAATGGAGGAAGGGCTTAGCCTCATTCAAGGTTCGGGACCGGGCTTAGTCCCATGCAGGATGCGGGACAGGGCTTAATCCCATGCAGATGGAAGGCAGAGTTTAGCTTTATGCAAAATGGAGGCAGGGCTTAGCCTCATGCAAGATTGAGGCAGGGCTTAGCCTCATGCACATATGGAGACAAGGCTTAATCTCATGCAAAGAGAAGACAGTGCTTAGCCTTATGCAAATATGGAGGCAGGGCTTAGCCTTATGCAAATATGGAGATAGGGCTTAGTCTCATGCAAAGAGAACGCAATGCTTAGCCTTATGCAGATATGGAGGCAGAGCTTAGCCTCATGCAGAGAGAAGGCAGTGCTTAGCCTTATTCAGGTATGGAGGCAGGGCTTAACCTCATGCAAGATGCGGGACAGGGCATAGTCCCATTCAAAGAATGAGTAATAAATAAGAGTAGAATATTTCTTAGCTAGAGATATATTCAGTGTCTGGTGGCCTGACTGATAGTGATTTTGCTGCATGTATATATTTGCGAATGCTGCTGTTACGTCAGATGTGCCTGCGCTTAAAGAAAAATTGTAAGTGTTGTAAGGGGAGGTTGGTTCGTGCCTTCGTCTGCTGGCTCTGCTCCTCCGTTTTGGAGGCCTTGTTTGAGTTCCCCTAGGTAACACCTGACCGTTACAGAAATAGAGTTTTTCGAAAATATGCAATTATTGATGAAAATAGTGTTATTTTAGAAAACATAGTGGAATATTAAGTAATATAGATGAACTAGTGATGTTAACATATTTCAGAAACATTGCAGCTTTCATGTGTTAGAATTTTGAGGGTCCTCCTCAAAATTCTGCCCCAGTTAGGTAGATGATCCTTCGGCCATTTGCGATTGACGAAACTTGTTGAACCTTCTTCGGAATTTTGAGAATCCTTCTCAAAATTCTGCCCTAGATTCTTAAGCAATTTCTGACTTTCTGGCATGTGATGGTGTCGACTGGACTTATACCGGAATTTTGAGGGCCCTCCTCAAAATTCTGCCCCAGTTTCTGGTTCTGGGGAAAATGAAAATTTTATTATGATATGACCAAACCCATAGGGCTGCCTACGTATCCCCTCTTAAACGAGAATCAGGTTAAGCGTAGTTCAATTACATCACGATAAAGAAATGTAAACAGTCTAAACATAGTATCTCTTGATTGCTTCTGAATTGATTTGTTTTGGCCAGACTTCTCCATCCATTTCTGCAAGTATGAGTGCTCCTCCTGTCAATACTCTGTGAATCATGTAAGGGCCTTGCCAGTTGGGAGAGAATTTCCCTTTGGCTTCATCCTGATGCGGAAATATCTTCTTTAACACCAGCTGCCCTGGTGTGAACTGTCTCTGCTTGACTCTTTTGTTGAAGGCTCTAGACATTCTGTTCTGATAGAGTTGCCCATGACACACTCCATTCATCCTTTTTCCATCTATGAGGGATAGCTGCTCATAACGGCTTCTTATCCATTCTCATAGAAGAAATCTCCACTTCAGCAGGAATAATAGCTTCAGTTACATAAACCAGTAAGTAGGGAGTGCCCCGGTTGATGTGTGGACTGTGGTGCGGTATCCCAATAAAGCGAATGGCAGCTTCTCGTGCCATTATTTGTGATTTTCTACCATCTTTCTCAGTATCTTCTTGATATTCTTGTTAGCGGCTTCTACAACTCCATTCATCTGAGGTAGATATGTTTTGGAGTTCTTGTGCTTGATTTTGAAAGTCTCACAAGATTGGCGGCATTGTCGGTGATGATTGATTCTGGAACTCCAAACCGGCAAACAATCCGGTCGCGAACAAAATCTACCATGACTTTCTTAGTTACTGCCTTTTAGGATGCAGCCTCTACCCATTTTGTGAAATAGCCAATGGCCACTAAAATAAACCTGTGCCTGTTTGAAGTAGTGGGCTTGATCGGACCGATGACATCCATTCCCCAGGCAGCAAATGGCCAAGGTGAGCTTGTTGCATTGAGCTCATTTGGCGGCACCTTCATCATATCGGCATGTACCTGGCATTGGTAGCATTTCCGGACATACTGGACGCAATCTGTCTCCATGGTCATCCAAAAATAACCGGCCCTAAGAATCTTCTTGTCCAAGACATAACCATCCATATGTGGGCCGCAGGTCCCATCATGTATCTCCTCAAGTAGCTTAGAAGCTTCTTTTGCGTCGACATACCTTAGCAATCCCAAATCAGTGGTTCTTCTATATAGGTTTCCTCCGCTGTGGAAAAAGTGATTGGACAACCTCTGAAGTGTGCGTTTCTGAGTATGGTTTGCATGTTCCGGATATTCTCCTTTTGCTAAATATTATTTGATGTCATGGAACTAAGGTTTTCCATCCGTCTCCTCCCCAACATGAGCACAGTAAGCTGGTTGATTATGGATTCTCACCGGGACAGGATCAATGAAATTTTTTGTCTGGATGTTAATGACAAAGTGGCCAATGCATCGGCAAACTCGTTCTGAATTCTGGGAACATGCCGAAACTCTTTCGTGAACCTCTTTCTTTGTTCCTGTACATGGTGCAGATATGACAATATCTTGGAATTCTTGGTGGCCCATTCTCCTTGTAGCTGGTGCACAAGCAAATCTGAATCACCGATTACCAGTAGCTCCTGAATATTCATGTTGATTGCCATGTTGAGCCCTAGTATGCAGGCTTCATACTCTGCCATGTTGTTGGTGCAAGGAAATTTGAGTTTATCAGACACCAGATACCAAAACGACTCCAATGCCCACTCCTTTGCAATTTGCAGCTCCATCAAAGAACATCCTCCAGTCGTCGTACGCTTCAGTAATGTCCTGTCTTACGAATGACACTTCCTCATCCGGAAAATACATTTTCAAGGGTTCGTATTCTCCTCCCACAGGATTTTCAGCAAGATGGTCTGCCAATGCTTGTCCCTTGACCGCCTTTTGAGTTACATAGACGATATCGAACACACTTAACTGTATTTGCCATTTGGCTAACTTTCCAGTAGGCATGGGCTTCTAAAATATGTACTTTAAAGGGTCCATCCTGGATATAAGGTATGTGGTGTATGCATAGAAGTAATGCCTCAATTTCTGAGCTGTCCAGGTCAAAGCACAACAACTGCGTTCCAGCAGAGAGTATCGTGCTTCATAAGGTGTGAATTTCTTACTCAGGTAGTATATGGCTTGCTCCTTTCTCCCTGTCTCGTCATGTTGTCCCAGAACACATCCGAAGGCTCCATCTAATACGGAAAGATAGAGCAGAAAAGGCCGCCTCGATTCCAGCGGGACCATGACTGGTGGTGTGGACAGGTACTCCTTGATTTTGTCGAAAGCTTTCTGACAATCTTCGATCTAACTCGTTTCGGCATCTTTCCTCAACATCTTGAAGATGGGATCACATATAACTGTGGATTGTGCTATGAAGCGACTGATATAGTTGGGACGTCCTAGGAAGCTCATCACATCCTTCTTGCTTCTTGGTGGTGGTAACTCTTGAATAGCCTTAACTTTGGACGGGTCTAACTCAATTCCACGGCAGCTGACAATGAATCCTAATAAATTTCCTGCGGGAACCCCGAATGCACATTTTGCGGGGTTCAATTTTATGTCGTATCTCCTTAACCTGTCAAAGAACTTTCTTAAGCGTGCTATGTGATTTGCGACCCTCTTAGATTTGATAATGACGTCGTCCACATACACATATATTTCTTTGTGTATCATATCACGAAAGATGGTTATCATGGCTCGTATGTAAGTAGCCCCAGTGTTCTTTAGACCAAATGACATCATTTTGTAGCAGTATACCCCCATGGCGTAATAAAAGCTGTTTTCTCTGCGTCTTCTTCATCCATCCAGATCTGATGATAACCCGCGAAGCAATCTAGAAAGGATTGGAGCTCATGCTTGGTGCAATTGTCGATCAGGATGTGTATATTTGGCAGTGAGAAGTCGTCCTTAGGACTTGCTCTGTTTAAATCTCGGTAGTCAACACATACTCTGACTTTCCCATCTTTCCTTGAAACTAGTTCAATGTTGGCTTACCAGGTTGGGTATTCAACCACCCTGAGAACTTTGGCTTTGATCTGCTTAGTAACTTCCTCCTTGATTTTCAGGCTCACATCTGGTTTGAATTTTCTGAGTTTCTGCTTTACTGGCAGACATATTGGATATGTGGGCAACTTGTGAGCTACTATGGACGTGCTCAGACCGGTCGTGTCATCATATGACCATGCGGATATATCCTCATATTCCTTTAAGAAACAGACGTACTCCTCTTTCTCTGGCGGTGATAAGTGAATTCTTATGCGAGTCTCCTTGACGATTTCGGCGTCTCCCAAATTTACTGCTTCATTTTCTTCATGGTTGGACTTAGGCTTATTCTCAAAATTTTCAACCTCTCTGACAACCTCCCCAGGTATTTCATCTTCTTCCTCCGAGTCACTATCCTTATATTGCGTTGTCTCATTACATGTCACAGTCACCGGTTCATCAGGGATAGTAATAATAACGCTGTAGAATGAAAGGTGTGGAAGATAATAATGAATATTAAATAGCAATGCATTGATTAAAATTGAAAACATTCAAAACAAGTACGGCTCGATGAATCAAGTGCTTATTTGGAACAAGTGAGTCTTTAAAACAAAATCACTAAAAAGATCTTAGATTCCTAGCATGGCTATAGAAATAAAATTAGGTTGATTGCCAAGCTACCCAGGGACTCGGCGGGCCCGGGATGGTGTGGCAGTCCAGTTCCTGAGAACAACTCCCTTCTCCACAGTCTGAATGGTGAGGACTTCTTCTTCCTCCTCCTCAATTATTGCATTGCAATTCATGTCCTCATCTTCTAGGAACAGATTTCTCAGCCCAGCTAATGCTTCTTCTTCTGCAGTTCCCCATTTTGTATCAGCCTAGTGAAAAGTCTGACCCAAATGTGGCACTTGTTGCTTGAGAGGGTAATAAGGTCCACGCCATGGAGGCGACCAATCATCATACTCCTGCCATGTATACTGGTATCCTAGCGTGAAGGTTGTACCATGACGTTTTAGCTGTATTGGTTTGGTAATGCCCTGGAGATTCTTCCCAAGCTCTTTGCCGGGTTCATACCCAGACCACGCTAGTATGCTTTCTATTTTGTTACTCCACCATTTGTCTTTCTCAACGGCATTGACACGTTTGATGTGATGATAAGTTTCCCCTCCTAGCCATCTTCTGTTCTCTATAACTGGGATGGTTTGACTGGTGTAAATGGGGTTACTCCTGTCTTCGTGAATGATCACCTCCTGACGGTTCTATTCGAATTTCAAGGCCTGGTGTAGTGTGGAAGCCACAGCCCCCGCGGCATGTATCCAAGGTCGACCCAACAGAAGATTGTATGAAGCTGATATGTCCAGCACTTGGAATTTAATGTCGAACCAAGTTGGTCCCATTTGCAGGCAAAGATTAATTTTCCCGATGGTTGTCCTTTGGGACCCATCAAATGCCTTTACATTCATGGTCCCTTCTCGTATCTCGTATAGGACTTTGCCCAATATCTTCAGTGTTATTAGTGGGAAAATATTGAGACTGGATCCTCCATCAATCAGGACGCATTGCACTGTGATATGCAGTGCCCTATTGTGATTCAGGCCCTCGGGCGGCAACTCATCCTCGTGGAAAGTGATTTTGTGACTTTCCAATACCTGTCCCACCATGTTAGCCATCTCTCCACTTCTGATGTTATTGGGCACATACGCTTCGTTCAATACTTTCATCAGAGCGTTCCTGTGTGCTTCTGAGTTCTGTAGGAGCGACAGGATGGATATTTGAGCAGGAGTCTTGTTCAGATGATCGATGACGGAATACTCCCTTGCTTGTACTTTCCTCTAGAGGTCATATGGACATGTTTCAATAACGGGAGGTCTGTTAGAGGCCTGTTTACTGGGCTCTCCCAAATGCTCGGGTGTGTAGACCCTTCCAGTCCTAGTCATCCCTTGTGCAGCACCAGATTCCCCTATCTTGGTTTTTCCTTTTTTTCTAGCTTCGGCCACATAATCCTATGTACGGCCTCGGTCCTATAAGGCGGTGTGGTTGATACTGTCACTATAAATGGTGTGTCTACTTTCACCTCAAATTGAATAGGTATAACTGCAGGGGGTGCTACCTCAATTTCAAATGGGATTGATGCAGTTACCTCGACCTCCACTAGCGGCTGTACCTGTACTATAATGGGATTGAGAGTGACTGCGGGTTTTTTAGGGTCGTCACCTTCTTTGATAAGTCCGATTGATCCCTCCGGATCCCATTCTTTATCCATCTCTATCATATTGACACCCTCACCCCTGTGATCTGGGAGGGTGTTATTGCGGACATTAGGCATGACCTCCTTTGCCTGGATGATCTTGTTGTCAATCAAAGTCTGGATTTTATCCTTCAACGTGCAGCATTCGTCAATGGTGTGCCCTTTCATGCCCGAATGGTATGCATAAGTTTTGTTTAGGTTGACCCATTGAGATGGGTTCGCCACTGCTACAACAGGAATATGAGTGACGTAACCAGCAGCCTTCAACCTTTCATACAACTGGTCGATGGTTTCAGCAATATCGGTGTATTATCTGGGTGGTTTGCGATCAAAGTTAGGTCGTGGTCTTGGGTAGTTTTGACGAGTTAGAGGTGACTGGAAATGAGAGGGTTGGGAATTGTAGGTGTGACAGGCGGTGATTGGTTGGGACTATTTGGGGGACGAGGGTTGATGTGGAGATGACGGTTGATAGGTGGGTGGAGGTGCTTGATATGTGGGTGGAGGCGCTTGATATGCAAGTGGAGAGGTTCGGTATACGAATGGAGTTTTGGGCCCCACGTCATTCTTCTTAGATATACCCCCTGATTGCAGTGCTTTATTAGTGGCCTGTAATGTCTCAAAGTTTGTTACCATTCCGCTCTTGATGCCTTCTTCGATCCTTTCACCAAGTTTGGTGATATCAGAGAACTTACGGTTTTCAATAACCATCAACCTTTGATAGTACTGCGGATCCTGTGCTCTGACTTGTTCATCTGTCCCTTATTGTCGCGCCCCCTTTTTTCCCCCTTCTTCCCCTTCTATCGGAGAGGAGTACGGGTTTCGACATTCATGGGGTGTAAAGACTCATTTCCTATTGGGAATNATCAGGATCCACTAGTGTGGTTCCCGGCCAGATAGTTTTTTTGTGAATTTGTGCAATTAGCAAGTAAACAAATAAGGCTCAAATAATAGGGGATTTTAAATTTAAATACACAAGTGTTTGAAAAACAATAAAAGCAAGGTTTTGAAAAGAGTTATAATCTAAGCATGCTTTTGAATGGAAAAGGGGTCCTAAGTTTGTTTGTAATATGGATCACATCAATGCAATACCCGGTAATCACTCCTCAAAAGAGGGGTTACACGTGGTATTAGCGCACCGGTCATCATATCCATATCTACCCTTCCCACCCCATGAAGGTATTAAAGCGAGGATTGGTCTCGACCTCTATTGCATGTTGTTACCCGTCCCATTCCTATCAGTCCTGGAGGAATTTAGGACTACTATTCCTATAAGAAGGAGGTTCTAAGCTGACTCTTAGGTTTAAAGGTATAATGCTAAGGCGACATACAAAACAAGTAGAACTGCATTTAGAGGGGAAACATATAAACAATTAAAAGGCTCATGTATACCTCTGCAAATAATGCATATAAGCAGCATGACATAAACAAAGTTAAGGTCTGAATTTTAAATCCTAAAGCAGGGTGTTTGAGTTAGAACCAGATTCATTATCTAACTCAGAAAAGAAGTCTGAATCTGGCATGTCTACTGGTTATAGCAGTTGATAATTAAACAGAGGCAGTTCCAGTTTTATTAAAGTACTTACCTAAGGCTTGCCTAGGCGTGGACAGGATTCAGTAGTTATTCAGGATTATTGACAGTTGGAGACTATTGTTATTACCTAAACATGTTGTTCTAGGTGTTCAGCACATAGAAATTATGGCCAATTAGTTGTAAAGACTAAATGAAATTGTTTTATTCCTTTTCATGCATTCATAATTATCCTAAGTCTGCTTAAGTGAATATAAGTGAGATCCTAAAGACATGGTATCTAAATGAAAAGAGGTGCAGAATGATGTATATATGCAGAATCCTAAACAGGATTTCTATATGCAAAAAAATTAGAGTTACTAGGGCATGCAGAGATGATATATTTGTTAATGTTGTTTAGCCTAAAACAGGATCTCTAAGTGTACATGGCAGTAGGAACATGATTACAGAAATACCGGCTATTAATACAATTAACGCAGGAATTGCTAAGTGGTATGATAGTGAAATGGACATGCTGAAAAATGATAAGTGTAAATCCTAAGGAACAAGATCTCTAATGCATGAAATGAGTCCTAAGCATGGATTCTATTGCGCAAGTAGGAATGTAAACCTAGTAATTGTAACGATCCGATCGGTTGTTTTGAGCCCTAGCGCATCGTTCAGCAGACTGAAGCCACGAACAGCTTCAATTCAGGTATTACGACTTGTACGCGCGGTCGAAATTGAGTTTCGGGAAGTTCGGAATTGATTTGGGAAGAGAATTCTTATTTCAGGAGCTTAAAGTTGAAAGAATGAACTAGAATTGGAATTTTGAGTAAACAACCTCGGAATCGGGATCTGAAGGTTCCAGCAGGTTCGTATGTTGATTTCGGACTTGGGCATATGCCCGCATCGGGTTTTGGATGACTCGGGAGCGTTTTGGCGCCTATTGTGGAAGTTGGCATTTTGGAAGAAATTTTATAAGTTTGGCTTGAATGCATTTCAGTGTTACCGATGTCAGTTTGGGATTCCGAGACTAGGAGTAGCTCTGCATGGTGATTTTGGAGTTGGGAGCACGATCCGAAGTGAATTCGGAGGTCCGTAGGTCATTTTGGAGCTATTTGGCTAAAGATAGAAAATTGAAGGTTTTTGAGAAGTTTGACCGGAAGTGGACTTTTTGATATCGGGGTCGGAATGCGATTCCGGAAGTTGGAGCAGGTCCGTAATGTCGAATATGACTTGCCTGCAAAATTTGGGGTCAATCAAATGAGATCTGATAGGTTTCGGCATCGGATGTGAAAGTTAGAAATTTAAAAGTTCATAAAGATGAATTTTGGCGCGATTCGTGATTTCGACGTTGTTTGATGTGATTTGAAGCCTCGACTAAGTCCGTATATGTTTCCAGACTTGTTGGCACATTCGGACGGAGTCCCGAGGGGCTCAGGTGAGTTTCAGGGTGGTTTCGGACCATTCCTAGGCCATTTATAACTGCTGGTTTTTGGCTACGCAGTGTTCTATGCGATCGCGGGGAATTGGTCGCGACCGCGATGAGTAAAATGTGAGAAACGGGCCAGTGAATCGCGATCGCGGAAGGTCGGAGGCTCATATCTCACAATCTATAAGGAATTTTGAGATGATATAAAAACAAAAGTTGTAGCCCTTTGTGTCTAGTTTCTAGAAAAGTAAACCATTCATGATTTGGATTTCTGTACGAAGAGATATGGCTGTTACACTACAGGGTGTCCGGGAAGATGAAGAAGAAAGTTGTGTTACACATGGGCTGACTTTGCAAGATTATATCTAGAAATCTATAAGGAATTGGGAAATGACCAACACATGTAAGTTGTATATCTTTGAGTCTAGTTTTCAGAATATTTAACCATTTATCATTTGGAGTTGTGTGCAAAGAGTTATGGCTATTCTACTAGAGGCTATCCGGAAGGCTGGGAAATTGTTCTCCGCGATCACGTAGAGTAAATTTTGGGCTGGAAAAATTGTTCTCCGCGATCGCGAAGCATTTTCCATGATCGCGATGAGTAAATACCTGGGTAGAATGGTATTTTAGCGGGTTTAGCTCATTTTTCTTCATTTCTTCAAAGCATGGACGATTTTTGGAGAGCTTCAAGAAGGGATTTCGTCATCTATGTTAAGGTAAGTTACTCCTACTCATTTCCAAGTTCAATACAAGATTATATCATGGAATTAGACATGAAAATTGTGGGGAAAATTGGGATTTTTGGAAGAAAACCTAGAAACTTGATAAATTGGATTTTCCACGAATTTGAGCATGGAATTAGGAGTAAATTATATATTTGAGCTAGTGAAGCTGTGGGTAGAGTATATCTTCGAGAAATTTCGGAATCCGGGCACGTGGGCTAGAGGGAATTTTGGTCATTTCACTAAGCGGAGTTTGGAATTTGTATAATTTGAATTGTTAACAAGTATTTGAGTATATTCTCATTAGTTTGTCGTTATTTGGCTAGTTTCGGAGCATTTTGCAACGATTCGAATCGTCGGGAAGGCTTGGAGGCCGTTTATGAAATTTCGGAGTGAGGTGAGTCTCCTTCCTATCCTTGTAAGAGGGAATCATCCCCATAGGTGAATTAATTGGATATTTGCTCCTATTTGTGGGGGCTACGTACGCACGAGGTGACGAGAGTCTGTGCGTGCTACTATTATGCTATTGTCCGGGTAGTCTAGGACCCAAAAAGCATGCTATACTTGGATTAATTGCAAGTTTATTGACGGCTTGAATTGCTTAAATCACCTTGGATTCGTAAATGAATTTAAAAAGGGATTAAACGTTGTTTTCTCGAATTGTTAAAAGAGGATTTGTTTTATTTGGATAATGTCCCCCGATAATTCTTGATTGATTGTTTGAGCATGTATCTCTACGTGTACCTGCGTCGCATGCATGATTCGCAAGCAGGGTATGTGTTTATTTTATGTTGAGCGCGTCGCAGGTTAGTTCGTGAGCGGGGTAATAGATGCATCTATAGGCGCGCCGTCGACCCTCGGCAAGTGCACATTCTATTTCTGTTGGAGCGGGCTGTCGACCTCGGCATGATTTGCGCATGATTTATTGTCGCTTGAAATTTTTAAATGTGAAATTGCCCTTCGTGGCTTAATATAAATTGATAAGATAATGAAAAGTAAACCTTGAAAATCCTTTATTATTTGTTGAAGGTGTTTTGCCTGTTTTCCGGCTTGTGAGTTAGAACTGCTATATAAAATCCCCGATTTCCTCACACTTTTAGTATACTATTATTGGACCTCTAGTAAGTATTGAAGTCGACCTCTCGTCTCTACTTCTTCGAGATTAGACGGGATACTTGCTGAGTACACGTTGTTTTCGTACTCATACTACACTTGCTGTGCATTTTTGTTGCACAGGTTTATGTGAGGCTAGTGGCTTAGTGGCATAGCGGCATGGTTGACACGGAGACTAGGTGAGCTGTATTCCCTCGAGGCGACCCGCAGCTAGTATAGTCTCCTTCAGAATTTTATTTATTTCCTATCCAATTGTATTACGGACAGTCGTTGTGCTTTATTCGATTTTTNCGATCAGGATGTGTATATTTGGCAGTGAGAAGTCGTCCTTAGGACTTAGCTCTGTTTAAATCTCGGTAGTCAACACATACTCTGACTTTCCATCTTTCCTTGAAACTAAGTTCAATGTTGGCTTACCAGGTTGGGTATTCAACCACCCTCGAGAACTTTGGCTTTGATCTGCTTAGTAACTTCCTCCTTGATTTCAGGCTCACATCTGGGTTTGAATTTTCTGAGTTTCTGCTTTACTGGCAGACATATTGGATATGTGGGCAACTTGTGAGCTACTATGGACGTGCTCAGACCGGTCGTGTCATCATATGACCATGCGGATATATCCTCATATTCCTTTAAGAAACAGACGTACTCCTCTTTCTCTGGCGGTGATAAGTGAATTCTTATGCGAGTCTCCTTGACGATTTCGGCGTCTCCCAAATTTACTGCTTCATTTTCTTCATGGTTGGACTTAGGCTTATTCTCAAAATTTTCAACCTCTCTGACAACCTCCCCAGGTATTTCATCTTCTTCCTCCGAGTCACTATCCTTATATTGCGTTGTCTCATTACATGTCACAGTCACCGGTTCATCAGGGATAGTAATAATAACGCTGTAGAATGAAAGGTGTGGAAGATAATAATGAATATTAAATAGCAATGCATTGATTAAAATTGAAAACATTCAAAACAAGTACGGCTCGATGAATCAAGTGCTTATTTGGAACAAGTGAGTCTTTAAAACAAAATCACTAAAAAGATCTTAGATTCCTAGCATGGCTATAGAAATAAAATTAGGTTGATTGCCAAGCTACCCAGGGACTCGGCGGGCCCGGGATGGTGTGGCAGTCCAGTTCCTGAGAACAACTCCCTTCTCCACAGTCTGAATGGTGAGGACTTCTTCTTCCTCCTCCTCAATTATTGCATTGCAATTCATGTCCTCATCTTCTAGGAACAGATTTCTCAGCCCAGCTAATGCTTCTTCTTCTGCAGTTCCCCATTTTGTATCAGCCTAGTGAAAAGTCTGACCCAAATGTGGCACTTGTTGCTTGAGAGGGTAATAAGGTCCACGCCATGGAGGCGACCAATCATCATACTCCTGCCATGTATACTGGTATCCTAGCGTGAAGGTTGTACCATGACGTTTTAGCTGTATTGGTTTGGTAATGCCCTGGAGATTCTTCCCAAGCTCTTTGCCGGGTTCATACCCAGACCACGCTAGTATGCTTTCTATTTTGTTACTCCACCATTTGTCTTTCTCAACGGCATTGACACGTTTGATGTGATGATAAGTTTCCCCTCCTAGCCATCTTCTGTTCTCTATAACTGGGATGGTTTGACTGGTGTAAATGGGGTTACTCCTGTCTTCGTGAATGATCACCTCCTGACGGTTCTATTCGAATTTCAAGGCCTGGTGTAGTGTGGAAGCCACAGCCCCCGCGGCATGTATCCAAGGTCGACCCAACAGAAGATTGTATGAAGCTGATATGTCCAGCACTTGGAATTTAATGTCGAACCAAGTTGGTCCCATTTGCAGGCAAAGATTAATTTTCCCGATGGTTGTCCTTTGGGACCCATCAAATGCCTTTACATTCATGGTCCCTTCTCGTATCTCGTATAGGACTTTGCCCAATATCTTCAGTGTTATTAGTGGGAAAATATTGAGACTGGATCCTCCATCAATCAGGACGCATTGCACTGTGATATGCAGTGCCCTATTGTGATTCAGGCCCTCGGGCGGCAACTCATCCTCGTGGAAAGTGATTTTGTGACTTTCCAATACCTGTCCCACCATGTTAGCCATCTCTCCACTTCTGATGTTATTGGGCACATACGCTTCGTTCAATACTTTCATCAGAGCGTTCCTGTGTGCTTCTGAGTTCTGTAGGAGCGACAGGATGGATATTTGAGCAGGAGTCTTGTTCAGATGATCGATGACGGAATACTCCCTTGCTTGTACTTTCCTCTAGAGGTCATATGGACATGTTTCAATAACGGGAGGTCTGTTAGAGGCCTGTTTACTGGGCTCTCCCAAATGCTCGGGTGTGTAGACCCTTCCAGTCCTAGTCATCCCTTGTGCAGCACCAGATTCCCCTATCTTGGTTTTTCCTTTTTTTCTAGCTTCGGCCACATAATCCTATGTACGGCCTCGGTCCTATAAGGCGGTGTGGTTGATACTGTCACTATAAATGGTGTGTCTACTTTCACCTCAAATTGAATAGGTATAACTGCAGGGGGTGCTACCTCAATTTCAAATGGGATTGATGCAGTTACCTCGACCTCCACTAGCGGCTGTACCTGTACTATAATGGGATTGAGAGTGACTGCGGGTTTTTTAGGGTCGTCACCTTCTTTGATAAGTCCGATTGATCCCTCCGGATCCCATTCTTTATCCATCTCTATCATATTGACACCCTCACCCCTGTGATCTGGGAGGGTGTTATTGCGGACATTAGGCATGACCTCCTTTGCCTGGATGATCTTGTTGTCAATCAAAGTCTGGATTTTATCCTTCAACGTGCAGCATTCGTCAATGGTGTGCCCTTTCATGCCCGAATGGTATGCATAAGTTTTGTTTAGGTTGACCCATTGAGATGGGTTCGCCACTGCTACAACAGGAATATGAGTGACGTAACCAGCAGCCTTCAACCTTTCATACAACTGGTCGATGGTTTCAGCAATATCGGTGTATTATCTGGGTGGTTTGCGATCAAAGTTAGGTCGTGGTCTTGGGTAGTTTTGACGAGTTAGAGGTGACTGGAAATGAGAGGGTTGGGAATTGTAGGTGTGACAGGCGGTGATTGGTTGGGACTATTTGGGGGACGAGGGTTGATGTGGAGATGACGGTTGATAGGTGGGTGGAGGTGCTTGATATGTGGGTGGAGGCGCTTGATATGCAAGTGGAGAGGTTCGGTATACGAATGGAGTTTTGGGCCCCACGTCATTCTTCTTAGATATACCCCCTGATTGCAGTGCTTTATTAGTGGCCTGTAATGTCTCAAAGTTTGTTACCATTCCGCTCTTGATGCCTTCTTCGATCCTTTCACCAAGTTTGGTGATATCAGAGAACTTACGGTTTTCAATAACCATCAACCTTTGATAGTACTGCGGATCCTGTGCTCTGACTTGTTCATCTGTCCCTTATTGTCGCGCCCCCTTTTTTCCCCCTTCTTCCCCTTCTATCGGAGAGGAGTACGGGTTTCGACATTCATGGGGTGTAAAGACTCATTTCCTATTGGGAATTGGGTATTTTGAAGAGTCGCTACCTAACGATTTTTAAGGTGCGTTATGGAACCTATAGGGTTCAACTACAATCTAAGCATGCTTGTGAATGAAAAAGAGTTATAATCTAAGCATGCTTGTGAATAAAAAAGGGGTCCTAAGTTTGTGATATGGATCACAGCAAAGCAATACCCGGTTATCACTCCTCAAACGAGGGGCTACACATGGTATTAGCGCACCGGTCATCATATCCATATCTACCCTTCCCACCCCGTGAAGGTATTAAAGCGAGGATTGGTCTCGACCTCTATTGCATGTTGTTACCCATCCCATTCCTATCAGTCCCGGAGGAATTTAGGACTACTATTCCTATAAGAAGGAGGTTCGAAGCTGACTCTTAGGCTTAAAGGTAAAATGCTAAGGCGACATACAAAACAAGTAGAACTGCATTTATAGGGGAAACATATAAACAATTAAAAGGCTCATGTATACCTCCGCAAATAATGCATATAAGCAGCATGACTTAAATACAGTTAAGGTCTGAATTTTAAATCCTAAAGCAGTGTGTTTGAGTCAGAACCAGATTCATTATATAACTCAGAAAAGAAGTCTGAATCATGCCTGTCTGCTGGTTGTAGCAGTTGATAATTAAACAGAGGCAGTTCCAATTTTATTTAAGTAATTACCTAAGGCTTGCCTAGGTGTGAACAAGATTCAGTAGTTATTCAGGATTACTGACAGTTGGAGACTATTGTTATTACCTAAACATGTTGTTCTAGGTGTTCAACACATAAAAATTATGGCCAATTAGTTGTAAAGACTAAATGAAATTTTTTTATTCCTTTTCATGCATTCGTAATTAGCCTAAGTGTGCTTAAGCAAATATAAGTGAGATCCTAAAGACATGGTATTTAAATGAAAAGTGGTGCAGAATGATGTATATATGCAGAATCCTAAACAGGATTTCTATACGCAAAAATATTACAGTTACTAGGGCATGCAGAGATGATAAATTTGTTAATATTGTTTAGCCTAAAACAGGATCTCTAGGTGTACATGGCAGTAGGAACATGATTGCAGAAATACCGGTTATTAATACATTTAACGCAGGAATTGCTAAGTGGTATGATAGTGAAATGGACATGCTGAAAAATGATAAGTGTAAATCCTAAGGAACAAGATCTCTAATGCATGAAATGAGTCCTAAGCATGGATTCTATTGCGCAAGTAGGAATGGAAACCTAGTAACATGCTTTCTACCCTTTTAATAGCTAAAACAGCATATTCCCCATCCCTTTTCACTAGCCAACCCCATAATGTTTACAAATTATTACAGACCAAATGATTGAATTACAAAAGAAGTGCAGAATAAAAAATTACAACCATAGAAGCCTGATCTTGACTTCCTCTATGCTTTATGTAATTAATCACTTCAATGCCAACATTATTCCAAAGCCTTTCTCATATCTGGGTGTGTCAGAGTTCCCTAAGGACCTCAAGGGGTCCTGGGCAGTGCTCACACCCAGATTTGCATAACCAAACAGAATGAGTGCAGTGTGGAAGGGCCAACTCTTATGTGTCCAAGTTCAGAGGGAGCTCAAGGGTCCCAAGGCAAGGCTCACACAAGAGAGGCATAACCTAGATTCTAAGAATATAGTGAAAGTGCAGAACACATGTTGAAAGAGATTTATTTAAAGAAGCTGTACTAACAGTCCATTTTGAAAGCAATTAGTGACAGAGGTGATTGAAACAGTTGTAAATGAAACTCAAATTCCCAAGATGAGATCACACACAGAATCACAGTCATACAAAGTGGTCAAGGGGTTTGGGACACACATACATCTGACTGTGAACACATAACCCCATTAAGGGTCTTAGGACTAGTTGGACATGCACAACAATGGCTGAAACTGGCATGATCACAGCCTAGTCAGAAAGAGCATAATCACATTGAGGGAAAAGGGACTTAGGATAGCAAGTTCATAGTAAGTGACAAACATAAGGGAGTGCATTAATCTAGAGGGAAATGGGATATTACAGCATGCTTGTAATGTAACTTATTCTGAACTCAATTGTTCGTCTGTTTGAAAGAAGAGAGGGTTGGGTATTTATAGTTTTGAAAATGGGTGAAGAATAAGGTAACAAGTAAAGTTTCAACTCAAACATGGAAATAACCAATCAGAATCAATTAACACAAGTACTTCCTTTTAATCAGGGAATCACAGCTTGAACGGATATTAACGGAGTCAAATAAAGGAAGGAAATCAGTTTGGGACAGATTAATTCTTGCCATATAAGGGGGTAGTAAATGTATAAGGTAAATATTTAAGTCTAAGTACAAAATATGCTTAGGGGAAAGGATTCAAGGTAAAAATATCATAGTACTGAAAGGAAGGGAATCAATCAATTTAAACAAAATGAGTAAAAATTAGGGTTTATAAGGGAACCCTTTGCAATCAGTCGTATCATTGAGGAAATCAAGATCAATCAAGAAAGAATCATGACTCTGCTTTTCAACATATATATAGCAAGGGATGGACAGGCATACTAGACATGCAGGGTCAAACATATTGTCAAAGAGGAGCATTTTAAACATACAGCAGTAGCGGTAGTAAGTTAGGATTCAGTAGTAAAGAAACCTACTCGAAGCATAGTAGGCAACAAGGTCAAGTAGTCATGGATCATACGTAGAGACAAAGTGCAGAAATTAGTCTTAACAGGTAAAGAAAGTCAGAAACAAATAAAGAACTCATAGTAATAAGTGAGGAAAACCCTTTTAAGAAATTAGGGTTTATGCCATAGTCAAGTTAAAAATGGTAAGAAATCAGAACCAGGAAAGTCAAGCAAGAAAATGATTCAAACACAAAGGACTCAATCAAAACACACATTCATACAAACAAACAAAAAACAGCTTCAGAACTCGGTTAAAACCCAAAAGTACCTAGGGTTTCAACACGATGAAACAGATAGAAGAAAAACATAAGCACATCGTTTAAACATAGTAAAAAAACATGAAAAATCGGAGAAGAGGTCTTTAAGAAGAGTTTTAAGAAACCCTAATTTGAAAATGAAGAGTCACTTTGAAAGGAAATCGAAAAACCTTTTGGAAAACATCAAGAAGTTCATAAGGTGCACAGATCTATGGCAAAACTAAAAGAAAATCGAAATTCTCTTAACGCTAGGGTTTCAAAGAACCCAGAGAAAGTGAGAAAGACTTTGAAAAGTTACCGATCTAGCCAGAAAAGTCAAGGATCTGACTTGAACAGCCATGGATGGCCGGAAAAGACCAGAGATCGAAGTTGAGCAGAGATTGGACCAGATCCCTTCGAGATCTGTCCATGGAACCACGAAAATAGGTAACCAGCAGACATATGAGACGAGTACACGCCTCCAATCACCATGGGAGTCCATGGATTAGGTGGGGATTGAAAGGAATTAGGGTAGATTTGGGTGGCGGCTGTCACACCTCCTTTTTACACACCCGAAGGTGGCACAAGGGAGTTCTTCCACTTTAAGTGACATTATTCTAAATGGGATTGTTTTATTTATTTTTTATCAGAGTCGCCACTTGGGATAGTTTGTTTTCTGGTGTCCCAAGTCACCGGTTTATTTTAAATCCCAAATCGAGGAAATTTCGACTTTCCTTTTGAAGTCTGCGAGCCAGAAATTCTGAATAAGGAATTATGTTAACCCGAGGGAAGGTGTTAGGCACCCCCGGATTCCGTGGTTCTAGCACGGTCGCTCAAACTATTATAATTGGCCTATTATCTTATTTTAATACATGTTTTAACCTATGGTTCAATTTTAACTTTATAATCGCTTTTATTTAATTATTTTTTAGGAAAGATTGAACGTCATCTAAAACACGGCTTGAACCATGTCACATAAATGCACCCGCGGTCCACGACACATTTTATCTAGCGTTGTTGAGATTTGGATTTGGGTCACATAAATGCACACCCGAGTTTAGGAAAGTAATTTAAATTAATGCGCCTAAAGCAACTACGCATTCACAAATTTTGCGAGGGCCATGGAAAATTCAACTAAATAGCACACCCCGATTTCTAAGGATTCAAAATTAATTAAATGAGAGCCATGCATTTTTAGATTTTATTTGGCACAGCACACCTCGATTCCAACTTTTAAAGGAAAACTTGAACTAAATTTCGGAGGGCCATAAACTACGTCATGCCTAATATAGCACGCCTCCAATCTACTTTTAAAAGCCTAACTAATTAATTAAGAAAAGGTTTAGGGGAAATATAATTATTCTAAACTAGAACCCAAACTTAATTCATTTAAGCAAACGGACTACCATTAAACGAAAACCGGTCCATTTCAAAGCCTAGGCCTGAAGTGAAGCCCAATAGCCTATCGAAGCTGCAAGGCTACCAAGTCCCTGATTTCTCGCAGCTTAAATTAAGCCTAAAGGAAACCCAACTTCTGAAGGTAGGCCACTGTCACAAAGCTGGGACTCAGGATCGAGTCCCTTTATTAACACAAAACAACATTCACTTGTATCTGGAACTAAAAGCTGACTCCATATCAATAATTAACCAAGTAAAGCAAACAAGGTAAAAGGGTGAAACACCACCAAGCCATGACACCATTTCTAAAGAGAATCAATTCTCGAATTCAACTACCCTAATGACACCAATTGCACAATATGCCATTTCTAACTTAAAAGCACAAACCTACTGAAGACTAAAACAGGATAATATGATTTAAGATTAAAGAACTCAGGGATCCCAGAGAGATTGACACTATACCATCATGATCTTAAATAACAATTTCAGTAACTTAAAATCCAAACAAACCTATAGGATCGTATACTGACTTGGAAGCCATTCACTCTATACTTCATGAAATAGAATACTACATGATCTGACAAATAGCATAACTCAAAACTGGATAAA
>NC_031998.1:33194651-33201918 GCF_001879085.1 Nicotiana attenuata | reverse complement strand
CATTTAGATCAAATGGCTAAAACCCATGATTTGTCCAACATTACAAAATGCACCTAGAACTAAACAGAAGTTTCAAGTCTATTAGGAGACTTAAAACCCTGGCATGTTACTTATTGAATCCCAACTTTGCAACCACACTCTCAGATGACACTAATTTATCTTTAAAGCATATTAAAGGCATGGGGAAGCTGAAAATAACATGTATAACTTTAAATTCATTACAGAAATGCTACAGAAATAGAAGAAACAAAGAGGCAAGATTCAACACAATTTCATGTTTAGTCAAGTTTGCACTCGAAGAGGCATGTTTATAATCACTTGCCATCCATAGTTCACAGAAATACTTGGAAATTGAAAGGAAAAAGAAGTGAGGAAGCAGTAGACAGCAGCAGAACAAAACCCAGCAATAGCAATGAAACAGTAAACCTCACAGCAGCTCAAAACCAATTTTTAAAACCCCAAAATCAAACCATCTTCACCCAGGTGCAGAATTTGAGATTTTCAGAGATTCTAACTAATGAAGAGAACCAGAAGATCAACACTAAACAGAATTTTTGAGAGATTTTCAACAAAGAAAATGTAAGGAAATCAGTGTTGTTTCTAAAGTTTCAACCGTTTCAGTTTTGCAGAATTTTTATCTCTGATTTTTCTGACTTGAACCTCAAGTAAGGATGCCTTTATAGGCAAAGTTTTAGGGCTGCCTAAAAGAATTCAATTTTGCACTTGAAACCTTTTTCAGTTTTGGTTTTTGCTCACATACCCTCAACTTAAAATTCACATTTTCAGTTAAGTCCTAAGGACAGCTTCCTGGAAGCTTCCTTCAGTCAGTTACAAGAGATTCTCTACCTAGATTTCCTAATTTACCCTTCAATACCCCTGTTATTACCCCTTGAAACCAGACCAGATGTGGGTCATGGGTCAAATTGGCCCAATAGCTAAACTAGAGGTGGGCTCAATTCTGAACCATTGATCTAAATCAACCCCTTGGGGTGAGATTTGAAATGGCTTCAAAGCCCAGACAACAAAATGATCTAAATCAAATCAGTCAACAAATAAAGGGCAAACACTTAAATGATTTCGAGAACTAAAATCTACACTAATCGACTAGTTACTAAACACAAAGCTGGAAATTAACTAAGTTATCCAAATAAACCTAATTAAATTAACTAGGTGACTAAACGAGAGATGAAATCAGAACATGAATCATGCTATGAACAAAAGAACTAAACAGACCAAGCAAAAATCAGAGAACAGAACTTGGAAAAGAAAACTGAAAAGGAACACATTACTCAATCTTGGCTAGATTCAGTTGAATTAACCAAAGAGAAAAAGAAGAAATGAAGAGGAAAGAAAGCTGAAAGAATGCAAGAACGAACAAAAGAAAAGAAGGAACTCACCGACCAAGGCTCGAACTCGCGATTGATATTCCGATTTAATCCCCAAATAACGTCAATCGCTTGTTCTTTGTCAAGAACAAGCAAACAATGTTATTTTGAGACAAACCCGACCCTGAATAACTAGGAAAACTTGGGGGAACAGCCTTGCATGTATGAATTTGGCTTTGGGCCTTCAATCTTTGATTTAAGATTCGAGAAGCTCCATGGGGATTCGAGGGAAAATACTTGGAGAATGGGAGAGGGGAGGCTGTGAGGGTTCCATGGTGTTATTTTGAGGTGGTTTGGAGGTAGCGCCGCCACCGGAGGGGATGGGGATTTTAGGGTGGTGCTAGGGTTTGGGGGTAAAGTCTTTGATGAAGATGAAGAGTGGGGGAGACGCGTTTGGGAGGGGTAGGCAGTTTTCGGACAGTTAAATAGTTAAGGGAAGTTAGTTCTGGTCCGTTAGATTAAGCGAAATCAATGGCTCAGATGACGGGATGCCAAAACGGCATCGTTTGGTTCATGTGGGGATCGGACCGGGTTGGGGCGGATCTAGGCTGGCTTTTGGACGGGTTTTGGGCCTGTTTGGTCAAGTTTGGAACGGGTAAGGGGAAATTTAATTGGGCCTGGGAAAAATTAAATGGAGATGGCCCAAAAATCTGCTTCCCTCTTTTGTTTTCCTTTTTCGTTCCCTTTTTTTTCTAGTTTCTTTTAAATTAAAATTAAAAAATAAAACCTAAACTAATTCCTAAATCAAATTATCCTACCTCATTAAATTAATTAACTCTAACTAATAATTAACATAATTAATTAAAAACCCAAATTTAAAGAAAACTACCAAAATTTCGAAATTAAACAATAAAATCCAAAATTGGTTATTTTTTGGTGATTTTCCAATTTTTATGAAATACTAATTTACTAATTAATCTAAAAATATAAAATTAAATCCTAAATGCAAATGCAACATATTTTTTGTATTTTTTATGAATTAAATAAAGTTAAACATGCACACAAAAATGCAAACAATCAGGAAAATTCTACAATAATTTCTAAAATGACAAATACTTAAAAGGAAAAAATCTAATTTTTGGAATTCTGTAGGAGTACTTCATGTGAGGGAAAATCACGTGCTCACAAACCTTATCTTTTTCGAATATGTGTTGACAATATGATCCGAAGGTGTGTCCCCGAGATAGAACAATCTTCTGTTTTGCAGGAATGTCACGCATCGGCGTATGGATGGTATTTTGGAGGAGTCAGGACAGCCGCAAAAGTGCTAGAGGCCGGGTTCTTCTGGCCAATAGTGTTTAAGGATGCACATCAATGGGTGAAGGGCTGTAATGAATGTCTGCGAACCGGGAACATTTCCCGTCGCCATGAGATGCCCCTGAACCCAATTCAAGAGGTTGAAGTGTTCGATGTCTGGGGGATTGACTTCATGGGCCCCTTCGTCAGCTCCTTTGGCAATAAGTACATACTTGTTGCTGTCGATTACGTATCCAAATAGGTAGAAGCTGCATCATTTCCCACTAATGTGTAAGAGTGGTAGTGGGGTTTTTGAAGAAGGACATATTCACCCGTTTTGGGACCCCGAGAGCTATTATCAGTGACGGAGGCACCCTTCTGTAATCGAGCCTTTGAGAAGTTGCTAGCGAAGTATGATGTGCACCACAATGTGGCAACACCGTATCATCCGCAGACCAGTGGACAGGTGGAAGTGTCTAATAGAGAGATAAAGAGTGTATTGATCAAGACGGTAAACGCCATAAGAACTGATTGGGCGAAAAAGCTAGATGATGCACTCTGGGCTTATAGAACTGCTTTTAAAACACCAATTGGTATGTCACCATATAAGTTGGTATTCGGGAAGGCCTGCCACTTACCAGTGGAACTTGAACATAAAGCTTGGTGGGGATTGAAACAGCTGAACCTAGATATTGAGGCTGTAGGCACAACAAGAATCATTGAATTGCATGAGCTTGACGAGTTCCGATATCTGACTTTTGAGAGCACAAGGTTGTACAAGGAAAGAATGAAGAGGTTGCACGTCCAGAACATTGTTGAGCGACATTTCAACCCCGGGGACAAGGTATTGCTTTATAATTCAATATTAAGGCTATTCCCGGGTAAGCTCAAGTCACGATGGTCTGGTCCATTTCGAGTGGTCGAAGTATTCCCTTCAGGAGCTGTAGAGATTGCCTCAGAGAAAGACTCTCACACGTTTAGAGTCAATGGGCAGAGATTGAAACTATATGTAGGCATGAATGAACCAAAAGAAGTGACAGAGATCCACCTGATAGAACCTCAGAGGTCAAGCGAACCGTAAATACGCGTATCTGCGTCGTGCCGCGACGTTAAATCAGGCGCTGTATGGGAGGCAACCCATGAATGTTGTTGTTTGTGTTTTCTTATGTAACCTTCAAAAAAAAATAGCAGCGCACCGCGACCGCGACTCGACCACGGTGAAGGACGAGTATTCTTCAATCTCTACCCCCCCCTCCCCCGCCTCCCCCTCTCACTTTCCTAATTCCTTTCTCTCTCTAACCCTAAACCAACGCTCCCCTCCTCTCTTCTTCTTCACTTTTCTCCCATTCACTCTCATCTCCCAGTCTCACTCAGCCTCCATTCCTCTCACTCTCTACTCATCGCAGGTATGGCATGCTTTTCTCTCTCTTTTCGTGTATTTTGTTTTAGTTTTATGTTAGTTCCATGTTGTAATTGTGTAGTAGTTCTAGTAGATTTTTGTTTTTTTCTTTTGATTTTCGTTTTTGTTGATTGCTTGTTAATGGGTGATGTGCACAATGTTGTAGAGTGGTGTGTGCACCATGTTGTAGAGAAGTGTATGCTTGTAGGTGTTAGATTAATTATTGTGGGGTGAAATGGTGAAGTACAAATTGTTGATTTGGGGGATGAATTGATGTATCCATAAGGGCTAAATGTGTTAGGATAGTGCCTTGCTCACAAGGTGTTTGTGGAATTGCCCCAATGGTGTTCTATGGTCTAATGTGGCCTTGGTAGTGGTGAAGTCTGAGTAACCACCCAAGGTTCGCGCAACTCAACCCCCCACTGATAAGAGCCCCTGTTTGTTTGGAAGGTACAATGCATCCATCTAGGAAGAGACGCGCTACATGGTCATCTGCTAGTGGACTGGGCAGCTCTTCTAGAGCTAGGGGTCAAGCTAGTGCAGCCCAGTTTGACTGCGCTAGGTTTGTCTCCAAGCCAGCTGAGGACCGGTATAATGCTAAGGCGGCCAAGAAACTGCTACCGAAAGTGCATATTGATGGACAACCTTGCAGGCAGAATGCCCAAATATATTCAATGAGTTGAGGAGGTGTCAGCTGGACATCTTCTTTGACGAACCAGAGGAGGTGAACGTACATATGGTTAGGAAATTCTATGCTAACTGCCCGGAGCATGTCAATGGGGTGGTTACAGTGCGCAACACCCGTGTAGATGCATCACTTGAGGCCATCCGATGAGTGTACCGGCTGCCAGTTTTCATGGGGGAATCAGACAATTATCTTGCTTATCGCCAACCAAATATCTATTGGGCACGGATTCTTGAGACAATATGTGTGCCAGACAGAGAGTACATATGGATAAAGCACCGAATTACACTTAACTCTCAGTCTCTCAATTGGGAGTCTAAGTGTTGACTCACCATTATCAATAGTCGGCTGCTGCCTTCCAGCAACACTACTGATGTCAATCAACCACGAGCAGCAGTTATCTACTATTTTATGACCCACCGGAATTTTGATGTCGCCAAGCTCCTCCATGATGAGATGTTCGTTTGCTCACCTGAAATACTCAAAGGTTTTTACTTCCCTTATCTAGTTACCAAGCTGTGCTGTGCTGCTAGGGTCCCTGAAAACCTCATAGTTGATGGGAAACTGCCTGTGAAAGCCCCATTCCGGGCTAGCAAGATAATAGTAGGGAGAGAGCCGGTAGTGATAGTTGATGATGATGAGGAAGCTGATGAGGCTGCTGAGGACACTGCTGTCCCACCACCACCGAGAGATGATGAGGCAGGCCCATCACTGGCCCACTGAAGTACCCGCCTGACTGCCCTCGAGCAAGAAATGGCTGGACTCCGCACTTCTATCACTGACCTGGGCACCCGATTGACAATTTGACCACCCAGCAGGCCAAGTCGGAGAAAAAGATTATGGGATGGCTTCGAGCGCTAGGACGAGCATGTCTCCTCGATCCTGGCATCGTCTCTGATCAGGATTGAGCTTCAGGTAAGTCCCATTACCTTACTCTGCTTTATATTTGTTGACATGGGGACATGCCAAATTTTTAAGTGTAAGGTGGGGGATGGCTGTTATTGTAAAAAGATTGTATAACTTTGTATAATGTTGCTTTTTTTTTGATTGTTTGGTATTTTAGGGTCATGTTAGTTAACTTCGACTTGGCCCGAAGACGGACACCTTTCGACAGGTCTCTTGAGGGACATTAGTCGAACAAAAAAAAAGATTTTTTATTTTAGGTAGTGTAGTAACTCCCCCTTGATTTTTCTTTGGGCCACGGTACTTTTCCAAGGGTTTAGCTTGAACCGGGTGTAGGTAGTTTTTTTTTTGTTTTTATTGTTTTTAGTTTTTAGTTAGTATTGATGGGCTGCGAGCTGAAATAGAAAGAGAAACCCTTGGCGTTAATACACCTGAACACAGTAGACACTAGAGTGTAATGCTTAGTCTCAGTGGTTGACTCTTGCTAAAGTGCCTTAAATTTGTATGTTTGTATCTGACTTGAACACTCAAAAGAGAGTGTCTTGATAAACCAATCTGGAGTGAGTCATGTATCATGTGTGTGTGAGTTGTACTGTATTCTATGTTTTACATTTGATGCCTAGAACTTGCCCTGTGTGTTTGCAAAGCAAAATAGTAGCTTCATTCAGTCTTGGAAGTGATATAGGCATTTCTTTGTTAAGCCAGATATGTAAAGTAGACCCACCTAAATGTAATATATCGTAGTTAACCCCGTTGAGCCTATAAGTCTGTTTCTTTGGCAACCACATTGTGAACCTTACCCAATTGTTTGAATAGCCATTTGTTTGAACCCTTTTTACCTCCCATGAGCACTTGAATGGCCTTGAAATATGTAAAAGTTAAAGTGTGGGGTGGTGGTCTGGTTTTGACTGGAACCAATGAAATAGAGGAAAGGTGCAGTTTTTGGAAAAGTAAAAGAAGAAGCACTACTTAAAAGAAAAAAAAGGAGAATGAATAAATGTAGTAGTTGATAAGTGGTGGCTTGATATAAATGCACCTAAAGGAATGGGACGTTATAAATAAAAATGTGGTGGAACGTCTGGTTGACATTAGTATGATTTTGGAGGTTAATGTGAGTGTATTAAAAGTGCTTAGGGAGGTTAGTCACTATATCCAAATATATCATACCCATCCCTTAGCCTACATTACAACCAAGTGAAGTCCTAATTTATCTTAGACTGAATAGGCTCGATTAGTAGAGTAGTACACTACGGGCAAGCCTATGGTGCATATTTTTGGCATGTGAATGTTCTTTTTGAGAGTGAGCGAAATTTCGTCTATCTGAGTTCCTAATTGTTCTTAATAATATTGTTTGTGGAACTACTCTCTTGTGTTACGTGAGAGCATGTGATTCACGAAGGAAAGGTAAGTCTTGGCCTCTGTATAGAGTAGTTTGAATAAGTATGAATATTGCACGGCACGTGAGATTCGACTTTTGAGGCAAAGGTTGTTCACTACTAGGTGCAACATTGGTGAATTGTTCTTGGAGTGATACGTTAAGGGAAAAAGCTTCGGGAAGAAACTTTGATAGAGTATGGTGGATTGCTCGAGGACTAGCAATGATTTAAGTGTGGGGTGTTGATAATAGGATATATAGACGATATTTACACCCTAAATGTA
>NC_031998.1:33145811-33193779 GCF_001879085.1 Nicotiana attenuata | reverse complement strand
ACTACCGAGATCTCAACCGGGCCAGTCCGAAAGATGACTTTCCTTTACCAAACATACACATCCTGATCGACAATTGCGCCAAGCATGAATTGCAATCATTTGTGGATTGTTTCGCGGGTTACCACCAGATTTGGATGGATGAAGAAGATGCTGAGAAAATGGCTTTCATTACGCCGTGGGGAATGTACTGCTACAAGATGATGCCGTTTGGGTTAAAGAATGCAGGGGCTACCTACATGAGGGCTATGACCACCATTTTTCATGATATGATACACAAGGAGATCGAGGTGTACGTAGATGATGTTATCATCAAGTCCAAGAAGGCCACCGATCACATGGAAGATTTGAGAAAGCTTTTCAATAGGTTGCGAAGGTACAACCTGAAACTGAATCCCGCAAAGTGTGCATTTGGGGTTCCCGCTGGAAAATTACTTGGGTTTATTGTGAGTCGCCGAGGAATAGAGCTGGATCCATCAAAGGCCAAAGCTATTCAAGAATTGCCACCACCAAAGAATAAGAAGGACGTGATGAGTTTCTTGGGGAGACTCAACTACATCAGCCGATTCATAGCACAGTCTACAGATGCTAAAGAAGGATGCCACTACCAAATGGACTGATGACTGTCGATGCCCCTTTTTTCCTTAAAGGCGAAATCGGGTTTACGATATTTGGGCGGACAACTCTATCCCCTTTGGGAATTTGGTTTTTGGAGGTTGAAGAGTCGCCACCTAATGATTAAGTGCATTAGGACACTAAAAGGGTTTTTTGAGTTGGAAAACCAGAGTTTGGGTAAGGGCTTGAAATTATCTCGAGGGGAAGGTGTTAGGCACCCCTCAAGATCCACTAGTGTGGTTCCCGGCCATGTTATAATTGTGACTTCAAGTACAAGTAACAAATAAGCGAATAAAGGCTCAAGTATGACGGATTAAAATTTGCAGACAAGTTGAAGTTCGAAGAAAATAGAAAGGGCTCGAATTTTTTGAGGAAAAACAGCTTGAAAATTCTAAAAAAATGACAGAATAAACAAATAAAGGGAAGGGAGTCCTAGGTTTACAAATAATATGGATCACATCAATGCAATACCCAGTAATCACTCCTCCAAAGAGGGGCTACATGTGGTATTAGCGCACCGGTCATCATATCCATATCTACCCTTTCCCACCCCGTTTAGGTAGTAAAGCGCGGAATAGTATCGTTGCTTATTGCATGCTATTACCCGTCCCAATCCTATCGGTCCCGGAGGCATTTGGGACTACTAATCCTAAGGGGAGGGAGTTGGGCTTTTCAGAGTTTAAAAGGATAAAAGTCTAAGGCGACAAACAAAACACATAAGCAATTAAGGGGGGAACAAGTAGCAGTTAAAGGCTCAAACATGCCTCCTCATTCAAAGAAACAGATCGTTTAGCACGACTTACAAATACTGGTTAGGTCTTTAATTAAACTTAACGTAGGAAGGATGGCTGATTTAGCACATATTTTCAGATAAGAAGTCCGAATTAGACCTGCCTGCTGGTTGTAATTATTAAAGACTGGCAAAGTTGATTAATTACCTAAAGGTTTGCCTAGATGAGGCCTGCAATCGAAGTATCTAACATTTTCAGAAGGCATGCTGGTTTAAAGAAAGATTACTGATTTAAGAGACAAAAAAATCTGCAGGTATTTAAACGACATTCACTACTGATTTTAGACTTGTAAACGAGCTAGACGATTCAGATTCATTTAGTTATCCCTATAGGCATGCTTTCTAAGCGTGATTGATTTAGGACGTTTGTAAGAGTGTAGGGATCCTATAGGCATGGTAGCTAGAGTGCATTTGTTATTTTTTAAAACCTATAGATTGTCTGCCTAAGGTGTGTATGCAAAAGTGCAGAAAACTTATAGACATGATTTCTAATGCAAATGAATAGCTTACATGCAGGATTTCTATATGCAGTAATGAATAACTTATAGGCAGGATTTCTATGTGCAATAATGAACAACTTATAGACAGGACTTCTATATGCAACAATGAACAACTTATAGGCATGATATCTATATACAGATGAATGAACTTTGTAGGCATGATTTCTAGTGCAGTAATGAACAAATCGTGATTGCAGAAGTAGACCTAAAGCATGATATCTATATGCAGATGAATGAACTTTGTAGGCATGATTTCTAGTGCAGTAATGAACAAATCGTGATTGCAGAAGTAGACCTAAAGCATGGTATCTACCCCATATGCATAACATGAGAGTCCCTCCCCCGTTTTTTACTATACGCCCCGTAGTTATTACAAATTATTAAAACTGAATGATTCCAGGAAAAAAAATACATCAGAAGTTAAAATTCCAACCAAGGAGAGCCTAATTCAAACTCCTAGTCTGACATATGGAATAAACCAACTTCCATGGACCAGATTTTCCAAAGCCTTTCTCTTATTTGGGATGTGTCAAAGTTCCAAGGAGTTTCATGAACTCCAGGCAATGCTTACACCCCAAATATCATTATAGAAATATAGTGCAGTGTGGAAGGGCCAGCCCTCAAATGTCCAAGTTCAAAGGGAACTCAAGGTCCCAAGGCAAGGCTCATAGGAGGGCGGCAGAACTTAGAGACTAGGAGTAAATGTAAGTGCAATAGAGGTGAATTAGGGAGGGCGATGGCAGATTGGTGGTCATGCCCAGCAATTGGGATGTTGGCACACCCCTGACCAGCCTGTCAGCTTTAGAATTGGGGAGTTAAGACCTATTGAAGGTCAGGTTCAGCCCTGGACAGCAATTTGGATGTTGCCAAGCTATACCTTAACTCAGCACACATAGGGGAATGGGGTATGGGTATTCATACTAGAAACAAGATACAAGAAAGGAGCAGGCAAAGGGGCATACCCAGCAAGGAGACATACTGGCACACCTTCCAGCCTACTTAAGGGTTAGGGGGTCAAAAACCTAGGTCATGGACAACAATTCTTGCTGCCATGCCCTAAGTCCCCACTCACAAACACATAGGGGTAATGGGGTAGGGAGCAATTGTTCATAAGGAAGAGAAGCAGGCAATAGCATATAGGCGCTTTAACTCAGATGTTACACTTTACAAAGGATAGAAAGTAGACATGGATACAAGGACTGTAAATAAACACATTGGGGTGATACTGAAATTAATTTTAAGACATACCAGTTTCAAAGAAGCAAGTAAAGAGAAGCAGTGGTCTTGTAAAAGCCAAAATGCAGACAAGAAGCAAGAATGCTCTAAGTATAAGTTCATAAGAGAATTGTGATTGTGATTTTACGAGTGTGTGTGATTGTTCTCCCTCTTTTGTATTGTGTTAAGGAGTCATGTATTTATAGTGTAGAAAGCAGGCAGAAACAAGGCAAGAAATAATTTTGAAAGCTGATTGCTAATCAATTACGCGAAAATCTCCCTTAATTAAGGGATTCATATTCAAACAGGCATAACTAATTAAGGAAATAAATTAATCAAACTCTTTTCAAAGCAGTACAAGAGGGGTAAATACATAATAGTTATTTAAGGGCAGGGTTTTGACAGTACACGGTTGTATAAGTAAGGAAAGAGAATCAGTTAACACCCACGAAATCAGAAGTCCAAATACTTGGTGTGAGTGAACCCAGTCAGAAAAGGTGAAGAAAAGGTTTTACTTAAGGAAAATTAGTAACACTCAATTAACCCCAAAAAAAGGATTCTGATTCAATTATTAGTTGGAAAGCCTTTTGAAGAAAGGTTCAACACACACATATAAAAGAACTGTCATGCTAATTAGAAGGGTCTAGTATAGAAGAATTCAGAGTCATAAACAAAGAGGTTCAAATTCAGTACATAGGTTCAAAATGAGTTTGAGAGAGTCCAGGGCTCCAAATAGAACCCTAGTCCAAACACAAGACCAAACTCGCCAAAAACCCCAAATCCTAGGGTTTTCAACTCGAATCAGACACAGAGGAGAGAAGACAAATAACTGAACCAAGCTCAGAGGTCTCTTTCAGAGACTTATGAGAAAACGAACAGATACAATAGCAAGTTCGAAGCAACTGAGTGAAGAAGTTGGTTCGAAACATAGTGAGAGTAGAAGGAGCATGTTTTAAGAAAACTTGGAACTCAAACAAGTTCATGAGAGCAAAAGAGGTAGTATAGTACTTAAGAGAATAGTAGAAGAAACACGTTTAAAAGAACTCAAACAAAGGTCCAGTGAAAGGCAAACAAAGAATTAAAATTAGTAGAAAATTACAGTCGAAGAACACAGGGGGTATCGGAAAAAACCCAGCAAAAGAACACATAAGGAAACCTAGCAAGATAAACATGGGAGAGCATGATATAGAAACGTAGTAAAAGAAAGAACGGGGCACAGTAAAAGAACATGCAAACATAAGAACACAGTAGAAGATCATGCAAGGTAGAAAAAGAAAACATAAGAACATAGCATAGACAGATAAACATAAAGAGAAGAAAAAAAAGAGTCAGAAAAGATTTTGAAACTTTCAGAAACCCTAAATCGAAGAGGAGTAATTTTTGAAAGAAAAATCGGGGAAAACGTTTCAAAATTCCAGTAAAGCACAGATATAAAACCGATCTAAGAAAACAATTAGAGAAACCTCGAATAGCCAGGGTTTCAGAGGAACCCTAGAATGAGAAAGGCTTGGAAAAGGTCCGATCTTGGTCGGATGAGTTAGAACCAGGCTCGAGATGCTTTGGATATGCCGGAGCAAGGCCGGAAAGGCCATAGAACCTTGAATCGTCGGAGATCTGGGTGAAAACCTTCGAGGTCAGACCTCGAATCTTCAAGTGCCAAGTGTATAAGAGCAAAGGGGAGTGAGTTTTAAAGCCCCCATGGCCTGGGAGGCCATGGATTCCGGTGGGCTTAAGGTAGAAGACGGTGAGAGGGTGCTAGGATTAGGGGAAGGTTCGAGAGAGTTTGAGAGATGAGAGGATTCAAAGGCGGCTGCCTGGTTGAAAATGAGTTAGGGTTGGGGTGTTGGTAGATTATAAAGGAATTGAGGGATCGTGGCCGTTGATCATTTTGATCAACGGCCTATATTTAATGGGGAGCCGGGCGGGTTGAATTAATTGTATCAGGGGCGGGTAATTGGGGAATTGGGCCGGTCCAATTGAGGTTGAAATTGGGTTAATTGGGGGGCTAATTTTAGGCTAAAATTGAAATGGAATAGGGCTAGTATTTAAATAGCCATTTTTCCCTTTTTATTTTATAAAAATAAAAAAAATAGTAAAATGATTTCTGAAAACAAATTAAAGGTACTAAATTAATAAATAATATATAAATATTTAATTAAAAATACTGGAATCACTTTTATAATTATAAACGCAATTAATTCTTAAAATAGGCTAATATTGCAATTATATGCAATTTAGCTTTAAAAATACTAATAACTTGTAAAATGTGCAAAAAATACCTTAGCTATATTTTGGGATGAATATGAGAATAAAAAGTAAATTAATCACCAAAATGATAACTTTGGGGATAAGTATTGGATTTTTTCTTGATAAAATAGGGCAATAAATTGATTAAAAAATCTTTTGAAAATTAAGGAAAAATAAATAAACCCTGGGGCATGCTCATATATGCATACATATGCTATCTTCAAAAGTATTCTGCATATAAAAATACATAGGGAAAATTGGGTATCAACAGCTGCCCCTCTTTACCCGGTAAGGATGAAAGAGTTGTCGGGTAAAGATATGATGGCCAATTTTGACCGAAGGAAACGATTTGAAAGGTTTTGACCGAGCTCTGGCTCACGAGCTACCTACATATCCCTGGTCTTACAGGAATCAAGTCATATGTACTTCGGGATCCATTTGCCTTCTATTGCCTATGGAGATTTCGAGGGACGGACGCGATGTTCGGGTTGGGAAGGATGGTTGAAGTCTAGTAGGTTGCGGGAACTGGAGAGGGATCGCTCCTGCTGAGACGGCCGTTGATAGCCGGTGTACCTGCAAATGAGCAATACCAACATATATTGTACATAAATTTAAACGTGATGCAGGTTCCCGTTGGACCATGAATGTTGTCTTCGGACGGGTAGGATGACGTCCTCAGACAATGACGTCCTGGGCCATGAAGCGTATAATAGAGGATTCGCAGGTTATGAAATTATGTTCTCGGGCTATGAGAATGGTGCCTCCGAACCATGATGCCTTTGAATAATGATATGCAAAAGATAAAGAAGGGGTCCTCAGGCCATGGCATGGCGTTCTTGGGCTATGAAAATGGTGCCTCTGAATGATGACGCCTTTGGACAATTTGGCGATCTTTCAGCCCATGAAATGCAGGGTTTGGCGATCTTTCAGCCGATGCAAGACTTAAATGAAGTGGCGATATTTCAGCCGTGCAAAAATGTAAATACAAATGGCGATCTTTCAGCCGATACAGGATGAAGTGGCGATATTTAAGCCGATGCGGAATTTAAATAAAGGTGGCATTATTTCAGCCATGGAGAGATTTAATAAGATGGCGATATTTCAGCCAATGGTAAGTGTGAACTATAAGTGGCGATCTTTCAGCCGATGCGAGATTTAAATGAAGTGGCGATATTTCAGCCGGTGCGAGATTTAATAAAGGTTGGCGATCTTTCAGCCATGCAAGATTTAAATGAAGTGGCGATATTTCAGCCGGTGCGATATTTAATAAAGGTTGGCGATCTTTCAGCCATGCAAGATTTAAATGAAGTGGCGATATTTCAGCCGGTGCGATATTTAATAAAGGTTGGCGATCTTTCAGCCATGCAAGATTTAAATAAAGGTTGGCGATCTTTCAGCCATGCGTATGTAGGTAGAGCTTAACCTCGGAAGGCAGAATGGTAGCCTTATGCAATGCAGAGAAATGCAGATGGAGACAATGCTTAGTCTCGGAAGGCAGAAAGGTAGCCTTATGCAATGCAGCGAAATGCAGATGGAGACAATGCTTAGTCTCGGAAGGCAGAAAGGTAGCCTTATGCAATGCAGAGAAATGCAGATGGAGACAATGCTTAGTCTAGGTAGCCTTATGCAATGCAGCAGAAATGCAGATGGTGACAATGCTTAGTCTCGGAAGGCAGAAAGGTAGCCTTATGCAATGCAGCGAAATGCAGATGGAGACAATGCTTAGTCTCGGAAGGCAGAAAGGTAGCCTTATGCAATGCAGCAGATAAAGGTGAATAGTAACAAAAGCTCTTAGCTGATAGATGATAGCTGATAGTTGATTGCGTCGTTGTGGCTGTTGGGGGATGTCATGTGCGGATAGCACTTGTAAGTAAGCGGTGATTCTGAGAGTTGTATTCCTGAAAAAGAATGAGTATGTAATCGTATCTGATGATTTTATGTCTTGGGGTGCCTGCATTCAAAGAAAAATCGTGAGTTTTGTAAAGGGGGAAGGTTAGTTCGTCCTCCCATGGACTTCGCTACTCGGCTCTTGCTTTCATTGGGGGTAGCGTCGCCAAACAAAGCAATTTTGATAGTAGCCATGCATGATTTAGTAAAGAATACTACATACTTAAAAATGATTTTCTTTTAGATGAACCGACGACTGCGATGCGGTTCAAGACATTGCGACCTCTTTTGCTCTGGAATTTTGAGGGCCCTCCTCAAAATTCTGCCCCAGTCTACTGGTCTGGTCTTCCGATGGCTGCGTGCGATGACTGGCTGAAAATCAACTTCGGAATTTTGAGGGTCTTCCTCAAAATTCTGCCCCAGTTTCCAATACCGGGGGAAATGAAGATTTTATTGAATTGTGACCGAACCCATAAGGCTGCCTACGTATCCCCTCTTAAACGGGAATCAGGTCAGACGTAGTTCGAATTATATCATAAAGAAAATCATAAGTGCTACACATAGTATCGCTTGACAGCGTCTGAGTTGATTGGTTTTGGCCAGACTTCTCCATCCATTTCTGCAAGTATAAAGGCTCCTCTTGTCAGAACCCGATGAACCATGTATGGACCTTGCCAATTGGGAGAGAATTTCCCTTTGGCTTCATCTTAATGTGGAAAAATCTCCTTTAACACCAGCTGCCCCGGTGTGAACCATCTTGGTTTGACTCTCTTGTTGAAAGCTTTGGACATTCTGTTCTGATAAAGTTGACCATGACAAACTGCGTTCATTCTTTTTCCATCTATGAGGGCTAACAGCTCGTAGCGACTCTTTACCCATTCTGCGTCTTCAAGTCCCGCTTCCTGTATGATTCTTAAGGAAGGAATTTCTACTTCGGCGGGAATGACTGCCTCTGTACCATAAACCAGCATATAGGGGTTTGCCCCAGTTGATGTGCGGACTGTGGTTCGGTATCCCAATAAGGCAAATGATAACTTCTCATGCCACTGCTTATGCTTTTCTAACATCTTCCTTAGTATCTTTTTGATGTTCTTGTTGGACGCTTCTACGGCTCCATTCATCTGAGGTCTGTAGGCTGTAGAATTCTTGTGTTTGATTTTGAATGTTTCACACATGGCTTTCATCAAGTCACTGTTGAGATTGGAACCATTATCAGTGATGATCGACTCTGGGATGCCGAATCGACAAACGATGCAGTCGCGGACGAAATCTGCCACAACCTTCTTGGTTACTGCTTTATATGACACTGCTTCAACCCATTTAGTGAAATAATCAATGGCCACTAGAATGAACCTGTGCCCGTTTGACTCGACAGGTCCGATGACATCCATTCCCCAAGCGGGCGAACGGCCATGGCGAGCTTGTTGCAGTAAGCTCGTCTGGAGGCACTTTTATCATGTCTGCGTATATCTGACAGCGATGGCATTTTCGGACGTATTGGATGCAGTTTGTTTCCATAGTCATCCAAAAATATCCTGCTTGGAGTATTTTCTTTGCTAAGACAAAACCATTCATATGTGGACCGCAGGTCCCTGCATGAACTTCTTCTAATAACCTGGATGCTTCCTTTTCTTTGACACACCTTAGCAATCCCAAATCGGGAGTCCTCCTATACAGGATTCCTCCGCTGTGAAAGAAGTGATTGGATAACCTTCGCAGTGTGCGCTTTTGAGTAGCGTTTGCAAGTTCTGGATATTCCCCTGCTGTCAAATACCTTTTAATATCATGGAACCAAGGTTTTCCGTCTGCTTCTTCCTCGACATGAGCACAGTAAGCTGGCTGATCATGAATTTTCACCGGGATAGGATCGATGAAGTTCTTATCTGGATGCTGAATCATAGAGGATAAGGTGGCTAATGCGTCGGTGAACTCATTCTGGACTCTGGGAACATGCTGAAATTCTTTCTTTGTAAACCTCTTCCTCAACTCCTGTACATGATGCAGATAAGGGAGTATCTTGGAGTTTTTGGTCGCCCATTCTTCTCGGACCTGATGTATAAGCAGGTCTGAGTCCCCGATTACTAGCAACTTCTGAATGTTCATGTCAATGGCCAACTTGAGCCCTAAGATGCAGGCTTCATATTCGGCCATGTTGTTAGTGCACGGGAACTTGAGCTTGGCAGACACCGGATAATGCTGACCGGTTTCTGATAATAGGACTGCTCCTATGCCCACTCCTTTGAAATTTGCTACTCCGTCGAAAAACATCCTCCAATCATCATAGGATTCTGCAATATCTCCTCCTATGAAAGATACCTCTTCGTCAGGAAAATACGTCTTTAGAGGCTCGTATTCTCCGTCCACGGGATTTTCAGCAAGATGATCTGCTAGTGCTTGTCCTTTAATTGCCTTCTGAGTCACGTAAACAATGTCGAATTCACTCAACAGGATTTGCCACTTGGCTAGTTTGCCAGTGGGCATGGGCTTCTGAAAGATATATTTCAGCGGATCCATTCTTGATATGAGGTAAGTGGTATAGGCACAGAAATAATGCCTCAACTTTTGAGCTACCCAAGTCAAAGTATAACAGGTGCGTTCTAATAGAGAGTAACGGGCCTCGTATGAAGTGAACTTCTTGCTGAGGTAATAGATGGGTTGCTCCTTTCTCCCTGTTTCGTCGTGTTGCCCCAGAACACAACCGAATGCTCCATCCAATACTGCAAGGTAGAGCAACAGCGATCTGCCCGGTTCGGGCAGAACTAGAACTGGCGTCATTGATAGGTATTCCTTGATTCTATCGAAGGTTTCTGACAATCATCGGTCCATTTAGTAGTGGCATCTTTCTTCAACATCTTAAAGATGGGCTCAAAGATGACAGTGGATTGAGCTATGAACCGGCTGATGTAGTTGAGTCTCCCCAAGAAACTCATGACCTCTTTCTTATTCTTTGGTTGTGGCAATTCTTGAATGGACTTAACCTTTGATGAATCCAGCTCTATTCCTCGGCGACTCACGATGAACCCAAGTAACTTCCCAGCAGGAACCCCGAATGCGCACTTGGCGGGATTCAGTTTCAGATTGTACCTCCTCAGTCTGTTGAAGAATTTCCTCAAATCTTCCATGTGGTTGGTGGCTCTCTTGGATTTGATGATGACGTCATCTACATACACCTCGATCTCTTTGTGTATCATGTCATGGAAAATAGTAGTCATGGCCCTCATGTAGGTGGCCCCGGCATTCTTTAACCCGAACGGCATCATCTTGTAATAATACATCCCCCATGGCGTGATAAAAGCCGGTTTCTCAGCGTCTTCCTCATCCATCCATATTTGATGATACCCAGCAAAACAATCGACAAATGACTGCAGCTCGTGCTTGGCACAATTGTCAATCAGAATATGTATGTTTGGCAAGGGGAAGTCGTCTTTCGGACTGGCCCAGTTGAGGTCCCGGTAGTCGACACAGACTCTGACCTTCCCGTCCTTCTTCGGCACTGGCACAATGTTGGCTAACCATGTTGGATACTCTACTACCCTGAGGACCTTAGCTTTGACCTGCTTGGTGACTTCTTCCTTGATTTTCAAACTCATGTCAGGCTTGAACTTCCTGAGCTTCTGTTTTACTGGCGAACATGCTGGATCCGTTGGCAGTTTGTGAGCTACAATAGATGTGCTGAGACCAGTCATATCATCATACGACCAGGCGAATATGTCTTCATAGCCTTTTAGAAATTCCGTGTACTCTTCCTTTTCTGATGGTGATAGATGAACACTGATGCGCGTTTCTTTGACATTCTCTGTGTCCCCCAAGTTGATAACCTCAGTTTCGTCCAAGTTAGACTTAGGCCTATTCTCAAAGTTCTCAACCTCTTTAACGACCTCTTCTGGTATATCATCCTCTTCTGAGTCTATATCCGCTTGTTGCGTTGCCTCGTCGCAAGTCACAGTCGTCGGTTCATCAAGATAAGTCATAGTAATGCTGTGTAAAATAAAGTAAACGATAGAGAAAATAGTAAGAGCGAGACTCATAAGAAACTGAAATGCTTTTGATAAATTTCATAATTGTTTTGAACATTGGAGCTCTTATTTTAAAAAATGCAAAAATAAAATCAACTAGCAGAAAATAGAGATGATGCATGGTGCTTTGTTCAGCCTGGCTACCCCGAAGCTTTCCGGGCCCTGGTGGTTCTGATGGACCAATTGTTGAGGCGTGCTCCTCGGCTCACGGCTTGTATGGAAGGGCCTTCCTCCCCCTCCTCCTCGAAAACGACGCAACAGTCCATATTATCATCCTCCAGGAACAAGTTCCTCATTGCTGCTAATGCTTCCTCTTCTTCTGACCCATAAATGACTTTGGCTGGTTGGAAAGTTTGCTCTAGACGGGGTATCGGATGCTCCAATGGATAGTGAGGACTGCGTCAAGGTGGCGACCATTCTTTGAATTCCTTCCAGGTGTACTCGTATCCCAAACCAAAAGTGGTACCATGCTTCTTCAGCTTGATAGGTTCGGTGATTCCCTAGAGGTTCCTGCCGAGTCCCTTGCCAGGTTTATATCCACTCCAATTCAGTATGCTCTCAATCCTGTTATCCCACCATTTATCTTTGTCCACGGCGTTGATTCGCTCAATATGATGGTAGGTTCCCCACCTATCTTTCTCCTTCCTCCGATCGCTGGAATGGTTTGGCGACTGTATATGGGATTGCTACCGTCGCCGTGAATAATTACCTCTTGGTGATTCCACTCAAATTTCACCGCTTGGTGTAGGGTTGATGCTACGGCTCCGGCGACGTGAATCCAGGGCCGTCCCAACAACAGATTGTAGGACGCTGGGATGTCTATCACTTGAAAGTCGACATCGAACCAAGTTGGTCCCATCTGCAGACACAAACTGATTTCCCCAATGGTGGCCCTTTGGGAGCCGTCGAAAGCTTTGACATTGATGACTCCATCTTTGATCTCATGCAGGCTTTTCCCTAATGTTCGGAGAGTCACCAAGGGAAAAATGTTGAGGCTAGACCCTCCGTCAATCAAAATCCTGGTGATGAAATAATCCTCGCATTGCACAGTGATGTGCAGCGCCTTGTTGTGGCTCAACCCTTCAGGTGGCAGCTCATCTTCGTGGAAAGTGATTTTGTGACTTTCCAATACTTGCCCCACCATGTTCGTCATTTCTCCTCCAGTTATATCGCTGGGTACATATGCCTCACTCAGTATCTTCATCAAGGCGTTCTTATGTGCATCGGAGCTTTGCAGCAGAGCTAGGATGGAGATCTGTGCCGGTGTTTTATTCAGTTGATCGATGACTGAGTACCCTTTTGCTTGTACCTTCCTCCAAAGGTCGTCAGGCCCAGTTTCGGTGGATCGTCCCGAGGCCTGCTTACTTGATTCAACCAAATGTTCCGGAGTATAAACCCTGCCAGTTCGGGTCATACCCTGTGCTGCAATTGCTTCTCCAGATTTGGTTTTCCCTTTCCTTCTTGCCTCGGCTGTGTAGTCCCAGGGGACGGTCTTTGTATGGAATGGTGCTATGGCTGACATTGCCACCGGGATGGGTACCCTCGCTTTGGGAGGTAACACAGCAACTTCAAATGGTGCAGGTGCTTTCGGGGACCCAAACTCAACCTCAATCGGTCTTGGCGCCTTTGCAGAAGAAGGTGCTTCAAACTCGAGTGGGATGGACATGTTCACCTCAGCGTCCTCAGAAGGCTGGATCTGGACTACAATCGGATTAAGTGTGACTGTCGGTTTCTTCGGCTCGTCACCTTCCGCAATCAATCCAATCGACCCTTTGGGGTCCCAATCATCTTCTATTTCTATCATATGAACGCCTCCCCCTTTGTGGTCAGGCAGAGGGTTGTTGCGAACGTTCGGAGCAGGCTCCTTTGCTACAATGATTTTGTTGTCAATCAAGGCCTGAATCTTGTCCTTCAGGGAGCGGCACTCATCAATGGTATGACCCTTCATGCCGGAATGGTATGCACAGGTTTTGTTCGGGTTGACCCATTGGGAAGGATTTTCTGGAGTTATGGCAGGGATAGGGGTGACGTAACCAGCGGCTTTAAGCCTTTCATACAGCTGGTCGATTGGTTCGGCAATAGCGGTGTACTGTTTGGGAGGTCTGCGGTCGAAGTTTGGCCGGGGTCTAGGGAAATTTTGGCGAGGTGATTGATAGTGAGAGGGTTGAGCATTATAGGCTTGGTAGACGGGTGCGGGTTGGGAATATTTGGGTGGTGTAGGTTGGTATGTGGGAGGTGGAGATGATTGATAAGTAGGTGGTGGAGCTTGGTAGGAAGGCTAGGGTGCTTGGTAATTAGGGGTAGGTTGATATGTGAGAGGAGATACTGGGTGGGTTTGGTATTTGACTGGGGATTTTGTCCTCTGTGCAACCATTACGGCACTCACATCCCTTTTCTTGGATGCGCCACCAGACTGTAAAGCGTTGTTGGTAGCCTGCAATGCTTCGAAATTAGTGACCATACCACTTTTGATACCTTCCTCGATCCTTTCCCCTAGTTTGATGATGTCGGAAAATTTCTGGCCTTCGATCAACATCAACCTCTCGTAGTACTGTGGGTCCTGAGCTCGGACGAAAAACCTGTTCATCTGTTCTTCTTCTAAGGCTGGCCTGACCTTAGCGGCTTCAGATCTCCAACGAGTAGCATACTCGCGGAATGTCTCCGTGGGTTTCTTCTTTAAATTCTGGATGTAGAATACGTCTGGCGCATTCTCTGTATTGAATCTGAATCTGTCCATGAAATCGGACGCCATACCTACCCAATTTGTCCACTTCTTGGGGTCTTGGCTAATGTACCAAGATAGAGCATCCCCTTTCAGACTTCTCATAAAGAGCTTCATGCGGATCTTTTCATCTCTCCCGACTCCAACCAACTTATCGCAGTATGTCCTCAAATGGACTCTGGGATCTCCTGTGCCATCAAACATTTCGAACTTGGGAGGTTTGTACCCCTCCGGAAGTTCAACATCTGGCTGGATGCAAAGGTCCTCATAATTCAGCCCCTCGATACCTTTGTTTCCTTCAACACCCTGGACTCGGCTAGTAAGTTTCTTGAGCTCTGCGGCCAGGTTCTTGATAAGAGAGTCTTTGTCATCAGATTCAGGTGTGCTTGAAATGGGTTGCGTGGGATGCAGCATAGTTTCCACATAAATGGGATTGTTGTGATGAGGGTAAGAATGGTCATTTGTAGAGTTTAGTGGTTCGGGGATAAGTAATGGGGTGTTACTTGAGGTGTGGCATGTGTTGCAGTGGTGATGGGGAGCGGGTTGATTTTGTGGTTTCGGGATGTTTTGTGGGGGTGCGGGGTTTTGAGTGTTGGGAAAGTTGACATCTGGGGTAGTGAGGGAAAATGACAAGCTGGCCAAATTCCGGACTTGGTCTAGTTCTTCCTGAAATTTCAATACCTTTTGTTCAAGCTGGGAGGCACTTTCCTTGGAAGCCTGAATACCCTGGGAAGTCTCTACCCTTTCAACCGACTTCTCCTTCCTGATGTTACCCAAGTCTTCCATTTTTCCTTTGTTCTTGTTTCTGATAGGACTTGGAGGAGGAGGAGGTGGAGGGCCCTTGGATCTTGTAGAGTATGATGATGCCAGAGTGCAACGGACTAACCATTGGGGAAGGGGAATAAAACAAAAAGTAAAACAAAAAGGTAACAAGTTAGTAAAGATTATGAGGAGAAAACGTTGCGATATTTAAACACATAGTGCAAGAATATAAACCGTGTCCTACCTCGTTGTGCCCGAGGTAGGCCTAGCGACAAGTTGATTTGGAGAACTTATAATGCTAAATGCCTCATTTTATTGATAAAAATAAGACGAATCCCAAAACGACACTAAAAAATAGCAGAAAAATAAGATGTCACTAATGGTTGTGGGCCTTATTACATTAAAGCAAAAGAAAGACTCCTAACTACTTGGTCCCAGAAGGACCTTCCCCAGACTCGAAATCTTTAGCTCCATCGAACAGCTTCACCAGCTCACGCAGTCCCAGCAGCAAGTAAGCTCTAGCCAAGTGTCCCCCTTCGCTTCCTTCGGCATTCTGGCAGTTTTCGATCCTTTGGATGAACTTCCTTTCCAATTCTACCAAACCTCGCTCCAAATACCCTAGTCGTTTGTTGGTGCTGACAGCCATATCTTTCCATTCCTCGATCAACTTTTGATAGGCTTCTTGAATTTCCCGGTGCTCATTCTCGCATTCCCGAATCCTTTTACGGAGTTGGTTGTACTTAACCCGCTCCTCAGCCTTTTCATCGACGACCCTGTGACCTCGAGCAAACCCTGGTTGTCCCAAGCCATCATGATCATCCTCCAGCCAACCTAAGTAGTATGGCGAACAACCGGCGTGATATCTGTCCGGCTTAATAGAATCTCTCCCCAATATGATTTTGCAGTGCCACCTGTGCTGAGCTTGGCACTTATGAGGGCTATCGTCATCCTGAAAGTCGGCCCTGAAATGACCCATTTTGTCGACCCTCGGTATAACCTGCTTCCTTCCTGACTGTCTCATGACTCTGAGAGGGACATAAAGATAAGTTCCTCTCAGGCCGATGAGCATAAGAAATGGTGCATCCCGAGATCGGACAATGAACTCTTCAGTAGGGAACCATTCGAACATCCACTGCACTTGGTCTTCTTTCAGATTTTCAAATAACTCTACCCATCCTTTAGCATCTTCTGGTTGAGCGAACATGTTGGGCATATAGTTCATTCGCCTTGGCTGATGGAAGGCGATATGATCATCCCAGTCTCTACGTAGGATCTCCTGCCGATATTCACCCTTTTGGAGGTGCTCCATGAGCCAAAGTTGGAGTAGTAAGTTGCAACCCTCAAAGTGATTGGCCCCTTGCTGACATTTTTCTAGGGCTCGGATGCTGTCATTACAAGTATTATTTCAGTCTGCCACAGAGATGCCTCAGTCTTATTTGATCCCGGTTCCACCTATTCTTATGTGTCCTCATATTTTGCTCATCATTTGGGTACGTCCCGAGGGTGTCTTTTTTACCTGTTCATGTATCTACCCCGGTGGGCGATACTATTGTTGTAGACCATGTGTATCGGTCATGTTTGGTGACTATTGGGGGTCTAGAGACCCGAGTTGACCTATTGCTATTGAGCATGGTGGATTTTGATGTTAATTTTGGGCATGGACTGGTTATCTCCGTGTCATGCTATTCTAGACTGTCATGCTAAGACAGTCACTTTGGCATACCGGGTGTACCGAGGATCGAGTGGCGTGGTGTGACTGATTATGTTCCTAGCAGGGTGATTTCATTCTTAAAGGCCCAGCGTATGGTTGGGAAGGGTTGCCTTTCATATCTGGCGTTCGTGAGGGATGTTGGAGCCGAGACTCCTAGCATTGATTCTGTCCCAATTGTGAGGGAGTTTCCCGATGTATTTCCTGCAGACCTACCGGGCATGCTACCGGACAGGGATATCGATTTTGGTATTGACCTGGTGCCGGGCACTCAGCCCATTTCCATTCCGCCATATCGTATGGCACCAGCGGAGTTGAAAGAATTGATGGATCAGCTTCAGGAACTCCTAGATAAGGGGTTCATTCGGCCTAGTGTGTCACCATGGGGTGCACTGGTTTTGTTTGTGAAGAAGAAGGATGGCACCATGAATTTGCATTGACTACAGGCAATTGAACAAAGTAACAGTGAAGAACAAGATCCCCTGCCTCGCATCGATGATTTGTTTGACTAGCTTCAGGGAGCGAGGGTGTTCTCCAAGATTGATCTCCGTTCGGGCTATCACCAGTTGAAGATCAGGGATTCAGATATTATTAAGATTGCTTTCAGGACTAGATAGGGGCACTATGAGTTTCTTGTTATGTCTTTTGGGCTGACTAATGCCCCAGCAGCGTTCATGCATTTGATGAATAGTGTATTTCGGCCTTATCTGGATTCGTTCGTTATTGTTTTTATTGATGATATTCTGGTGTACTCGCGTAGTCAGGAGGAGCACGCGCAGCATTTGCGAGTCGTATTGCGGAGATTGAGGGAGGAGAAGCTTTATGCAAAGTTCTCCAAGTGTGAGTTCTGGCTCAATTCAGTGGCTTTCTTGGGGCACGTGGTGTCCAGTGAGGGTATTTAGGTCGACCCGAAGAAGGTAGAGGCAGTTCAGAGTTGGCCTAGACCGACCTCAGCCATAGAGATTCGTAGTTTCCTTGGTTTGGCAGGTTATTACCGCTGGTTTTTCAAGGATTTTCCTCTATTGCATCGCCCTTGACCAAGTTGACTCAGAAGGGTGCTCTATTTGTATGGTCGGACGAGTGCGAGGAGAGCTTTCAGAAGCTCAAGACAGCTTTGACCACAGCTCCAGTATTGGTTTTGCCATCAGCTTCAGGTTCTTATATTGTATATTGTGATGCTTCGAGAGTTGGGATCGGATGTGTATTGATACAGGAGGGTAGAGTTATTGCTTATGCTTCTCGTCACTTGAAGCCCCACGAGAAGAACTACCCTGTTCATGATTTGGAGTTTGCTGCTATAGTTCACGCTCTGAAGATTTGGAGGCACTACTTGTACGGCGTACCTTGCGAGGTATTCACTGATCATCGCAGTCTTCAGCATCTATTCAAGCAAAAGGATATTAATTTGAGACAGCGGAGGTGGCTAGAGTTACTCAAGGATTATGATATTACCATTCCGTATCACCCGAGGAAGGCCAATGTGGTGGCCTATGCTTTGAGCCGAAAGGCATTTAGTATGGGGAGTTTGGCATATATTCCAGTTAGGGAGAGGCCCTTTGCAGTTGATGTCCAGGCCTTGGCCAATCGGTTGGTGAGACTAGATATTTCGGAGCCTAGTCGGGTATTGGCTTGTGTGGTTTCTCGGTCTTCCTTATATGATCGCATCAGAGAGCGCCAGTATGATGATCCGCATTTGCTTGTCCTTAAGGACAGGGTTCAGCATGATGATGCCAGAGATGTGACCATTGGTGATGATGGTGTGTTGAGGATGCAGGGCCGGATTTGTGTGCCCAATATGGATGGGCTTCGGGAGTTGATATTGGAGGAGGCCCATAGCTCGCGGTATTCCATTCATCTGCGTGCCGCGAAGATGTATCAGGACTTGAGGCAGCACTATTGGTGGAGAAGAATAAAGAAACACATTGTAGGATTTGTGGCTCGGTGTCTCAACTGTCAGCAAATGAAATATGAGCATCAGAGACTGGGTGGCGTACTTCAGCGGATGATTATCCCCGAGTGGAAGTGGGAGAGAGTCACTATGGATTTTGTGAGTGGTCTTCCTCGGACTTTGAAGAAGTTCGATTCGATTTGGGTGATTGTGGATCAGCTGACCAAGTCCGCGCACTTCATTCCGGTATGCACTACCTATTCTTCGGAGCGGCTGGCAGGGATCTTTATCCGGGAGATTGTTCGGTTGCATGGTGTTCCAGTGTCTATTATCTCAGATAGAGGTACTCAGTTTACTTCTCAGTTCTGGAGGACTTTTCAGCGAGAGTTGGGTACATAGGTGGAGTTGAGCACAGCATTTCATCCTCAGACGGACGGGCAGTCTGAGCGTACTATTCAGATATTAGAGGACATGTTGCGTGCCTGTGTTATTGATTTTGGAGGTTCTTGGGATGAGTTTTTGCCGCTTGCAGAGTTTGCCTACAACAACAGCAATGAGTCGAGCATTCAGATGGCTCCGTATGAGGTGTTGTATGGGAGGCGGTGTAGATCTCCAGTTGGTTGGTTCGAGCCCGGTGAGGCTAGGCTATTGGGGACAGAGTTGGTTCAGGATGCCTTAGAGAAGGTGAAGCTGATTCAGGAGAGGCTTCGTACAGCTCATTCGCGTCAGAAGAGTTATGCGGACCGGAAGGTTCGAGATGTGTCTTATATGGTTAGTGAGAAGGTCTTGCTGAAGGTTTCGCCCATGAAGGGTGTTATGCGGTTTGGAAAGAAAGGAAAGTTGAGTCCACGGTTTATTGGGCCTTTTGAGGTACTTAGGAGGATTGAGGAGGTGGCCTACATGCTTGCCTTGCCACCCAGCTTGTCAGGCATGCATCCGGTATTTCATGTTTCTATGCTCCGGAAGTATGTTGGGGACCCGTCCCATGTATTGGACTTCAACACGGTTCAGCTGGATGATGATTTGACCTATGATGTGGATCCAATGGCTATTTTGGGTCGTCAGGTTCGAAAGTTGAGATCAAAGGATATAGCTTCGGTGAAAGTGCAGTAGAGAGGTCGGCCCGTGGAGGAGGCTACTTGGGAGACCGAGCGGGAGATGCGGAGCCGATATCCTCGCCTGTTTGAGGCTTCAGGTATGTTTCTTGACCCGCTCGAGGACGAGCGTTTGTTTTAGTTGGGGAGGATGTGATGACCTGGCCCGTCGTCTCATGAGTTACCGTTTTGTTTTCCCCGTTTTTAGCTTCTTTATGCTTCATTGTCCGTATCTTATGTGATCGAGTTGGTTTGAAGAGGTTTTGGTAGGAAATGAGATACTTAGTCTCTTTAAGGAAGGGTTGGTTTGGAAAAAGTCAACCGGATGTTGACTTATGAGTTAGAGGGCTCGGATGTGATTTCCGGTGATTCAGTTAGCTTCGGGGGATGATTTGTGACTTAGGAGCGTGATCGGAAGTGATTTTGGAGGTCCGGTGCAGAATTAGGCTTGAATTGGCGAAGTTAGTATTTTGGCGAATTCCGGTTGATAGGTGAGATTTTGATCCAAGGGTCGAAATGGAATTCCAAGAGTTGTTGTAGCTTCGTTAGGTGATTTGGGATGTGTGTGCAAAATTTCAGGTCATTCGGAGGTGATTTGGTTAGGTTTTTGATCGAATGCGTGTTTCGAAAGTTTTAGAAGAACTTAGGCTTGAATCCGATGTAATTTGATGGTTTTGGTGTTGGTTGAGGTGTTTTGATGATTGGAGCAAGTTTGAATAATGTTTTTTGGCACATTTGGTTGAGGTCCCGGGGGCCTCGGAGTGATTTCGGATGGTCAAACGGACCAATTCTAGCATTTGGAAGTTGCAGGTTTGCCAGCTGAAGTGTTGCAGAGAATTGGTCATCGCGATCGCGAGGGCGTGTCGCGACCGCGTAGAGGAAATTGGAAGGGCAGGAGGTTTACTCTTCGCGTTCGCGTAGAGGGAATCGCGTTCGCGGAGAAGGAATTCCTTGAGCTTCGCGTTCGCGTTTGGGATCACGCGTTCGCGTAGAAGGACCTGGGGGTCCCGTTTGTTTTATTCTTCGCGTTCGCGACCAAGAGGTCCGCATTCGCGTAGTGGAGTTTGAGGAATCTTCGCGTTCGCGGGTTGGGGACCGCGTTTGCGAAGGGCATTTTTGGCCAATGGAAATTTTGAGCATCGCGAACGCGAGAAGACCCTCGCGTTCGCATAGAAGAAAAGTCACCTGGGCAGAATGGTTTTTAATAACATTTCCTCCGCGAGTCTAAGTTAATTTCCACCATTGTTGAGCATCCTTGAGAGCTTTTGGACGGGAATTGAAGGGGATTTCGACTGGGATTGATTGGAGGTGAGTTCTATGACCGAAAAACATGATTTAATTGTAGAATCAACCTAGAAATTAATGAAAATTTATCAAAAAGGGGGAAGAACTAGGGCTTGAGTTTTGAAATTTCAAATTGGGTTTTGATGGGTCATTTGAACTCGGATTTGGGAGTTCTTGGTATGTATAGACTCGTGGCGAGATAAAGAATCCGTTGATGTAAAATTTTCTGAAATTCGAGGAGTGGGCCCGGGGCTCGGGTTTTGCAAATTTTGTGATTTTCGATGTTTTTCGATTCTTTTCGATTGGGTATTGTTCCATTGGCATATTGTGACGTATTCGTTGTGGTTTTGGTCAGATTCGACGCGCGAGGAGGCCGATTTGAGAGGCAAGGGCATAGCGAGCTAGAGATTTGGCCGGCTTGAGGTGAGTAATGATAGTAAATGATATCCTGAGGGTTTGAAACCCTGGATTTGCACAACGTAGTGCTATATTGAGGTGAAACACGCGCTTAATTACGAGCGCGGGGTTGTTTACTATTGGGGATTGTGACTTGTTCCGTCCCGACTTATGTTTTTATCGCGTATTTGACTGAGATGTGTTTATTATCAGCATGACTTGGGCCTATTGCCATATTTTGGGCTTCATGCCGACTACTTGAATCCTTCGTGGATTTTTATCACTGTTTCCTCACTATTTTGATATACTACTTGAACTCAGTCCTGTGATTATACTGTTTTACAAACTCAGCCGCTGTAATTGATTTTTTAGACTTAAATGATATTTCCACTGTTGTTTGGGCTGAGCACTACTATTTTATTGATGCCCAGGGGGCTTATGATATTTTCTGGACTGAGTGAGGCCGAGGGCCTGAGATACATTTATATGCCACGAGGTGGCTTGAGCGACGTGAGGAAGCTTTCAGGCCTTGTGAGTGATGTGAGGAGGCTTTCAGGCCTTGTGAGTAATGTGAGAAGGCTTTCAGGCCTTATGAGTGATGTGAGAAGGCTTTCAGGCCTTATGTTGATATAGCGCTTGGGCCGTAAGGGGCCCATCCGGAGTCTGCACACCCAGAGTGAGCGCGGGTACCCATATGATCTGAGAGTGAGCCCGAAGGGCTGATATTATGCTGAGTGACTGAGAGTGAGCCGGAGGGGCTGATGCTATGCTGAGTGACTGATACTGAGCCCGAGGGGTTGACACTGTTCTGAGCGATTGATACTGGGCCCGAGGGGCAGATTCCTACTCACTATTTACTTGTTGTTTTACCTGATTTACCTGTTTTTAAAAGGAGATTTCATTTGACTCTTTACTGTTTTACTGCTTTAAGTGACTTACTGCCTGATATAGAATTGCCTTGTGCACCTATGAGTTTTCATGCCTTCGATTATTATTTATTATTATTTACTCACTGGATCGGAGTACTCACATTAGTCCCTGCACCATGTGTGCAGATTCAGGCATAGCAGAGTTCGCACCTGAGCGCTGATTCCTTCCATACCAGGCAGCGATTTGGAGTTACGAGGTAGCTGATGACGTCCGCAGCCCCTTGTCTCCCCTATCCTATATCATTTATGTTTTCTTCAGACTATTGTACCGGGTTTCCTACTTTGTAGACTTATAGAAAACTCTGTAGTAGCTCATGACTTGTGACACCCCGGTTTGGACTGTGTCGGGATGGTTTCCCTTGTTATTATCGTTGTTCTGCATTATTGGCTATATTAAGCATGTGTTAGAATTGTCAATGTTAATTAATTGCTTTAAAAGAGGTGTTTGCGTTGATCTGGCTGGCCTTGTCTTCACGAGAGGCGCCATCACGATTGGGTTTGGGAATTGGGTCGTGACACTAAGGCTGCATATGTATCTTGAGGTGACAAGAATCAGGTCAAACGTAGTTCACAAGACTACTTTTGTTGTTGCTATTTTTCTTTTTCTTTTCTTTTTCTCTTTTTTTTTTCTTTTCTTTCTTTTTCTTTCTCTTCCCCTTTTCTTTTTTTTTTCTTCTTTTCTTTTTTTTTATCTCTAATTTTCTCTCTCTTTATAATTTTCCTTTTGGGAATGAACTTTCTAGAATAAACTTATGGGGGCATGAACTTTTTTTTTTCTTTTCATGTGACTTTAACTTGATCCCAAAAGAGGGGAGGTCAAAGAAATTAGACATAGGCTCAAAAGGGTATCAAATGGTATAAGTGTTTGGGTAGCTGAAAGAGGGCCCCCCAATCCCTGAAAATGCCAAGTACAACACATGCAACTTGAAATAAAAATTGAAGATCATGCACAATATTTCTTTTGGCTTCGGCATTGATATTACTGATATGCCTTCCACTTTTCTTTAATGCCTTGTCAAGTACAGTACCCTCGTTAGGTGATTCCTTTTCACAATGGATATCCTCCGTCAATTCGGAGAAAACTTTTTTGACTTTATCTTGTAACTTGAGATGCACTTGAACTCAAAGTTGCTTGCTTCAAATCGTCCGAGATGCACTCTACTTTAACGAATTCTTGCCACCCTATTAACTCCCCAAATTATCTGCCCCAGTTTCACACAGTTCGGGCTTCAAATGATCTCAAAATGTCTTGACTTACATCTCACAAATGTTCCTATCATCTTCAAAATTGTTTCATTGCTCCATGATTAGGCTAACTTTTAAAACCAAGCCTAGAATTATGCATGCATGTCATGTCACTAGAGTTAGCAGGGAAAAGAACTATAAAAGGAGAAGAGAACTAAACAAAAAATGACTAGAAATAATAGAAGACAGGAAATTGCATTAGACAGACAGTGAATCGGTTCGAACAACAAAACAAGCACTAAACTGGGGTTACAACCCTGGGACAAACCTAGACAGCACTAAACGAGTTACTACGACTAAACAAACCAGGCAAAATAAAACGATAGAAGGGTTTGAGCCACAATACAATATCCGGATTACAACCCTGAAATAAACCGGACAACAGAAATGACAACAAAATAAACCACCAAGACTCCTCCCAGGCTATCCAAGAGATGGAGTGTCTTTCCAATTACCAAGCAGGACACCTTAGCCACTGAGTTCCACATCAATATTACCAAGACCATTACCAATTTCAATATCATTAACTTCACCAAGTGGCTCCTTGACTCCTTTGACCAACCCTTCGTCATTGCCAACCATCCCAACAATCTGTGCGTTGTTATGTACCTGTAGAGGATTACGTGTGACACTTGGGGTATTACTGCCTTGGACCACAATTAGTCCTTCTTGAATCACTCTTTCTATTTCCCTTTTCAAAGCACGACAATCTTCAATGCTATGACCTTGTACATTAGAGTGGTACATGCACCGTACAGTAGGATCAGATCCTTTTGCATATGGGTCCAGCGTATAGCCGATTAGCAGCTCAATTAGGCCAGAATGTTTTAGCTTTTCAAACAAGTTTGTGTAGGACTCTCCAATGGGCGTGAAATTATCTTTTTGCCTTTGTTTCCCTCTATGCCCCAGTTTTCTAGGGTTGTTGGATGCTTGCAAATGTATGCCACTTAACGACATCTTGACGAGTATGCCATTCCAAAGCTGCCCCGGTCAGGCTCTGGCTAAAGTATGCCATCAATAACTCTGTGCCCATCATACAAATCAAACTTTGGCATCTTACATCCCACCGGCAATTGAACATCAGGAAATTGACACAAATCTTTGTAGGCCATGCTCACCTGGCCTCCCATCCCTTGCATGTTCTTTAAGGACTGTTCTATGCTTTTCAGCTTCCTGGACATCTCATTTCGCCCAGACTGTTCTATGCTTTTCAGCTTCCTGGACATCTCATCTCGCCCTTCTTTTCCTGTGATCTTTTCATTTTCAGCATGAAGCTCATCCCGAGGGCTCTGCTTGTATGAGTCAGGAACCTTGTGGGCAACCTCTGAGGGGTAGTATTGGGCATCATGAGCTTTGAGTGGGTATTCATTGTTGGGGATAGTGGATATGACAGGAGGGCAAATTTGGGGAGAGGTAATTGGAGGGTGAGTGATGAAGCTACTAGAGTGGTTGGGAAAGCTGTGATAAACGGGTGGATCTGGAGAGTATGGGGGATCATTCGGCACTATGACCGGAGTTTGGTTAAGGGTAGCATCTAAGAAGCTAGGTGGTGGCGAGGGTGGTGCCTTCCCAGTCATCCAAGCTTGATACATGTCCGCCATGTGTTGTCTTAACATCCTTACCTCTTCAACCAACCCATTGCCCTGTTCAAACAATTGCTTTTCGGCACCCGTATCAACCGACTCAGTTATGTTGTCATCTACCATTGCCTTTTATGTTGTGGAGAGGAGTTACTACTTTGAGAACCACAAACCAACCACCTTTCTGCTATGAAGATATCAAAAGGAACAAAGTGGGGTCATCCCATTAGCGTTAGGGCATTAACAGCTAAAATATCACATTGCGTGCAATGCACCTAGTCACAGTTATCGGTTCTAACATGACTTCGAGGGTATGAAGGTCATATGGCATCATCCCAATTTATTCATTTGAATCTTCTCTTTTCTTTCTTTCCTCGCAATTCTTAGCTCGCTCTTTCTCTTCCCTCTCATTTCTCATGTCCCACAACTTCATCCTTTTTTTTCCTTTTTTTTCTTTTCCTTTTAATAAAAAAAATGATTCGATCAAATCCTATGTAGGTTGCCTACGTATCATGACCCCACATGAATCAGATCTTTGTGTAGTTCCGGAAGATCAGGAATAAAGGAAACAAACTGACGTTCTCTTATTTTCTTTTTCTTTTTCTTTTCTTTTACCTTAATGACTACTCTGATAAGAAAAGAGAAATAAAAGAGGCAAATCCTTTTTTTGGAACCTTTTAGACTCAATGTTCTATGACCTATTCTAAACTCAAGCTTAACGGGCATGTTTTTTTCTTTTTTTTTCCTTTTGAAACAAATACTCTATTAAGGAAAAATCCTAGAAGAGAAAAATATTTTTTTGATCTTTTTTTTTTGATTTTTTTTTTTAGGAAGGAAGTAAAGTATGTTTCTTTTTTCTTCTATGTACAATGTCCTAAAGTTCTAATGAAAATAAAAGGATTTTTTTTTTCATTTTTCATTAGTTTCCCAAAGAAAACCTCAAAAGAAAATCTTTTTGAATTTTTGACATTAATACCTTAAAGAAAACTCTTTAAAGAGGTACTAAAGAAAATTCTCTTTTTCTGAATTTTTAGTCCTAATATACTAAAGGAAATATAAAAGCAAAAATTTTCTATTTGGAGTTCTAGAAATTATTTCCTAAGGAGAAACACCTCAAAAGATTTTATTTTTTTTTAATTCTAGAATTGGTATTCTAAAGAAAACTTCCAAAGGAAATAAAAAACGCAAAATCTCTTTCTTTTTTTGGATTTTTGATTTATAACACACTTTTTTTTTCAATACAAAGTAGTAAATACAATAACAAAAGGCTCAACATTACTGTACAAAACTAGAAGGTAAAAGACAAAAGAAAAACAGACTCAAAACATAAAGAGAAAAATCTCCTTAAGCAACTCCTGAATGATCCTAATTGGATGGTCTCGGGGTGTCTGTCATGCTCAAACTCCGGTAAGTAGATCCACACCTGTATGAGAAAACTTTAAACCAACACTATGTGAGACAATAATACTCCATACTGGACACATGCAAGACATGATTTATTTTGCAAAATGGCTTATTTGGCCAAAAGGTGGCTAGAAGTGCAAAATTTGGCTAAGACCCCGCAAAGCCAAGAACCTAAGATTTACTAGGAAGACAGGACCCTATGTGGGTTGCCTACGTATCACGCCCCGAAAGACGAGAATCAGGTATGCGTAGTTCGGACAGATTGGATACGGTCGAGAATTTAATAAAAATAACTAATTTAGAGAAAATATGTTTTTTGTCTTTTCCTTGAAAATGATGAAACATGCAAAATCTTTTTGGATTTTTTTTTTAATTTTTTGATTTTCGAAAAATGATGAAAAAGTACAAAATCTTTTGAATTTTTCAAGCTCTTTTAACAAAAATGTGACAAAAACATAATTGGGCCCCACTCGCTTTATCTTCACACTTCACCCTCTCTTTTTTCTTTTTTTTTCATTTTTTCATTTGCCCTCAGCTATCATTGGTCAGCCAAATGACCCTTTTACCCTTGAATAAATGTAGCACATAGGATGTATCAAGATGGTCTGTTATTTTGGGTGCACCTGTCCTAGACGGATCCAACCCCTGTGTTGAGTCCCCTAAGTCAAGTGCACATGATGCAAACAAACGTTCCTACTAGGGATCCAGCATGAGGCTGAGTTATTCTAGGTTCAAAACCTGGGTATATTGTTCTAGACTTGTGTACCCGAGAGGACAACTCGAGCCGAGGAGGGGGCTACGTACCGGGAACCAAAAGGCCATCCGGCTTAGTAACTTGTCCGAGCCTCTTTCTTATTTCAAGGTATGACACTAACAAAATAGGGAGTCACGGCCAGCGTGCACATCCCCGAAGATGAGAAGAGAAGGGTTCCGTAGCAGTTTATATACAGTTCAGATAATATCTAAGCGGTAAAAGCAACATTTAGCATATTAGGCCCAAACATGTAATAAAACCAGATAATAGATAAAGCCAAATATAACAATTCATCTAAGCTCGAATTCTGAACCCTGAACCAGAAGTTCTGGGTTCTTATCCCCAGCAGAGTCGCCAGAGCTGTCACACCTCTTTTTTCCTACACCCCCGTAAGGGTATAAGGGAGTTTTTTTCCAACTTAAAGTGACAATCGAAACGGGATTATTTATTTATTAAATTCAGAGTCGCCACTTGGGATAATTTTATGGTGTCCCAAGTCACCGGTTCAAATCCCGAATCGAGGAAAAGATTGACCATGTTTTACAGTCCGCGAACACAGAAATCCGGGTAAGGAATTCTGTTAACCCGGGAGAAGGTGTTAGGCATTCCCGGATTCCGTGGTTCTAGCACGGTCGCTCAACTATTACAATTGGCCTATTATCTGATTTTAATACATGTTTTAACCTATGGTTCAATTTTAACTTTATAACCGCTTTTATTTAATTATTTTTAGAAAGATTCAACGTCATCTAAAACACATCTTGAACCACGTCACATAAATGCACCTGCAGTCCACGACACATTTTACCTAACGTTGTTAAGATTTGGATTTGGGTTACATAAATGCACACCCGAGTTTAGGAAAGTAATTTTTGAAATAACGCGCCTAAAGCAACTACGCACTTTCAACTTTGCGAGGGCCATGAAAATTCAACTAAATGGCACGCCTCGATTACTAAGGAATAAAATATTAAATGAGGGCCATGCATTTGAGATTTTATTTGGCACGGCACACCTCGATTCTAATTGGAGAACACTACTTAATAAGAGCCACATTAAATCTAATCTGAATTGAGGTTCAACTTATTCTGGCCAGTCAACAACCCAATTATAAGGAAACGGACAATTAACTCTTGTGATGGTTTAGGCCAGCAAGACAGGCGCAGCAAACATCCCTTTCTTAAAGAAAGATTGGGCCCAAAAGCAGCCTAAATTCGAGAGGGATGTGCTGGAAGCCTCATGGGCTTATCCGGGCAGACATGAGGGCCAAACAAAGAAGCATTGAGCCTTTAAAGCAAAATTCATTAAAATACCAACTAAAATTGGTTTAAAGCCCTTCTCCAAGATTCCAATGAGTTATAAAGTGAGCTAAATTCTCCAATGAAAATTCCGTTCCCAAATCCCAATTGACTAATTAAAATTGCAACAAGGACACATCAATGATAACTTTTCAATTCCAAAAGTTCAACTATTCACAAAAAAAATTGATTACTTGAATCCATGTCCCTATTACCACCAGTCGAAACAAACAATCATGAAATAAATTATAGAACTTATGCATTTTATGCCTTTGTATAGGGAGACTTTGCTGAAAGCAATTGAGAGCAAATGAACTCCAAAAAAACTGCTGAAACTTGTCAGCACTCCAGACAGATCCTATATGAGCATGAATTGACTCATCTAACAATTAGCAAGTACGTGAGAGTCAAAGCCATACTGAGGCCATAAGTGATCACCTCTCACACGAAATAGCTTCATATACTATCCAACAATGACATATTAAAGCTACTAATGCTACAATATGAAATTCAACTAGAAAATCATCTATCAAACTATACTAACACAAGATCTGCTCTATCAAACTACAGCTCGAGAACCATATACATGCTAGACATTGTTCTGTAAACTTGTTAGATCCAAGTTTCATATACTCCACAGTAAATAACCTCGCAACCCCCTTTCATTTTTCATCAAACATATCTTATGATAAACCTTATGATTAACAGATTGAGACTTCAAATGGATTTCCAGAAGCAACTTAAAACACAAGCACTTCCCACCTTTTAAGACATGGTCCAGACTCAGCACAGATATCTTATAGACTGATTTTGCAAACTTGCACAGTTTTAAATAGATCTGGACAGAAGATGTCAATGCAAAAACTGGCCTCATACTACAGCACGTCTAACAGTCCACACACACAATAGATTTCAATCATTATTACAGGCCAACATACTGAATTCAAACACCTATTCCAACTTACCAACACAACCTTAAGCTAATAACATGAATAAGCAAGCAAACACATGAAGAAAAAGCTAAATTACTACAGAATTGAAGGAGTTTAATAACATAAGATGGCATTTGATAGGCAACATGTCATGAAACTTTCAACATGGATCATTTAACTTCATGTTTCCACTCTTACATATCTAGAGGTCTAGAGAGTACCTGAATAGCAAAAAAACAGGGGAACAGCCTAAGGTTAGGAAGAACAACAGCAGTAGATCAATAGTAGTGCAAACAACTCAAACCATGCTGGAACCCAGAAATAACAAGTATTGGAAATCCTTTCGAAAGAAACCCAGAAATATGAACCAATTTATCAATGAAACAGTATCATGATTCCTTCTTCTTTGTTTCTGATCTTAAAACACTCTCAATATGTAGGTCTTTTGTTCTAGGTGCAGAAGATAAGGTTAAAGGATATTTTTCAGTCGTTTCTCATTTCTCCAATCTGATCCCCCTTAAGAATTTCAGCAAATGAAGCTTTTATAGAGGGGTGTTAGGGCAGCAGTGCAGGGTTCAAAGTTTGCTTGTTAATCCTTTTTCAATTCTCATTTTTGCTATTGTGTCCCTAGTTTTAAAATCAGAAATGCAGAATAACCCCAACCCCATCTTCCTAGAAGCTTCCCTAGGTAGTTACCAAAGATTTCCTCTACAAAAATACCCTAAGTACCCTTTAACCTCCTGTTATTTACCTTCAAAAGATCACATGGGTCAAATTTGACCCAAGACTCAAACAGGCTTCCTGAAACGGGTCTGAGATGACCAAAAGGCCCAAAGCCAAACTTAAACTCAATCAACTGAGCACTTGAAGTTCTAATTCTGACCCTCACCAAACTAAAACCTAACTGATAGCAATAAAAAAACTTGATTAACTTCGAATACTAACTCGAATTCTAGAAAATAAAGACAAACAGAAAAGAAAAGAAAAGGCAAAATTAATTCTAATTTGCTTGATCAAATTGCCTAGAATTACCAATAAACTACTGCTATCCGAATTCTTTTAACCAGTCAAAAAGAAAAATAAAATGGGGGAACGGTGAAGAGAAGAAAACAAGGACAAGAGAGGAGGTGAACAAAGATACCTAAGATGAGCAGACGGACACTTGGCTTGACAGACCTCCGGCATCCTCGATTCGACCTGAAATTGGTATTAACTGCATGTTCTCCTTGAGAACAAACGAACAATACTAATGTCAGGCCTAATCGTTCCTAGAAACTCAAAGACTTGAAAGATTTTTCTTCCCCTTCGATTTCAGATTTGAACAGGTCCGATTTGGCGAGGATTTTGGGAAAAATGGCGGTGGATTAGGATGGTCGCATGGCCGGATTTTGGTGGTGGTCGGAGCTATCTCGCCGGTGATAATGGCAGACTCGCTTAAAGGTGGCGTTATCTGATGAGGGAGATGAGAGAAGGGGTTCGTTTGGTCTTAGGTCTAACTGGGGATTTCGAACAGTCTTATTTGAGATAGGGGATGTGCTAGGGCCGTTGGATGAAGCAAAATCAATGGCTCAGATGAGAGGATGGCAAAACGGCGTCGTTTGGTTCATGTGGGGATCGGACCGGGTTGGGCGGATCTGGGCTGGACTTTAATGGGTATTAGGAACTGAATTGGGCTGGGAAATTTAATTTGGCCCAAAACTGATTTCTTTCCTTTTTCCTTTTCAAAAATCTTTTTAATTCCTTTTTTTTCTTTTTTCTAAAAATAAAATAAAACCCAACTTAATTCTTAACGCAAATTATCCTAGAAAATTAAATTAATTAACCTTATAATTATTACAACTAATTAAATACCAAATAAAGGAAAACCAACAAAATTCAAATCTAAAAATTGAATAATGCAAAATAAACCATTTTTTGTGATTTTCCCTTTTTATAAAACAATTAATTTGCTAATTAATCCTAAAGTATAGAATTAAATCCTAAATGCAAATGCAACATATTTTTGTATTTTTCATTAATTAAACAAAATTTACATGCGCAGACAAATGCAAACAATTAACGAAAAATGCTACAAAAATCTACGAAATTGCAAATAATGGGAAAATTTATTTTTCTTGAATCTATGGGAGTAATTCATATAGGGCAAAAATCACGTGCTCACAGTTGTTATATAGAGATGTTGTTATAGAGAGGTCTGACTATATATTGTTGCTCTTTGAATGATGATGAACAATTTAACAGTTAATGAATTTCAGTTATTTGAGCCATGATTCATTGTGAATGCCTCCAGTTATTTTTGTCTTTGTACACTATGAAATGGAATGATAGTGTATGTTGTATGAACTAATTAAACCCATAAAAAGAAAAATTAAAACAACAAGAATTTGGAACAAATCTGCCAATATATATATAAATATATATATATATATATATATATATATATATATATATATATATATATATATATATATATATATTGCTTCATAGAGACAATACATTGATCAAACTAAAACACAAATAGAGCTTCTGGTGAGTACATTCATCGAACTAAAACACAACTGGAGACTACATTAATCGAACTAAAACACAAATACATCTTCTGACATTCCGTTATCAAGATTATAGACAAAAAACACAAATACATTATTACATTGCATAACAAGCTAAAACACAATATTAGCTTCAAGACTTTTTTCCACTTCAATTATTTTTGTTGATTGTTGCTCTTCTTTAGCAAATCCAATATCACAACATTTGCTAGCCGATGGAATTGAGGGTCATACCACTCGAAATGTTCATATGGACTTCACCATTTAGACTATGTGAATCAAAATAAACAAAATCAGAACTTAAGAAAAATCAAACAAAATATAACCCATTCGAAAATTTCAGAAATTAACCTAACCCATAGTACTTACAACCGAAGAATTTGCGCTTGGGATTGTCATTCGACCATGAAATTTTCAATACTGGAGGACACACACACGCACAAAATAACTTCCGCTTCGAATCCATGAAGTGAAATTGGAAGAAGACTTAGAAAGTTGATGGCATGAAGAAGGAAAGGCACAACCTATGTTCTTTAATGGAGGAAGGGATGTAGAAGAGAATATATAAGAAAAAGAGAGAGAAAGAGCCATTGGAACAGTCACATTTGGGTTAAAATTTCTGTTCCTCGCGGCCAACTGAGTTTGTATCTACTTCCTATGTCAGATCAGCATAAAATGGATATTAAAAGATAAAAAATCAAGTGAATGAGGATATTTAGGACCCCATAAAGTAAAAGGGGGAACTAAATAAAAGTCGTCAAGTATTAGGGGGTCCCTAATATTTCCCTCTACATTTAACTGTTTAACAAAATATAATATAATAAGTTGTAACCAGAATACACATTTTTTTCTTTATTTTATTTTCTTGTTTCATTTCCTTTCTAATATTTCATACTCTTCAATTCCTCCATAAAATTTGAAATCATTATCCTTCCTTAAATAACCAAATCAACAATCCCCCTCTTATCAATCTTATGAAATATTTCAAAAAGTTAATATTCTCTTGATTAATTTTTACACTAATAAAAAGGCAAAACTATTACATATGAACTCACTAAAATTACAACCCTGCGGCAGATTAAGGTAATAAAATATGAATACATCGTTGATGATAGCGTCTTCATCAAGCTTGTATTTGACTCCTCAAATACTATCACTTGCAGCGACATATGTTCTTCTCTTCCCCATTTCTTAATTATTAGCCAAAAGATTTAAAATGAAAGAACCTTCGGGAGAAAAAAAAAGAAGATCTTTCTATAAAGAGAGCTTCAAATAAAAAGGAGAAAGTGAAGATGAATGATTACAGATGAATAGAAGAGAGTTATGTGATGAAGAAGATATGACTTAGTATTTTTAGTAACCAAAAGAAAAAGAAGTAACCTATACAATTGATAACTTTAGTTGGGTAATAGGAATACATTGTAATGTATACTGAGCCATTATTCTAGTATAATTAGCATTATGAGTACTATGATTTTATGCATCTTTACAACTTTAATTACAACCGTTTCACTTTTTTCTCTTGGAAAGAATAAAATATATACGTATTTAATAGAAAAGAAAGAGGAATAAGGCAAAAAATTGAGAAAAAGATAAATACTTTTTTTTTGCGAAAGAGAGGTGCTAAGGCAGTACTCTTTATATATATATATGATAAAATGACCACCGAACCACTTAAACTTGTACCCATTTTTCAACCAGGTAAAGGAACTTACATGTTTCCCATTTGAACACCTCAACTTAATATAAATATAAAAAATAAACACCTCAAACTGAGCGTGTGCCTCAATCGCTTAGACATAATTGACACGTCACTTTCTTTGCCTATTATTGTTTGACACGTATAATTTGTGGGTCCTAATCTTTATTTAACAATTTTATTAAAATTTCTGGATTTTTTTTTTCTTCTTCCTCGGGTGGCCACCTGTATCCCTTCCACCATGAACACCTCATTCCTCTACTCTAAAACTCCCCAAATCAATTACAAAAATAAGTGGAAATTCATTAATAGGAGTGACAGAAGGCCTTGCATGAGTATTCCCATCAATTCCCACCATTCTTCTTTAGTTTTACTATCGCCGATATCACAATTTCCGATTAGTATTTCGCCGGAAATTTTTACAAACTGTTATTAGCCCTCTGGTTCCTTCTTATTCATCAAAAATTCAATTTTTTTGTTATATTCCCTTCTGAGACAGATCCCGAATCCCTTGAAATTGGATTAGCCACTGTTCTAAGATTTACCGTCACCAAAAGCTCGCCGGAGTAATGGGCAAATTTCAAATCTTCTCTACCCATAAAATAAAATAAAAGATCCCCAGCATGGCTATTCCAACCAACCCCAATACTTCTTTCCTCAATTTCGCATTCGCCGGTGTCCAAATTTCGCCCGTCTCCCTTAGCGATCTGTTTGCATCTTATAGCAAAAATTGTGCTCTAGATGCTAATGGTTGAAAATAGTGTTTGTGTTAGCAGTGATGAAAGAGGTGATAATGATGATTTTGAATGTGGTGTTTGAGTAAGAGAAATTTTTTGGAGAAGATGAAGGAATGAGATAGAGATGACGACGAATAAAGGGGGTTCTAGAAATTACTTTTTCCTTGTTTTGTTTTTAATTTTATCTGTTGCTTTTATTTCATTTTATCTATTTTTTTGTAATTTTAGTATTTTTTTTTCTCTCATATTCATTGTATACACGCGCTTCACAAGCGTGATTAGCACACATTTTTGTCACGGTCAGTTACATTGTTGACACATAACCATGGTCAACGGTCAAAGGGGTTTAAAATTGTGCAAATGAATGAGTTTAAGTGTTCAAATGGGAAACACATAAGTTCCTTTACCGGGTTGAAAAACTGATCCAAGTTTAAGCGGCGAGGCCGTTTTGCCTATATATAAATATAACATAAATTAGTTACTAAACAATTTGGTAGGTTTTCTATAAAAATAATAAAAGATTTATCTCTTTATTCTTTTGATGAATTCAAACTTATAATTTAGAAAAAAATTATATTATTTAAATTTTCAGTAAAATAGAAAATGAGAAAATTAATCAAATATTACAGTAAATAAGAGGGGGATATAGATAATTTTGTAATATTTATATTTTGAATTAATTAATAAATAAAAAATAAATAAATAACACTCAGAAAATTATTGATAAATTTAGGCAATTGAAGAATTTTGAACAATATAACATCAGTTTAAAAAAAAAATCCAGAGTAAGAAAATATATATTTATAATATATTAAAAGAGAATTATTATCAAAATATTAAGCCAATTGACAAGTTAATAAAAAGTCATATTAGTAAATATATAATAATAAGTACTTGCTAATATAATAATAATAATAAAGAATAAATAAGAAACTAATAATTTATTTGACTACTATATAATATATATTCTTTGATTTTGTATAAATTTTATTATATTCTGTATACTATATTAAGTAATAAAATAATAACTAATATATATATATATATATATATTATAATACAATAATATATTAGATCATAATTACAAGATTAATATTCTATCAAATTACGACCGACCTCGAGCGCAGGCTAAGACCTTAAGAAGCTAGCTTCATAGTCTTAGGTTTCTTATTTGGAGAAAGCCGACAGCAAGCCTATTAAAACTTAGGGGTTAAAAACTTTGGTGCTAAAATCAAAGGGAGAGGGAGATTTGCTAATTAATTGATGATGGAGGAGTTAAGTGAAGGAGTGAACAATATGAACATTAGCGGAGGAGACCTTCAGAAGAAGAATCGTATTCAGGTTTCTAATACCAAGAAACCCTTGTTCTTCTACGTCAATCTTGCCAAGGTAAAATTAATATCTTAGGATTTTGTTTTGTACCCTATTTTAGACTGAGTAATTCGTGTTGTTTTTGGCAGAGGTATATGCAGCAGTACAATGACGTGGAACTTTCTGCTCTTGGGATGGGTACGTTTCCAAACTTCCTCCGTTGTTTCTTTTCATTTTTTAATTCTAATTTGTTTATTAAGCTTAACCCTGTTTATGTACAATGACAATTTGTACTTTTGTGCTATAAAACACACTCTTTGTTTTGAACAATTTAAAATCTAGTATTTGAAAATAAAACAACATTAACTTTAAGTGTCTGGTAGAATAGTCCAACTGTTGGTCGCCCTTTAAGAGTATTTTACGTTTTTACTATATTCCTGCAGAATTAGTGTCATTGTGATTTGAAAGATAGGCACAAGTCAAGACTTCATTGCAATTTGTAGATAATTGTTGCTTAATTGATGACATCTGTGTACGTCTGCAGCTATTGCCACGGTTGTCTCAATTGCTGAAATTCTGAAGAGCAATGGGTTTGCTGTGGAGAAGAGTACGTCTTTCGATTCTTGCATTTCCTCGTGTTGTTGGGAGTCTTCTAGCAAATTTAATCTAAAAAGAAAAAAAAAACTCTTTTCTCTTAAAGTCGAAAATCTTTTTTGGCTTTGCTGTTTATAAGATGCTGAAGCATAAACTTTGGTGGTTCACAGAGATTATGACATCAACTGTTGATGTTAAGGATGGCTCCAGAGGGCGTCCCGTCTCCAAAGCCAAAGTAAGTTATGAAATCTTCTTTTCCCTGTTGTATAGTATATGCTGTGCAATTATTATATTATTAGATAAAATGCACCAGGCAGCAGGCACCTCTAAACATTTGGCCTTTGTCCACGAGATTAGGATATCACTACTGCAGGGTCCCTCTTCTATAATAGATAGACTTTCAAGCCACGCTTCCCTTACGATAATTGTAACCGTGTATCTGTAGAAATATGTCTTTGATGCTGTCATTTTGAAATGCCCGCTTGTTTCATTTTCAAAGAGCAAAGTTGGCTTGATGTGCGCATATGTGGCAGCGGGAGCAAGAAAAAACAAATAATCTCTTTCTTGTCCTCCTTTCCTACTTTAGTGTTTTTCCATAACTGTTGATGTATTAAGCCTAGTGGCATGCTCTATGGCCTAGCATCATATGGATCATTTATAAGCTGCACGCCTGAAAACAATTGACTTATGCTTGATATAAAGCATTGTACATTATGTAAACTAACAATTTTGCTTATTAAACTATATATGGCATAAAATATATCTCTCATTGGTTGGTTTCAGATTGAGGTATTGCTGGGAAAGAGTGAAAAATTCGATGACTTGATGGCGGCTGCGGCAGAGAGGGAACTTGGAGATGGTGAGGAGCAGAGTTAAGAGCAAGCTCCTTTTTTTATATGAATTTTTGGAGTCTGTTTTTTATTCAAACAAACGAGCATCTGCAGTGAGTGTGATTACCTAGAATAGTTGTTTGTTTGAATTGTTAGGAGTATACCCTATCTGGTAAGATGAAGTGAAGTTTTGTTGCTTGACAACTTTGGCCTTTTAGGTGAATATATATGGCTTGATGATAATATGCTGAAAGTTGAGTCAGTGAAGATTTGCTTATATTTCTATGTATCTCTAGCCGAGGGTCTATCGGAAACAGTCTCTCTACCCTTCCAGTGGTAGGGGTAATGCTGCGTACATCTTACCCTCCCCAGACCCCACTTGTGGGAAATTACTAGGTTTGTTGTTGTTGTTGTTGTTGTTGTTGTTGTTGTTAAATATTTCTATGTATGCGTAAATACAATTTAACACTGATAGGGTTCCCATGGATACATACTGACAAGACTTGTAGGGTTATACTTTCGTCCGTTGTTAAGTAATGGTACTTTTGGTCAGTAGACTGACTAGGATCCTAGCACCAGTTGGATACTGAGGCAATTTCTTCTGAAGTCCAGGATACTGTTGTTGTTGTTGAAGTCCTGGACTGAGATGACAGAAGATTCAGCAATTAAGATTTGTGATGCTTGAATTGCAATTGTGGAGTGAGTATCTTGTGAACCTTGGATTTATCATGTGGTTGTTCCAAGTTGCAACATCTAAACAAAGACAAAGGTGAGCCTGGGTATATACTTTTCGTTCAAAAACGAGATCATCTTATGAAAATACATATATGGATATAGCATCGAGGGATTTTGAGGAGTAAGTTAATAAATTATGGCTCTTGAGTTAAGTGAGTAATGATTTATGAAGTACATGATAAATTCTTCCTCTACAGTAAGACTCTAAACTACACCAGCGCTACACTGATTTTCCATTTGAATATTTTCAGAGTTCTATTTTAATTTATTTCTTATAGAATATCGGCTATGTCTATTTATAAGTTGCTCATTACAAAAATTGACCAATTCATGAAATATTACTAATATTAGCCAAATATTATTAATATTAGCCAATTAGCTATTTGTAGCAAACAAAAGTCAAATTTTTGCTTTCTGTTGAGTGAGTGTTATTAGAATAGATTGGGTACATCTTAAGGAGCTTGGATCTCAGTTTTGGGATGATTTGGTGAAATTTTGAGGTGGTTTGAATTGAAAAATTCGAAGTAAAAACTGAACATGAAAAAAAATGATATGTGTGTCGCACTGTATCATTTGTGTATCACATATGTATCATATTTGTATCAATTGTGTATCACATGTATATCTATGTATACCTGTGTGTGAGATACATGCGTGATACATGTTTGATACATGTGTCGCAGAAGAATTTTTTGAACTCGATTTAATTACAAATTTTGATACAAAACTAGTCCAAATCACCTCCAATCTTCCTCAAATTTTCTATATTGACTTATCTATAGGTTTTCAATGAATTTCAACTATAGCCAATGAAAAAGTTTCTTTTTGCTTAGATTTTTGGAATATTGTGTATATATATATATATATATTTGTATTTCATCACCTTATTTGCTACATCGTCCATGAAATTTCCTTTCCGTCTTGCATCTAATGTTGCTAATCCTGCTTAAAAATATGAAAGGTGATTTTTGCATGTGATTCTTTGAGAAAAAGAACCTTATTTATTTGGTTTTTCAATTTTCATATGTACTTGGCTAGTTTTGGTAAGTCTATGAGTAATGGCTAGAGGTTGGTAAGTTATTATTTGGGACATTTGTGTAAGTTTCCATATTCTAAAATCGGGGCATTTGCATCTATACCCGCTTTTTGGGTCACCTTTTAACTTATACCCGCTTCGCAAAAAAAATTACAAGCGTGCCCACTTTTCGTGTAATTTCAGACATACGGGCCTGAAGTAGCAAAAATTTATGTCTGAAGTTTGAACTTCAAAATGTTTTGCCTGAGGTGTAGCAGAACTTTAGATATTTTTGCATGAAGTTTGGCCTGACTTGCAAAGGCAATCACGCAAACTTCAGTTCATAGTGCAAATGGAAAACTTCAGTTCAATAAAACTACAGCATGTTTTGGCTGAAGTTTTTGTTTGTAATTGCTGAACTTCAGCATTCTAGTAGCTGAAACTTTGTTCTATTTGCTAAAATTCAGCATGTTTTAGCTGAAGCTTTGTTCTGTATTTGCTGAACTTCAGCATGTTTTGGCTGAAACTTTGTTCTGTTTGTGATGAACTCAGCATTCTAGGGCTGAAGTTTATTTTGTATTTGCTGAACTCATTCTTAGAGCTGAAGTTCTAAACAACAATGTTTAATAAATCATGATTAGCAGCGATTGATGTTGTTCATTTCAAAGATTAAAGAATGAAAAATATTTTCGACATGAAAACAAGTTACTACGGATAAACTAGAACCAAAAACCAATGTGCATATAAAGCTAAAATATCTAAGAGGTTAAATATTGTAAATAAGACCAAACTGAACATAATGGGACAAGCAGATATATATGAATCATCAAGGTAGAACGCATAACAATATCTCAAGCTTCAGCAGTCAGAAAACAAAGGAGGAGAAAGAGGCCTGAAGTTGTTGAAATAGTGGGTACAAGTTAAAAATTTTTTAAAATTGGGTATAAGTTAAATGGGGGCGACCAAATAGGGCGCCCTGTGCAATTTTTACTCTAAAATCTGATACATATCCTTAATTTCTTGCCACCCTAGTAAAGTTAAGAGCCATAAAATCAGTGGATGAAATATACATATTTCATAATATGTTGTTCTCATACTCTATTTCTCACGCCAAAAGCTCCAAAGTAGAATCTGCATCACAAGTCCTTATTTTATCCTCTCAACAAACAGTTGCTTGTAGCCAGTGGTAACTGTTAACAAGCTGGAATCGACATGGATTTTGAGGAAAATTCTAACTAGGGCTTGAAGTTTTTATAGAAAAAGAGAGAGAGAGAGAGAGAGAGAGAACGAGCTGAGTGTTATTTCATCGAAAATAAAATGTTTTCCCTATACCAAATAGAATGTGGGCCACTATATTTATATGACCAGATTCAAACCACTTAAGCTATAAATAAAAAAACGTGGGCCAAGCCCAAACCAAGTACACTAACTACACGAACTAGCCCACATCAGTACAAATAATGGACTCAACACCCTTTATCAAGTTGGAGGGTGGTAACACACCCAACTTGCTGATATGGAGACGATGGACTGCCCCAGGCAAAGGTTTGGTGAGAATATCAGCCATTTGGGTAGAGCTGGAAGTGTGCAGTAGAGAAATCAAGCCATCAGCCAGTTTGGTGCGCACAAAGTGACAATTCAACTCTATATGCTTGGTCCGCTCATGGAAAACATGATTCTTTGCAATGTATATGGCAGCCTGGTTATCACAGTAGACAGGAATAGAAGAAAGATTAGTAAACCCAAATCAGATAAAAGTCTAGAAAGCCAGGTAATCTCAGCCACAGCCTTGCTCGAGGACCTATACTCAGCTTCAGCGGAGGATAAAGAGACAACAGGCTGTTTCTTGGATTTCCAGCTGACCAAACTGCCACCCAGCATAATGCAAAAACCAGTTACTGACCGTCTACTATCAGGACAAGACCGCCAATCACTGTCACAATAAACTTGAAGAGAAAAATCAGAGGAGTTGTTGAAAAACAACCCAAAATCAGAAGTCCCTCTCAAGTACCTCAAGAGGTGCAAGGCAGCTTTCATATGAGGAACACAAGGATGCTGCATGAATTGGCTTAGATGCTGCACAGAAAATGACAAATCTGGCCTAGTATGTGTTAAGAAATTTAACTTGCCAATCAAACTCCTATACAGCTCAGGATTGGGTAAAGGATCACCCACATTGGCCTTCAACTTTTCATGTAGCTCAAGAGGGCAGAAGGAGAAGAGACATCAGAACAAAACTCTTGTAGGAGATCATGAATGAACTTGCGTTGGTGGAGTAAAACACCAGAAGGAGTGTACAAAACCTCAATACCAAGAAAATAATTCAACAAGCCTAAGTCTTTCATTTTGAACTGAGCATGCAAGAAAGCTTTCAAGGCAGAAATTTCATCTAAATCAGTCCCAATAAGAACTATGTCATCCACATAAACAGCCAAGATAACAAGAGAATCCCCAGACCTTCTAGTAAACAAATAATAATCATTGAAGGAGTGAACATAGACCCTAGACTGTAAGGCATGGGAAAGTTTGGCATACCACTGCCTGGAAGCTTGCCTTAGCCCATAGAGAGATTTTTGCAACTTGCACACAAGGGTACCACATGAGGAAGTGGAGGGAACGGACAATCCAGGAGGAAGTTTCATATACAATTCCTCATCCAAATCACCATGCAAGAATGCATTATTTACATCTAGCTGAAAAAGAGGCCATTTCCTTTTGACTGCTACAGCAATAAGAGTCTTAATAGTAGACATTTTCACAACAGGAGAAAAAGTTTCATGAAAATCAACCCCCTCAACCTGAGTATCATCCCTAACCACCAACCTAGCTTTGTACCTCTCAATCGTGCCATCAGCTCTATATTTAACCTTGTACACCCATTTGCAGCCTATGGGTTTCTTATCATGGGGCAATTCAACAATGTCCCAAGTTTGATTTGCTTCCAAAACCTCAAACTCTTTTCTCATGGCATCCTGCCACTCAGGGACAGGAGCTGCCTGAGAGTAAGTGAAAGGCTCAAAAATAGGCTGCTAACTAAAAGGAGAATTAGAGGAAACAGAACTGGAGCTTAATGATGAAGAGTGGCATACATAACTTTGAAGGTAAGAAGGCTGCTTATGCACCCTAATAGATCTTCTGAGTGTAGGAGGAGACGGGGAAGAGGCATGTAGAGGAGGAGAAGAGGAAGGAACAGAAGCAGATGAAGGAGGAGAAGCTGAAGAAATAGAAGAGGATGAAGAGGGAGATATAGGAGCAGAAGAATTAGAAGCAGGAGTAAGTAGGGGAGAACCATTAGAAATGGGAGATAATGGAGGAGATGAGGTAGGAGATGAAGAAAGAACATAGGATGAGGTAAGGGAAAAGTCATCAGAACAAGTAGAAAAAGGAAAAGGACAGATGCTAGAAGCACCAGAAGAGGATTGAAGAAATGGGAAAATGTGCTCATGAAAAACAACCTCTCTAGATACAAAGCAAGAGTTAGTTTCCAAGTTATACAGTTTGTAACCCTTCTTAGCAAAAGGGTACCCCAAGAATACACAGGATAAAGCTCTAGGTTGAAACTTGTCTTTATGTGTTTTAGGAACAGTAGAGTAGCAAAGACAACCAAATGCCCTAAGGTGAGAATAGCTGGGAGGTTTACTATATAAGATTTCATAAGGGATTTTGTGATTTAGTAAAGGGGAAGGGAACCTGTCGATCAAATAAGTGGCAGTCAAGACACAATCTCCCCAAAATTTAATAGGTAGGTGGGATTGAAAAAGTAGGGCCCTGGCAGTGTCAAGCAAATGCCTATGTTTTCTTTCCACCACTCCATTTTGCTGTGGACAAGAAGTTTGATGCACAATGTCTTTAGCAGAGAAAAATTGAGATCCAGATAAACTAGACCCTAATTCCAGTGCATTATTACTCCTGACAGTTTGCACCTTAGAATGAAAATGGGTTTCTACCATGGCAATAAAAGCCTTTAAAAGGTCAAAAGCATTGCTCTTGGCACCCAGTAAGTGAGTCCAAGTAGCTCTAGTATAGTCATCAACAATGATTAAGAAATATTTTGATCCATCATAGGTTGGGGCATGGTAAGGGCCCCAGGTATCAATGTGGATTAATTGAAATGGTGCAACAGTTTGTATTGAACTATCAGGGAATGGTAATCTGGTTTGTTTAGCTAGTGGACAAACAGGGCAAGTAAAAGATTGTTTGGAAGACAACTTGGCATTGCAATCAGAATTACATTTCATCTTAGAAAAAGGCAAGTGACCAAGCCTATAATGCCAAACAACATCCTCTTTATTGACTTTATTCAGTAGAGCATGATCAATATGTACATGTGCATCAGAAAACATAGTTACATCAATACTAGAAACATTTGAACACTCAACAGGAGAAACATTACAAGGGATGGAACAAGGTATGATACTGAAAGTGGAAGAATTACAAGAGAAGGATGTTGCAGGAAGCTGAAAGAGCTTGTAAAGTCCATTTTCTGGTCTACCAAGTACCACTGGCTTCTTCAGTGAAGGGCCCTGAAAAGTGCAGCCAGCATTGATAAATTGAACAAGATGACCAGGTTTAGCAACTAATTTGTAAACAGAGATTAGATTTAATGGAATGACGGAACATATAGGACATTGTGGAGTATTAAATCAGGCGAGAGGGTCAAAGAACCAATACTAGTGACCTTAACTTTGTATCCATTGGGAAGTGAGACAAGATAAGGAATAGGAAGAGTTTGAATATTGAAAAGAAGAGATTTGTCAGAAGTGATATGATCAGAAGCTCCAGAGTCTATAATCCATACTATATTCTCTATTTTAGTAAGCAAACAAGTTCTGAACAGACCACTTTCAGGCAGTAACTCACCAGCAAAATTGGCTGAAGCCAAGAGATTTGGAGTGGAGCTTGAACTAGACAAATGTGACTGCTGCAGCAGGAGCATTAACTGGGAATATTGCTCCTTAGTCAAACCAGGAACTGCAGACAGTTGTTCAGACTGAGATTGGGGCTGCTCATCAGAACCCCAAGAAGCATCGAGAAAACCAGATTTGTCCACTTCAGTATTGGCAGCCATTTTCCTTGGACCATTAGTTTTGGAGAACTTGAAGTTTGGAGGAAAACCGTGCAATTTGTAGCACTTTTCAATAGTATGGCCTGGCTTTTTACAATACTTGCAAATAAGAGAAGGTTTAGGAGAATCAAAGCTGACTTTTGACTGAAAATTCTGCTTGGAGACACCAGCATTGAATGAGGCAGAACCTGAAGAAAAATGGGAGATAGAAGAAACTTGTCTCTGCTTTTCATCACTCAGCAATATGCTGTATACAGTGTTCATGGAAGGAAGAGGCTTTAACATAATGATGTTGCTCCTAACTTGAAGATTGGTCTCATTGAGTCCCATCAAGAATTGATACACCTTTTGTTCCTCTTCATCCTTTTTATTTCCTCCACAAGTACAAACACTCAGATGATTGACATAGAGGCTATTTCATCCCATAGTTGTTTGATTTTATTGAAATAAGAGGCAATATCTAAGGAACCTTGGGAAATATGTGCTAGTTCTTTCTTTAATTCAAAAATCCTAGCACCATTAGCTTTCCCATATCTTTCTTCTAGTTCATTCCAGATATCTTTGGCAAGTTTTGAGTATTCAACACTACGAGAGATTTCCTTAGTGAGAGAATTGGTTAGCCAGGATACCACCAAGTCATTACAACGTTGCCACTGTCTAGCAAGAGGAGAAGCAATAGGAGGTCTCTCAGTAGTCCCATTTATAAAATCCAACTTATTGTGCACAGATAAGGCAACTAGTATATTCCTTCTCCAACTACCGTAACAAGTACCATCAAAAGGAATAGAAACTAAAGAGGCCCCTAAGACATCTGAGGGATGTACATAGAGAGGGTGACAAGGATGAGTAAAGTCATCAGGATGAAAAACAGTGTGACAAGCAGAGGAGTTAATAGGAACGGACGAAGATTCAGAAACACTTTTGTTTGCAATAGGAGTAACAGCATCAATCGTCATTTTTACTCAAACAATATCAACTAGCTAGACATGATATTGAAAAATGACTAAAAATAAGAATGATGTTACCAACTCTTTCGCAACCGGAAAGACACGGCCTTGAACAAGAGAAAAAATGAATGGAAATAGCAAGCGGAAGCCAAAACCCTAGAATCGGATGAGAATCCAGCTGATAAGTCTGTACTGTCCCAATCGCTTGTAGAAATCAGACGGAGAAGATGAGACAACAGCTAACAGATGAAAAGAATTGAAGAATCAAACGCCGAAACCCTAGAAATCAGAAAATGCCTCTGATGAGAGAACTCAAACAAAACTCCGGCGAGAAGTTACACGGGTAACATCGGACGATAACCAAGGACGAGCTCTACCATAATCCAGCTCTGATACCATGTTAACAAGCTGGAATCGACATGGATTTTGAGGAAAATGCTAACTAGGGCTTGAAGTTTTTATAGAGAGAGAGAGAGAGAGAGAACGAGCTGAGTCTTATTTCATCGAAAATAAAATGTTTTCCCTATACCAAATAGAATGTGGGCCACTATATTTATATGACCCGATTCAGAAATAAAAAACGTGGTCCAAGCCCAAACCAAATACACTAACTACACTAACTACACTAACTAGCCCACATCAATACAAATAATGGACTCAACAGTAACCCCTAAATCATTGCCATCTGAAGAGAATGAATCTACGGAGGAGGAAAGAATTCCCTCTTCATTATCGAATCCTCTGGCATCCTAGGACAAATAAGTCAGTTGCAGGAGTTATATATAACAAATGAATTTGTCGAGAAGATCTCTACTCTATCCAGTGGCGGATCCAGGATTTTAAAGTTATGGGTGCTCGCCGATAAAAACTTCAAAAGAAGAGGAAAAATAAATTTACTTATGGGTGCTCGCTCAATATTTATCTAAATATTTGTACAGTTGCCTATATAAATTTATTAATATGGTCAAAGTTAATGGGTACTTAAGCACCCACAACTTCCTATGTGCATCCATCACTGACTCTATCAATCAAGTGTTTTTGAGGAGACATGCATGTTTCTTTCTTTTTCAGTTACATTTGCTTTCTGTGTCTTTTACTCTAGAAAAGTGCATAGCACATTAGCAAAGTGGCAAAGGCATAACATTAAGTAATGATCTCGGATATCCAAATGCAAATATAGTTATAGTAGAGAATATTGATGCAGGACATGATCCTTGATAGGAAGGTATGGAGGTCGAGAATTAGGGTAGTAGAGTAGGTAGTCTAGAGTGGTCATAACAGGAGTATTGGCACGCAGTCTCGCTTTCTGCTGGTAGTAGGTTTTTATGACTAACCATTATTTTATTTCATTGTTGATCACCTTACTGTCTTGTTTTTATTCTGCTTTTATATGACTTTTTGGTACTATCCCTTCTTGTCTATATTTTCATTAATGTGGTGCTTATGCTTTCCTGAGCCGAGGGTCTATTGGAAACAAACTCTCTATCCTCACAAGGTAGGGGTAAGGTCTGCGTACACACTGCCCTCCCCAGACCCAACGGTGTAGGATAATATTGGGTATGTTGTTGTTGTAGAAAATATTGATGCATTTCCGGCACTTGTAAGTCAGCTTTTCTATTGTTGGGTTGGGTACACTGCCTACAGAATCCCATTTCATCAGCCATGACGTGATGTACAAGATCAAATATTTACCTTACTACTACTTTCTTTATGTATCATGTTCATATATAGCACATGAAAGAAATCCCAGAAGCAGGGACCAATCTGGTGCAGCTCGAGCCGAATCCTCTATATAGCAGATCCGCGATTCCGTCCAGTATGCTCACAAGAACAATAGCAGGGAGCATGTTCTGGTATTGTTTTCCATTGATAGGCCCAGACCAGTCTAGAGCTGTGCATAATTAAGTAAATACCGAATTATCGTACCGAAACCGAATATTTTGGTATTTGGTATTCCGTATGGTATTTGGTTTAAGTTTTAAAAAAGATTGGTATTAGGTATGGTGTTTGGTATAAAATACCGAAATACTAATACCGTACCGAAATATATTTATATTACACAAAACACATAATATTAATTATAATACGGAAAAGGGCCAAAACTATCCCTATCGTTTGATAAATGATTTATAAATACCCTCCGTCCATCTATCTGTTCCAAAAAATACACTCCGTCCATCTATCCGTTCGAAAAAACACACGAAGTTAATTCTATTAACAAAAATACCCCCGCGACTAACGGCAAAACTGATGGAGTGTGTTTTTTTGAACGGATAGATGGACGGAGGGTATTTATAAACCATTTAGCAAACGATAGGGATTTTTAATTGGGCCACGTGGCAATTTTTGACTGGAACAAAAAATGGATATTATTTCAACCCATTTACCTTATCCGACCCATTTACAAAAATGGGTAGTATCTATCACACCCATTCCCATTCATCTGATCTCCCCATTTCTTCTTCTCCACACAATAACAAATTAATTAAAGAATAGATAAAACCCAAAATTAAATAACCCGAAATTCAAACAAGATTCTGAAATTTCTCCAATCAAACTCAGGATAAGTATTGAAACTCTTAAATGGAAAATCAACAGATACATTTGGGTTGTTAAGTAAGAAGACAAGGATCAAAACAAACCAAAAATCTGAAACAAAAAAATTGAGCCCAAATGCTAAAATTGTCCAAATTTATCAATCAAATCTAGGAGAAATATTAAAACTTTGAAAGGGACAAGTAAGGAAAATCTTTGGATTGTTCATAAGAAGACAAAAGAGCCACGAAATAACAGAGAAAAAACAACTACATATAACTGATACAAGCACACAAGAAAATTGAAACCAACGTGCTAAAAAGCTTGAAATTATCACATTCTAGGATAAAGATTGAATCTATAAAAGGTAAAAAAAAAAGTAAAGGGTTACCTTTGGGATGTTCATAAAAAGAAGAAGAGGAGGACAAAGAGCCATGAATTGCAGATGAAGTGAAAGCCAAAGCCATATTTTCAAACACAAAGAAAGATTTGTTTCAACAAAGAAACGCAAAAATTCTTTGTGAGATGAGAGTGGGTGTGCTGGGTGATAAGGAAAAAGAAAGGGAAAAAAAAGCAAAGAAAAAGAAAGAAAATAATTAGGCGGGTCAAATAAATAGGGTCGGACCAGGTAAATGGGTAAAAATAAGACCCATATTTGATTCTTGGTCAATAATCCCTATCGTTTGCT
>NC_031998.1:33137545-33145758 GCF_001879085.1 Nicotiana attenuata | reverse complement strand
AACGGATAGATGACGAAGTTGTATTTTTTTTGAATAGATAGATGGACGAGGTATTTATAAACCATTTATCTAACGATAGAGATACTTTTGGCCCTTTTCCGATTATAATATAAATATAAAAAATCTAAAATTTTACTTTTCTTTATTCTCCAAGTTCATCAATTAGCTCTAAGCAAGTAACAAGATATTTTCTAATTTTCAAATTTTACTCCTTTTATGTGCAATTTTTCTCTCTAGGTTGATATTTGTTAGGTTTGGACAAAACTTTTGTCAGCAAACGTTTTTAGTTTTGTACTTTTGAGTACTTTAATTAAGAATATTACAGTCTATGACTCTATGCACTAGTTAGTATTCAAAAACCGAATAAACCGAAATTACCGAACCGAATAAACCGAAACCGAAAGGAGAAAAACCGAACCATACCGAATTTAATTAGGTACGGTATTGGTATAGCATTTTAAGAAACCGAATACCGAAAAAAACGAACCGAAATGTCTAAATATTGTACCGTTTCGACCGACGATCACCCCTAGACCAGCCTGCAAATGCGTCCTAGTGAGCTGCCTCATGGGGCAGAACAACACTTGTATAAATTGCAGCAGCTACTGATCCAATTAAAGGGGCTGGCAACTAAATTAGTTGGAAATCGGTTGAAGAACCAATAGTGGTGAAACCAAGATTTTGAGCTTGTAATTTAAATGTAGATTGTTAAATATAATAACCATATTGTTTACATACACATATAAGGTTCGAGTCAAAACTTCGTTTGTTAATCAAAGATCTAGAGCATCTTTTATTGTTCCATTTGAGCTTATGCCTCATGACTGGGGAGGAGTAGGGTGATCTCTAGAGGAGAGTATTAATAACCTAATTAATTAGGCATGTGCTTGTTGAGTGCTAAGGTTATGCAGTTCTTAGCCGGGTAGTTAATTACGATTAATAACCTTCTTATGTTCTGCTTTTTGAGAAAGGTAAAAAAGATACTCCCTCCGTTTCAGTTTATGTGAACCTATTTCCTTTTTGGTCCGTTCAGAAAAGAATAACCCCTTTCTAAATTTGGAAACAATTAAGCTTAAACTTCCAATTCTATCCTTAATGAGAAGCTTTTATAACCACACAAATGTTCTGGGCCACTTTTTGACTTGTTTAGGACCACAAATTCCAAAAGTATTTATTTTTTCTTAAACTGAGGGAGTATTATTGACAGAGCACTGAGATAGTGCAGAGAAGAAAGGAATATCTAAGCATCATTTCCATAAACTTGTTTACACCAAAAAAGCAAGCAAGCAATTTGATCTGATCTTGATCTTGTGTATAGGGTTGGTTTTATCTTCTTCAAAGCATCTCAAGTTCCTTCCCCACCAAACAAATGCAAGGTGAGATTTTGATCCACCATTTAGATTACTCTTCTATTCCAACACCTTAGAGCTTCTGCAGTCAATCGATCCAAAAATGTACTCCCACTAATTAAGCTCAAACACAGTTGCGATAGTTGGCCGGTTATAGAGCAATCCAAGTACAAATCTCTCATTCCTTGCTACAAATTAAAGATAAAGCATGCTGCATAAATATAACCTTCTTTGCGTACTGTCTTCTTGCCCCTCCAGGATCTTGCTACCAACCATGTGAAGCAAGCTAAATACTTTGTATGGGACCTTTGGAAAAAAGTAAAAAAGAAAAAGAAAAAAGGAAGATCCTCAAAGGAAAGATCTTTCTAGTTTTTTAGAAATTACAAAATTTTAATTTGTTTTATCACTTCTGTCTCGAACATACTTTTTCTCCCGAATCTCACATAGCTTATCACTTATAAAAATTTAAAAAGAAGAAAGATGGAATTGATGAATCAAAGCTAAATCGTGTAAACGGAAAACATCATTTTTTTGGGTGCAAATTACAAGTAGTTTTATGTATTATATTTTTTAAAACAAATAAAAGAAACCCGAAAAAAAAATAATAGCTTATGATAACCACATAATAGTACAAGTTTAAACTTAAAAATATTCAACTTCCTCCATTCCCTTTTACTTATCCAGTGTCCATTATGCACTTAAGAAAATCTTAAGTATTTAACTATGATTTAGAAATCTAATTTGACTATTAATACTCCAGTAAGTTTGGAAAAAGATTACTTAGGGTCTGGTTGAGAATCTATAAGGACTCGACCGACGTTTTGAGCTTTAGTGTCCCGTTCAGTGATTCGAGGTCTTGAGTGACTTCATATTGTGTATTAAGACTTGCGTGTCTGGTCGGATTCGATTTTCGGATGTTTCAGGATTGATTTGGATGAGTGACCCTCATTTTAGAAGCTTAAGTTGAAAATATTGACAAAGGTTTGACTTTTGTGAAAAATACCCCGGAACAGTATTTCAAAGGCTCCGATAGGTTCATGTTGTGCTTTTGGACTTGGGTGTATGCCCGAAATTGAATTCGGAGGTCCCTAGGTTGATTTGGCATGTTTTGCCGAAAGTTGGCAATTTGAAGTTTTAGAAATTTCTTAGGTTTGACTATGGTTTGACTTTATGGATATCGGGTTCGGATTTTGGTTTTGATACTTGGAATAAGTCAGTTTTGCTATTTTAAACTTGTTTGTAAAGTTTGACGTCATTTCGAGCTGATTTGATAGGAATTGGACGCATGGTTATGTTTTTAGAAGTTCTTGAGTTTCAATGTTAAATGCTTTCATGCGAAGTCCTTATAACTATGGAAAACTGATACTTTCCTATAGTTGATCGAAGTTGGTTGAACTTTCAAACCTGGTCATGTGTTTTGAGGTCCGATTCGTGATTTCGGATTTTATTTTGGTGGTTTGATCGTGCGAGCGTGTTCGTATTATATTTTTAGACTTGTGTGGATATTTGGTTTGGAGCCCCGAGGGCTCGGGTGAATTTTGGACGCGTTTCAGAGTGTTTTAAGAGTTTTAGTTTTGTGGGCTTTTGAACTGGTACTGCAGGTCTTGCAAATGCGAGATTTCGTTCGCATTTGCGCTGCCGCATTTACGCGGTGGGAGATCGCATTTGCGAGAAATGCTGGAGACTGTCAGGTTCGCATTTGCAAACACATTGTTTGCTTTTGCGCTGGGGGCCTGGGCTAGGCTGGGTCGCATTTGCGATCATCATGGTCTCTTTTGCATATGTTCCTTGTTCGCATTTGCGAACCTTTTGTCGCATTTGCGGCATTAGCAGAAGTGTGGTGAGTGTCGCTTTTTCGATCATTCTTCGCATTTGCGAGGTTCGTAATTGCGAACCTTAGGTCGCATTTGTGATAGTTGCGCCTGAACTTAAGGGCTGGAAGTCGAGATTTTAGTCTCATTTTCATATCTTTGAACCTAGACTCGGTAGGAGGCGATTTGGAGAGGAGACTTTCACCTACAATCATTGGGTAAGTAGCTTTAATTAATTTTTAACTATATTTCATGATTATATATGAGATTTAATATCAAATTGTGAGAATCGAAGTGAAATTTTGTCAATATTTTGAAAAATAAAAAATTGAGATTTGAAAGTCAAATTGGACTTGAATTTTAAAACAAAACACATATATATGCAATGAGAGAATAATTTTTCACAAACCGCCGATAAAGGTTGCATAGGACAAGGAACGCTCTCAAGGCGTGGATATCCCTAGGCGGTGGCCAATCTGTGACAACCTGAATCTTCTGTTAGTCCAACTTGATACGTCATTCCTCAATGACATGTCCGAGGAATTCGATCTATTTTTGGGTGAAGGAGCACTTGGATAGCTTCACATATAGTTCGTGCTCCCGCAGTCGAGCTAGATCCTTCCGTAGGTGCTCTAAGTGTTCCTCCAATATTTTTTGTATACCACAATGTCGTCCAAGTAGACAACTACAAATTTGTCAATGTATTCTCGGAATATTTTGTTCATCAGGGTGCAAAATGTAGCTGGAGCATTGGTCAAGCCGAATGGCATGACGAGCAAGTCGTACGACCCATATCATGTCACATAAGTCTTCTTGTGTTCATCTCCCTCAGCAATCCGGACTTGCTAGTAACTTGTCTTAAGATCTATTTTAGTAAACACTGTAGTGCTGCCCAATCAATCGAGCAGGTCCGCCATTAGCGGGATTGGGTACCTGTTTTTTACGGTGATCTTATTTAGGGCCCGATAATCCACACAGAGTCGTAGGGTGCCATCATATTTCTTTTGGATCAGTACATGGGACCCATAAGGGGACTTAGAGGGCACATGATCCCCATGTCCACCATTTCCGTCAACTGTCTCCGAAGCTCGGTGAGTTCGGGTTGTGACATTCTGTAAGGCGCTTGGGCGGGTGGCTTCGCACCTGCCACCAGCTCAATCTCTTGGTCCATAGTTTGCCTAGGCTGGAGCCGTTTTGGCATGTCTTGTGGCAAGACGTCTTCAAATTTCTTTAGCAGCTCTTTCACGGGTGCAGGAATGGGACCCGAAAGCGTTCAATATCTTCGATACAAAGGGTAGCCAGGAACGTAGGTTCATGTCTTTTGACTCCCTTCTTCAACTGTAGGGCCAAGATGTTCCCTGCGGCCATCTTTATGGTTGTGCATGGGATAATGCAGGGCTTGGCCCCGTTTGCTCCCATCATTAGTAGCATGTCGGCATAAGGTACCGGAATTGTGTTGGTTTGCCTCATGAAGTCTAATCCAACTATCAATTCAACGTCATCTATGATCACCACAAGTAAGTTGAATTTTCCTTCATAAGGACCCACCTTCACCGACACTCCTTTGGCTATTCCACCCATTGGCTAAGGTGGTGAGTTGATAGCTATCACGACCCAAAAATCCCTCTGAAGGAGTCGTGATGGCACCTATTCTCTAAACTAGGTGAGCCCAACATTAACTGAGATAACATTTAATTTGCTAACTTTAATCTAAATAACTCTTAACAATTTTACAATTCCAAAAACCGGTGATACAAGTCACAAGCCTTTCTAAGAGTAGTTATACAATATAAATACATCACCGCTCCGAAACAAAAGGAACAAATGGGAATAAGTACAGATGAAGGTGACTCCGAGGCCTGCGAACGCTGTAGCAGGTTTACCTTGAGTGTCCACAGCAACGACCCGCAAAGCTACTATCGATCAAATACCTGGATCTGTACACAAAAATGCACAGAAGTGTAGTATGAGCACACTACGGCGGTGCCCAGTAAGTATCAAGACTAACCTCGGTGGGTAGTGATGAGGAACAGTCCAGACACCTACTGGTCAAATAAATTGAACAGGATTTGATAATAAACTATCAATCTAAAAATGACATAGTAATATCAACAGCAGGGAAAGAACAAACTACAATCAGTAGAAACAATAAAGAGAAACACGGGTGGAAATGAAGATAAGCGGATAAATTAACACCAACACAGCTGGAACACAGACAAGTAAAGAAAAATGTACTCAAACAAGGAAGGCGATGCCAGCTCAATAAGTCATATCATTTCTGATGCACAATTTCCAACCATCTCAAACTCGATGTCTCATATCATAACCTCAATTACCAAACTTTTAGCACACCCGGCACCTCGTGCCCACATATTTCTATCTCACTTTACACAACAACGCTCTTATGTTACTCGGTTCATAGGGTTTGTAACCAATACAATTAAGATGTTCAAGGAGTCTGATTTACATAACCTAAGTGGAGTACAGCTTCTAAACCAATTAGGAACTCAGCAAGAAAAGATGAAGTTATTTTTAGAAATCATTTAAATAAAGAGTACTATTTCCAATTAAAGTACAACATCGAATGAAATATTACCTTTCACAAGAAATTTAATAAATTAACTTAGTAGAAATTCCATTTTTAAGTAAAATACAACCTCAGACGGTTTAAGGAAATTTAATTGAGTAACTAAATGAATTGAAGATGAAACAATTATTGAAATTTGAAGTATTAAAAAATATGTATATAAATACGGCAAAGTATTGAAAACATGATGGGGTTCCTTCACAAAAGATCACAGCGGTAAAGGAATCTGAACAGTTAAAACACTTGACTTGGTAACAACAAATAAACATAGCAAACAGAAAGTGCACGGCACCAAAATCCAATTACTAACAAGGATAAGGAAAACAAACACAGAATTTCACTTTCATTTCATATCTTGTTGCAGGCGTGCAACCCGATCCCATTTCACATATCTCGTTGCAGGCGTGCAACCCGCTCCCATTTCACATATCTCGTTGCAGGCGTGCAACCCGCTCCCATTTGACATATCTCGTTGCGGACGTGCAACCCGCTCCCATTTCATATATCTCATTGCAGGCGTGCAACCCGATCCCATTTCATATATCTCGTTGCAGGCGTGCAACCCGATCCCATTTCATATATCTCGTTGCAGGCGTGCAACCCGATCCCATTTCACATATCTCGTTGCAGGCGTGCAACCCGATCCCATTTCATATATCTCGTTGCAGGCGTGCAACCAGCTCCCATTTCAGATATCTTGTTGCAGGCGTGCAACCCGCTCCCTATTTACAAATCATCATCAATCATAAAAGAATCCCGGCAAGGGAACAAAAGTATAACAACAACATCCCGGCAAGGGAGACAATATCATAAACAATAACATCCCGGCAAGGGAACAATAATATAACAACAATATCCCGGCAAGGGAAACAATATCATAAGCAATCACGTCTCGGCAAGGGAATCAACAAGTACATAATAAGGGTCACGGAAAAACCAAGAAGCACGATAACCTCAACAATACAACAAGACATAATAAGCACGTGATAACTACACCGGTAACCACAACAATTGGACATGCAATATATTCGCACGAAGTCATAGAGGAACTCACAATCAAGAAATATCAAAACAATAAGGAAGGCAATCACTTCAATCAAGACAATTAAGGGTCAATGTAACACGTGAGAATTAAAGGAAAGCTAACAACGTCATATGGAGCATATAGAGGCAATTTAAGAAACTAGGAAACCCAATCATAACAGGATACTTTCCACATAAGGACCTAAGAACCCTAGAGTCAAATTTCCCACAAATAAGTCCGAGCACACATTCGTCACCTCGCATGCATGGACTACAATTAGCTAGAAGACTCAATTCCTAAGGGGAAGTCCCCCCCACAAGGTTAGGCAAGATACTTACCTCAAATACACAAATCGAATAAGGAACTATTCCGAATAATAAAGTTTCAATCTTTACAAAAATATAAAAATCGACCCAAAAGTTGACCCCCGGGCCCGCACCTCGTAACCCGTCAAATTTTACAAAATCCGATCACCCATTCCAAAATAATTTCAACCATACAAAATTTATCCAATTCCGATACCACTTGGTCCCTCAAATCATGATTTTTCATTTTGAAATTTTTCTTCAAAAACCAACTCTTTCCCCAACCCAAAACACAATTTAAATGATAAAAATAAAGACAAATTCGTGGAATATATTTAATTCTAGTTGAAGAACACTTACCCAATCGAATTTCGTGAAAAACCCACCAAAAATCGCCAAGAACCGAGCTCTAGAAGTCAAAATATGTTGAAAATGGTGTAACCCTCGATTTTGGAATATATTCTGCCTGCCCAGGTGTTTGTTCATTGCGATCGCGGGAGAAGTGATGCGATCGCGTAGAAGAAAATAGCTACTGGCCCAAAATGTTCTATGCGATCGCTGGCAAATCAATGCAATCGCATAGAAGAAAAATGCTGCTGTCCAAATTTGTGCTATGCTATCGCGGACAAACCAATGCAATCGCATAGAAGGAAAATGCTGCTGTCCAAATTTGTGCTATGCTATCGCGGACAAATCAATGCAATCGCATAGAAGGAAAATGCTGCTGTCCAAATTTGTGCTATGCGATCGCGAACGAATCAATGCGATCGCATAGAAGGAAAATATGGCAGGTTAACATTGTACTACGCGATTGCTGCTACGCCTATGCGATCGTATAGAAGGAAATACCAGATAGCAGAACAGCAGTTCAAACATAGGGAAAAATGACCCGTAGCCCATCCGAAACACACCCGAGGCTCCCGGGACCCCGTCTAATCACACAAACAGGTCATATAACCTAACACGGACTCGCTCGAGGTTTCAAATCACATAAAACAACACCGAAACAATGAATCAAACCAAAAATCAAACTTATGAATTTCCAAATCTTCAAATATCAAATCTCATGCCGAAACCTGTCAATTCAACTCGGAATAACGCCAAATTTTGCAAACAAGTCAAAAATGACATAACGGA
>NC_031998.1:33039916-33136867 GCF_001879085.1 Nicotiana attenuata | reverse complement strand
CACAACATCAAATAATCACAAGGAAAGGGTATCCCACATAACATCCGCTGCGGCGCGCAGCCCGCTCCCAAATACTCATCAAGCCAAAATGCTCGAGTCCACTGATCACATAAATATTGATATCAGGCACAGCAGAGTGCACAAGTAAAACTGTGGGAACAATGAATAGAAGTAATAAAATATGAGAGAAGCAAGCACATATAAGGTGCAACGAGCAAATCAACATCACGGGGGCTATCTCGCCCGCCTCGCCATAAGGCCTGAACAGAGTTACAACATGCGTGGGGTATAATCATACAACCTCATCGCCTAACACAGCATAAAAGAGTAGCACATAACATAGGCTAGGGGCACAAATAATATTCATTCTGCCCGGTAACATAACCATAATGACAATCTCACAGGAGCCCACAAACTTGATCTGATACAAGATACATATTCTCATTGAGCTTTCAAACAGTCCCCAACCCAAATCCTGATTATTTCCAAATAGGTAAATATCCTTTCCAAAAATCCACAGCGACCTATCAATCATGCATGCTATTAATTACCTTACCCTCAACATTTCTTCATAACCGCCAGTAGGAAATGGTCCACATATGAGGGCATCTAGCCCAAAACCTCAGGAATACCAAAACTTCCATACTCAAACTCCACTATGCAAATCAAATGGTTGATATAACACTTACACCCTATCATTCTTCTGAAGCACTCATATAGAGTTTCTGGCCGCGTAACAAAACATGAACCTCGAAAGCCTCAAAACCCAGCAATCACCATGCTACCACCCACGCACTGCAAACCAAAACTCAAGATCCTTTCCAAAATGCACACTCTTCACATATGATAGCCAACAATGTCAACACCGCATTAATTTCTGATGCCTATTCAGGAGAAAGCCACAATGCACCACATATTCCTTGCCCATAGTAGACACTCACTCAAGCCGTAGTCAAACCATCGAGAACCCTTCGAGATTCGCCCGTACGCAATTAAGCCATCAGTACTGCACCTCCCCAACTCAACCGAGTCACACAAACTGTCCAATCCAAGAGTGCTTCCACAAATACCAGTAGAGAATTCTTATTCAAAGGACCAATCACTTCATCGCTATGCTGACCTAACACCACAAAGCTGACCCATTTCTTCGGGTAGTCGATATGCAATAATCCCAATCAAAGTCCCAACATCGTCCCGTACAAGATCTCAGACCTTAGTCATATACAAATTCCGGGAACCTACCAACACCACACATACATATACCTCAGGCCGAAACTGACGCAAGTCTGACCATGTAGTCTGAATGCCATTGATGGACTCCTCCACTTGGCGCAAAGCCATAGAAAACAACGTCTGATGATCCGTAGAGCTGACCTTCACAGCTCGTACAACACAAATCACAAGGTATTCCAATACCGCCAACTATCCTCAATCAATACCCACCACGCTTCCGCTGCGCCTCCATATAAACAACTGAATAGTCTCTTAATACCTCTGTATCTCCAGTCTGGACAGCACGTTGAGAAAATGTCTGAGCATCCCTGACTCCCTCATAGCCTGTCTGTAGCATCATGAATCAGTGGCGCATAGCGGACAACGAGAGTGTAATATTATACACAAGTGGATGTAAAGGAACATAAGTTATATGCATCGAGCTGAATCAATGTCGCACGATAAGGAATGAAAGAAGGGGAATTTCCTAACAGTTCTGTAGCCTCTCGAAGATAAGTACAGACGTCTCCGTAAAGATGCGCAAGACTCTACTAAACCTGCTTGTGACTCGTAGCACCCTTTAACCTAGAGCTCTGATACCAACTTGTCACAACCCAAAAATCCCTCCGAAGGAGTCGTGATGACACCTAGTCTCTAAACTAGGTAAGCCTAACATTAACTGAGATAACATTTATATTTGCTAACTTTAATCTGAATAACTCTTAACAATTTACAATTCCAAAACCGGTGGTACAAGTCACAAGCCTTTCTAAGAGTAGTTATACAAAATAAATACATCACCGCTTCAAAAAAAAAGGAACAAATGGGAATAAGTAAAAATGAAGGTGACTCCGAGGCCTGCGAACGCTGTAGCAGGTTTACCTTGAGTCTCCACCACAACGACCCACATAGCTACTATCGATCAAATACCTGGATCTGTACACAAAAATGTACAGAAGTGTAGTATGAGCACACCACGGCGGTGCCCAGTAAGTATCAAGACTAACCTCGGTGGGGTAGTGACGAGGAACAGTCCAGACACCTACTGGTCAAATAAATTGAACAGGATTTGATAATAAACTATCAATCTAAAAATGACATAGTAATATCAACAGCAAGGAAAGAACAAACTACAATCAGTAGAAACAATAAAGAGAAACACGGGTGGAAATGAAGATAACCAGAAAAATTAACACCAACATAGCTGGAACACAGACAAGTAAAGAAAAATGTACTCAAGCAAGTAAGGTGATGCTAGCTCAATAAGTCATATCGTTTCCGATGCACAATTTCCAACCATCTCAAACTCGATATCTCATATCATAACCTCAATTACCAAACTTTTAGCACACCCGGCACCTCGTGCCCACATATTTCTATCTCACTTTACACAACAACGCTCTCATGTTACTCGTTTCATAGGGTCTGTAACCAATACAATTAAGATGTTCAAGGAGTCTGATTTACATAACCTAAGTGGAGTACAGCTTCTAAACCAATTAGGAACTCAGCAAGAAAAGATGAAGTTATTTTTAGAAATCATTTAAATAAAGAAAGTACCATTTTCAATTAATGTACAACATCGAATGCAATATTACCTTTCACAAGAAATTTAATAAATTATCTTAGTAGAAATTCTATTTTTAAGTAAAATAAAACCTCATACTGTTAAAGAAAATTTAATTGAGTAACTAAATGAATTGAAGATGAAACAATTATTAAAATTTGAAGTATTGAAAAATATGTATATAAATACGGCAAAGTATTGAAAACATGATGGGGTTCCTTCACAAAGGATCACAGCGGTAAAGAAATCTGAACAGTTAAAACACTTGACTTGGTAACAACAAATAAACATAGCAAACAGAAAGTGCACAGCACCAAAATCCAATTACTAATAAGGATAAGGAAAACAAACACAGAATTTCACTTTCATTTCATATCTTGTTGTAGGCGTGCAACCGATCCCATTTTACATATCTCGTTACAGGCGTGCAACCCGCTCTCAATTCACATATCTCGTTGCAGGCGTGCAACCCGCTCCCATTTCATATATCTCGTTGCAGGCGCACAACCCGCTCCCATTTTATATATCTTGTTGCAGGCGTGCAACCCGATCCCATTTCACATATCTCGTTGCAGGCGTGCAACCCGATCCCATTTCACATATCTCCTTGCAGGCGTGCAACCCGATCCTATTTCACATATCTCGTTGCAGGTGTGCAACCCGCTCCCATTTACAAATCATCATCAATCATAAAAGAATTCCGGCAAGGGAACAAGAGTATAATAACAACATCCCGGCAAGGGAGACAATATCATAAACATTAACATCTCGGCAAGGGAACAATAGCATAACAACAATATTCCTGTAAGGGAAACAATATCATAAGTAATAACGTCCCGGCAAGGGAATCAACAATAGTACATAATAAGGGTCACGAAAAAACCAAGAAGCACGATAACCTCAACAAAACAACAAGACATATTAAGCATGTGATAATTACACCGGTAACCACAACAATTGGACATGTAACATATTCGCACGAAGTCATAGAGGAACTCAAAATCAAGAAGTATCAAAACAATAAGGAAGGCAATCACTTCAATCAAGACAATTAAGGGTCAATATAACACGTGAGAATTAAAGGAAAGCTAACAACGTCATATGGAGCATATAGAGGCAATTTAAGCAACTAGTAAACCCAATCATAATAGGATACTTTCAACACAAGGACCTAACAACCCTAGAGGAAAATTTCCCACAAATAAGTCCGAGCACACACTCGTCACCTCGCATGCATGGACTACAATTAGCATAGAAGACTTAATTCCTAAGGGAAAGTCCCCCACACAAGGTTAGGCAAGATACTTACCTCAAAGACGACAACTCGGTACTCTAAGATGGACTTCTCGGGCGAAAAGACCTCTGGACATCTCCAATCCAACTATATCAACTCCAAAACACACATAAATCGAATAAGGAACTATTCCGAATAATAAAGTTTCAATCTTTACAAAAATATAAAAATCAACTCAAAAGTCGACCCCTGGGCCCGCACCTCGGAACCCGTCAAATTGTACAAAATCCAATCACCCATTCCAAAATGAGTTCAACCATACAAAATTTATCCAATTACGATACCATTTGGTCCCTCAAATCCTGATTTTTCATTTTGAAATTTTCTTCAAAAACCAACTCTTTCCCCAACCCAAAACACAATTTAAATGATAAAAATAAAGACAAATTCGTAGAATATATTTAATTCTAGTTGAAGAACACTTACCCAATCGGATTTCGTGAAAAACCCACCAAAAATCGCCAAGAACCGAGCTCTAGAAGTCAAAATATGTTGAAAATGGTGTAACCTTCGATTTTGGAATATATTCTGCCTGCCCAGGTGTTTGTTCATTGCGATCACGGGAGAAGTGATGCGATCGCGTAGAAGAAAATAGCTACTGGCCCAAAATGTTCTATGCGATCGCTGGCAAATCAATGCAATCGCATAGAAGGAAAATGCTGCTGTCCAAATTTGTGCTATGCTATCGCGGACAAATCAATGCAATCGCATAGAAGGAAAATGCTGCTGTCCAAATTTGTGCTATGCTATCGCGGACAAACCAATGCAATCGCATAGATGGAAAATGTTGCTGTCCAAATTTGTGCTATGCTATCGCGGACAAATCAATGCAATCGCATAGAAGGAAAATGTTGCTGTCCAAATTTGTGCTATGCGATCGCATAGAAGGAAAATATGGCAGGTTAACATTGTACTACGCGATCGCTGCTACGCCTATGCGATCGCATAGAAGGAAATACCAGATAGCAGAACAGTAGTTCAAACATAGGGAAAAATGACCCGTAGCCCATCCGAAACACACCCGAGGCTCTCGGGACCCGTCTAATCGCACAAACAGGTCATATAACCTAACACGGACTCGCTGGAGGTTTCAAATCACATAAAACAACACCGAAACAACGAATTAAACCAAAAATCAAACTTATGAATTTCTAAATCTTCAAATATCAAATCTCATACCGAAACCTATCAATTCAACTCGGAATAACGCCAAATTTTGCAGACAAGTCCAAAATGACATAACGGAGCTGCTCCAACTCTCGGAATCGCATTTCGACCCCGATATCACAAAAGTCAATTATGAGTCAAACTTCTCCATTTTCCAAACTTCAACTTTTCCAACTTTCGCCGAAATGCCTCAATTTACCCTACGGACCTCCAAATCCGAATCCGGACGCGCACCTAAGTCCAAAATCACCATATAAAGCTGTTGAGATCATCCACGACCCACTCCGGGGCCGTTTACCCAAAATTCCAATTCCGGTCAAATTCTCACCGTTTAAACTTCCAAAGCTAGTTTCCTTCTTCCAATTTGACTCTGAATCATCCATTAACTGAATTCAACCATGCACGCAAGTCAATATACATAATGTGAAGCTGCTCGCGACCTCAAACTTCCGAGATGGGTGCAATCGCTCAAATCGACCAGTCGGATCGTTACAATAGCCTTGACACGACCTCTGCCCTTTCCCACGACTAGACCAAGGTGCTCTACCTGAGTTGAGGCTAGGTAATTGTGAGTAGTGACCATGTCTATCATCACCCAAATGGAGTTTCCATTAAGTTATATTTCTACGAACATTAGGATCTTCTCTTGGTTAAGAGGAAGCCCCTCATCTGCCTTCAGTTTCCTTTTCTTGGTGGTTGGGCATGGGTCCTTCTTCTTATAGATGCCGACACTGGTTCCTGCGAAAGCCACATAAATAGAACAAACAACTATGTTCAAGGCACATATTGGTTCGGTCTAGTCAGCATCATCTGTATCGTCATTAGTCCTATTATCAAAATCTTGATGGGCATTCATTTGTGCCTGTGGGCATTCATTGTTCCAATGTAGACCGCCGTAATGACAACATCCTGAAGGGTGTTTCCTCCCCCGATCATTGTTGTGAGATGCAACACTATTACTGCCTGTGGAGAGAGTCTTAGATTTGGTTGCACTGTTATCTCCTCCACTTCTGCTAGGGCCACCATTGCTAGGCTGGCCCACTTTGTATCCTCCTCGGACAGGCGGTTGAGCCCTATCTTTCCGAGCTTCCACTTGGTAGTCTCCAAGGCATTTTGCTGCTTGGATCGCCTTGGGTAAAGTATCTACCCTTTGTCTTTGCACCTCCATACAGGCATAAGGTTTCAAACCTTCCAGGAATGTGAAAAGTTTATCTTTGTCCCCCGATAAGTGCGGAGAATTCCCGTACATAATCTCTAACTGACTAGGTTTGGTGGAGCTCCCGGAGGTTTCTCCGTGAATTGTACTCAATATTTTCGGGGAAGAACTATAAGTGTATGGCTACCTTCGGGTCTCCCCATGGCTCAAGAGTATCTTGACTAGTCCTGATGGCTTCATATTTCACCCGCCACCAGAGTTTAGCATCACTCTGAAGATATATGGCAGCAGTTGCTACCTTCTTTGCTTCTTCTAACTCCCCCACGGCATCGAAGTACTGTTTAACATCTAAGATGAATTTCTCCACTTCCTTGGCATTATGTGCCCCATTGTAGGGCTTTGGTTTAGGAATAGCTTTTATGGCATAGTGGCGAGGTTCACAGCACCCACGATGTGGTTTCCGCCTCCTCGGAGTAGGACTTGTAATGCAGTATTGACAATATTGAGCTGGTCCGTCGAGTTGTCTACGGTTTGCTGCATGGCAGTTGCCCTGTCTTCCTCTTGTGCCTTATAGGCTAAATCCTCGATCTGCTCCTGTTGGAGCCCCTCAAATTTATTGAAAATTTTGGATGCCTCTATGGCTGCCATTTGCCGGTCACCTTTAGAGTCGCGGCTGATATTTTTAATGTCACCTTCGGCTTGCCGCATCCTGCGGTCCAGGTCGTCCAACCTTTGCACTAGGTTGGTTATTAGATCAGGCATCGTACTTGCGATGGGTCTTGATACGTTAACCGTCTCTTCAAGGGCTGCAATGCGGTTCCCATGATTCACCATGGTCAGAAATGGTGGCAATGGCAATGTGTTTCCTCGTTCGATGTCGAGCCTAGGCTCTGATACCAACTTTTACGAGGTGCCTTCCTGAGATGTCTTAGAAGGGCGATGTAAGGATAAGGAGCCGATGTCCATACGGTTACTATCCACTAATTTAGGTCCCCTCTATACGGTAGATGAGATCGTCAGTGCCGTACGAAAAAACTAATGTCAAGAGCAATTGAAAGAATAGAAAAGAGAGTGATAATGAAAGAAAGCTTGATTGCATTAATGAAAGCTATTACATAAAGTCAACACGGTGTCGAGAGGGAGATACACCAATATAGAGAATTGTTTGCTTGCTTGAAAGTTTGACTACTTGATCCCCCATAATAATGCTTAACAAAAGTAAACCAATGTTACAGGACTTGACATAACTAAGATAGAGAATCATAATGGAAGTACAGGAAGTAAAACTACCCTACATTTACAACAATAAGGACTTATATTACTACAAGGTAGAAATAGGTCAATTGGCAGTAACCTTATCTTTATCATCAGGATCTGTGCGCCCGGTGCTAGCCACAGGGCATAACTCAATTGCACTGACAATCGGCGCGCGTTGGGGCACTGCCTATCTAGGGGCGCTATTGGAAATTGTCTGCGGCTGGGTGCTAGCGAGGGCTATCAGTGGGGCGACATAGGCACGTGTGCGCTTGTCACTTGGCGCTGCCAAGACCACAGGGTCGTCCATGGCGCTAGGCATTGGGTGGCTTGCCAGGACGTCATGGAGTGCATACAAGGGGTCATGGGGCATGGTGGAAAGCCACCCATGAAACTAATTATGATTCAGATGACTTCGGCGAAGTTAGAATGATTGGAAGTTAAAAGAATGATTTTGATCTTTGATTCATGGTTTTGATGTTAATTGCAGTGTTTTGAGCCTTTGGGTAAGTTTGGATAATGTATTTGGACTTGTTGGTATATTTTATGGGGTCCTGTAGGGCTCGGGAGTGTTTTAGATTGATCGGATCGTTTGGTGTCATGTTGGCAGTTCTGGTTCTTCGCACCTGCGGAGGTTTGGTCGCAGGTGCAATGTCGCTTTTGCGGATACGCTGTCGCTTTTGCAAAGAGGAAGTGGTCTGGAGGTGGTTGCTTATGCGTAAAGGGAAGCGTAGGTACGAGGCAACACCTGCAAGGTTTTGGTCATAGATGCGAGGAGCAGACCTGGTTTGGAGTCCATATTTACGGAGTGTGTGGTGCAGATGCAATATCGCATCCGTGGTGGGTTTTGCACTCCTAGAGAGCCGCAGATGCGACGGGTACTTCGCAGATGCGAAGGATGGCAGTTTGAGTTGAGTTTGCAGATACGAGATTGGGCGATGCAGTATCGAAGATGTTTTTACCTCATATGTGAGGATGCTTGGCAGAATGTTATATTCGTGGGTTTGCTTTATTTTATCATATTTTGAGATTGGGAGCCCAAATTGGAGTGATTATTTTATCAATTTTCACAAATGTGGTTGAGTAAGTGTTCTTCACTTGGATTTAGTTATTATTCGTAATTCTATCGCTGATTTGGCATTTGATTGATGAATTTAAGGAAGAAAAATTAGGGGTTTTGTCTACACTTTAAGAGAGAGTGTTTTGGGGGGTTTTGAGCATCAATTTGGACCCGGATTTGGAAACTAACTATGCATTTGGACTCGACAGGTTATGGGTCATCGAATTTTATTATAGGTTTCAAATTTCAGGCATGTGGGCCAAGGCTGGCTTTTGGAAATTTCTTCAAAATTGAAGCTTTATTGATTGGGATCGCTTCATATAGTTGACTTCCTTAGATGATGTTTGGCTTGGATTTGTAAGATTCTAAGGCTCAAGTGAGGTTTCGATGCGATTTCTAGTTGAAACTAGCCTAGGAATAAATCTTTTTGGCTTACCTTGTTAAGAGGGAAACTGCTAGGATTTGACTTGATTGGTATGTGTTTAATATATTAGGGGTGGTCTATATACATGGACCGAGCGTATATGCACTTACCAAGTTTATGTCATGCCCGGAGTAGAATTGAGATATATATATATCTCACATTTGGATACTTGATTTGAAATGAAATTGTGGTACAAAAGGCAAGGTCGTGCGGTTGAAATACAATTATGGAACAGACATAATGAGCGAATAGCCGATTTATGAGTGATGCTATTTGCTCCTCTTTGCGCTTGGATTTGGTACCGTCCCTCCAGAGTCAGGTGATTAACCATGTTACTTTGGGTCCTGTGAGTGTGGTCAATACATGGATTTTGTACCGGGTCGATACATGGATTTTATATCGGGTTATTGTGATACATGGATTTTGTATCAGGATACATAGATCTCGTATCGGGGTAAGTGGATCTTGTACCGGTTTGAACATGTATATATATTCTTGATTCATTTAGAGGCATCTATTTAAATGCTACTGTTTCATGCCATGTATACATGCTAGTTAGGAGTCTCGACTCCGTTTTTTGAAGCATGCCAGCCTTACTTGCCATACTTGAGTAGCGTTATGATTATATGTTGAATTGAAAAAGCATGCTTTAGGTCTTTCGACTATTTTATATCTTGATCATGAGGATATTTATAATTCCATCTCCTGGCTTGTTATTATTTATGTGCTGTAAGTATATGGATGCATCTAGACTCTTACTACTTCTTCGAGGTTAGACTTGGTACTTACTGGCTACCGACTGTGGTGTACTCATACTACGCTTTTGCATAATTTTGTGCGGATTTTAAGGCTGGTATTCGGTACCCTTTAAACTGAGTAGAGTGTGTTATTAGAGACTTCGTGTTGAGCTTCCATGTAGTTCCAATCCACAACACAGGATTCCCCATCCTTGTTTCCTGTCTATTTTCTTTCTCACAAACAGTTGTGATCATGTATTCAAACTTGCACATATTAAGTAGTTGATCGTGTATTTGTGTCACCTAGTTCTTGGGAATTGTATTGTATTGATCGTGTTTAAACCATGTTATACTTGTATTCACATATTTTACTACTTTGAGATTTTTCTGCTTTTATTATGATACAACTATGTTAATTAAAGGAAATTAGACTTTATTTTGTTGATTGTGAGTTGGCTTGCTAGCAAGTACGGCTATGCACCATCACGGACTGAGGTGGGATTTTAGGTCGTGACAACACATAATACCATTGCAGCGTGTAATCCAATCTACAAATTCCCATGGCGGCATGACACCCAATCCACACATAATATTATTGCGACATGCTACCTGATTCACAAATATTCATGTGGCGGCGTACCACCCGATCCACACAATATCATCAATATCCAATATCCTCTCATAATATCGCAATGCCAAAATTCTCATATTTTTAATATGCTCATCTCAAACTTATAGATATACGTATGAGACAACATAATTGACGGCAATAAATCATAATAATGGAAATGCAGATAAAATTCATATAAGGCTAAAAAATTGCGATAGTTATTCATGTAATTCAATTCATCTCAACAATTCAATAAGCAATTTCATCGTCCAAACGTCTTATCATTATACATATCATGAATGAAATAAGCCATTTAACAACCAAATCATGAATCAATATGACAAGTATTTGACTACGGCATGACGAAGAAGCTCAATATGGCAAAACAATTATTTAGGTCCAATTCAACAAGTTACAACCTTAAGCATGCTTCTAAGCCACAATTAAAAGTCATTATGTAGTCATAGAATCAACAAAATATGAACAAGGAGTTCACATAGTCCAAATAGGGCATAATCATAAGCCAAACATTTACTGGATATGGTCATAACCTATCTACGCATATACGCTCTTCACCTCGCATATACGTGGCTCCTAAATCATGCAATAAGTAGCAAATAGATCACCTATGGGTTCAATTCCCTCTTACAAGGATAGACAAGAGACTTACTTTCATCCGGCAAGTATCGTGTTTCCTTTCAAATCCAACTCCCCACAATATGAATCTAGCCTAATACAACTCAATAACATTAAACAAAGCCGTAGGAATTATTATAAAATAATAAAGCTTCAATCTTTAATCAAATCACCAAAAGTCAACAAAAGTCAAACTGGTTCCACATGGTTAAAAACTAAGTCAAGGGATAGATCCCGACTATTCGTAACCCCAAGAATCCAAATATGTAATTAGATTCCAGAATCGGGTCCAAATCGACCCCCCCCCCCCCAAATCCATAAATTACCCCCTCTTAAGTTGTAGACAAAAATTCCAAAATTTCACTTAAAAATTCCGAGTTTTAGGTAAAGAAATCCATGAGAAATCAAGATATATAACCAAATTCAAGTGAAAATTACTTACCTCCAATGTGGTAGTGAAATTTCTCTTCAAATTCTCCTCCTCTCGAAGTCTAGGGATCAAAATATGAAATAATGCAGGAAGTCCAGAAATTTGACAACTTAAACACTGCCAGAAATTACCCTTCACGATCTTGGCAAAACCCTCACGATCGTGATGCACAATTCAAAGCTGCCTCGTGAAAGTCCTACACGAATACCGCATAGACCATAGGAACACGAAGGCCAACCGGCCTCTCCACTCCGTAACTGCGAAGGTCCAATCGCGAAGACAACATTTAACGCCGCATTACTCTGCGAACATAAATGCTCTCAAGCGAACGCGATCCATGCCGACTGCCATACCTGGAACCTTCTCCTCGATTGCATAGACATTCCCCGATCACGAAGTACAAATCTTTGTTTGCCATACTCTTCTCCGTGATTGTGAGTTTACCCTCGCGAGCGTGATGCACAACCGAGGCTAGCTAAAAAATCAGCAATGTAAACTCAACCGAAATGGTCCGAAACCATCACGAATCACACCCGAACCCCTCGGAACCCCATCAAATCATACCAAAAAGTCAAAACACATCATTCAAACTTATCTAAATGCTAGAAACACCAAAAATAACATCTAAACAAAGAATTGAAGATCAAAATACTTCTCTTAACTTTCAAACCTTCAAACATTGCCGAACGCGTCCGAATCACACTTAGACATTCCGATTCATAACAAAACTTTACACACAAGTTCCAATCAACTAAATGAACCTATCCAAGGTGTCAAATCCTCAATCGAAGCCTGATAATATGAAAGGCAACTCCTGGTCAAACTTAAGAACTCTCAAATTCTTCAACTTGCCAACATTCATGAATAGAGACAAAACATTCTAGGAACCTCTGAATTCAAATACGAACACATGCCCAAGTCCAAAATTACCATAAGAACCTATTGAAGCCATTAAATTCCGATTCTGAGATCTTTTACTCAAAAGTCAAATCTTGGTCAATACTTCCAACTTAAAGCTTTCAAATTGAGAATCACTCTTCCAGATAAATCCTGAACCTCTCAAAAGCCAAAAAAAATATACACGAAAGGTATAATATATTATATGAAGTTACTCAAAGCCTCAAACCACCGAATAGAATGCTAGAGCTCAAAATAACCAGTCAGAACGTTACATATTTTGATATTCTAATTATTAATAAAAATGTGAGAGTACCCATGTATATATTCAAAATAATAAAAATTAATTGTAATCAGAGTTTCTTTGATTTCAATATATGACGTAAAAATAAAAAAAAATAAAAAGCAAAGATGGTTAACCTAACCTCTGTTGCCAGTTCCTGAAGTTTTTTATGTATTTATGCACCTTTTTGAATTATTTTCCCACTATAGATTTCCCAAAATTTAAGATATGTTATAAATATATTATATTATGGATGTGCATTTAGTACTCCGTTGTAAATAAGCTTCCTGAAGAAGCTTATCCATATTGGACTCCGCTGTAAATATGTTTATCTACTTAGTACTCTATTGGAAATAAGCCTCATGAAGAAGCTTATCATTTTGGCACTCCGTTGTGGATAAATATTTCTCCTGTAGAAGATTATCTATAGCTGGTTGTAATGACCCGGCCGGTCGTTTTAAGAATTTACGCCCCGATCCCCTATTAACTGCATTCCCCGTGTTTGTTTCTGCTATTGTGAGTTGCCGGGAAGATTTATTTGGAAATTCGGAGAGTTTTGGGATACTTAGTCCCTAAATGAGAGCTTAAGTATTGGAAATTTGACCATAGTCAGAGCTGTGTGAAGACGGCCTCGGAATGGAATTCCAATGGTTCCGTTAGCTCCGTTGGCTATTTTGGGTTTAGGAGCATGTTCGGATTGTGTTTTGGAGGTCCGTAGCTAATTTAGGCTTGAAATGCCGAAGGTTGAAATTTTGAAGTTTCCAGTTCGATAGTGAGATTTTGATCCTAGGGTCGGAATGGAATTTCGGAAGTTGGAGTAGCTCCGTAGTGTTGAATGTGATATGTGTGCAAAATTTCAGGTCATTCAGATGAGGTTTGATAGACTTTTTGATCGAAAGCGTATTTTGAGAGTTTTGAAGTTCTTAGGCTTGAATTCGATGCTAATTGGTTGATTTGATGTTGTTTGAGGTGTTTTGAGGATTGGTATAAGTTTGGGTAGTTGTATATGTCTTGTCTGTGCTTTTGGTTGAGGTCCCGGGGGCCTCGGGATGATTTCGGGTGGTTAACGAAAAGGTTTGAAGTTGAGAGTTGCAGCTGAAGTTTCAAGTCTGCTGTCATAACTGCACCTGCGGCTTGGGGACCGCAAGTGCGAGACCGCAGAAGCGGTCCAACAGCTGCAGAAGCGGTTTGAGGCTAGAAGAGAATTGACCGCAGATGCGGGCAGGGCACCGCAGAAGCGGCACCGCATCTGCGGTAGAGAAGTCGCAGGTGCGGATATCCCCCTTTAATGAAATGTCGCAGATGCGACCTGGTCTTCGCAGAGGCGGGACCGCAGGTGCGGTCCCAGGACCGCAGATGCGGTTTCACTGGGCAGAAAGGGGCAGAATCGAGGGTTTAGTTCAAAACTTGGAAAAATCAAATTGTAGCTCGGGGTAGGGCGATTTTGTGGGGTTTTTGAAGAGAAGATCATTGGGTAACAATTCCTCATCCCTTTATAGTTGTATTCCACTAATCTATTGTTAGTTTTATCATTTAATTCCGGATTGGAGATGAAAAATTGAGAAAAAATTGGAAGAAAGTTCTTAGACCTAGAATTCGAATTTTGATTGGGAATTTGACCTTGGATTAGGATAATTTTGGTATGCATGAACTCGTGAGAGTATGAGGATTCTGAAAATATAAATTATACCCGATTCCGAGACGTGGGCCCGAGGGGCATTTTGGTCATTTTACCTAATTTCGCGTATTAGCTTAGAATTTATTTGTAGAATCAGTAACTTGAAGTGTTATTTACATTATGCAACTGAATTGAATAGATTTGGGCCATTTGGAGTCGAGTACTCGTGGCAAGAGCGTGGTTTCGGGTTGATTTGAGCTGGTTCGAGGTAAGTGGCTTGCCTAACCTTGTGTGGGACCTTCCCCTTAGGATTTGGTATTATTGTTAATTGAAAAGCCTTGTACGTGGGGTGACGAGTGCGTACTTGTGCTAATTATTGAAAATCTGGTTTTCGCTAAGTAACTAAGATTGTGTTTTCTTCTCCTGTTATTACTACTTGCAATTTAAGCTTGTTGTTAGCTTAGGGAAGCATGTCTAAGTGACTTAATTGCTTTATTTGCTCAAACTATTTTACCTAAATTCTGTGCAGCATGCTAGGCTAGTAATACCTGTTTGCCTTGATATGAAGTTGACAATTTATGAGTATGCTTCGTGTTGCTGCTGTGTATTTACATTGGGACTACGGATGTGGGATTCCGGTAGATCCCCCTTGTCAGTTTATTTTGGACTACGGATGTGGGATTCTGGTAGGTCCCCTTGCACAGTTATATGGAACTACGGGACTGCACCCGGCAGATTCCCCAGTACTGGTATTTATATTTGGGACTACGGATCGGAATTCCGGTAGATCCCCGCGCACTGATAGTTGGACTATGGGACGGGATCCTGGGAGATCCTTCGGATATATATATGATGGACTACAAGACAGTATCCCGAGAGATCCACTGGAAAGTTGTAATTGGAACTACAGGACGGTATCCTGGAAGGTACCCCGGTTGTTATCTCTGTGTTGAGCTGTACTTCCTTTCCGTGATTATTTTGTCTCTGTTCTAGTGTTGTTGTTCTTTTTATTTTATGTTATTTCTTACTGTTGCACTTAATTATACTGTCTTATTCTACACTGTTATTATATCTTGTATTTCCTTTAACCTCAGTAGGGCCCTGACCTTCCTCGTCACTACCCGACCGAGGTTAGGCTTGGCATTTGGTGAGTACCGCCGTGGTGTACTCATGCCCTTTTTGCGCATGTTTTTCATGTGCAGATCCAGGTACCTCCACTCAGGCTTATCATTCGTGAGGCGAGGCGCGTGAAGAGACTCCGAGGTATATCTGTCGCGTCCGCAGACCGAAGAGTCCCTTTCTACTCTTTCTTTTGTATTAGCCCTTCTATACTTTCGTTTCGTTGTTAGATATTCTGGAGATAGATGTTGTAGATATTCAAAGGCTTGTGATCATGAGATTCCGGGTTTTGGGAGACATTATTAGTATTTGAGAATTGTTATCGTGTATGCCGAGCGGCACTTTTTGAACACTATTTATTTCACTATTTTGATTTTTTCTTATTCTTTCGCAAATTGGTTTATTTTTCCGCATTGTTAGGCTTACCTAGTCGTAGAGACTAGGTGCCGTCACGATGGTTCACGGAGGGCGAACCGGGGTCGTGACACTGGTACAATAATAGCTTACAAGAAGCTTACATAGCAGCTTGCAGTAGGAGCGTACAAGCAGCTTATACAACAGCTTGCAAGTAGCTTACACAATAGCTTGCAGTAGCAGCTTACAGAGCAACTTCCCTTCTTCTATAAATAGAAGAGATTTCAGTTCATTATGTAGATGAGTTTGAAGTTTAATAATATATCAATCTCTCTCTCTATACTTGCATTCGATTTCTTTACTTTACAGTCTTTATCTTATAACACGTTATCAGCACGAGACTCTGCCATTTTGAGCACTTACTTTGAATTTAATTTATATTTCAGTGTTCATCTCCTATGTAAGGCGACGCTCTTACGTCTGTGGTTAGATCTTATTCATTCCAAGCATCATAAGGGAGATTATATCCTTGAGATGGTGAACTTTTCTTCTTGGCAATAGTGATGTGGATATCACTTACGTCTGGATTGACCAAATTTGTGTAAAGTAATTTGAAACTTTTACTTACATTTGGTTTAATATCTTTATCATCACTTGCTTGGTTATGTGCTACGTGTACAGTACCTATTTTAGTATTTGTTTTCATCCTAATTATCTTAATAAAGGATTACAAAGTGGATAACATTGTTAGATCCACTTAAACTCTAGCAGAGTTTGAAAGAAATATACAACCACCAGAAGTGGTTATGTTTCGTATATTTCATTGTAACTAAATTTTATTAACCACCAGAAGTGGTATATTCCTATGACTACCAGAAGTGATAATTTAGGCTTGTTGTTAGAGAAAATTTCTCTGTATTACTTGCATGCCTCGATTTGCTCCTGAAGTAGCATTATCTTAAAAGAGGTTCTAAGCTATCACATAATTTGATGTGATTAATGCACGTTCAGATAATTATGTTATGTTCCCTGAAGGATGGAAACTTTTGATAAATATTAATCCATTACCTGAAGTGAATGTGACAATATTAATAAAGCTAGTAAATATTGACGCGCTTTTGATGTAAATATATTACAATTCACCTCCAGAAGAGGTAATATGATTGAGGGAATATATACTCATTATTTTGTATTTTAAATTTGCTCCTGAAGAAGTAACACAATTGAAATTTTCTCCTGAAGTAGGAAAATATTATGAAGAGGTATTTTAACAATTATTTTATATTGTTTATTTGATTATGATTTTCTCTCATGATACCAGAAGTGTCTGAGCAATATTTGATATTACAAAATGTATCAAAAACTCCTGAAGAGCTAACTGTTTGTCTAGAAGACACATGATACCAATAGTGTCCGAATAATATTAGATTATGGATAACAAATAAAGGCTCTCGAAGAGCTTATATATAAATATGTCATTCACATTATATGATTACGGTCAAAACACATGTTGTAGTAAACCCGAAGTTTACTAATACAAATGGCTATCATATTGAAACTACAAATGATTGAAAGATTGAAAATCTTCATGTTTCCGCAATCATAGGGGGTAAAACAATATGTATGTGAGAAGTTACCAGCTATATTCTTCAATTTGTACTACATCATGTATCACAGTAAACCAGAAGTTAACTAATGCAAAAGCAGTCACAGTAAATCAGAAGTTTTATTGAGGCAAAAGTAGCTAAAGTATATTAGAAAATCGTTGATACAAAAGTAGCCACAGTAAATAAGAAGTTTACGAATGCAAAAGGTTATGCCATAGTAAACCAGAAGTTTACTAAGAGATAGCACCTGCCATAATAAACTTGAAGCTTTCATTTGCCATTTTTAAATGAGCTATTTGCGAATTCTGATAAACATATACTGAAGAACTAGAAGATTCTTCAAGAGTTCTCTAGTGTTGCTTGTTCTCATAATAAATTGATTATACCAGCTAAAGTTGGGACTAAGATCCCTGAATTCTGGAATATATAAAAGGTGAATATGGACCCATTCCCCTATCATGTGACTACTTATAGATGCATATATGAGATGGTTACATGTGTGTTTATTGTCAACCTGGAGTTTGGCATTTGAAATTGCTTTTCTCAATTAAGAGCATAATTTTCATATTATGAAATCAAGAAAGTCCATCTTGATGATGTTGGTTTATATCCAAGCTAGTTTAGCATTGAATACCTTCAATTAATGGCTAAATATTGCTTATAAGAACAAACCTTCATGTGTTGGTCTAAGATTTTTTAAATTGCATACAGCAACACTTGTATGTATCAGACCAACAATATATGATAAGTCCTCCCCTCACAATTAGTTTAGGATCAGTAACCAAATATTTTTACTATCTAATAACTTTTAATGTGTGGTATATGGTTAATTTCTCTACCACAATGCACAAAGATAGGTTTCCCAAAAAATATTGTGGATATATGTTAATTTTTCTAACATTTGGGGGATGGAATAAACAATTGAAAAATATACTATATGAATCGAATTGTCATTAATATGATCATCATTTAGAAGATAATTCAAGTCAAATGCCAGATGCATTTGCTGATCCAAAATTAAAATTCCTGAAGGATAATATTTCAGTTGCAAATACTCATATTAAAATTAAAATTCCTGAAGGATAAGTTTTACTGCACGCATGAAGCGTAGTAAACCGATCGGTTCCAAAGTTAACAATACTTGAAAGATGATAGGAGAAAATGATCAAAGTGATCATAATAAGGAGGAAATGAGCTCGAAAAGAGCCCACGACATAACATTTCAAGAAACTCCAGAAGAAGTTCAAGTACCTGAAAATAAAGAAAGTGATGAGATATCAACAAGTTATGTCACTTAGGAATCGATACAAAATGATTGTCAACAATATATTTGATATAATATAGTACACATATTATAAAAGATTATGAGGATCGGACCTGTAGTCCAGACACCTGAAGATGCAATGCCATTTAAATGCAAGTCATAACCTATATGACTCATAATTGAATCTATATGAAGATCCCCGAAGGATTTAAAATGCTTGAAGCATATAATTTAAAGTCTCGAGAATTGTACTCGATCATATTACAAAGATCTTTGTACGGTTTAAATCAATCTGGGCGCATGTGATATAACTCATTAAATATTTGCTGAAAGAAGATTACATAAATGATGTTATTTGTCCATGTATTTTATAAAAAAAATGACATCAGAATTTGTTATACTTGCTGTTTATGTTGATGACATAAATCTTGTTGGAACTCCAAAAGAGCTCCAAAAGGCAATTGAATACCTTAAGAAAGAATTTGAGATGAAGGGTCTTGGAAAAATGAAATTTTGTCTTGATCTGCAAATTGAATATTTAGCATATGAGATCTTTATCCATTAATCAGCCTATACAGAAAGGGTCTTTAAACGCTTTTACATGGACAAAGCGTACCCGTTAAGTACACCAATGGCTGTTCGATCATTTGAAGTGATTAAGGATCCGTTCCGACCTCCAGAAAAGGATGAGGAACTTCTTGGTCTTGAAACACTCTATCTCAGTGCAATTGGTACACTTTTGTATCTTGCTAATGCTAACAAAGGTGGTGCAAATCGTATTGGTTATGCATATACAGGTTATTTATCCGATCCCCATAAAGCTCGATCTCAAATCGGGTATGTGTTTACATATGGAGGTACTGTCATATCACGGCGCTCCACAAATCAATCTATTGTTTCTACTTCTTCATATCATTCTGAGATATAGCTATTCATGAAGCAAGTAGGAAATGCGGATCGTTGAGATCAGTGATCAATTTTATTCGAGAAAAATGTGGGTTGGAATGAGATAAAAGACCCACGATATTATACGAAGTCAATGCCGCATGCATAGCCCACTTAAAAGAAGGATTCATAAAAGGAGATAGAACGAAACACATTTTATCAAAGTTGTTCTTCACACATGATCTCCAGAAGAATGGTAATATCGATGTGTAGCAGATATGTTCAAGTGGCAATCCAACAGATTTATTCACTAAAGTTTTACCAACTTTGACTTTTGAGAGGATAGTATACAAGATTGGAATGCGGAGACTCAAATATTTGAAATAAAGTTTTCATCAGGGGGAGTAAAATACGAATTGTACTCTTTTTCCCTTACTAAGGTTTTTCCCACAAGGTTTTCGTTATAAGGTTTTTAATGAGGACTCTAGCAATGCATATTACTAGATATGTGTACTTTTTTTCCTTCACTAAAATTTTTCCCACGAAATTTTTTCTAGTAAGGTTTTAATGAGGCACATTATCTTTTAATGAATATCCAAGGGGGAGTGTTATAAATATATTATATTATGGATGTTCATTTAGTACTCCGTTGTAAATAAGCTTCCTGAAGAAGCTTATCCATATTGGACACCGCCGTAAATATATTTATCTATTTAGTACTCTATTGGAAATAAGCCTCCTGAAGAAGCTTATCATTTCGGCACTCCACTCTGGATAAATATTACTCCTATAGAAGATTATCTATAGCTGGTACAATAACTTACAAGAAGCTTACACAGCAACTTGCAGTAGGAGCTTACAAGCAGCTTATACAACAGCTTGCAGTAGCAGGTTGCAAGAGCAGCTTACATAGTAGCTTGCAGTAGCAGCTTACACAGCAGCTTATAGTAGTAGCTTACTGAGCAACTTCCTTTCTTCTATAAATAGAAGAGATTTCAGTTCATTATGTATATGAGTTTGAAGTTGAATAATATATCAATCTCTCTTTATACTTATCTTCGATTTCTTTACTTTACTGTCTTTATTTTATAACAAGATCATTATATTCGAGGATTCTCAATTATCAAATCGTTCATCTTCGAGATAGGTAGAAAAAAAGCAATAGATCTTTCGTGCATTCTCGTTAACAAATCTTAAAATGAGTATTATTTACGGTAGTTAGAGGTTTTTAGGTTTGACTCTTCATGAATTTTTGTTATTTTTATGTTTTTCTTTTGAAGATTCAATACATATGAACATGGTAGGATTAATAAAGCCGGTATAACTTGTCTGAGAATGAGGTAAAAAAAAATTTGGGTTTGTGCCGAGTTCATGTTGTTTACCCTAAAATTCGAGTAACAATTAAACTTATATTGTGGTTTAAAGGATATGTGATTCAATCCAATACCAATTGATAAGCAAGGAATTAAATAGATAAATTAGAGAATAAAATAAATCAAACCAGAATGCAAGCCAAATCTCGACCTCTACCTATGGTAGTCTCGAGGTGTGATAATAGGAATAGAAAATGATAAAACAACTCTGATGAACAGTAAGCGAAATAGCAAGAAAGTGATGAACGTATATTTTCTTATCAGTGAACAATGATCTTTACAAATGAATGGGATCCCTCTTTATATAATAGAGGAGTTCTAAACAAGGTACATTTCTAATTATAGTAGAAAATTATATTTGACAATTGATTAACCGTGAAGATCAATCCGTTCCGAGATTCACGCCACGATTCTCGATCAACTGCGGATATCTCGCCTTTTCCGTTATCGAGCTACACCAATGTCACTCGAAGTCTGCCTCTCTCTAGTCCGCAATCGAGGTCGACCTCGGCATCGTAGCTCTTCGACGTGACCTTCCTATCTCGACCAAAGAATGAAATCGGGTAGCCCTGATTTCCACTGTATACAGATAGTCCCCTCGTTTCTTAGAGTAAAACGATAAGAAACAACTTGAGCTTCGATTTTCTGGAGACCCTGATAATGATGTCATCCCCGTGATGTAAGCGATCAAAGTGACCGAAATGTCCTTTCGGTACAGTTCCCCAAATCATTAATGCTTGCCAGTGACGGTGGGCCACTAGCACCACCGAACCGTCGCCGTGAACCTATAATTTCAGGCTATTTGGTTGCAATTAAATTTTACTTTCACCTCCACCAAATTTTCTAAGTTCCTTGCTCTCTCCATCTCTTTTCTTTCACCACCCATTGAATCAACTTAGTTAGCACTAAAAATACCAATTTTCAACTCTTTCCGTTTCCTTTTACCAAAAACAATGGCGAAAACTTCCAAGACTGCTTCTTCCCGTCCGGCCGGTGACAAAATACAGGTGGAACCGCTTCCTCACGAGTACATTCCCAACCCTTGTGTCTTAAAAACCGACTTCAAAGTCGAAAACCCTCCGTTGGTCCCTGAGCGACGTGAACACGTATCGAGATATATCTGCTTGATAACGGCGAAACAGCCCGAGGCCGTGAAGAAAGACTGCAACTGGGGGGTCAGGTCGTGGTACAAATCCCTGCTCCCGAAGAGAGTATCACCACTCACATGGAGGGGTTTCTATGTTTCTACACTTACCCCTTCACATTGGGTCCTCTTCACCCAATTATTGTTGACTTCTGCAAGACGTACCAGGTTACCCTCGGCCAGGTTCATCCCTCAATTTGGTGTATAGTGATCATGCTCCGCTTCTTCTCTAGCAAGGCCAAGGGGTTGGAATTCACTCTCAGCCACCTCATACAGTTGTATCGACCTCGACATTTTCAAGGATTAATCAAGCTAAAGAGCCGATCGATGATGTACTTTTTTGCGAGCATCAATGAGGACAAGGACCAGAATTGGATGAGCCAGTTCGTGCAGGTAAGGACCTGCGACCTCATCCCAGAGGAGAAACTGCCGTTCCCCGAGAAGTGGAACCCCGATTGTAAGTAACGTATTACCCATTAATCTTCATACTCTATTTTTTGCTTTATGTAATACATTCATCTGTTATGCAGCTGTTGCTTGGATGCCTCACATTGTCCCCGACCTCGAAGACTGGGTTCGGAAGCTGGCTGCGACTTCGTCCCATGCCGAGCGTTGCTGGCATGACTTGGCAAGGGGCAGATGGGAGGCCAAGAATCATGGTAAGTTTTTCTTGCAAGCCTCTGATGACCTTTTCTGTAACATTTCCTTTTACTTATACTTGACTCCTTTTTATGCAAGCCTATGGGATGTTGTTGAAATGAGGTCGGCCTCGCCTGGGGAAGAGGTGGTTCCAAAACCGGCTAAGGACAAGAAAATGAGAAGTGCCTCACCTTCTAATACCCCGATGCCCAAGAAGAGCAAGGCTCGTAAGTCAAAGGACGACTCCATCGCTCTATCTGCCGACGTAGCCCAAAAGCTATGAGATAAAGAAGAGGAGGGGGAAGATGTTGGTTATAAGCTGGTCTTGAAAGAGGGGGAGCGTCGAAGCTTCAAAAGCAGTTGGGCCGGTGATGGTCGAGGAGACTCACCCTCGAACCGAGGAGATCTCGGAAGGTGCTCCGAGAAAAGTCCCCAAGTCATTGGGGGCTGAGGATATTTCCTGTCGTGATGAGCAACCGGTGAGTGTGCCCGAAAGGCTCGATTCTAGGGCTCTTCAGAAGGGAGAGAGTGCCCCAAGTGACTTGCTTAGGGAAATCACTATTGATAATTCGCCGCACGGCCCTGAATTTTCTGAAGGACAATTTCGGGAGGCTCGATCTATGGAGACCCCCGATGTGGGAATGACCCATGATGGGGAAGACATATTCCGTTGCTTCCTTGCGGGGGTGGACGATGTTTCCGACCTAGATGCGACGATCATTTTTTATGAGGCCCATCATCTCCTAAACCAGGTAAATTTCATCCCATGTTATTACGTTTGCTTTTATTTCCTTCTGTCTGATTTCTTTCCTTTCTCCATAGGCTGTGATGCTTCATCGATAAGCGTTCACCAATCCCAAGACGAGCTGAACCGGTGTGAGGCCGATCTCAAAAGGCTTACTGAGGAGAGAGACGCACTCAAATGCCTTTACATGCAGAAAGAAGGGGAGATCAGGGACCTCCGAGCAGACTTGGCCCAGGCTCGTAAGGAAGAGGCCAAGCTATACGAGCATGTAACTATCCTTTTGAAAGAGTACGGTATCGACCCAACTATGGAGGCTAATACTTCAATATCTTAGTTGCAGCAAAATCTGGAAAGGATCGAGCTGCTCCGAGGGGAAGTCGATCAATTCAGAGCTGACTGTGATCGGTGGAAGGAGAACATGGACCGCCTTGTTGTGGAGAAACAGGCTACCTTGGCCAAACTGTCATTGGCCGAGGTCCAACTTCGGAGCGTTAAAGAGAAAAGCTCATCACAGGCCAAAAGGATCGAGGAGCTTAAAGCCGAGCTTGCTGAGGCCAAGGCGGAGGTCGAGAAGATGAAGATCATGGCTAACAAGTCCATAGCCATGTATTTGGCCGATGCCAAGGGTGTCCAAGCGTAGCTAAGGGAGGCTTCTGATCGAGAGCGATGGAGCAATGATTTGGCGAAGTGCCGATCCCGGAGGGAGACCCTTGAGGAAATCCATGCTTGAGGTTTTGACCTCTCCAAAGAGATAGCTCAAGCTAAGGCGCTTGAAGTTAATGCCATGTTGCTTGTCTCCTCCGATGATGACGATGCTGATGAAGGCAGTCAAGGTGGGTCCGATAACGACGAGGGGCCCGAAGGAGAAGCTGCCCTTGAGGGAGAAACCAGCCCCGGGCATAGTTAGGATTTTATTTTTCTTTTCCTTTTTTGTAAGAACTCTGTCGGTCTCTTGTACATATCATTCTTCATCAATGTATAAAGGAAATTTTTTTTGATTGCCTTCTCAATTTTTATCTATAAACACGCTATGTGCCTTGTAAAACTTTAGCACACTCTTATGCTTTGAATGGTGCGTTCGAGATTTTGGTCTTGGGTGGCTTCCTCGAAGTCACCTCAGTCGAGTTCAAATAAGATTCGAGCTTGAGGCATAGGCCGTTTAGGGTATGTGTCGAATAATGGTGAGTCCCCGAGCCATAGTCAAGTTAGTTCTTATTTGGGCTCGGGATAGTGGAACCCTTAGGTTCGGATGGAGTGAGAGCAAGATCTCGAACTCTAAATGTATTGGCCCTTAGGCTCTTTAGATCGGGCCGATATGCCATCTAAAAGTTGGCTATTATTTCCCTTTTTCGGCTTAAAATACTTAGTAAAAATTTCTTCATGCCTTAGGATGTATTTTTTACTCATTGGATTTTTTGAGGGTTCGATATCGATTGAAACCTTTCTGCTTTTTGTGCCTTAGTACGTTTGTGTTAAGATAATTTGATACCTCTTAAGGTTTTTCGAGGGCTGATTTTATCGAATCCCTTTGGATTATTTGCCGGGGTAGCCTTTTTTAACCAGTTTTTCAAATAATTTGAAGGCCTATTTTTATTGCGGCATTCGGACGTCTCTGAGCCGCATTAATTTGGCCGTAACCTTTGGGTATTCCTCTTGGGCTTATTCCCTAATAACACTTCGAACTTGTTCGAAATGTTAGTCCCCGAGAATGATGGCCTGGGCCCATAGATCGAGGGGTGCCTCTTTGAGGTCTTATGAATTCGAGTTTTAGATAACTCAAATATGTCGATTGTCGACGACAGTCCTCGAGTGTTCGAGGCATATTTGCGCCTAGATCTTGAGCCATTTCTCACAAAATCATAAGTATGGAGCTCGTATAGTAGAAAATTTTCTTTGAGACACAAGACGTTTGATATAGAAAGAATGCTTCTTTGAATAATTTATACGTGCGTACATGTTTTGCCATCGGGGCTCGAATAATAGATATGGACACGGTTCATTCGACCGTTTGTCCCATTACAAAGTTTCCCTATCGAGATCATTTGACATGAAGTACTTTCCTAAAAAATATAACATCCGAGGGTGATGCCCTCCAGTATTCGAGGTTGATTGTAAAGAAGTCTTGGATACTGTTGAATTTTCCTTAGGTAGCACATAACTGTTGCCTCGTTAAAAACCTCGCCGGAAAAACCCATTTGGGATAAAAACCGATCTAAGGGAAAAAGAGTGCAACGCGTGCTTTAAAACCTAAGGTCCTCATGTTGAAGAGTTTCTCGATGTCTTTGATCGAACCCTACAATAAGTTAGCATTAAATACAAATGGAAAGGGAGAAAATCATACCTTAGCAATAATACCGTTTGAGGAGTGATATATTCCAATTGTTTGGAAATTGTTCGCCCTCCATTGTGTTGAGTTTGTAAGATCCCTTTCCGATGACGCCGAGGACCCGATATGGTCCTTCCCAATTTGGGCCTAGTTTCCCTTCGTTCAAGTCTCGAGTATTCAGGGTGACTTCCCTCAAAACTAAGTCTCCGACTCCGAAGTGGCGAAGGTTAGTTCTCCAATTGTAGTATCTTTCGATTCGTTGCTTTTGAGCAGCCATTCGAACGAGTGCGGCTTCTCATTTTTCATCCAATAATTCAAGGCTAGTATTCATAGCCTCGTAATTTGATTTTTCTGTTGTGTATCGAAACCTGCCACTAGATTCTCTAACTTTGAATGGAGTCAAGTCTTCGGCGCCATATACTAAGTAGAACGGGGTTGCCCCCGTACTGGACTTTGATGTTGTTCGATATGCCCAAAGGACTTCGGGTAGAATTTCTCTCCACTTCCCCTTAGCGTCGTTCAACCTTTTCTTTAGGTTTTGAATGATACTTGTTCGTCTATTCGTCTTGTCCGTTCCCACTGGGATGATACGGCGTTGATAATATCCGTGTTATTTTAGTATATTCGAGGAATTTCGTTACTTTGCTACCGATAAATTGTTTTCCATTGTCACACACTATTTCGGCAGGTATCCGAAATCAACACACGATGTGATCCCAGATAAAGTCTATAACCTCCCTCTCTCTCACTTTCCCGAACGCCTGTGCTTTAACCCATTTAGAGAAATATTCAATCATAAATAAAATGAACTTTGCTTTACCTGGGGCCGATGGCAGAGGGCCGACGATATTCATCCCCCATTTCATGAATGGCCACGGGGATATGATTGAATGAAGTTGTTCTCCGGGCTGATGGATCATTGGTGCAAACCTTTGACATTTATCACATTTTCGAACAAACTCCTTAGTGTCTTTTTCCATGCTATCCCAGCAGTATCCTGCTCTAACGATTTTGTGAATCAATGATTCGGCGCCGGAATGGTTCCTACAAGTGCCTTCATTGACCTCTCGTAAAACATAATCGGTGTCTCTTGGTCCTAAACATACTGCCAATGGTCCATTGAATGTCCTTCTGTATAATGTTCCATCTTCATCCAATGTGAATCGAGCAGCTTTGGTTCGTAGGGCCCTCGACTCTTTAGGGTCCAATGGGAGCTTTCCGTTCGTCAAGTATCCAGTATATTTATTCCTCCAATCCCAAGTTAAGCTTGTAGAGTTTATCTGGCATGGCCTTCCACGATCACAGATCTCGAGAGTTGAACGAAAGTCCCCAAGGGAATCTCATCTTCCTCGACCGATGACCCCAGATTCGCAAGTGCATCGGCCTTAGTATTTTGTTCTCGAGGTATATGTTGTAAAGTCCATTCCTTCAAACGGTGCAAAGTTACCTGCAGCTTGTCCTCTGATGCCCGTTGGCATTCCGGGGTCCAGGTGAAATCGTTCTTCTTTTTTAGTAGAGAGAAAAAAATGTGGCTTCGATCCAATGACCTCGAGATGAATCAACCTAAAGCAGCTATCCGTCCAGTCAGCCTCTGCACTGCTTTTACACTGTCCATGATGGTGATGTCCTCAATGGCCTTGATTTTATCGGGGTTGATCTCGATCCCCCGATTCGACACCATGAAGCCAGGAATTTTCCCGAACCGACCCCGAAAGCACATTTCTCGGGGTTGAGCTTCATGTTATATTTCCTCAAAATCTCAAACGTTTCCTACAAATGAGCCAAATGGTCCTCTGCACGCAGGGACTTAACTAGCATGTCATCGATATAAACTTCCATTGACTTACCTATTTGTTCTACGAACATCTTATTTACTAGGCGTTGGTAAGTAGCTCCAGCATTTTTTAGTCCGAAGGGCATTACATTATAACAATATGTTCCATACTTGGTGATAAATGAAGTCTTTTCCTGGTCTTATAGGTTCATTTGAATTTGGTTATACCCGGAATAGGCATCGAGAAAGGTAAGGATCTAGTGGTCAGCCGTGGCATCGATCATGCGATCGATGTTAGGCAGAAAAGAATCTTTGGGGCATGCCTTGTTTAAATCTTTATAATCTACACACATTCTAAGTTTGTTCCTTTTTTTAGGGACTACGACTGCATTGGCTAACCATTCGGGATATTTCACCTCCCGAATGGACCATATTTTGAGAAGTTTAGTTACCTCGTCCTTTATGAATGCATGCTTTACCTTGGAATGAGGCCTTCTCTTTTGTTTCAACCGGTTTGAACCTAGGGTCAAGGCTTAGCTGATACGTCGTTATCTCCGGTGGGATCCCTATTATGTCTAAATGGGACCAAGCAAAACAATCAATGTTATCAATGAGAAATTGAATAAGCTTTTTCGTGAGCTCGGGGGCTCGAGCAGGTACTCGATCAATATAACATGTTCTAGCTCTTCGACCGTTGAGTTGGTGGCGTCCAAATCTTCGGGAACAATAAAAGTTTGAGGAATTAGAAAATCCTCTTCTTCTTCTTCTTCTTCTATCCACTGTTTCCCTTATTCGGTCGAGGCTGGTGGCTGTGATTGCTATTTGGCTCCCTGTTTACCTTTGATGTTTTACCTTTCCGAGGTTGATAACGTCGATATCGGCGATATCGGCGTTACCTCATCAACCGCAAACACTTCCTTTGCAGCATGTTGCTTCCCGTATACTATTTTTACACCGTCCGTCGTCGGGAATTTCATCATTTGGTGGAGAGTCGAAGGGACTGCCCTCATATTGTGGATCCAAGGCCTTCCGAGCAGGGCATTGTACCTCATGTCACCCTCGATCACGTGGAACTTGGTATCATGAATGGTTCTAGCCATGTTCACCGGTAACATAATCTCCCCTTTAGTTGTTTCACTGGCCATATTGAAGCCATTTAAGACCCGAGCTGCAGGCACGATATGATCTTGTAGTTCGAGCTGCTCCACGACCCTCGATCGGATGATATTCGCCAAGCTACCTCAATCCACTAAAACACGCTTAACTTGAACTTTATTTAATAAGATAGAAATTACCAGAGCGTCGTGTGGCTGAGAAATGCCTTCTAATTCTTTGTTGTTGAATGATAAGGAGCCTTCGGCCACATAATCTCGGGTTCGTTTTTCCCTAGTGATTGATACCTTAGTGCGTTTGAATATGGGTCCATGTAGAATGTCGACCCCACCGACGATCATATGAATGACATGTTGGGGTTCCTCCTGTTCACTTTTCCTATTAGCGTCCCTTTCCCTGAAATGATTCTTAGCTCGATCGCTGAGGAACTCAAAAAGGTGGCCCTCATTGAATAGACGGGCTACCTCCTCCCTTAGTTATCTGCAATCTGATCCTGTGACCATGCGTGCCATGATACTTGCACATCTAATTTGGGTTCCTTTGGGAAGGATCGGCATGTATGGGTCTGGGCCACCTAGTATCTTTGATCCTTCTGATTACCGATACAATGCCCGATGCATCGATGCTAAGGTTATATTCCGATAACCGAGGTGACTGTGTGGGATCGGCATGCTTATTAAAACCACTTTTGCTCATAAGTCCCCGAGAATTCTGTCCTTGATCACTTCTTCGATCAGTTCGGGCGGAATTGTATCCTGAACCATTGTTCCTTCGATCTGCGGTATATGGTTGATATCATTCTCTATTTGACCTTGGCTCCCTATCGACGTCCCTAGGGGTTTTAATTGCCGACCTGTTTGGATGTACTGAATCAGAAGGGCTCCTAATTGGTCGTCCTTGATCCTGATCTTCGATTGATATCGGTTGTGCACATCTGCCCAACTCACAGCTGGATACTCGATCAAATTTTGCTTCAACTGACGTGACGCTATCGAACTCCGTTCGTTAAACCCTTGAGTGAAAGCTTGGACGGCCCAATCATCTGTGACTGGTGGCAACTCCATGCATTCCATTTGAAATCGGGATACAAACTCCCTCAGCATCTCGTTATCCGTTTGTCTTATCTTGAAAAGGTCTGATTTTCTTGTTGCGACCTTTATAGCCCCGGCATGCGCCTTTACGAAAGAATCTGCTAACATGGCAAATGAGTCGATGGAATTTGGTGGCATGTTGTGATACCAAATCATTGCTCCCTTCGAAAGGGATTCTCCGAACTTTTCTACAGCACAGATTCGATTTCATCATCTTCAAAGTCATTTTCCTTTATTCCGCATGTGTACGAGTGATGTATTCATTAGGATCGGTAGTCCCATTGTACTTAGGTATGTCCGACATACGACTTCTTAGGAATGGGTTTCGGAGCCGAGGAAAAGACTTCTGCACGAACATTTTCGAATCCTAACCCTTTAGGATTGGGGGTTCCCTCAGTATCTGATCAACTTGGGAGTTGTATGTTTTCACTTTTTTATCATTATCTTCGATTTTCTTCTCTCCTGACTCAATTCTTTTGTTGAGCTCCTCGAGCATTTTCATTATTGTAGGATCAGCCCCTGATTCGTTACCATTCGACCTCTCTGGCACTGGCTCGGTACGGCGAGTGATTTCTGGCTCAACCCCACTTGGAGTCCTATGTTGATTTTGCAACTTAGCAATAGCGGCCTGCTGAGCCTGTAGCATCTCAAATATCATCTGGAGACTAACTCCTCCGTCTCCTCTGCCCTGTGTACCTTGACCACCAGATCGGCCTTCCCTGCGTACACTCCCTTCGGGGTCCGCGCCTAGATCCGCATTTAGAGCAACGTGCGAACTGACATCGACTGGATCGGCAACCGGTGCTCCCCCGATATTAGCCGGTGGCACCCCGGCTCCTAGAGCAATTACATTGTCGTTTTCCCGGTGAAATCCGAGACCATCATCACCATGTATGGGTGCGTTTTGTGAGTTTGACATGTTTTAACCTGAGAGAAAAAATACTTGACAAGAACAAGCGTGAAATAATGTGTGTTATCAGAATCAGCACTGAACGATCACTATTATCCTTAGCCCCATGGTGGGCGCCAAACTGTTTACCCTAAAATTCGAGTAACAATTAAACTTACATTGTGGTTTTAAGGATATATGATTCAATCCAATACCAATTGATAAGCAAGGGATTAAATAGATAAATTAGAGAATAAATAAATCTAACCAGTATGCAAGCCAAATCTCGACCTCGACCTATGGTACGTAGTCTCGAGGTGTGATAATAGGAATAGCAAATGATAAAGCAACTCTGATGAACAGTAAGCGAAATAGCAAGAAAGTGAAGAACGTATATTTTCTTATCAGTGAACAATGATCTTTACAAATGAATGGGACCCCTCTTTATATAATAGAGGAGTTCTAAACAAGGTACACTTCTAATTATAGTAGGAAATCATATTTGACAACTGATTAACCGCCGAAGATCAATCCGTTCCGAGATTCAGGCCACGATTCTCGATCAACTGCGGATATCTCGCCTTTTCCGTTATCGAGCTACACCGATGTCACTCGAAGTCTGCCTCTCTCCGGTCCGCAATCGAGGTCAACCTCGGCATCGTATCTCTTCGACGTGACCTTCCTATCTCGACCAAAGAATGAAATCGGGTAGCCCCAATTTCCACCATATACACATGTGTTTTAATTATCTAGGCTTTTTAGAAAGAAATGTTTGCTTTTTTAAGGACATTTAGATTAATCAAATACAATTTCATCTTTTATGTAGTAATTTTTCGACATGAGTGATGATGACACCAAAGGAAACACTTTCAAGATTTCTGGTGAAATATACTAGTTCAAAAATAAATTAGATAAAAGATTATTGTTCTTTGTTATTGCTTTATATATACATAAAAGAGGTAGTAACGATTGGAATAAAAAAATTAAGTTATTTTTATTCTATTGTTGTAGACGCAGTTGAATTTCGGTAGACGACAGCTAAGAAAAATTATTCGAGTTGTATCAAATTGAAAAGTTTGGAAAGTTTAAGACGGATATGAATGGTGTATTTATGCTCTAATCTGTTTTCTATGAATGAATACGGAAACAATACACTAATACATAGTCTTGTATAACTTGAATGCACCAGATGAATAGATGATTATGTACTAATACGTAGTTATCGCTGAAATTTCGTAAATGTATTTTCATTTATACAAAGATGTTGAGGCAAAAAAAATTCACTCACGGAGATGCTTATCTACTGTTCTATATCTATTTTTATTGAGTAGACCTATATATTTCCCAGTTCTCTTTATTTTAATTATAAATCAACAAAAATAACCGTGTCCAAATAAAATAAATTTTAAAATATAATATAAAAGTAATTACATTAGTTATTTGTTATGTCTGCTATGGATATTAATCGTCATTTATATTTAATCTGCAATGGATATTAACTTTCATTTATATTGAATAATGAAATAAGAAAACAATTAACCTCGGATAAATTTTTGTCAAAACATCAATAACAGTTTGTCAACCATGAACAACAACAATGATCAAGTAAAATTTCACTAGTGGGGTATGGAGAGGGTAGTGTGTACGCAGACCTTACCCCTACCCCAAAGGAGTAGAGAGGCTGTTTCCGAAAGACTCTCAGCTCAAGAAGACGAAAAGAGACAATATCAGTACTACCAATAGAGACCATAGGAAAAATAACATCATGAAAATGAGAAAGTAGATGCAAAGCAAAAGCGATAGGCAGTACATAAACCCGACACTATGAAAGACGAAAGAGTAGTAAGACACAACATTGCCACAAGCTGACTTCGACAAAAATCCTACCAGACTAGCCTCACAAAGGTACGAAGTAAGAAAAGACACAACTACCTCCTAAGCTACAACCCTAATACTTGACCTCCACAGCTTCCTATCTAGGACCATGCGCCCGTTTGGATTAGCTGATTTGAATTAGCTGATAAGCATTAGGTGTTGGAAAGTACTTTTAAGTGCTGAAACTAATTTAATAAATAAGCAGTTACATGTTTGGGTACTAGTGTTGAAATTGATAATAAGTTGCTGCAGTATTTGATAAAAAAATGCTGATAAGCTCTTTTTTATTAAAATGACTTAAATAACCTTAGAATTGTTTACACTTATAAGGGCGTAATTTGTTCAAAATTTTAGATTCCGGATCGATTCAAATACAAAATATTCTATTTGTCACTTTATTTTAAATACAACTATGCTTAGATAAGATAATTTTTTTGATAAATATAATTTATTTTATGATAAGCACATAATCATAAGTTATAATAATTAATAAATTGACAAAAGTTTCTCAGCAAAAAATAAACCTAAATAGGACAAAATATTTGAAGAGAAACAAACATTGTCTTCATCACCATAACACTTAGAAAGCAATACACCAATAATTTGATATGTCCTCATTTATTACATACAATTCAAGGATTAATACACAATCACATAGATATAATATGCAAAGGAATAGAGAATTTGCTTATCTTAAATAGTCAATGAGAATTGCAGACTTGAAGAGTCGGGAGGGGGGAGGGGAAGGGGGGTTTAAGTTGAATACTTGAGGCAGTGAGTATCGATGCAGGAGTTTCGTTCTAAAAAGGAATTTTTTAAGGATAGAATAGTAAAAATCATGGTCAAACTTAAAGTGCTTATAAACTAAAAATTCATAAGGTGGGGGTATCCAGGTTATGGCTTTTGGCTTATTTTTTTTTACTTATAAGCACTTTTAACTTTACCAAACGCGTAGATAAGCCGAAAAGTGCTTATAAGCTAGTTTGACCAGCTTATAAGTTTAGCCAAATACCCTACATGTCCTCGGAAATCTGAAGCCTCGCTTTGTCCTGCCTGATCACCTCTCCCCTATATTTCTTAGCATCATTTTGTCAACCATCAAGTTTGAAGAAAATAATATTGATATATTATTTAAATTTCGATAACAACAATAATCTGACGTGTCAGGCATGTCATAAACCGTATGTCTACGTGGATTTCATATTGTTACCGGTGGAAAAATTTTATTTTGTGTCTCACACAACTGACACTAGTTGTGTGAGGCCCCTTTTTTGTCTCACAACTGTATGGTCCCAGAATTTTTGTGGACCTAGATGTGTAAGATATGGGTCCACAAATATGTGAGATAAAAAGAGACCTCACACAACTAATATAAGTTGTGTGAGACACAAAATAAAATCACTCTGAGATTGTACTTGACTTAATGCCACCTTTGTAACACCATGATGTTTAAGCATTTATTCCGCTATTTCTCCCCGTCATATACAACCATTTTTCTAGTAACTTGGGCAAATCACACGCATATCAAATATTGTGAACTATGTGCACTGTCAAGCACAGTCTTCTCCACCCTTCTCAGATACACACAACTGGCTATCTAGCTATTAACACGCTTTCATTGTCCACAACAAAGTTCTACCTCTATAAAATCAATATCTACACCTCAAAAATGCAAGAATCCTCGTACCAGTGAACTCTACTTGTCTACTCACACACAACTATGAAGTCACACATACAAGCACCTCGAAAAGCTTATTTCCATCATTCTTTCCATGTCAGGTAATTAAAATTTAAACCTCAATGATTACTTGTAACACAATTGTTCTAGCACTTAGTCGCATTGTCTATAGACCTCGTTTGCAAGTATCCTCTACAAGTCACTCCCTTTCTAGGTAATACAAAATTACTACCTTACTCTTAAGAAACTCAAATCCCTAACCCCAAAAGGAATTGAAAGAGTAGTTGTAAGAGTTATTGGAATAGAGGTTCATCAGACCTAGTGTATCAACTGGGGCATTGTCTATAGACCTCGTTTGCAAGTATCCTCTACAATTCACTCCCTTTCTAGGTAATAGAAGATTACTACCTTACTCTTAAGAAACTCAAATCCCTAACCCCAGAAGGAATTGAAAGAGTAGTTGTAAGAGTTATTGGATAAGGGGTTCATCAGACCTAGTGTATCAATTGGGGTGCGTCGGTGTTGTTTGTGAAGAAGAAGAATGGTTCCATGAGAATGTATATTACTACACGCGGTTGAAAAAGGTTACCATCAAGAACAAGTATCCATTGCCTCGCATTAATGACTTATTTAACCAGCTTCAGAGTGCTGAGGTATTCTCGAAGATTGGATTGAGTTCGGGATCACCAGTTGAAGACTGGGGCTTCGAACATTACTAAGACGACATTCAGGACTTGTTATAGGCATTATGAGCTTTTGGTGATATTTTTTGGTTTGACTAATGCTCAAACAACCTTCATGCATTTGATGAACAGTGTGTTCCAGCCTTATTTGAATTCTTTTATTATTGTGTTCATTGATAATATATTGGTGTGTTCCCGTAGCAGGGAGGAGCATGAGTAGCATTTGAGGATCGTGCTCCAGACTTTAAGGAAGAAGAAACTATATGCTAAGTTCTCCAAGTGCGAGTTCTGGTTGGACTCGGTGGTTCTTGAGTCACGTGGTATCTAGTAATGGGATCAAGGTGGACTAGAAGAAGATTGAAGAACTTCAGAATTGGCCCAGACCTTTTACCTCTACTAAGATCAGGAGTTTCTTAGGCTTGGCTGGATATTATCGCTGCTTTATAGAGGGGTTTTCATCTACTGTATCCCCCATTGACTTAGTTGACTCAGAAGAGCGCTCTATTCAGGTGGTCAGATGAGTGTGATGAGAGCTTTTATAAGCTCAAGACGGCATTGACTACAACTCCAGTGTTGGCTTTGCCTTCAGGATCAGGATCATATACAGTCTATTATGATTGTGGGTTATCATTGGGTGTGTGTTAATGCAGGAGAGTAGGGTGATTACCTATGAAGCCACATTAGAAGAACTATTTAGTGCACGAATTGGAGTTACATCTATTGTACATGCACTCAAGATTCGGAGGCATTACTTATATGGCATGTCTTGTCAGGTGTATATGCATCACCGGAGTCTCCAACATCTGTGTAAATAGAAAGATTTAAATTTGAGGCAGCGAATATGGTTGGAGTTGTTGAAGGATTATGATGTCACCATTCTTTATCATCCGGAGAAGGCCAATGTATTACATGACGCCTTGAGTAGAAAGGCTGGGAGAATGGGGAGTTTCGCATTCATTCCAGCTATGGAGAGACAATTAGCTATGGATGTTCAGGTCTTGGCCAACAGGTTCATGAGGGTGGATATTTCGGAGCCTAGTCAGGTTCTTGCTTGTGTTGTGTCACAGTCGTCTTTGGTTGAGCGCAATAAGGAGCTCTAGCATGATAATCCCCACTTGCTTGTCCTTAAGAACACGTTGCAGCGAAGTGGTGCCAAGGAGGTGACTATTGGTGATGATGGGGCATTGAGACATCAGGATCGGATCTGTGTTCCGAAGGTGGTTGGTATGAGGGAGTTGATTCTTGAGGAGACTCAGAGTTCGCGGTATTCTATTTACCCATGTGCTACAAAGATGTATCATGATTTAAAGCAACATTATTGGTGGAGAAGGATGGAGTAGGCCATTGTTGAGCATGTTGCACGGTGTTTGAACTGTCAGCAGGTCAAGTATGAGCATCAAAGACCGGGTGATTTTCTTCAAAGGTTAGATATACTAGAGTGGAAGTGGGAGCATATTACTATAGATTTTGTGGTTGGGTCGCCAAGGACCTTGAGGTGATTTGATGTTGTGTGGGTCATTGTGGACAGACTGACCAAGTCTGCATATTTCATTATGGTCATGACTTCCTACATTTATAAACAATTGGCTTGGATTTATCTTTTGAGAGATTGTTCGCCTACATGGTGTGCCCGTGTCTATCATCGCAGATCGAGGAGCTCAGTTTACGTCACATTTTTTGGAGAGTAGTGTAGCGTGAGCTGGGCACTGTCACGACCCCAAATTCACCTAGTCGTGACGGCACATAACTCAATCTGCTAGGTAAGCCAAACATCAGTCAGCACCACTAAAATGAGAACAATAAGAATCAGTAAATGAAATAACTGAGTTTCTATACATCAAACCAAGGATTGGTAGTACAAGTCATGATCCACTAAGATATAGGCTTACAAAGCTGGTATGAAATAAATACAACATTTGTTTGGGATGTACATAAACAGAATTTGAATCTAAACTATCAAGGACAAGTGGTAGTTATATCCGGAAGGTAGGTACATCTTCAATGCCAGCTCCCGTCATCCACAACATCTCAGCTCCATGATTTGCACTCAAGGTACAGAAGTGTAGTATGAGTACAACCGACCACATGTACTCAGCCAGTATCATAACTAACTTCGGCAAAGTAATAAAAACAAGAATTATAAATGATACTCGTCAATCACCTGTAATATTCATAAATTCCAACAAGTACAGAACGGTAATATGATAAAATCATGAAATCATAGATAATACCACCTTGGTGCTCACAATTTCTTAACGTACTCTGCTTACCTAACAATCCAGTACATAAGAATGATATGCAAATAAATCAAGTAACAACTAAGGAAATTGCAAGTAAAGATGAAATGCAATAACCAAATATCAATCCATTGCAGCACGCAACCCGATCCAAATAGAAATACAATACGGCTCTAAGGCCCATATCAGAATATCAATAATCAAACTAAACAAATGATCAGCTCTCCCAAACCCCACATCAACCAGAAATCTTCGGTTTCTCATAATCCACCTGTATACCATCAAGAAGGCAGATGAGACGGTGCCCCTAGGGGGATGGATCCATATCCATACGCAGCATGGACAACTCACGTCTATCATAATCTGCCCGGCGTGGTGACATTCTCAATATCACAATCCATCTGGCTTAGTCACAGGCTCAATACACAATCCGCCCGGCGTGATCACAGGCTCAATATCACAATTCACCTGGCATGGCTATGGGCTACCAGTCCAAACAGAAAGCAAATACTCAAGAATACATGTACATGTTCAATGAACATCAAATTTCATACTCCTGGACTGGTAAGTGACATGCTAAGGTGTATTCATGTGCAAAGTGTGCTATCATACTATTTTCACCTAAATCCAACTCCAAATCAATGTTCAAAACTCAAAAATTTACTCTATGAAACTTTGGACAAAACCCCCTTTTATCTTTAAAATTGACAATCCAATTACCAAAAACGAAGATAGATTCACGAAATATAATAAAAACCGAGTAGAGAACACTTACCCCAATTCATATGGTGAACATCGCCTCAAAAATTACCCAAATCCGAGCTCACCAACTCAAAATATGACCAAATGAACAAACCCTCGATATTAAATATTTTTGTCCAGCTGTTCTGCCTCATTTCATGTGCCAACCAATCCCAAAACTCGCTTTTGATGCCTCCAATGGGTTCCTTGTGAAATTTCAGTCAAGTTAAGATTTTGAATCACTCCATTTGACCTTATAATAAAGGAGGTATGTTGGTTTCAATATTTGAAAATAGTGTAGATTTTCAAATAAGTCAGTGGCAACTTCGTAATTAATCTGAAAAATCTGGCAACCCAATTCTTAGTAAAAAGACTATAAACTCCTCATACAATGTCCAAATTCGATGATTCTTTTTTATATGTCTCCGTAATTACGATACGGATCTAATGATTCAATAAAAACAGAAATTGGAGCTAATTTTCTTAATGTGGTACCATTTATGCTTGAAGAAACGACGTAGAAACATAAAAAACGAGCGCAACACAACCCAAACCTATCCGAAACTCACCCGAGCCCTTCGGGACCCCGTTCAAACATACCAACAAGTCTCATAACATAACACGGACCTATGCCAGGCCTCAAATCACGCATAACAACATCGAAGCGAAGAATCACGCCTCAAATCAAACTTAATGAACTTTCGACTTCCAAAAACTCGCGCCGAAACATATCAAATCAACTCGGAATGAACTCAAATTTTGCACACAAGTCCCAAATGACATAATGAAGCTATTCCAATTCCTGGAACCACAATCAGAATTTGATATTCTCAAAGTCAACTTCCGGTCAAACTTATGAACTTTCCAAACCTTGAAATTTCCAACTTTCACCAATTAGTGCCGAATCCTTCTAGAAATATCCAATTGCAAATCCGAGCATACGCCCGCGATCAAAATTACCATCCGGACCTAACGGAACCATCAAAACTCCGTTCTGGGGTCAAATTCACAAAAGTCAAGCTTGGTCAACTCTTCCAACTTAAAGCTTCAACGATGAAATTCATTGTTCCAAATCGATTCCGAATAACCTGAAAACCAAAACCGACGATTTACACAAGTCATAATACATCATGCAGAGATACTTATGCCCTCAAAATACTGAGCAAAGTATAAATGCTCAACACGACTGGTCAGGTCGTTACACACACACCAACAAATACATCAAACAACCCAAAAGACTTAAAATTGTGCTCACATATAATTCACCAGTTCAAGTATCAAAACACAAAATCTTTAATAGATCAACAAACAAGGATGGGAGGAATTAATACAAAACATCAATTAATTCCTACGAGGGGCATTTTTAGAAGTCCACTTATTATGCCGACCATGACCATACATACTGCATGAATTTTGACTCTTCTTTTGTATTAATTCACTTAATGGCTTATTACGCTTTTTCTTCGGCCTTCCAGGAGGTCTTCTGTATTTTGGTGGTAAGACAACTTCCTATGGTACATGTGCCGGTATCTTCCATTTATTTTAGTCAGGGAGAGGATACACTGGGACCTCGTATATCATTACAACAATATTCTATTTGTAATAGTCCGAGCGATAATCATCTGACATTAGATTTTTTCTCTTCAGCACAGCCCAAGCATGTGGGCATGCTAGCTCATCCACTTAGAACCTCCCAACACTACAAAATTTCTTTTGAATGCAAACGGTGTAATGCCTTCCTTCATCATTTACCATGTGCAAGTGTTCAGTCGATGGTATTACATACATAACATGTCGTAAATTCAGTATTCGGCATTGTTTATACAATATATATATATATATATATATATATATATATATATATATATATATATATATATATATATTGTTGCGCCCCTTTTTTCTCGTGAAATCGGGTTTCGACATTTCTGAGACAACTCCTTTCCTTCTGGGATGGGGTAAGGGATTTGAAGAGTCGCCATCTAACGGATTAAGGTGCGTGAGGGCACCTAAAGTAATTAACTCATATAACCAGTTTACATCACCAGAGATCGGGTAAGGGCTCGAAATTACCTTGAGGGAAGGTGTTAGGCACCCCTCGTGGTCCACAATGGTGGGTCCGGTCGAACTTAAATTAAGCGAATTAGTCTTATGAAACAATTTAGACAAATAGATATTACTTTGAAACAGGAATCAGAGGGGTCCTAGGTTTTTTAGCCTATAGGATCATTTCCATGCAATATTTGGTAACTTTCCCCAAGTTGGGGTGCTACACATAGCATTAGCGCACGGGTCATCATTTCCTTACTACCCAATTACTATATTTCAGTTGTTACCTAAGCGTTCTAGTAGCTTCTAACTCAAGCCTTATGCGTGCACTACCCGTCCCTTTTCTATGGTCCTGGAGGTATTTAGGACCTCTATTTAAGGTGGTTCTAGACTGACCTATGTTGCTTAAATGATAAAAATCTAGGCGACAAACAAAATCCAAATAGGACTATCATGTAAGGCGCAGATAAAGGCTCATGTTAACCTCCACAAATAGACAACAAATGCACGCAATTAAACAGATAACTTTATTGATTCAGGATCCTATTGGCAGGATATCTGATAACTAGGGACTTTGATGCATTTTATACGCCTTCTTGCTTATGCCTTGATTGGAAATTCGTACAAAATAGTCCCAAAAGGCTCACAAGTTGTGCTTGATTGCAGGTTTGATCAACAAAGTGACAAAATGTCAAATATCAGCTCAAAAAGATTGAAACTTGCACAAGTACCAAGACAAGACAAAGCTCAGGCAGAACAGTCCCAATGCGGCCGCACACCATTCTGTGCGGTCCGCACAAGGAGATTCAGAGAGGTTGATATTCAGGCAAAGAGGCAGTGCGGCCGCACTAGGATTTTGTGCGGTCCGCACTGAGATCAATGCGGCCACAGTCCATTCTCTGCGGTCCGTAGTGAGAAGAATCAGAGAGCTGCAAATTCCAAGTGGCAAGCCAATGTGGTCCACGGTCCATTTAATGCGGACTGCGGTCCGCGGTGCCCAAGTTCAGAGAGCAGTTTTGTCAAGTCCAAATCCCTAGTGCGGACCGCAGTCTATTTTGTGCGGTCCGCACTAACCCCGAAAGGGCATTTTTGTCCAGAATTGTCAGCTTAGTATAAATAGCTTCTTTTCCATTTTTAGGTTAAGCAGATAGATTTGGCTGGTAGCTGCGCTCGTGACTTCAGTTTTCTTAGTTATTTTGGGCAATTTTATCTTCATTTTAACATTGAATCTTCTATTTTATCTTAGCAATTAATTAATATGAATTGCTCTTCATCTTTTTCTTGCTTTTCTTCTTTAAATATGAGTAGCTAGACCCATAAGCTAGGGTTGTGGCTCAACCCTAGTGTGGGTAATTGATGGGTCTTGTATTTTAGGGCTAAATTGACTATAGGTGTTTGTTATTTGGGCCAATTTCATGGTTAATTACTGAATTAGTGTTGCAAACACTAGTTTGTGTTGAGATGACTCGAGCTCTTATTGAGAAAGAGAGCCTAAGTCTCCGAATTTGGTCCAACAAGGAATTGGGGCGTACTCAAGAGATTGATAGCCCCAATTAAAGGGTTAAACCTCGAGAGAGTAATACCCGACTTGAACCCTAGTTGCTTGTGCAAATTTGCATACCCAATTGGTCTTGAGAAAGTTAATTCGTGCAAAATCACTCGAACCACCGAGAGGTGTAGAGTGGGTAAAGTCGTGCAAAGGTTATATGATACTCCCCAAATATGTCAAACGTGCCTTAGATTCAAGTACCCGTCAATTGACCTCCTAGGCGAAAGTCACTACGTGCCTTTTAAACCATTTGAACAACCCGTAGCATTATAACTCTTAGCTTAATCTAGTTGCATTTACCATTTGTAGTTTGATAAATAGTAGAAGTAAAATAAAAACCCCAAAAATTATTAGAAGTGTAATTTGGAACACATATGCAACTCTACACTAGATAGATACTCGATTCCAAATTCTAGCTCTCTGTGGATATCGATCCCGACCCTAAATCGGGTAAAAGATGCTCCGACCCTCTCTCGCTACTTAATTAGTAGTGCAGAGTAGGCGGTGATCACTTTTTGGCACCGTTGCCGGGGAGCTAACGGTCTTGGCTATCTATCTAGATAGACTTGTGTTTTATTCTTCTTTCCTTCTTTGTTACTAATTTGTTTGTGTCAATACATCAGGTACAAAATGGCATTAAATGCTAATGACCCTCTAATGCGGGGGAGGAGGTAGATGACAATGGAGATGAAGAGGTGCCTCTTGTACCTCAAGGACAACGTAGAGGCCGCCAGGCCAATGCAAATGACAATGTCCCAGACCCTCCTCCGCCACCTCCAAGAGTGGCTCCTAGAGTTCTTCCCAACCAAGGCTATGCAAGTGCAATTGTTCCGCCTCGGATCCGGGCGGGCAATTTTGAAATTACCAATGTGATGCTGACATTGATAGAGCAGCGTGGGTACTTCACGGGCGCTGCCACTCAGAATGCTTACAAACATCTCATGGGATTCGTGGATACCTGTTGGGGGAGCAAGCAAACCAATGTGTCCGAGGATGCACTTCGATTGAGGCTTTTCCCATTTCACTTAGGGGGAAAGCATTGGATTGGCTTGAGAGACTTCCCAACCATTCCATCACAACTTGGGATGAGTTGGCGGATAAGTTCATTGCCAAATTTTTCTCACCGGGACACATGGCAGCACTACGGGATGAGATCTTAGCCTTCAAGCAGGAGCCTACCGAACCATTGCACGAGATTTGGGAGAGATATAGAACTATGGTAATGGAATGCCCCAACAATGATATGATCGAGGTTATGATACAACAGACTTTCTATCGGGGCATCAATACAACGAATCAGTGCATAGTGAATCAATTGGCTGGGGGAAATTTCATGAAGTTGCCTTATGATGAAGCTTGTGCTATTCTTGATGAAATGGCTAACACATCCTCCGCTTGGCAAAGTAGAGCCAATGTGCCACAGGGTGACCCCACGGTCACTCATTTGTACAAAGAACTACATGACCATGGACAGGCTATAGCAGAACTTACAACAACAATGAACCAATTAGCAAAGGCACAGTTGCAACAAGTTCAGAATCCTCGCCAAGTGAATGCCATGGAGGGTGTTAACATGCTTGTGAACAATAGAAGACAGAGAGGTCAACAGAACCAAGGGAATTCGGATCAATTTGACAATGATTGTGGTGGATTTCAAGATGATTGTTATGATGGGCAGAACGAAGAGGTGCAATATGTGAATAATTACCAAGGTCAAAGAGGAAATTTGTCTAACCAACAACAACAGTGGAGATCCCAGGGCAATTGGGGTAACCAACAACAAGGCAACAGTAACTGGAACAATCAACAACAAGGGAACAACAATTGGGGAAATCAAAATAACAATCGGAACAATCAGGGAAACTGGGGCAACAACAACAATTGGGGTGGAAACAACAACAACCAGGGTGGATGGAACAATAACAAAGGAAATCAGGGGCAAGGCTTTCAAAGGCCCCCAATGTACCAACAACCGAGCAACCCACCAACTTTTCCATCCCAGGGTCCTAGTTCTTCCAACAACGAAATGGGTAGAATTGAAATGATGTTTGAACAGATGATGAAAAAGAATGCTGACTCCGATGCGCAATTGACTTCGCACAATACTTCAATTAGGAATTTGGAGGTCCAGCTAGGCCAAATCTCACAGTCTTTGAATACTCGCCCTAAGGGGGCTCTATCGAGTGATACGGTAGTGAACCCAAAGGGTGGGAACAATCATGTTATGGCAGTAACTACACGGAGTGGAAGAGGCGATGATGTGAATGCCTCCAAACAAAAGCAAGTTTTGGGTGATGAAGTTGAGTTGCAAGAAGATGAAGTTCCCTTGGTGGTTGAGAATGTGGTTGATGAGAATGTGAATCAAGAAGTAATGATTGATATTCAAGATGCCGAGGTGGAAACACAAAATGACATGAACCCATCTAGGGAGCATGTAATAGACATGCCGGAGCCGGTTGTGCCAAAAGCCAAGGCACCCTTGCCTAGGCCACCTCCACCTTATCCTCAGAGGCTAGCCAAGCAGAAAAATGAGAATGAATTCAAAAGGTTCATTGACATGATGAAGAGCTTATCCATTAATGTTCCTTTGGTGGAGGCTTTAGAGCAGATGCCTGGCCATGCTAAATTCATGAAAGATTTGATGACAAAGAAAAGATCCATGGACTGTGAAACTATCAAGATGACCCACCAAGTTAGTGCTATAGTACATTCAATGGCTCCGAAGTTAGAGGATCCTGGTGCTTTCACTATCCCTTGCACTATAGGGAGTGCAGACTTTGCTAAAGCTTTATGTGATCTAGGGGCAAGCGTCAACTTAATGCCCTACTCAGTTTTCAAGACTTTGGGTATTGGGCCACCGAGGCCAACTTCCATGAGATTGCAAATGGCAGACAGATCAATGAAGCGACCATTGGGTATTGTTGATGATGTGCTTGTCCGGGGGGACAAATTTATCTTGCCGGCTGATTTTGTGATCTTGGATTGTGAGGTAGATTATGAGGTCCTGATCATATTAGGGAGACCTTTCCTTGCTACGGGGAGGGCTCTAGTGGATGTGGAAGCAGGGGAACTCACTTTCAAGGTGGGTGATGAAAAGGTCATTTTTCATGTGTGTAAGTCAATGAAGCAGCCCAATTGTACAGAAGTGTGCTCATTTGTGGATCTTGTCACGGCTGTGATAATTGATGATACTAGTGAAATGATCAATGTGGAGGACCCCTTGGAGGCCGTATTGTTGAATCTTGATGTCAATGATGATGAGAGCCGAGTGGAGTGCGTGAATGCTTTACATGGAATGGGCTCTTATTCTTATGAGCCTAGGAAACTCTCTTTGGATCTTGAAAATAGAAAGACCCCTCCAACAAAGCTTTCAATTGAGGAACCTCCGGTGTTGGAGTTGAAGCCATTGCCTCTACACCTCAGGTATGAATTCTTAGTCCCTAATTCAACTTTACCAGTTATTCTTTCCTCTTGTCTTACTAACATGCAGGTAGATGCCACATTGACGGTGCTCAAAAAGCGGAAAAAGGCAATTGGATGGACTTTAGCTGATATAAGGGGAATAAGCCCCGCATTCTGTATGCACAAGATTATTCTGGAAGATGATGCAAAACCCTCCTTGGACCATCAAAAGAGGCTGAACGAGGCAATGCAAGAAGTTGTGAAAAAGGAGGCGATCAAGGGGTTAGATGCCGGAGTGGTGTACCCTATCTCTAACAGCTCGTGGACTTCACCGGTGAATTGTGTGCCAAAAAAGGGTGGTATGACCGTGGTGACCAATGCTAATAATGAACTTATTCCAACCCGGATAGTGACTAGATGGAGGGTGTGCATGGACTACCACAAGCTGAACAAGGTGACCCGCAAGGATCATTTCCCATTGCCTTTCCTTGACCAGATGCTTGATCTTCTTGCTGGGCGTGCCTTCTATTGTTTCTTGAACGGTTATTCAGGGTACAATCAAATTTTTATAGCTCCAGAGGATCAGGAGAAGACAATCTTTACTTGTCCATATGGCACCTTTGCTTTTTCTCGGATGCCCTTTGGGTTGTGCAATGCACCGGCAACATTCCAACGATGTATGATGGCCATTTTCACCGATATGGTGGAAGATATTTTGGAGGTGTTCATGGACGACTTCAGTGTTGTGGGTGATTCATTTGATGAGTGTCTGAAAAATCTGGATAGAGTGTTGGCCCGGTGTGAAGACACCAATCTTGTGCTAAATTGGGAAAAATGCCACTTCATGGTTGAGGAGGGCATAGTTTTGGGTCATAAAATTTCAAAGAATGGTATTGAGGTTGACAAAGCCAAAATTGAGGTGATTTCAAGACTTCCTCCCCCCACTTCTGTCAAGGGGGTTAGAAGTTTTCTTGGGCATGTAGGGTTCTACCGGCGGTTTATCAAGGACTTTTCGAAGGTAGTAAATCCTTTGTGCAAGCTGCTAGAAAAGGATGCCAAGTTCGTGTTTGATGAGGGATGTATGCAGGACTTTGAACTTCTCAAGCAAAAGTTGACCACCACCCCGATCATTACCGCACCCAATTGGAGCTTGCCTTTCGAGCTCATGTGTGACGCGAGTGATGTTGCGGTTGGGGCAGTTTGAGTGAACAAAATGTTTCATCCAGTGTACTATGCGAGCAAGACAATGAATGAGGCTCAAAGGAACTACACGGTGACTGAGAAAGAATTGTTGGCTATTGTGTTCGCAATGGAAAAGTTTCGGCCATATCTTATGGGAGCCAAAGTCATAGTGCACACCGATCATGCAGCTCTTAGGTATTTGATGACAAAGAAAGACTCCAAAGCTAGATTGATGCGATGGGTCTTATTACTCCAAGAGTTTGATTTGGAAATTGTGGACCGGAAAGGTAGTGAAAACCAAGTGGCGGATCATTTGTCCCGCTTGGAGGAGGAAGGAAGGCCGTGTGATGGCCTAGAGATCAATGATGCATTTCCCGATGAGCAGCTACTTTCTGAATCGATGAGTGATATGCCATGGTTTGCGGATATTGCTAATTTCCTTGTGACGGGCATCATCCCGTGTAAGCTCTCTTCTAACCAAAGGAAGAAGCTCAAACGGGATAGTCTGGACTTCTATTGGGACGAGCCATACTTGTTCAAGATTTGCACCGACGGAGTGATCCGAAGGTGTGTACGTGAGGAGGAGCAATTTAGCATCCTAGAGGCTTGTCATTCCTCCCCCTATGGTGGCTATCATGGAGGGGCGAGGACAGCTTCGAAAGTTCTAAGTTGTGGATTTTATTGGCCAACTTTGTACAAAGATGCAAGTGATTTAGTGAAAAGGTGTGAACAATGTCAAAGAGCGGGCGGTATTTCGAAGAAAGATAAGATGCCTTTAAACACCATTCTAGAAGTGGATATCTTTGATGTATGGGGTATCGATTTCATGGGCCCATTTGTAAGCTCGTGCAGAAACACCTACATTCTTGTAGCGGTTGATTATGTCTCAAAATGGATCGAGACCGTGCCTTTGCCCAACAATGAAGCTAGGAGTGTGGTTGCATTTCTAAAGAAGAGTATTTTCACAAGGTTTGGCACTCCTCGTGCAATTATAAGTGATGGAGGATCGCATTTTTGCAATAGAGCTTTTGACACCTTGCTTGCCAAGTATGGTGTCAACCACAAAGTGTCTACTCCTTATCATCCCCAAGCAAGTGGCCAGGTTGAAGTGTCCAACAAGGAAATCAAGAATATTCTATCTAAAACAGTCAATGCAAATAGGACCGATTGGTCTAGGAAGCTGGATGATGCTCTATTGTCATATAGGACTGCTTACATAACTCCGATTGGTATATCTCCGTATTGGTTGGTGTTCGGGAAAGCTTGCCATTTACCAGTTGAGTTAGAGCATAAGGCCATGTGGGCCTTGAGAAAGTTGAATCTTGATTGGGATGTGGCTGCTAATCTTCGGGTGGAGCAACTCAATGAACTTGATGAATTCCGTTTCCATGCCTACTCCAGTTCGTCCTTGTACAAGGACAAGATGAATTACCTTCATGACAAATATGCTCGTGGCAAGGAGTTTAGAGTAGGTGATTTGGTGCTCTTGTTCAACTCTCGGTTACGGTTGTTTTCGGGAAAGCTAAAGTCAAAGTGGAGCGGACCATTTGAAGTAGTGTGTGTGACCCCGTTTGGTGCCCTTGATTTAAAGAACAAAAGTGGGGAAGTTTTTAGAGTGAATGGGCATAGGGTCAAGCATTATCTTGGAAAATTTGATGACAGCCACGTGGTGGCACTCCTTCATTTCAAATGATGTGATGGTACTTGCGTCGTGCCGCAACATTAAATCAGGCGCTTCTTGGGAGGCAACCCATGTGTTTTTCTTCTTGTTTTTATTTGATTTTCATTGTAGTGTAGGATTGATTCTTGGGCTAACTGNAATACTTTAGCACATTGCATATCAGACATACTCATTTGTTGTCTCTCACTTTCCTACACATTCTCTCTCGCTTCTCTTATTGACTACTGGCTACCCAGTCGGCTGAAAGCCAAGACTGAGTAACTTGTTACTCTATTGTTTTATTGCTCTATACATTGCTTCTCTTTTGCCCTGCACGCTACTGTCCATTGCTCTACTTCCCTGGACACTACTGCTCTATTCTCTCACTCTTGACTTGTATGTCTTCTATTTGATTTACAGCATCCAAAACAACATGTTTTTATTGCATTTTCTCTTATTTCTTTTATGCTTCTATTTATGGTTCTGCTGTTTACATTGCAATTAGCATGCCTCTTTGCTAGTTCATTGATGTGATTACCCTTCCCTTAATTCAGCATGTCTACTGCTTCCCCTACTTGTTTACTACAATTCTTCCTTACTCCCTAACCCGAGTACATTATCAGCATGTATTCATGACCCTCGTAGCTACTAAGTAATCCTGAACCCCTTCCCTGAACATGATGTGTGAACCTGTTTGGCATCCCTCAATCTCATGCTGTTAAGCTCCTGGCATGAACACTTTGTGATGAAATGTGTTGTGACTGTTTAAATCCTGAATGCCTTCTTTGATGTCTGCGTGTGTGCAAATATGCTCTTACATGTGAACTACTTGTCCCCATTTCCCCTTTCCCCTGTTTGTGTTTGCTTCCCTGAACCATGTGTGATATTCTAGTTCTGAGATTGTCCTACTCACCTTCTTCCAAAACTGTTACACTCTTCTATTGTTTTCTTTCAAAAACTGATTCTAGATGGATCATTTTCAAACTGTTTTTCCCAACTCAATTCCTTTAAAACTATATCAAGCACTCTTACTACTCTTAGAGATTAGGTTCTACCCCCTTCGTGTAAGCATTGCTTTGGGTACCTCTGAGTACTCACTGAACTTTGATGCACAAGGCTGGTAATTCCACACTGCACTTGTTCAACATTTTGTTAAGTGTTTGGGTGCTGGTATTGGCCAGGGATCCGATGGGACCCTAGGGAGCTTTGCCGTACCTAGACCATGGCAAAGGCTGTGAAACTCGAAAGGAGTGAGGTTAGAAGATTGGGCCTGATTGAAGGCTCCCTATAGAATAACTTCTTATTTTTATTCTTTATCACTGTAATTCAGCTATCATTGGTTTGTAATAATTTGTAAACGAATGATTGGGGTTATAGTGAAATGGGGGTTATGCATGCTTAGCTTAAATAATGGGTAGAAAACATGCTTATAGGATTTTATTTACTTATCTGCGCAATAGATAACCTGTATAGGACATGCATCTCATACACTAGAGATCCTACTTTAGGTTCTTTACTTTCAGCCTGTTATCATGTTCATCTTGCAACCATGATCAGTTAATAACAAGCAAATAACTGTTATAAGGCTATTGCTGCATTCTCATAATCATTAGCATTTAGAAATCATGTTTTAGGAACTCCTATGTTCATTAGACATCCTGTTGTTTAGGGTTTTATACTTGTCTGAGTTGCAATTATTAAAAGCCTCAGTAGCATGCTTACCTAATAATACATGTATGGCTAACTATTTGTGTACCTCTTTTGAAACTAAAAAAGGATCAAATATGCATGTTCACCCTTTAAGACAATTAGGCAATGCATACGACACCTAGGCAAACTTTAGGCCTAATAAGAATCGATTAATCGTGTGTTTTTCCAGTTTAAGACTAACCAGCCTCTTTTAATTTGAACTCTGCCGCTCCCATTCTTGTTTTGATTCTCTGAAGTTCACTCTGTTTATTAAAAATCCCTCTCTATCTGGAAACAAATTTTGAAATCGTGCGTCTATTTACTCTCACTAACTTTCTGATTCTTGTTCTATTACGTTTTTTTCAAACTACTGGGTTACCTTTTCTGCCCAGAATCGTGCTATTTTGACACCTGTCCTATATCTAGTTAAGCTACTAACTCTCTACTGTATTCTTCAAAACCTTGCTTTAACGGTTCTTTTACTTACTCAACATGCCGTTCCCTATTCCTTTTCTTTAAAACTCCCATCTTTGAGACCTTAAATGTGTTTGAGACGTGCTAATTACGTGTTCACTTGTGGAGGGATCTGTGAGCCTTTATTTGTCTTTGTATGCTCCCTTATGTGCGGTCCTATTTGTTATGTATGTCGCTTAGCATTTGTCCTTTAAACCTAAGGGTTCAGCCTAGTCCTTACCTTGTAGGAATAGTGGTCCTAAATACCCTCTAGGACCTATAGGACAGGACGAGTAATAGCACGCAACAAGTATACGTGACCAACCCACGCATTTTAAATACCTTAACGGGGTAGGAAGGGTAGATATGGAGATGATGACCGATGCGCTAATATCTCATGTAGCCCCTCTTCTGAGGAATGATTACTGGATATTGCATTAACGTGATCCATATTAATCATAAACCTAGAACCCCCTTCCTTATCTTTTTTTTTATCCGCTTTCTTTAGAAATCGTTTAAATCTTTCATAAATTTCCACCCTCTTTACTTTCCCTCACAGTTTCAACTTATTTGCAATGTTATATGCAAACCTCTTCTATTTGAGCCCTTAATTGCTTACTTGATTATGTGAAGTCACAATTATAACATGGCCGGGAACCACACTAGTGGATCTTGAGAGGTGCGTAACACCTTCCCCTCGAGATAATTTCTAGCCCTTACCCAAACTCTGGTTATTCAACTCAAACCCTTTTAGTGTCCTAATGCACTTGAATCATTAGGTGGGGACTCTTCAATTCCAAAACCCAATTCCCAAAAGGGAACGAGTTGTCCTCCCAAGTGTCGTAAACCCGATTTTGCCTTGGAAAAAGGGGGCATCGACAGCATGGCGACTCTGCTGGGGAATACTCTTTAGGCTTTTACCATTTCATGTTATTTGTGACTTTACTATTTCTTTATTGCCTTTATTTAATGTCTTTATCTCTTTTCTACTACGAAACTGACTTGGCTCTTTGTTTTCTTTTCTTTAAATGCTTTTACCGCTTTCCTTCAATACTGTTGTAATTATGAGCAATTATTATAATCGTTACTTTATGAACGTGCAAATACGTGACAACTTGTTTCATTCTTGTAATTGCATCTTCAACATCATATTCCACTCGTTCCAAACAAATACCATAGCAATGCTTATAATGAGTGGTTGCGCCCTTCCGATATTATCACCCCCTAAATTTGGCAAAGGCATATTTGCGGTAAAACCAGTCGATCAGCGGTGCAGTCGACGGTTCTGCGCCTTTCCCTCTTGAGTTATCCGCTCAAGGGTACCGGTCTAACACCCCATAGAAACCTTACTCTGTTCAATTGTGCATGCATCACTGTCAAACCTAGCTAAGTCAGTTATGCTGTCCGCATAATGACTCTTTAAGGTAGCCTTGTCCAAAGTCCACTAGGTTTCCTTGGAACCCAAACGGACATTACCACGCCTGTGCATTTATTTGGAGAACTAAATGCTGCCTATGCCAATTATTGATATTTAAATAGTCGAGTCCGGTGGGGGTAAGGGTCTAACACTTTGTTTTGCAGAAATTGAGGCACGAAGTCCCCAGATTCGGCATGGTAACCAACATTCACCCATGGTTGCTAAGCTGGTGGGAAGACCTTCACTCCAGTGATCAGACTCTTGCCCGCAAATATTGGGAAATTTGCCTTCTCTTTTGGAAATCCAACCCGACAATAAAATCATAGAGGCTGCAACTTTATTCTGGGATAGCAACAGATCTGTGTTTCACTTTGGGGACCTTGAAATGACACCTTTGCTCGGGGAAATAGGAGGGTTAGCTGGTATTCCTTGGGAGACTCCAGGTTTGCAAGGGTAGGGGCTTCCTCAAAATGATGGGACTGATGAAAAACCCAGATTTGAGCTGTTTGAAGGATTCTTACATTCCTTTCAACTATCTATAGAGAGGTACGGCCATAGCAAGTCCTACCGCACTTACCCGGATGAATTCGCCCTCACATCATTGAGGCATATCCACAGAAGAGTCTTCGTCTTTATGTTCTGCTTTTTGGGGATGATAGTATTTCCTATGAAGAAGGCTAGGATCCATACCAGACTAGCCATGGTCACCAAGACTCTAATGGAAGGGATTGGCGGGCAACCTTTCAGCATAGTACCAATGATTGTCGCAGAGATATACCGAGCCTTGGAAGACTGTCAACGAGGGGCCAATCACTTTGAGGGTTGTAACTTATTACTTCAACTCTGGCTCATGGAACACCTCCAGAGGGGTGAATATCGGCAAGAGATTCTACGTAGAGACTGGGATGATCATATCGCCTTCCATTAGCCAAGGCGAATGAACTATATGCCTAACATGTTTGCCAACCAGAAGATGCTAAAGGGTGGGTAGAATTGTTTGAAAATCTGAAAGAGGACCAGGTGCAATGGATGTTCGAATGGTTCCCTACTGAAGAGTTCATCGTCCGATCTCGGGACGCACCGTTTCTTATACTCATCGGTCTAAGAAGAACTTATCCTTATGTTCCCCTCCGAGTCATGAGGCAGGCAAGAAGAAAGAAAGTTATACCAAGGGTCGGCAAAATGAGTCACTTCAGGGCCGACTTTCAAGATGACGATAGTCCATACAAGTGCCAAGCTCAGCATATGTGGCACTGCAAAATCATCCTGGGAAAGGATTCCAGAACCAGACAGGTACCAGGCTGGTCATGCTTCATACTATCCAAGTTGGTTGGAGGACGATCATAGTGGGTTAGGACAACCCGGGTCTGTTCGAGGTCACAGGGTCATCAACGAAAAGGCTGAGGTGCAAGTTAAGTACAACCAATCGCGCAAGAGGATTCGGGAGTTCAAGAGTGAGCACCAGGAAATTCAAGAAGCCCATCAAAAGCTGATTGAAGAATGGAAAGATATGGCTATCAGCGCCAACAAGCGACTAGGGTATCTGGAGCGGGGTTTAGTAGAGGTTGAAAAGAAGTTCATCCAGAGGATTGAAAACTGCCAGAATTCTGAAGGAAACGAAGGAGGACACTTGGCTAGATCCTATTTGCTGCTGGGAATGCGTGAACTGGTGAAGCTGTTCGATGGAGCTAAAGATGCCGAGTCTGGGGAAGGTCCTTCCGGGACCAAGTAGTTAGGATCTTTTCTTTTGCTTTAAATGTAATAAGGCCAATGGCCATTAGTGACATTTTATTTCCTGCAATTTTTAGTGTGTCGTTTTGGGATTCGTCTTATTTTGTCAATAAAATGAGGCATTTAGCATTAAAAGTTATCCAAATTAACTTGTTGCTACGCCTACCTCGGGCACAACGAGGCACCCAAATTAGGACACGATTTATATTCTTGCACTATGTGTTTAAATATTGCAATTTTTTCTTCTCATAATCCTCACTAACTTGTTACCTTTTTGTTTTTACTTCTGTTTTATTCCCCTCCCCAAAGGTTAGTTCGTACACTCTGGCATCATCTTCTTACTCCACAAGATCCAAGGGCCCTCCACCTCCTCCTCCTCCGAGTCCTATCAGAAACAAGAACAAGGGAAAATGGAAGATTTGAGCAACAGAAAGGAGAAATCAGTTGAAAGGGTAGAGGTTCCTCAGGGTATTCAGGTTTCCAAGGAAAGTGCCTCCCAGCTCAAACAGAAGTTATTGAAATTTCAGGAACAACTGGACCAAGTTCGGAATTTGGCAAGCTTGTCATTTTCCCTCACCACCCCAGATGTCAACTTCCCCAACACTCAAAATCCCGCACCTCCACAAAATAGCTCGAAACAACAAAAACAACCCACTCAAGCTCAACACTGCAACACATGCCACACTTCAAACAACACCCCATTGCTCATCCCTGAACCGCTAAACACCACAAATGATCATCTACACAATACTTCCATCTATGTGGAAACCATACCACAATATACTCAACCCATTTCAAGCACACCAGAGTCTGATGACAAAGACTCTCTTATCAGGAATCTGGCCGCAGAACTCAAGAAGTTGACTAGCCGAGTCCAGGGTGTTGAAGGAAACAAAGGTATCGAGGGGCTAAATTATGAGGACCTTTGCATTCAGCCAGATGTGGAACCTCTTGAGGGGTACAAACCTCCCAAGTTTGAAATGTTTGATGGCACAGGGGATCCCAGGGTCCATTTGAGGACATACTGCGATAAGCTGATCGGAGTCGGAAAAGATGAAAAGATTCGCATGAAGCTCTTCATGAGAAGTTTGAAAGGGGATGCTCTATCTTGGTACATTATCCAAGACCCCAAGAAGTGGACGAATTGGGTAGATAAGGCGTCCGATTTCATGGACAGGTTTAGATTCAATACGGAAAATGCGCCAGACGTATTCTACATCCAGAACTTAAAGAAGAAACCCACGGAGACATTCTGCGAGTATGCTACTCGTTGGAGATCAGAAGCTGCTAAGGTCAGGCCGGCTTTAGAAGAAGAACAGATGAACAGGTTTTTTGTTCGGGCTCAAGACCCACAGTATTATGAGAGGTTGATGTTGGTTGAAGGCCAGAAATTTTCCAACATCATCAAGCTAGGGGAGAGGATAGAGGAAGGCATTAAAAGTGGTATGGTCACTAACTTTGAGGCATTGCATGTGCTCAAGGTTATCTTGATGTTGATTAAGTTAAATGGATGGACTGGACATGAACTAGTGAATAAAGTTGCTAACTAAGGATGGTTGGATTGTGGATTGTTTTCATTGTTATAAATATATGGTATAAGGCTGGAATAATCGATGAATGACTTAATATCATGTTAATGATACTGCTAAGTTGAATTAAGAAGTCTATATGGGGTGATATGAGGTATACGGATTCCAATCGGAGCTTGTCGCTCGCAGTGAAGTAGTTGTGACTTGTTGTTGCTATATGGTGTCTTGTTATTGATATTTATATGTTGCTGGATTTCTCTGGTTGTTGTTGTTGGTATATGGTATTGGAGGAGGCCCTTGTTACAGGGGAGATGCCGCCCAAATATACATAAACGAGCTACTAGTTTAAGTTGCAGACTTAGCCTTTACTCAGCACTGATTTTGAATCTCCTTATACTATGGTAAATTGAGTTGAGTTGCTTGAAGAATTGCTTGGAAGGTATTAAGGACTCCACGGAGTTAAGGTATGTTAAGGCTATCTCTTCTTTCCTTTTGGCACGATCCATATGATACCACAAAACGAGCAAGTGTCGCGCCCCCTTTTTCTCGCGAAATAGGGTTTCGACATTTCCGGGATAACTCCTTTCCCTTTGGGATGGGGTAAGGGATTTGAAGAGTCGCCGCCTAATGGATTAAGGTGCGTTAGGGCACCTAAAGCAATTAACTCATATAACCAGTTTACATCACTAGAGATCGGGTAAGGGCTCGAAAATAATTTAGACAAATATATATTACTTTAAAACAGGAATTAGAGGGGTCCTAGGTTTTTTAGCCTATAGGATCATTTCTATGCAATACTTGGTAACTTTCTCCAAGTTGGGGTGCTACACATAGCATTAGCGCACGGGTCATGTACCTAAGCGCTCTAGTAGCTTCTAACTCATGCCTTATGCTTGCACTACCCGTCTCATTCCTATGGTCCTGGAGGTACTTAGAACCTCTATTTAGGGTGGTTCTAGACTGACCTGTGTTGCTTAAATGATAAAAACTAGGCGACAAACAAAATTCAAATAGGACTATCATGTAAGGAGCAAATAAACGCTCATGTTAACCTCCACAAATAGACAACAAATGTACATAATTAAATAGACAACTTTATTGATTCAGGATCCTATAGGCAGGATATCTAGATGAGCAGGAAAAGAATATAAGGAAGAGGCTTATTAAAACAAGCATCGGGACCTATGGGCTTGCCTACTGATTTGATTAAGTTTTGAATCTAGGCATGTTTCAAGCAGCACGAGATCACAATTTTTGGCTCAGGATTCTTAATAAACCTACAGGTTTGCTTACTGATAACCAGAATAGAATCTTATGATGTCTAAAGGTTGATTAAAGACCTATAACATGATTTCTAAGCGAATTACTGATTTTTAACTCATGAAAACAGATTTTATCTCTTTAGATCCTCAAGGCATGCTTTTTAATTCGTAGAATTAATTAACCCCTATAGACATGGTTTCTAGGTGTCAAAACTGATTTGTTTATCTCCTATAGGCATGGTATCTAAGTTGACACTGATTTTTACCTCCTATCGGCATGATATCTAAGTTGAAACTCATTTTTTACCTCCTATACGCATGATATCTAAGTTGACACTGATTTTCACTTCCTATAGGCATGATATCTATTAATTATACGTGGGCAAAAATTTTAAACAACTTGCAAGGTAGGTTATTATTTAAACAGATAGAATCCTATAGACATGGTTACTAATGCATTAAAATGAGTGCATGGATCCTATGGACAGGATTTCTAGCATGCGAATGTAGTACAGAATAAAGCAATCAGAAATTCCTATAGGCATGATCTCTAAACAAGTAGTAACATTAACATAATCATCAATAAGCCTACAGGCAGGATTTCTACCCCAGTTTCAAACAAAGATATAGAAAAAAGCCCCCCCCCCCCCCCAGCTTTTACTAATAAACCCCGGATCTGTTTATTACAAAGATTATTATAGCCCAGAATGAATAAATAACAGCATCCATTACACTATAGGGAGCCTTAGCAGGCCCAAAATAAACATGGGAGCCAGGGCTTCAAACACAACAGCTTTGAAACAATAGCAGGGATCCACAACACCTTAAACCAGGCTTCTAGTGTGTCAAAGTTCCCAAAGAGCTTCAAGGACCCCGGGCAATGCTCTCAGTGCAACCACACATTCAACACAGAATTCATAAGAGATTGGAAAACCAACCCCAATGTGTCAGTGTTCAAAGGAGTCTCAGGGACCATAGGCAGTGCTCACACTAGGGGTGGTAGGAACTTAGATAACTAAGAGTAGAATTTTAAAAACCAGTACATAGGGGGTAGAGGGACAGTTTTAGAAAAACAATTTGAATTTTAGGAGCAGACAGATCCAAATCACAAGACTGCAAACAGAATTTCACTTAAAACAAACAGAATCCCTATTTAGTAAATAGTTCAAACAGATTGGTATTGATTCAGACATGAATACTGTACTAGCATTTAAGAAATCACAGAAGTGCCAAGATACTTGAACTAGTAGACATAGTTGGCAGCATATTACATGTTTGCAGAACAGGGAACATACAATTGTTTATACAAGGTTTCATATTACTAGAGATAACTTAGTTAACTAGGCGAAATCATATGGGCATATAGCCAACAGAAACACGTCGAAATCTCAAACTAATAAGCACATAGGGTTGAATAGGGAACAGAGACTAACGCATGCCAGTTGAGAAAGCAGTAACAGAAAAACATGCTGAGGTCGAAATAAACTATAAGACAGAATGAGATAACACGAACTAAAACATGCCAGGTGAGAATGGAGTAAACAGGAATCATAGATCACACAGAAACATGCTGAGGTTTGAAGTAAACTAACCACATAAGCACAGAGAATAGAATAGGATAACAGGAGTTAACACATACCAGTTAGGAAGAAAGTAAACAGGAATGTAATGGCAATTTGAATCCAAAGAGTTTAGCCTTGGCTTCCAGCCGGCTAAACAGTGCAGAAATCAAAGTAGTCACACACAGAGAGAACTTAAATCCTTTGAAGGAAAGCAGAGAGCTTTTGAGTTGCAAAGTGAAGCAACTATGAGAGTGTGTAAGTGTGAGTGTCAGTCTGTAAGCATGAGCGTGTGTTAAAATCAGATTAATGAAAGGTTTTTATAGCATACAGTAGAGTAAACCAAATAAGGTAGGAGAACCAATGGCACACAAATAAGGCAAAGAGATCAGTTAATCAGTCAATTAGGGCTAACAGGAATCAATTAATAAGCAGAATCAGGGAAGTGTCACTTAAATTAACACAGTCAAGTTTGAGGTCTAAATAAAGTAAGTAGTAAGTTCAGAGATCCATTAAAAGTCAGTCCTAATAATCAAAGTACAGAAATCAGGCTAGCAAAAGAATTAAGGAAAGTACTACCAATTATGAATCACACATAAGGAAAGAATAAGTAAAAATCTGTCAAGAAAATATCAGTATCGTACATGAAAGGAAAGATTAAAATCTCAGTAAAGGATTTCAAAACCCTAATTTTGGGTAAACCATAAAGTCAGCAGAGAAACAAGGGCGTAATAATCATCCACTGTGTACAATGAACATAGACAAGAGATTTATTCGAAAAGCACAAAGAATAGAACTAGAGAAGATGTGAAACCTTAATTTTAGGGTGAGCAAATTAATCAAAAACAACTATAGGAATAACATAGATACATATAGATACACGAAAACATTAAAGATAAAATACTCAAAACTAAGGAACCTTATCAGATCTAAAAAGATCTGGGCCCTAATTTTAGGGTGAGTAAAATTAGGCGTAAAACCTATAACGAAATCATGAAAAGATACACAAATAGTCATGCAGAAACATAGATATGATTTTAACGAAAAATAAATACCAAATCTCAGCAGATTTCAAAGGATCTAAACCCTAGCTTTAGGTTAAAATAAGGAATGAGCAAAATCTCAGAGATTCAAACCATAAGGAGGCGGAGAAAGAACATAGATGGAAAGAGATAAAGGTTCGAACCAGATTTGGTTCAAAACAAGAGAGATCCACTTGCCATGATAGGCAAGTGATTATGTAATACCATAATCGGTTATCCAGTAGGGAAAGGGAGCCGGATAAGGTAAGAAATCACTGGATGATTCCATATCTAGTTGGAATCAAAGGGGATTTGGAGGGGATTCGGGTGACGGCGCTTAGGGTTTGACAGAGAGAAGAGGGGAGGTTGAGAGAGTACAAGGGCGGCGGGTTTGGGTGAATGAGGCTTAGGGTTAGGAGTTCGGTTAATTAAAATGAGGGGAAGGGATATGGACCATTGATCTCTGAGATCAACGGTCACAATTAAAGGGGGTTTTGGTCGGATAGTTAATTGGGTAAGGGTAAGTGGGTTAGGTTATTGGGCTGGTATATACAATTAGGCTAGGTCCGAAAATTGATTAGAAAGGGGCTAGATTTTAAATACCCAATTAAATCAGTAAAATAATTTATAAAAAATAATTAATGAATAACAAAAATACATTGTGCTGAAAATGATTTAAAATAATTACTTAACATTATAAAAATATAAAAGGTCATTTTCTGTATAGATAATATATATATATATATATATATATACACACACTATTATTGCAAAATATGCGATTCTAGCCTTAAAAAATGCAAATGTAATTATAAAAATACAATTAAAATATTTAAGCACTATATGGGCATAAATGATGAATTTAGATGATAAAATCATCATAAAAATAATATGAGGTAATTAGTGGATATTTGCATAATAAAAATGCAGAAATAAATGGATTTAAAGCCTTTAAAATTGTAGAAAAATTATAAAAACGCTTGAGCGTGCATTGAAAGTCTAATAATAATGTATCTGCACGATTTTGAAGATATGTATGCATATTTAAAATAATAAGGGCAAAATTGGGTATCAACAACTGCCCCTCTTTACTCGGGAAGGATGAAAGAGTTATCGGGTAAAGAAATGATGACCGATTTTGACCGAATGGGGTGTTTTTGAAAACATATGGGCCGCACCCTAGTCTCTAAGCTGCCTACATATCCCTGGTTTTACAGGAATCAAGTCGTGTGTATTTCTATACCCAATGGCGAATGAAACCGATGGAATTGTTATAGGAATGGTAGTATGTTTCAGAAAAGGTTTTCTTTTGAGAGGGATAGTATCAAATGGGTTTATGCGGAATATAAAGGTGAATCAAATTATAACGGATGTATCACAGGGTCGGTATCTAAACGCTCGTGGGGTAAAGGCGAGTAATTGATGAGAATCGGTTACGTTTGAGATAACAGGAAGGTAAAAAATGGTATGAGAACCGGAGCGAAGGTTGCTCCTGTTTGAAGAACGGTTACCTCCTGGATTTCCTGCAAAACTTAAAACACGATGCATGCAAATATATAGATTAAACATGATGAAAATTCTCTTTGGACCGTGAAGATTGTCTTTGGACGGAGAGGATGACGTCCTTAGACCATGACGTCCTGGGCCCTGAGTCATGAGATACGGGATTTGCAGGCCATGAAATGATGTTCTCGGGCCATGAGAATGGTGCCTCTGAACCATGACGCCATTGAATAATGATGTGCAGTGTTGAGAGATCCTCAAGCCATGACATGGTGTCTTCAGGCTATAGACATGATGATGGATCATATAAACAAACAAGACAGAGCTTAGTCTTGTATAGAATCGGGGCAGAGCTTAGTCCCGGAAAAAGCAAAATAGTGGTAGGTTTCAAATAGTGTAACATTCAGCATTAGACAAGGAAAGGCAGAGCTTAGCCTTATGCAGTTGGGGAGGCAGGGATTAGCCTCATGCAAGGAGAGGAGACAATGCTTAGTCTTATGCATTGGAAGGCGATGCTTAGCCTTATGCAAATAAGGAGGAAGGGCTTAGCCTCATGCAAGAAAGGGAGACAATGCTTAGTCTCATGCAACAGAAGGCAGTGCTTAGCCTTATGCAAATAGGGAGGCAAGGCTTAGCCTTATGTAAGAAAAGGAGACAATGCTTAGTCTCATGCAATGGAAGGTAGTGCTTAGCCTTATGCAAATACGGAGGCAGGGCTTAGCCTCATGCAAGATCTGAGACAGGGCTTAGTCTCATGCAAGGGAAGGCAGTGCTTAGCCTTATGCAAATAGTGAGGCAGGGCTTAGCCTCATGCAAGAAAGGGAGACAATACTCAGTCTCATGCAACGGAAGGCAGTGCTTAGCCTTATGCAAATAGGGAGGCAGGGCTTAGGCTCATGCAAGATTTGAGACAGGGCTTAGTCTCATGCAAAGAGAAGGCAATGCTTAGCCTTATGAAAATATGGAGGCAAGGCTTAGCCTCATGCAAGATTTGAGACAGGGCTTAGTCTCATGCAAAGAGAAGGCAATGCTTAGCCTTATGCAAATATGGAGGCAGGGCTTAGCCTTATGCAAGAAAGGTAGACAATGCTTAGTCTNCCAAGCCCTAGTCGCGGACCGCACGTTCACGTTTTGTGCGGTCCTCACTAACCCGCGAGGGCTATTTTATCCAGTAATTGTACTAACTTAGTATAAATAGTTTCTTTTTTACCATTTTTAGGTTAAGCAGATAGATTTGGCTGGTAGTTGCGCTCGTGACTTCGGTTTTCTTAGTTATTTTGGGCAATTTTATCTTCATTTTAACAATGAATCTTCTATTTTATCTTAGCAATTAATTAATATGAATTGTTCTTCATCTATTTCTTGCTTTTCTTCTTTAAATATGAGTAGCTAGACCCATAAGCTAGGGTTGTGGCTCAACCCTAGTGTGGGTAATTGATGGGTCTTGTATTTTAGGGCTAAATTGACTATGGGTATTTGTTATTTGGGCCAATTTCATGGTTAATTGCTGAATTAGTGGTTGCAAATACTAGTTTGTGTTGAGATGACTTGAGCTCTTCTTGAGAAAGAGAGCCTAAGTCTACGAATTTGGTCCAACAAGGAATTGGGGCGTACTCAAGAGATTGATAGCCCCAATTAAAGGGTTAAACCTCGAGAGAGTAATACCCGACTTGAACCCTAGCTGCTTGTGCAAATTTGCATACCCAATTGGTCTTGAGAAAGTCAATTCGGGCAAAATAACTCGAACCACCGAGAGGTGTAGAGTGGGTAAAGTCGTGCAACGGTTATATCATACTCCCCAAATATGTCAAACGTGCCTTAGATTCAAGTACCCGTCAATTGACCTCCTAGGCGAAAGTCACTACCCTAGTGCCTTTTAAACCATTTGAATAACCCATAGCATTATAACTCTTAGCTTAATCTAGTTGCATTTACCATTTGTAGTTTGATAAATAGTAGAAGTAAAACAAAAAACCCCAAAAATGATTAGAAGTGTAATTTGGGACACATACGCAACTCTACACTAGATAGATACTCGATTCCAAATTCTAGCTCTCTGTGGATATCGATCCCGACCCTAAATCGGGTAAAAGCTGCTCCGACCCTCTCTCGCTACTTAATTAGTAGTGCGGAGTAGGCCGTGATCAATATCTAGATGAGCAGGAAAAGAATATAAGGAAGCAGCTTATTAAAACGAGCATTGGGACCTACGGGCTTGCCTACTGATTTGATTAAGTTCTGAATCTGGGCATGTTTCAAGCAGCAAAAGATCACAATTTTGGCCCAGGATTCTTAATAAACCTACAGGTTTGCCTACTAATATCCAGAATAGAATCCTATAGGCATGATGTCTAAAGGTTGATTAAAAGACCTATAACATGATTTCTAAGTGAATTACTGATTTTTAACTCATGAAAAAAAAAGATTTTATCTTTTTAGATCCTATAGGCATGCTTTCTAATTTGCAGAATTAATTAACTCCTATAGAGATGATTTCTAGGTGTCGAAAATGATCTGTTTATTTCCTATAGGCATGATATCTAAGTTGAAACTTATTTTTTCACCTCCTATAGGCATGATATCTATTAATCACATGTGGGCAGAACCTTAAGCACATTGCCAGGAAAGGTTATTATTCAAACAGATAGAATCCTATAGGCATGGTCACTAGTGCATGTAAGTTAGAAATGTGCATGGATCCTATGGCAGGATTTCTAATGCAAAGGGGCCTATAGACAGGATTTCTAGCATGCGAGTGAAATACAGAACAAAGCAATCAGAAAATCCTATAGGCATGATCTCTAAACAAGTAGTAACATTCACATAGTTACCAATAAACCTATAGGCAGGATTTCTACCCGAGTTTCAAACAAAGATATAGAAAACCCCCCAGCTTTTACTAATAAACCCCATATCTGTTTATTACAAAGATTATTACAGCCCAGAATGAATAAGTTACATAACAATATCTATTACACTATAGGTAGCCTTAGCAGGCCCAATATAAACCTGGGAGCCAGGTCTTCAAACACAACAGCTCTGAAACAATAGCAGGGATCCACAACACCTTAAACCAGGCTTCCAGTGTGTCAAAGTTCCCAAAGAGCCTCAAGGACCCCGGGCAATGCTCACACTAGGACTACACATTCAACACAGAATTCATAAGAGATTGGAAAACCAGCCCCAATGTGTCAGAGTTCAAAGGAGTCTCAGGGACCCTAGGCAGTCTCACACTAGGGGTGGTAGGAACCTAGATAACTAAGAGTATAAGTTTGAAAACCAGTACATATGGGGTAGAGGGATAGTTTTAAAAACAGTTTGAATTTTAGGAGCAAACAGATCCAAATCACAGGACCGCAAACAGAATTTCACTTAAAACAAACAGAATTCCTATTTAGTAAATAATTCAAACATATTGGTATTGATTCAGACATGGATACTGTAGTAGCATTTAATCAATCACAAAAGAGCCAAGATACTTGAACTAGTAGATAGAGTTGGAACCATATTACATGTTTGCAGAACAGGGAACATACAATTGTTTATACAAGGTTTCATATTACTAGAGATAACTTAGTTAACTAGGCGAAATCATATGGGCATATAGAAAACAGAAACATGCCGAAATTTTAAACTAATAAGCACATAGGGTTGAATAGGGTAACAGAGATTAAAGCATGCCAATTGAGAAAGCAGTAACAGAAAAACATGCTGAGGTCGAAATAGACTATAAGACGGAATGAGATAACAGGAACTGAAACATGCCAGTTGAGGAAGGAGTAAACAGGAATCATAGATCACACAGAAACATGCTGTGGTTTGAAGTAAACTAAACACATAAGCACAGGGAATAGAATAGGATAACAGGAGTTAACACATACTAGTTAGGAAGAAAGTAAACAGGAATGTAATGGCAATTTGAATCCAAAGAGTTTAGCCTTGTCTTCCAGCCGGCTAAACAGTGCAGAAATCAGAGTAGTCACACACAGAGAGAACTTAAATCCTTTGAAGGAAAGCAGAGAGCTTTTGAGTTGCAAAGTGAAGCAATTATAAGAGCGTGTAAGTGTGAGTGTAAGTCTATAAGCGTGAGCGGGTGTCCTAAAATCAGAGTAATGAAAGGTTTTTATAGCATACAGTAGAGTAAATCAAATAAGGTAGGAGAATCAATGGCACACCAATAAGGCAAAGAGATCAGTTAATCAGTCAATTAGGGCTAACAGGAATCAATTAATAAGCAGAATCACGGAAGTATCACTTAAATTAACAAGGAATAAATCAGCAGTCAAGTTTGAGGTCTAAATAAAGTAAGTAGTAAGTTCAAAGATCAATTAAAGGTCGGTCCTAATAATCAAAGTACAGAAATCAGGCTAGCAAAATAATTAAGGAAAGTAGTACCAATTATGAATCACACATAAGGAAAGAATAAGTAAAATCTGTCAAGGAAATATCAGTATCGTACAGGAAAGGAAAGATTAAAATCTCAGTAAAGGATTTCAAAACCCTAATTTTTGGATAAACCATAAAGTCAGCAGAGAAATAAGGACGAAATAATAACACACTGTATACAATGAACAAAGAAAAGAGATTTATTCGAAAAGCACAAAGAATCGAACTAGAGAAGCTCTGAAACCTAATTTTAGGGTGAGTAAAATTAGGCGAAAAACCATTTAACGAAATCATGAAAAGATTTACAGATAGTCATGCAGAAACATAGATATGATTTTAACGAAAAATAAGTACCAAATCTCAGCAGATTTCAAAGGATCTAAACCCTAGCTTTAGGGTAAAATAAGGAATGAGCAAAATCTCAAAGATTCAAACCATAAGGAGACGGAGGAAGAACATAGATGGAAAGAGATAAAGGTTCAAACGAGATTCGGTTAGCCAGTAGAGAAAGGGGGCCAAATAAGGTAAGAAATTACCAGATGATTCCATATCTGGTTGGAATCGAAGGAGATTTGGTGGGGATTTGGGTGACGGCGCTTAGGGTTTGACAGAGAGAAGAGGGGAGGTTGAGAGAGTTCAAGGGCGGCGGGTTGAGTGAAATGGGGTAGGGTTTCTGGGGTTGGGTTAATAAGAAAAAGGGGGGAAAGGATGGTGGCCGTTGATCTTGAGAGATCAACGGTTGGGATTAAAAAATGGATGGGGTGCGTCGTTTAGGAGTGGGTCGCGACCGGGTTATGGGTTAGGAGTTTTTTGGTTTGGGCTATGGCAGACTGGGCTAGTTTTTAAGTAGTTGGGCTGGGTAATTGGGCTGGTTTGGGTAGCCTAGGTCCGATTTTAAATAAAATGGGGCCAGATTTTAATACCCATTTTTAATTAATAAAATAATTTATAAAAAATGATAAATGAAATAGTACAATTATCATTTATGCCTCAAAATGATTAATGAGAATTATTTATCCTTAAAAAAATATAAAAGCTATTTTTTTGCAAAAACAAAGTATTATTTGTGGTACTGCTTTTCCATTTATTTGTTGTCTCTCACGTTGTTGATATTATTTTTACGGGTTTTGTTGTCACAGATCTATTGTCTCTGAGCCGAGGGTCTCCCGAAAATAGCCTCTCTACCCCCTCCAGGGTAGGGGTAAGGTCTGCGTACACATTACCCTCCCCAGACCCCACTGGGTGGGATTCTACTGGGTTGTTGTTGTTGGGTAATTAGTGGATATTTGCATTAAAAAAATGCAGAACTAAATGGATTTAAAGCCTTTAAAATTGTAGAAAAATTATAAAAACACTTGTGCATGCATTGAAAATCTAATAATAATGTATGTGCACGATTTTGCATATTTAAAATAATGAGGGAAAAATTGGGTATCAACATATATATATATATATATATATATATATATATATATGCAAGAATACAAGAAGTATGTATTGTATCAATATACATATACATGCAATATGAATACATACAGTAAGTATGCATGTATCACAGATACCTTGTATTCAGTTATGTATTCATCTATCAACTTGTATTGTCTGTATGCATATGATTTTCATGATGCATTCAATAGTAATATACATTTTTTGTATCAAGGCATACATTATGTATTCATTTATTGTGTGCAATTATTTATTTGAGGTATAACCTTATTAAAATATTTATATACAATATAGATATGCAGTAATACATGCTATATTCAAATGTGCATACAGACATATACAGTATGTATTCATGTATCAATTTTTTGTGAATCAATCCGAATATAGAAAACTATTGAAAACTTACAGTCATACGTGTACACTGTACCTCGTTGAATGTTAGCATATCTTGATATTTTTTCCCAAGCGTTGTGAATGTGTATGTAGCATTTTTCGGTTGTTGCAATTCCATCGTCCAAACATCTTCCTAACTTCTTCTAGAAAATTATAGATTGGCAATTCTCTTGCTGATACAAGTGCCGAATTGATTGACTCAGTAATATTTGATGTCATAATTCATCCTCTGCTAACAGGTACTTACAACCTAGCCCACTTTTCGTATCTAGCTAACTCCAAGTACTCTTTCAGCCGAACATCGACCTTCTCCACCTTTTCCATTAGCCTATCAAATTCATCTTGGGCGTATTCTTTTGACATTGAAAAGTATACCTCACTCAACCTCTCATGACTCTTCTTGAATTTCTTGTAGTGTTGCCCTTTAGAGAAAAAATTACATTTAGGTTAGATTTCTCTCTTTGCTCTCATTGCCCCTCTTTTAATTTGTAAAATTCCATTCTTTCCTCAGAGCAGTCTGGGCCTTTCTGAGTTAGGGAGGTTTCTTAGACGACTATCGTGGTCCTTCCATCATTGAAGAGCCACGTATCCAGGGTTGACCACTTCATTACTATTTTATCAAGGTGTGGCCATGGTCTCAATTGGGTCATTGTTTAGTATGCCGGCCACTCGCCAAGCTTGAAGAAAGGAGCAACTTAGATACCTCTTTGTTAACTATATTCCTTATACGTTGTTCTAGAGATGCCATATGTAAGCAAAATACGGTATGATGGGATAATACTCTAAATACAGCTTTGATGATGCTCTCATTCCTATTAGAAACAACTCACATGGTTTTTCGTTTTCCATAAGCCTCCTTGAACTGCTCAAAGAACCACATCCAAGAAGCATCATTCTCCGAATCAACTACGCCATATACTAGTGGTAGGATATGGCTTGCACATACAATTGCATACAACAATAGAAGTTCAGTACAAATGTAACTAATACTTAGAAGGTTAGTTTATATGTTAGTGTATCAAGTATGTAATCAGGTTGTAGTTAATTGATTTACCTGCACCGGTAACGTGCTAGTTGAAACGAATATCCCAATGTATACTGATTTGAGGTGGCTGACATCTACAACAACGATGGGTCTACAATAATTGAAACCTTTTATAAAAGCATACATTGATATATACAAATACATGAACTCATTTTCAAGCAATTTTTTTCCGTTCTGATATGTGAACCAGGATACGTTGTATCCAAGGTGTATAAGTACCCCGGTAATTTATGATATAAATCGGTCGATTCCCCCTCAAGGATTTCACTGCCTTTTCTCTAGCGCGCCACACCAACATGTAACTGACATCGACACCAAATTCAAATTTCAAATCATCTATTTGTCACGACCCAAAATCCAACTAGTCGTGATGGCACCTAACCCAACCCGCTAGGTAAGCCAATTAACAACTATCCAGTTCCAATAAAATTTAATAAGACAATTACGTAAAGAAAATATCTACTCTTATAGATTCTCAACGACTGGAAGTACAAATCATGAGCGTCTAAGATTTAGAATTTACGAAGCTGGTAAAAAATAAAGTACATCATCTGTTTGGAATATACATGAACAGATCTTTCATAAGTCTAGAGCTACCATGAACAAGAGGCAACTATAGCCCGAATGCAGGTACATCTTCAAATCCACCTCCCGTCGAACACATCAACATCAACATCCAACATCTGCACGTAAGGTGCAGAAGTGTAGTATGAATACAACCGACCCCATGTACTCAATAAGTAACAAACCTAACTTTAGGTTAAAAGTAGTGACGAGCTGGAATAAAGGTCGGAGTCCAACACAAATAGCCAGCAACAGTTCACAACAACATAATGAAAGTAATAAAAGAAGCAACTCAGAGACAAAATGCTCAGCTCATTAATAGTTCCATAAAATAGGTCTGCTTTTCAAGTATATAAGTGAAAACCCAAATCTTTTACCGAAATTGCCAAAAAAATATGAGTAAGTTTGAAAACTGTAATTTTTCCCAAAGCTTTCAACAGGTAAATGTTTTATTTTCAAATGGCATGAGGAAATACATCTCTATGACTATATGTCAATATGTGTGAGAAGTCATGAATGTCGTGATACCGTACAACATGAGGAAAAATGCATCTCTATGCCTGTATGCCAAGTGTGCATGCCAAATACGATGTACCTCAAAGATGAACTCATGTACTCACACTCTCAGAGTACCCAATCTCACTGACTCACACTTTCTACTCATCATGATCAATCACTCGACATGCTCAGTCACTCAGTACCGTATATGGCCAATCCAGCCCGGGGAAGATCCATCCCCAAATATAAATCAACCGCGCTCACTGGGGTGCGTACAGACTTCGGAGGAGCTCCTTCAGCCGAAGCGCTATATCAAGCTGATCATGGCATAAATAATGATACATGTTGTGGCGCGCATCCCGATCCCATAAAAATATATAGTCATAAGGCTCGTTGCGGCGTGCAACCCGATCCACATATATACATCTATAAGGCTCGTTGCGGCATGTAATCCGATCCACATATATACAGCCATAAGGCTCGTTGCGGCATGCAACCCGATCAACATATATACATATACCGCTCACAGCTCATACCCTCGGCCTCACTCAGTCATCAATATCTCCAGTCTCTCGGGCTCACAATACCATGAAATTATCCCAAAATGATGATATGATGTGTCAATAAATAGCAACAGAGACTGAGATATGATATGAAATGAATGAACATAACTGAGTATGAAATTGCAATTTAAACAAATAATTCAACAACAATATGACCTCGGTGGGTCCCAACAGAATAAGCATGTACCCTAGACATGGTTTCTAACATGGATCACAACTCCATAGCTCTAGTACGTTGTTTCATGGTTACAGATAAGATCAGGTAACTACACAGTACCACAGGAACAATAGAGTCACAAGTCACACGGTGCACGCGCACACGCCCGTCACCTAGCATGTGCGTCACCTCAACACCAAACACATAACACGTAATTCGGGGTTTCATACCCTCAACACCAAGTTTAGCAATGTTACTTACCTTGAACAAGCCAAATCCAATATCGAGAAAGCCAAACGATGCTCCAAAAATGCCATCCCGCGCGTACCGGCCTCTGAACGGCTCGAAACTAGCCAAAAGCAACTCAAATACATCAAATAAAGCTTAAGGAAACAATGCCAAATAATAAAGGTCAAATCCTTAATCAAAAGCCCAAATTCATCCCAAAGTCTAGCCTGGGACCGCACCTCGGAACCCGACAAAACTAATAAAATCTGACAACTCATTCAATTACGAGTCCAACGATACTAGTTTCACTCAAATCCGACCCCGAATCGATGTTCAAAACTCGAAAATTCACTCTATGAAACTTTAGACAAAAATCCCCCGTTTCTCTCTTGAAATCCTCAATCAAATGCCAAAACGAAGATAGATTCATGAAATATAATAAAAAAGAGTAGATAACACTTACCCCAATCCATATGGTGAAAATTGCTTCAGGGATCACCTCAATCTGAGCTTCATAGCTCCAAATATGCAAAAATGTCTGAAACCTTCGAAATAGAGTACTATATACATTGTTCCAGGGTACCCTTCAAGATCGCGGTCACAAACCTTGCGATCACAAAATTTTGTAGGACAATTTTTACCCTATGCGATCGCAGCCATTTCCCCGCGATTGCGAAGAACAAACTTCCATTTAACCTTTCCCAACTCTTTTCAGAGAGCCCGTAGTATATTGGCCATAACTTTTTGTACAAAATTCCAAATTACCAATCGTCTGATTTTATGAAAACTAAACACAAAGGGTTATAACTTTAATTTTTGGATCATCTCCAAATTCCTTATAGATTGCAAGATATAAGCTTCCAAAGTCGGGTCAGTGCAGCAGAGATTTTCTTCTACGCGATTGCGAGAAAGCTTCCGCGATCGCGATTCACAACTCCATTTTTCCTATTTTTCTCTTCGCTAATGCGACCAAATCCACACAATCTCAATGTACACCCATGTAGGCAAAAACCAGCAACTAAAAATGGCCTAAAAATGGTCTGAAACCACCACAAAACTCACCCGAGCCCTTGGGAACCCCCATCTGAACATACCAACAAGTCCCAAAATATAATACGAACCTATTCAAGGCCTCAAATCACACATAAATCAAAACCATGAGTCGTCAATCAAGATCAATCTCTTAAGTTCACAAACTTCAAGCTTCAAACCAAGCATCTGATTCAAACCTAACCAATCCAGAATGAACCCAAATTTTGCATACAAGTTTCAAATGACATATCGAACCTATTCTAACTCCCGGAACAATAATCCGAACTCGATAACATCGAAGTCAACTCTCGGTCAAACTTATGAACATTCCTAACCTTCAAATTTTCAATTTTCGCCAATGAGTGCCAAAACCTTCTATAAATATCCAAATGCAAATCTGGGCATACGCCCAAGTCCAAAATCACCATCCGGACCTAACGGAACCATCAAAACTCCCATCCAAGGTAAAATACACAATAGTCAAACTTAGTCAACTCTTCCAACTTAAAGCTTCCTAGTTGAGAATCATTCTTCTAAACCAATTACGAATCACCCAAAGACCAAAACCGACAATACACACAAGTCATAATACATCATACGGAGCTACTCATGCCCTCAAACCATCGAGCAAAGTGAAAATGCTCAAAACGTCCAGTCGGGTAGTTACATTCTCCCCCACTTAAACATACGTTCATCCTCGAACGTGCCAAGAGTCGCTACAAAGCCATCAAATAGTCTTGTAATCTTACCATGCACGTACCCGGGGGTGATCCATGTCACCCTAATCCATATAATCCTGACGACACAACCTATCTGAAGATCCTTAATTCAACCTTAGCCTATAAATCTTAGAATCCAATTTCCAACATTCGGAATTCCTTACAATACCCGAATCGCACATCTACATACTATATAAGTCTGAATAAGTTGTATCGAGCCATAACCATAACCCAAGATGTAATCACATGATGTACCACATAAATCAGATGCTTACAACAATAACTTTTGACCACAGTAGCTACTCAAAACACACCAAATATCGGTAATGAACCTCATATCAAACAAAACATCGTTCTAAAAACTTCGTACACTATCGATGATGAAAGAAACACGCAGAAACTCTTAACCACTTATCAGATCAACAAGCCATAGAGCCCTCTCTCGTCCAATCAAAACCAAGACAAATCCTAAGCTGACTTCCGGTATTATTCCTCCATACATGTTGTAATCAAATCCGATAGTAACCATTTCAGGCCCAAAGACATCATCTCATCAAATACAAGCTACTCTACTGACATGCCACGCCAAAACTGCCTAGAGCCACAAACTGTGCAATCCATGCACCAATACGCAACAATTCAAATGCACTCAAAATGAAAAATGACTCAAATAAGAGAACCGCTTTACAAGCTCAACAAGTACCACCACGATGCAATGCTAAGAAACCACCTCATATAGTAGAACCAAAACACACGAATCTATCACAGGGGATCATATCCCATCATAACCCAGCTGCAATAGGTTACCCATCCAAACACCGATCCATATGAAATACCTCGAACCCCAATGCTCAAAATCGACAACCATAAGCAATTCGACACTAAGCACGCAAGTGCATGACCATAACCATGGAGAAGCAATTAACACAATATACCACAGCTCGAAGAGACCATAACCAAGGCGCTATCAACCATTCCACACCCCAATCAACATCTTGCTCAAATTTCGCTATAAGGCCTAAACATAACTGCATCATGTGTACACAAAACCAATAAATCACAATCCCTCGTAGCATAGAAGAGCAACCCATAGTACATATCAGAACACGAACAAGCTCAACTCCAACCAAATGGCACATCCCTCAACAATAGCAGTACGGAGTCAACCAATACGACCCGGTGTAGAATACACATCGTCATTAGGCCTACCAATGGGCCCCATCAACTCTGGTTATCTACAAATAGATAAATAGTCCTCCGAAAGTCCACAATGACCTAACTATAACATATACTATCATCTGGCTAGCTTTGGCTACATCTTCACAGTCCACAACCATGAAACAATCTGCTTCTGAGAACTCCCGGTCTCCAAATCCATAGAACACACGAATCACCTTATCTAATCCCAACTCCACCACCCGAATGCCTAACACATCTCTCACACACGACCATCCCACGAGGAATACTTCCATAATTTCCTTCCGTGCCACATAACAAAATTTGAGTATTAGCAGTCGATCAACCAGGCGAGTACTGCAATACCAATGAAGCATCCGCAAGTCAAAACACAATGCGCTTTCTGAAATGCGCACCCTTCTCAGGCAATACCAAGTAGTAATATCATCTAGTCATCTGAATCCGTCCATGTTATCTAAGAATTCACGACCTTCCCTTCAAAATTGAATCGTGACCTTGCACATGCAAATCTCCATCCCACACAACATACCGCATCTATCATGCCATTATAGAAAAAGTACGAGAACCTCATAATCTACTCTGAGTCACAAGCAGTCTACATACTCAATCAGTCAGATACCTTCCCATTTTATCTCATTTAGGAGAAAATCACAACACGCAACATGCTCCTCACGCCAGTAGGAAATATCCATATCAAATCATGGTAGAAACCATCGAGAACTCTCCGGAACCCATTTGCACATAATCGAGCCATCAGAACTGAATCTCTCTATTTCAACCAAGCCACGCAGGTCGCCAAACCCAAGAGTATTGCCACAAAGCACCTGTAGAAACCCACCACATCATAAGCACCCAAAGAACCGATCATATCCATTACCGTGCTGATCCAACCTACTACCAAGCTGCCCTATTTCTCCGAGTTCCTTTCGAATTACCCTCAAGTTGGCACTTCTTCTTGCCAGAACACCACGATCCTTAACCAAAACTCACCCCATGAGATCCTAGCATAAAACCACACCACCCCAGGGCCCATAAGCCACTGAATTCTCTCTTAAGCACCCCAAAGCGCCACAATCGAGACACCCTCTCTGAAGAGACCTTATGTGAATCCAAAACCGTTTCCTTCACCTTTCTGAATGCTCAAATGTAGAATCCATAACGATAAAGAAATGACACAAGTCTCGACACCATCTAACTTAAATCTTAAATTCTAGCCATATACAAATCTGCAAAATTCTCAATTGCTACATATAAATCTTGAATCCGTTAGAACCTTCTCGAGAGTCATCCACTTTGCTTAAATCTCAATTGCACCGACCAAATGGGCTGAACGACCTATGCCCCATTAGCATAACAACACCCAAAGAAGTAATCCACACATTTAAGCAACCGAGCAATTTCCTACTCCACGCGGACTACTTCCTTCACGAATAATAAGTCAATCATCCCATGATTCCCATATACCCATAAAGTATAACATAACCCATATCCAGAAATTCCTTTACTCGAGTCATCCTCGATCTCAACTTCCACAAGTCATATCTGATTCACAAGTATGCCTCAAACCGAAACTAGCACACACATAATCATGCAATCAAATCAGTAATAGTAGACTCCCCCACTTGGCTCAAAGCCATAGAACAAAACACTCGATAACTCATAATACCCATGCTCTATTACTGCCATAATCCTGCACCAAAATTCAACTCATCCCTCATAAGCTCATGTAACACAAACTCTCTAATACCTCAAATCATCTGCAAACCTTGCATTCATTCTCGTGACAGTCAGGTCAACTATTAGAACCGATCCAAGCTCAAATCGCACAAGTACAACCCACTGGTAGAAAAGAAAGCCTCCATAAAATATCATAAAAATCCAGTTTAACAACATATAAAATCTTCCAATACACTCATAACTCGAGACTATACGTCTTATCAAGACAGGAATCAAGCACCCAATAGTCCTTTCTACATATCAAGCATACTCTTCTCGTCACATTCAACCCATCTGAAAACATCAGTCACATCATACTCATCATATAGCCATCCAACCACTCATCGAGCCACAAATTCCACTAATAAGGACACTACCGGACTTATAAGTCCAAAAGCACGTGCTCACACAACCAAAATTCTCGCGCTCAAGCTACAACCAAAACCCAGCCTCAAGTCCTCTAGACTGGCCCATCATCAACACACAAAAATCACATCCCGCACCTCATCCATGGAATCACAAGCCATCGATACACAGTTGATACCAAGTGCTCACATGCGCATACGAATGCGTGAAAAGAATTCAAAGAGTTACGCTTCAAGCTGAATCAATGTCGCACGATACGGAAGGAAAGATGGGAAGTTATCCTAAATGCCCTGTAGCCTCTCGAAGATAGGTATGGACGTCATCATACCGATCCGCAAGACTCTACTAGACACTTGCTCATGACTTGTAGAACCTATGAACCTAGAGCTCTGATACCAACTTGTCACGGCCCAAAATCTAACTAGTCGTGATGGCACCTAACCCAACCCGCTAGGTAAGCCAATTTACAACTTTCCAGTTCCAATGAATTTTAAAAAGACAATTAAGTAAAGAAAATATCTGACTCTTATACATTCCCCAAGGACTGGTAGTACAAATCATGAGCGTCTAAGATTTAGAATTTACAAAGCTGGTAAGACATAAAGTACATCATCTGTTTGGAATATACATGAACAGATCTTTCATAAGTCTAGAGCTACCATGAACAAGAGGCAACTATAGCCCGAATGCAGGTACATCTTCAAATCCACCTCCCGTCGAACACATCAACATCAACATCCAACATCTGCACATAAGGTGCAGAAGTGTAGTATGAATACAACCGACCCCATGTACTCAATAAGTAACAAACCTAACTTTAGGTTAAAAGTAGTGACGAGCTGGAATAAAGGTCGGAGTCCAACACAAATAGCCAGCAACAGTTCACAACAACATAATGAAAGTAATAAAAGAAGTAACTCAGAGATAAAATGCTCAGCTCATTCACAGTTCCATAAAATAGGTCTGCTTTTCAAGTATATAAGTGAAAACCCAAATCTTTTACCGAAATCGCCAAAAAAATATGAGTAAGTTTGAAAACTGTAATTTTTCCAAAGCTTTCAATAGGTAAATGTTTCATTTTCAAATGGCATGAGGAAAATACATCTCTATGACTATATGTCAATACGTGTGAGAAGTCACGATTGTCGTGATACCGTACAACATGAGGAAAAATGCATCTCTATCCTTCTATGCCAAGTGTGCATGCCAAATGCGATGTACCTCAGAGATAAACTCATGTACTCACACTCTCAGAGTACTCAATCCTACTGACTCACACTTTCTACTCATCATGCTCAATCACTCGACATGCTCAGTCACTCAGTATCGTATATGGACAATCCAGCCGGGGAAGATCCATCCCCAAATATAAATCAACCGCGCTCACTAGGAGTCTGTACAGACTCCGGAGGCGCTCCTTCAACCCAAGCGCTATATCAAGCCAATCATGGCATAAATCAATGTTACATGCTGCGGCGTGTAGCCCAATCTCATAAATATATATAGCCATAAGGCTCGTTGCGGCGTGCAACCCGATCCATATATGTACAACCATAAGGTTCGTTGCGGCATGCAACCCGATCCACATATATACATATACCACTCACAGCTCAGGCCCTCGGCCTCACTCAGTCATCAATCTCTCTAGTCTCTCGGGCTCACATTGCCATGAAACTAGCCCAAAATGATGATATCACGTGTCAATAAATATCAACAGAGAGTGAGATATGAGATGAAATGAATGAGCATAACTGAGTAAGAAATTGCAATTTAAACAGATAATTTAACAGCAATATGACCTCGGTGGGTCCCAACAGAATAAGCATGTAGCCTAGACATGGTTTCTAACATGGATCACAACTCAATAGCTCTAGTACGTTGAGATTTCATGGTTACAGATAAGATCAAGTAACTACACAGTATCACAGGAACAACAGAGTCACAAATCACACGGTTCACGCCCACACGCCCATCACCTAGAATGTGCATCACCTCAACACCAAACACATAACACGTAATTTGGAGTTTCATACCCTCAGCATCAAGTTCAGAAGTGTTACTTACCTTGAACAAGCCAAATCCAATACCGAGCAAGCCAAGAGATGCTCTAAAAACGCCATCCCGCGCGTACTGACCTCCGAACGGCTTGAAACTAGCCAAAAACAACTCAAATACATCAAATAAAGCTCATTGAAATAAATCCAAATGATAAAGGTCAAATCCTTAATCAAAAGCCCAAAATCATCCCAAAAGTACAGCCCGGGCCCGCACCTCAGAACCTGACAAAACTTACAAAATCCGATAACCCATTCAATTACGAGTCCAACATACTAGTTTCACTCAAATCCGACTCCGAATCTATGTTCAAAACTCGAAAATTCACTCTATGAAACTTTAGACAAAAATCCCCAATTTCTCTCTTGAAATCCTCTATAAAATGCCAAAAGTGAAGATAGATTTATGAAATATAATAAAAAAATGAGTAGATAACACTTACACCAATCCATACGGTGAAAATTGCTTCAAGAATCGCCTAAATCCGAGCTTCATAGCTCCAAATATGGAAAAATATCCGAAACCTTCGAAATAGAGTACTATATACACTGTTCCAGCGGTACCCTTCGCGATCGCGGTCACAAACCTTGAAATCACAAAATTTTGCAGGAAAATTTTTACCCTATGCAATCGCGGCCATTTCCCCGTGATCGCGAAGAACAAACTTCCATTTAACCCTTCCCAACTCTTCTCAGACAGCCTACAGTGTATTCGCCATAACTTTTTGTATAAAACTCCAAATGACAAATGGTTTGATTCTGAAAATTAGACACAAAGGGCTACAACTTTTATTTTTGGATCATCTCCAAATTACTTATAAATTGCAAGATATAAGCTTTCAAACTCGGGTCAGTGCAGCAAAGATTTTATTCTACGAGATCGCGATTCACAACTCCATTTTTCCTATTTTTCTCTTTGCTAACGCGACCAAATCCACACGATCGCAATGTACACCCTGTAGCCAAAATCAGCAACTAAAAGTGGCCTAGAAATGGTCCGAAACCATCCCAAAACTCACCCGAGCCCCTCGGAACCCCGTCCGAGCATACCAACACGTCCCAAAACATAACATGAACCTATTCGAGACTTCAAATCACACATAACAACATCAAAACCATGAATTGTCGATCAAGATCAATCTCTTAAGTTCATAAACTTCAAACTTCGAACCAAGCGTCCGATTCAAACCTAACCAATTCGGAATGAACCCAAATTTTGCATACAAGTTTCAAATGATATATCGAACCTATTCCAACTCTCGAAATAAATAATCCGAACCCGATAACATCAAAGTCAACTCTCGGTCAAACTTATGAACATTCCTAACCTTCAAATTTCTAATTTTCGCCAATGAGTGCCAAAACCTTCTGGAAATATCCAAATGCAAATCCGGACATAAGCCCAATTCCAAAATCACCATCCATACCTAACGGAACCATCAAAACTTCGATCCAAGGTCAAATACGTAAAAGTCAAACTTGGTCAACTCTTCCAACTTAAAGCTTCCTAGTTGAAAATCATTCTTCCAAACTAATTCCGAATCACCCGAAAATCGAAAACAAAAATACACAAAAGTCATACTACATCATACTGAGCTAATTATGCCCTCAAACCACCGAGCGAAGTGCAAATGCTCAAAACGACCGGTCGGGTCGTTACACTGTTATATCCCTTGGCGTGTATTTCCTCTTATGATTAGTAAACTTGGATCTAATCATTCCGCCAATCAACATACTAGTTTCTTGACATTGCGAATACACCTTATCCTTCAATGAACATGTGTGCTTATCATGGAACTCTCTCACTTTGAACATTTTGGATTTGCTAATACATAAAGCCGTAAATTTTTGTTCACGATGTTCAGAAACACATATAAGGTAGCTGCAAATACAAATTGAATACACATAGAATTAGTTATGAATACACAAAAAATCAAAAAAAAAATATACAATATGTTATTATTTCAAGTCAAGTACAGAATACACTATATAGTTCTAATATGTAAAAGCGGTCAAATAGTAATATTATTCTAATTAATAGATTATATAAACACCATAACCTGATAGCATTTTGACCTCTCAACCCGAAATTGAAACCTTGTAGCAATTGCATATTGTTCCATCACAGCCTTCTTTTGTTGTTTTATCCTTGTATACTTGTCCTTCCATATTGCTCCATCACAGCCTTTATCGTCGCCTTATCCTTGATTATGGTTCGAAATAATCAAATCTTTTCTGGTTCAAAAACTTCAATTGGTTCACCTGAGTTTAACGCTGCCAATGCTAGTGTATCACTTGTAGCAACTGTATATACACCATCTGCGTATTCAAGTTGTACTAGGTCACTTTGAATAACACTTCCTCCTTCTGCAATTTCTTTCTCTATTGTAGTTATACACCATGGATACATTTCGAATTCCTGTTCTCCTTTTTCAACTCTACATACACCCTGAAACCCATGTCGTTATGTATTTCCATAGGCACAATTGCCTTTTACTTTGTATTCGATTTTAATAGACTTCGAACTGAAGTCTATATCAAGTTGCTTCGAAATTGCAGGAACTAAATCATTATACGAAACATATTCCTTTATCATGATCCCCTCTATTGTATAATCGACATGACAATTTTCATTGTTCCACTTGCCATAATTGAATTAACACTGTTAAGCTTGTCATCACTATATTTACATTCAAAACTTAATCAGGAGATAATGCAATGCCGATTATAAAATTTATAACTGATCAAAATACTATGAATTCGTAAATTCAATTACTATTGTTGCTGTTAATACCTACATTAATGCCGAACGGAATCCAATCCAATCAATATCAGTCGGAACACAACCTCAATCACACTAAAAAATAATCATGCTGTATCACTGAAGCTTCATCTGCAAATCTCAATGCGTTTTTGCAATCTTCGAATACAATTTTCACGCCGTATATGCTTTGTTCTTTTGAAAATTCCACAAAAATCTTCCAATTATGGAAGAATAAAGAGCCGCGTTCTAATTTTGTAGGTTGAGATTGTTTAAGCGTGATACACGCTAATTTATCGCGTTTGCTGTTATTAAATAGTTGTACTCCCCATTTTTAGCCGAATGACCACACTGAATTTATTTATACAGTCGCACGAATACACGAAATACATCACATTAGCAACATATTTGTAGCTACGGCCAGTAATTATGAAAATTGTAGTTATAGCACGTTAATAGCCATGAAGCAATATGTACTTAATTGTACTTAACTATAGTGGTTTATGAATTTTTTTTTCAATTAATGTAAATTTTATTTTATAAATTAAAGGATTTATGTTTGAATTTATGATTAAAATAAAAAGTGCGACTCTCGAAATTTAAATGGTGCCACCTAAGGGAGTAATTTTGATTAAATTAAAAACTTACTCCCTATGTTCTAGTTTATGTGAACCTATTTCCTTTTTGGTCCGTTCCAAAAAGAATGACCCCTTTCTAAATTTGTTAACAATTAGTTTAAACTTACAATTCTACTCTTAACGAGAAGTATAACCACATAAATACTCTGGACCTCTTTTTGACTTGTTTAGGGCCACAATTTTTTTTTATTTTTTCTTAAACTTCACGTAAAAGTATTTGAGTAAAAGTTGTAATTTTCTCTCAACTATGTGTTGGATACTTGGATATAGTTCGGAAAAGAAAAAAAATAGTCTGTTGGATAAAAGGCAAAATAAGGTAAGGGAAAACAACTTTCCACAACAGAAACAACGTGCTGAGCAATCCCCAAGTTCCAATACACGCCCGTGCAAAACCCAAAATCCCCAAATCGAAGTCGGATTAAGTAGAACTAGAGAATTGGCTGAAGGCAGTTGACTCCACATATTTCTGCTGCCGTTTTGCAGTCTACATTTCTTTCCCTCTCTTCTGAGCTAAAAATGGAGACAGCTGATTCTACTCGGACATTTGTTAGGAACGTGAAACGAGTAATTGTCAAGGTCTCAACTTTATCCTCCTTTTTTCCTCTAATTTCTTTTCCTTATTATTGCTTAATCCCTGCATTGCATTTGGCCCTGATTTCCTTTTGTAGAATAATTCTTGTCAGATTGGAAAGAGTCGTCTGTCCTTAATAGAGATTGATTTTAGTTAGCTATCATACTTATGTTTATTGTATGTATAAGGATTTAACTTATATAGTGGGTGTAATTTAACCTTGTTTTAACATATTTTCAGGTTACCAATCCGTACTTAACATAGATAATTACTTGTAATTTGTTTTTAAGTGAGTTTATTGTTAAGTACATGCTTTAATTACTTATTTGTCTGGACACGAAATTTAAGAAAGAAATGAATTTTTTTTTTTTTTGTGATTATGCCATAATACTTGTAGGTTATAGAAGCTTTTCCATTAAGGTAAAATGGAAAGTTTAACTTAAATTGTTTCCAAATTTAAAAACAGGTCATTCTTTTCGAAACAGATTAAAAAGGAAATAGGGTCATATAAACTGGAATAGATGGGATAGTTTTTACACTGTCAATGTACGAAAGTTAAAATCATTGTGTATGTTGTTCCTTCTATTCTCTGACTGTTATTTTAGGTTTTTCTTAATATATTGCTAACAAATTTAATTTTTGATGTCATTTTTAAAGGTTGGGACTGCAGTTGTGACACGGACCGATGGAAGATTAGCACTTGGAAGAGTGGGAGCGCTCTGTGAGCAGGTGAATCTTATACTCCCTCCGTTTCAATTTATGTGACATAATTTGACTCGGAATGGAGTTTAATAAAAAAGGACTTTTGAAACTTGTGGTCTTACTTGCCATAATATTTGTGTGGCTATAAGACATTTGAATATTGTGGTCTTAAACATTCCATAACATTTGTTGGTTATAAAAGCTTCTCATTAAGGGTAAATTCAAAAGATCAAAGTTAAGTTGTTCCCAAATATAAAAATTTGTCATTCTTTTTGCAATGGGATAATAAGGAAATTGTGTCACATATATTGAAACGGAGGGAGAACTTAGTTTGATTGTTAGTATATATTTGCATCTTCTAAAGCTTACTGGTTTTGCTGCAAACTGCATTACAGATTCAGGAGCTTAACTCGCAAGGCTATGAAGTTATTTTGGTGACTTCAGGTGCTGTAGGTGTTGGTCGTCAGCGGCTTAGATATAGGAAGTTGCTGAATAGCAGGTTTGTACCATCTCCTTGCTGTCAAATAAGATACTTATTTAGTAAATAGGTTCTAACTAGAATTGTTAATAAACAAGTTTAACTCAAATGTAACTTGACTTATTAGTAAGAGCTAACCTTGACGGTATAGTTGATATTGAATTATGCAAATGAGCCACAAACATATCTGAAGTACTCTATCCATCCCATTTTATATGGCTATATTTGATTGTGCATCGACTTAAGATATTAATTAACACATTGTATTAGTGATGGTAGAAGAAAACATTAAAGCAAAAAGAAAGGTTAGTTTGATAGAAAAAATATCAAGTCAGTGTAAAATTTGAGTAGTTTAATGAATTTGAGTTCTGGAAAATTGTATAAAGATATGGTGTCAATCCTTTTGGGATCTCAAAACGGAAAGAAGGGTCATATGAACTGGGTCTTTGGTTGTAACTCATTCATAGATATATATATTGGTGGTACTAATGATCTGAATAATAAAGTAATGCATTATATATATCCCACTCTGTGAATCAGAAATTACTTGAAAAGGAATCAATGTTTTTACCTTTTTATTTGATATAGTACTGAAAGGGTATTAAACTCTTATCTTTTATCCTCAGTGACAAGATTCCAAAGATAGGATTTGAATATTCCAGTATCTGCAATTTACTACTAACTACCAAGTCATCCTATTTGCAGTTTTCTTGATCTTCAAAAGCCCCAAAGTGAGCTTGATGGCAAAGCTTGTGCTGCTGTGGGCCAGAATGGCCTTATGGCTCTGTATGATTCATTGTTCAGTCAGGTTGAAGCACAGTTCTTGGAACTTTTCTGTCTGGTCTAACTCTTGATTTGTTTATCATAGCCACATAACTGTCCTTCTTAGCTTAAAGGATTGTCTACTGACTTTTTATTCTTTGTACCATCTTTATACAGTTGGATATGACATCAGCTCAGCTTTTGGTGACTGATAATGACTTTAGGGATCCAGATTTTAGGAGACAACTCAATGACACAGTAAACTCTTTGCTGTCTCTTAAAGTTATACCTATATTTAACGAGAATGACGCTATCAGTACGCGGAAAGCTCCTTATGAGGTGTGTCTCTCTGATTTTACACTGTAGTTGCTGTCTTCTTGCCCCTTTTTGTGAAAGTGATGTACTTTCAAGGTTTTGCACCTCTTAAGCACAAAGAAGAGAGAAAAACAAAAGCACCCCGCTAAATTTTTTCAAAAAACTAGTGAAAGCGTTCTTCAAACTCACGTAAGAAGAATGTAAGATGAAAAGAACCTTACCACTCGTTCTTCCGGAGGAAGAATGAAATAAAAGATAAATCACGTTTTTGAAGCAAGAGCTTGGAAAAACTAATCACCAATGTTTATTTAGTATATTGAGCCCTTTAAATAGGCCTTACGATGAGTAAAATTGATAAGGTTAAGGAAAACTAATCCTAATTAAACTAGAATAAGAATAAAGCGAAGAAAACCTATCCTAACTAAAATAGGAAGAAGAATTCTAGTAGGAATGGACTACCAACTAACAATCCTAGTTTGACTAGAACTATAAATATAATCCTACTAAAACAAGAATTATGAAATCCTAATATTTAAGGAAAAGAAATCCTAATCTTGAATGGATTCTTTGACTTCTTCAATTTCTTGAGATTCTTGGGCCTCAATTGGACCAAGGCTAATTAGTGTAACCATTTTAAATTTGTGGCCCAATTCTCCAAATCCATTGGCATCTTCATGAACTCAATAAGCCTCTATTGTTGTAGAAAACATGGCCTCCACTTGTGCTGCTCTAACATCACGTTTTGAGCTTGTATGTTCATCAGAAAGTTCCTCTCATTAGTAGATGGATCACAATGTTTCTTGCTGTAGGGCTGACCAGTTGCGTAATTGGTCAATCCATGTGTTGGAACTAGAAATCCCTTGAGTAATGTTCATGCATCTGTTTCAAGTATTAACTTCATTATGCGCTGTTATTAACTAATCAAAAATAAAGAACTCGTTTGTTGATTTTACAGTCGACATATATTAACTAATCAAAAATAAAGAACTCGTTTGTTGATTTTACAATCGACATATACATATATGGTTGTCTGATTTATGCTTCTACTCATCAGTTCTCTGTTATTATTCTCATTGTTGTTTCCTGGGATTGGGAGGGGAATGTATTAAGATAGTGCATGTGATGACCATGCACGTTATTTAAAGTTGGTTTCTGCGACTTTGGTCCCAAAATTTCATCTTTGCTTTAATGAGCTTTTGTTTGGTTGAATCCTGCTGTTCTCCAAATCTGTAATATGATTTCGAGTTCTAGCAAGTATTTCTAGATATAATATCTTATATCTTTTCATTTCCTCAGCTCATGGTTTTATCGTAATAATGAACACTTCTTGTAGGACTCTTCTGGAATATTTTGGGACAATGACAGTTTGGCAGCTCTACTAGCTTTGGAATTAAAAGCTGATCTTCTAGTTCTGTTGAGTGATGTAGAGGGTCTTTATAGTGGCCCTCCTCGTGATCCAGATTCGAAGTTAATTCACACATACATTAAGGAGAGACATGAGACAGTGATTACTTTTGGAGACAAGTCCAGGGTGGGAAGAGGGGGCATGACTGCCAAAGTAAAAGCTGCTATGTATGCTGCATATGCTGGCATTCCTGTTGTCATAACCAGGTCTGATACTAGTATTTACGCAATTGGAATTCTTAATATTCATGTGCATCAATTGTACACTTGTTTATTTAAAATATTCAAGTGTTGTCTTCTTAGTTGAGTGGATAGGATTTGTGATACCTCTTTATATATGGGCTTTGCCCCTTTTTGTCAATAAAAATAATATAACTGTCGAAAGAGAAGCATTTAGGATGACCTTAAAAGTGCAAAAAAAGTCTGAATTAAAAGTTGAATTTATAGCTTTGTTGGGGATGCACAAGAAAATCTGAGGTACCTGACTGGAGCTGAAAGGAAAATGCTGTCATTGAGTCTGTATCAAAGTTGAATTTATAGCTTACGGTAGGAAATGCAGAAGAATCTGAGGTAATTTACTGGAGCTGAAAGAGAAAAAGATGTCATTGTACTGTGATAAAACATGACAATTGATCTGCTGAAAGCACAAACAGGCACACAAGAAAAAAAAGAAGAAAAAAGTAAAAAAAATAAAAATGAAGCAAAAGCAAGAACAAACATGAGGTGAAACCGATTCTGTATTGCATATGAAGAATGCATTTTGAGTAGTATAACCATTTTTTTTTAAATCTTGTTATCTTTGAGTGAATTGCTTGGGCAAACTAATTGAGTGGGTTGGGGCAGTTGACTTTTAGGTGAACCTGCTTCCAGAAAATTTGGCTTTTGGTTGTTGATGCTTAATTAAGAAAAGACGCTCTTCAGCAACGAAAGTATGCCAACGGTAGAGAAGTTTGAGCTCTTTATGCTGCCATATTATTTATGTAAATATTGGGTATATCAAGTGGCCGATATATGCCTGTAATATTTCATTTCAAAATTGATTAAATTTCAGGCTAAGCAGTTTATAAATGAAAAATTAAAACGGGTAGACTTTTTATAAATCTGTCTTATATGAGACTACTGTATTCTATTGTTGAATAATATTATCCCGCTTCTGACCATTAATGTCCATAGATAGTGAGAAAGGCAAATGTAATAATTTTTAATTATGCATGGTTAAGGACCTAGCAAGAGTGTGTGTGTGTGTATGTACACACACATAGGGCCTTGCATCCACCAACAGATCAGTTAACACTTAACACATTCTGGAGAAGACCACCTTCGAATCAATTTAGACTGTTCTCTAATCCTCAAAAACAGATTCCTGCAGGTTTCTTTTTTGGTAATTAGCCTTTGTTGTATACAGTTTATCAGAAGTCCTACTACAATTGAAGATACTTTATGCTCTCTCTTCTTTTCCAAAAAAAAGAGTTGGGTGCATTAACTGCTAAAAGAGATTACTCTATTTCATCCTTGGACTTTTACCTTGGAAATATAAGTCAAGCTGGTCCAAAACACCAATAAAACACCATTGCTATTTAAAAAGAAAAGGGTGCTAGCAGAACAAGATGGTGATAGTAAGTGGTTAGGTTGAAAACAAATGCAGTAAAATAAGGCTGAAAAACGAATGCAAATCAGTACCTGAGTAAAACGTATTATATGCAGCAAAGCATTGTTCTTCAGATGTTCAGTGTGAAAGCTGATTTCTCTATGTTTCTTGCTCCCTTTACCTAAAATTTCTGCTGATTTTCTCTCTCTATCCGTCTGTGCGCGTTCGCGGGGATAAGTGGCTTCGCTGTCGATAACATCATTAAAGTGCTACATGGGGAATGTATCGGCACCCTCTTCCATCGTGATGCCAATAAATGGGCATCAACTGGAGAGATAGGTGCTCGTGAGATGGCAGTTGCTGCAAGGGAATGTTCCAGGCGGCTTCAGGTATATCTAGAGAGACATCTCGCTGTAACATTTTGTAAACCGCATGGATGTGAATATTTATTCTTTGTTCCTTCACCTCCAGGCACTTTCTTCCCAAGAAAGGAGTAAAATTTTGCAGGATATAGCTGATGCATTGGAAGCAAATGAAAAGGCAATTCTCGCTGAGAATGAAGCTGATGTGGTTGCTGCTCAACAGGCTGGATATGAGAAGTCTTTGATATCTCGGCTGGCATTAAAGCCAGGAAAAGTAAGAGCGTGCTCGCTTTGCAACTTAGTCTGAATGATCATGTACCTTTTTAGTATTCTTGCTGAAAGGGCTACTCCTTTGTCATAGATTTCTAATCTTGCAAATTCAGTTCGTGTGCTTGCTAACATGGATGAGCCCATTGGTCGCATTTTAAAGAGAACGGAGGTAAGCAAATCACATCAAATATATGTGGCATAAGGTAGTTTCTATTGACATGAGGAATAGAGAACAAATTGTGAAAAGGAGTCTTGTGAAGTACTTCTTTAGGAAAAAACCTCTGCACTGTCAGACAATTATATTTAATGGTATAGCCAAAGCTATTTTGCTGTTTTGTTTCTTAGCCATGAAAAGAACTGGGCTGACTTGTTGGAATATTGGGAGCAACAGAGATGTCGATTTGTAACTAGAAACCTTTATTGATCAGTGTTCAGTTATTAGCCTTTAGTTTCAGAGTGATGTTGATTTAATGTCTGGAATATTGTCGTCTCGTCCAGGTTGCTGATGGATTCATCTTGGAGAAATCATCATCTCCATTAGGCGTTCTATTGATTATTTTTGAGTCACGACCGGATGCACTTGTACAGGTAAGCAATGCTGGCAAAAAGAAGTTTTCCACTAGCAGGAAGGTTCTGCTGCATGTCCAATATAAATTAGTAGGGTTCTCTTTTTAGTAGTTATGAAACACTTTTTCTTTACTAACGGCGGGGACAATGGTGATTAACATATGTCTGTATATGTAAACTTCAGGGAATTCTCTGCATGCTTGAATTGCATGTCCTTGGATTATACCTTTACAGTTCACAAACTCGTTGCACTTTTTTTGCATGACTAGATAGCTTCTCTAGCAGTCCGAAGTGGGAACGGCCTCTTGTTGAAAGGAGGAAAGGAGGCCAAAAGATCAAATGCTATCTTACACAAGGTTTAGCTGATAGTTTATGTTCTCATACACTCTATACTGAAGCTTCACGTTTCCATCATTTCATGTCCAGCTTTGTCGCCTTCTCCTCTTTTTCTTTTTTGTCTTAGGTGATTACCTCAGCGATTCCTGGAACTGTTGGTGAAAGGCTTATTGGACTAGTGACTTCTAGAGAAGAGATCCCTGAATTGCTCAAGGTACTTGCCAAATATCTTAAATGAGAAACTTATATTCTCCCTCTCTTTCTTTTTTAGGAAATCATGACCTACACTGGACATGAGTTTGGTTCTTATATTTTTTTTCTTGCATCCCGCAGCATGATGATGTGATTGATCTTGTTATTCCAAGAGGTAGCAATAAACTTGTTTCTCAAATTAAGGCATCAACAAAAATTCCTGTTCTTGGCCATGCTGGTAATTATGTGTTACTTGAGTATTGCTTACTTGTACATGCTGGACTCAGTCTTTGCTTTGATGTCACGGATTGTTTTCCTGTGATGGTAATATTCTATGTTTACTTCCAGATGGAATTTGCCATGTTTATGTTGACAAGTCTGCTGACATGGATATGGCAAAGCGGGTTGTTGTGGATGCAAAAACAGATTATCCTGCAGCCTGTAATGCGATGGTAGTTTGTTATACTTTTTCATAAAACTGTGTCCAGTTTTAACCAGGTAGTTTATTGATTTCTTTTCTTTTTGGTTTTTTTGCAATAAAATTGTTTCATTGCTTTCCCTGGTAGGAAACACTTCTTGTGCATAAGGATTTGGCACAAAATGGAGGTCTTCATGACCTAATTGTGGAACTTCAAACAAAAGGTAGAACTTCTTTTTCAAATTCCTTGTGTAATTAAAGCTTCTATATGATTACTGTGGAGTCTGGACTTGAAAGTAGAAAATAGAATCTGAGGGTATTTCTGATAGCAAAATCTGCTTTGTAATGATTATTTTTGTTAATCTCAGTTTAGCGTTGAGTTGCATCACCCACGAAAACACTCTTGTTGTTGAGCCTTATCTATAATGAACAGCTATGTTGCACGGATTCTCCAAAATGCTGCCTAATAGTTTTCACACAGTTTTGCGTACTAATCGTTCTGTCCTAATAGTTTTAGAATATGGTAAATGCTGTCTTTCCTCAACTTTCTTTTTTTGTTGAGAAAAGTGACTTGACTATCCTCACATTCCTTGGCCCTGAAAATAAAGTTTAATTAGATTGAAGAAATGTGAACTCATGTTTGCATTTGTGGCAGGGGTTTCTTTATATGGTGGACCAAAAGCAAGCTCCCTGCTCAAGATTCCAGAGGCGCGTACTTTTCATCACGAATATGGTTCACTGGCTTGCACTGTGGAAGTTGTTGAAGATGTATATGCTGCAATAGATCATATACATCAGCATGGAAGGTGTTATGTTTGCCTAACTTTTATCTTTTACGAGGCTGCATTATGATTTTTTCGTTTTTCAAATTATTTCATATTGGAGCTCTTATACTATGCAAACTTTTGCAATCCTTATTTTTATACCCAACTCATTGGCAGTGCCCACACTGATAGCATTATTACCAAAGATCAGAAAGTTGCTGAAATATTTTTACGTCAGGTTGACAGGTACATTCTCATGTTTTCAACTTCATCTTTCGTCATGACTGATGAGTAGTTTCTTCAATCTGATATACTAAGACCTCTGGAATTTCATTAATTTCTGATAGTAAGTTTTGCTCATTATTGTTAATCATTTAATGGGGGAACTACTAATACCATCCCTGTTTAAACATGTTTGATCTTCACTTTTCAGTGCTGCTGTATTTCATAATGCAAGCACAAGATTTAGTGATGGGTTCCGCTTTGGACTGGGTGCAGAGGTATATAATCTATCAGTGGTTCCAAATTGTCTTTTGGTATCATAGTTTCATATTTGTAAGTATCTTGATTGCTTTTGGGTGAATAGGTTGGGATTAGCACAAGTCGTATTCATGCTCGTGGCCCAGTTGGAGTTGAAGGGTTGCTAACTACGAGATGGTATATCTGTTATCAACACTCTTTTAATTTCAATCCCTGTTTTCTACATCATTCTGGCTTTAAGTCCTATCTGGAAAACTACCACTCTTGAGAGATTGCCCTCGGAACAAGAGACTTCTCAAATCTCTTTGGCAATTCATGTATCCCATATGATAAAAGAGAAAATAGAAGTAAAGAAGATGACGTTGTCAGTTAAATCTCTTTATATTAGTCGAAAATGAAGTCTCTCAGCTTGACCTAGATCCCATGTGTTCCCTATAAGACATGTCCTCCAGCTTTATTGCATTTGCTACAACTTCTTGTTTATCTTTTTGTCTGTTTGCTGCTTGAACTTGGTTATTACTTCATTACAGGATCACATCTCACTGAACTGGCCCCACTTTAGTTTTTTTCTTGACCAAAACCAGTCTTTTATATCAAGTGTAGCCAGATCTCTGTGCATAATTGCATATCCAGCCTGCAGCCCGTTGCCTGGTAGTTTTTCTACTCGGCAAGATTTGGATGCGGTAGGCCAAAGGACAGACATCACAAAACTCCTTAGTTAGTTCATATCGTTTAAGTAATAAGTCCAAAAAGAGTTTGAACTTTTAAGTTCTTGAGCACCGCTGTCGAGTAAAGTCAAAGAATTGCTATATTTCCCTCGACCAGAAAGAGGTATTACATTTCTGCTTATACATTGAACAGGTGTGTGTGTGTGTGTGTGTGTGTGTATAGATATACCCTTCTTTGTTTGTGCCTTCTTCTATTAGACGCATGCTTTTATTGCATGTTGCACATAAAGCCCGGCAGACACTTGACTTTTTTTCTTTCTTTTTGCTTGGAAAATACTGGAAAATCACACGAAAATGGATGCGTAAATGATCTCCTCTGACTAAAATTGGAGATGGAGACCTAATCTCAAGAATCTACTCTATAGTTGCTGTATGTACTTTCTTGCCATGAGCTCTTGATTCCTATCAGAAATCTTTCTCGACTCTCTTTAGCAGTGTATGAAATAGGCTGGTAAGACAAATTTCACTTAGATTGACTGCTATTCAGGAGGCATGAATGCTTTATCCCCAAAGTGAAAAAAAAGAGATCTGAGGCATGAATTTGCGATGGTTTTACTGGGTGTATGACGTGTAAGAGGAAGAGTTTAGTAGCTGTACAAAATTTAGGCCAAATACATAAGTGGCCACCTAAAATTGCCACGATTTTTCATGCACTTCAACTAAGGCTCTTTCCTATTAGACACTTAAAAGTATATCTAAAATGTGTCTATTGAGCACTTCATTGACAATCAGTCAAAAAAACAAAGCGGGTGTAAATTCACTCGCGGATCATGTGGCAAATCGACGAATGGAATGAAGACGTGTTATTTCGCCCCAAAATAATTATTAGAAATATACTTTGAGGAATTTTTTTTAAATAGAAAAGACTATTTTCACTAAAATCCAACCCCCCCCCCCCCCTCTCACTATTGTTGTAACCTTAGCCTTGCTTCATCTCTCATTGTGATTACTAGAGAAATTCAAAAAGCCCACTATAAACAGCTGCTACAACCAGATAAAAACCAACAGTATCCGAGCAAGGAACAACCAAAAAATTTCCGACTAGCAGCGGCCATCGAAAAAAACTCGAGCCTGGTCCAAAAATTTATTCTCCGGCAACCTGTACAACGAGCCGACCCTTTGTCTCCTTTTGTTCTATTCTCTCCTCATTTCAGATGCACATTAAAAAATCCATGCACCTTCAAAATAATATAAGAGAACCATTGAGTTTGACCAGATATCTTGCTGGCGATTCCAGTTCCGTCAATGACAACGAGAGCTTTGATGGCGCTGATGATGAAGAAGGTTTTGAGAATAAGCTGAAGGAGATTTTTTAGGAAATAAGGAATGATTCTTTATTGTTCTACTCGGTCTTGTATAATAAATGAAATTGGAGATAAAGATTAGAGGATGGTGAAAATAATCTCAAATTAAATTTTTTCTGAGAATGGTTGCTGGTGGAATTGGAAAGTTTGCAAGGAATGATTCTTTGTTTGGGTTCTTAGGTGGTACTGCTGGCCGGTCATCGACGATCCTAAGCAGAGTGGCCGATGGGTTTATTGTGGTTTTCTGGTGAAGAAGCTAAAAAATAAAATTTTAATTAAAAATAAAAATATTAGGCTCATCACGCACTCAAGAGAACTGTTATTCACACAACATGACATGTCATCATTTTGTGTTTAATAGTGCACATTTATTGAAGTTGGGAGTGCCTAATTGGAAAGAGCCCAAGTTGAAGTGCTAAAATGAAAAATTGCGGCAATATCTATTTGGCCTAAAATATATGTTAAGTTTTGGATTCCAGTACCTACTTTTTTTGGATTCTGCTACCTACTTTTACCTCTGCTTTTTCAGACGTTTCTTTCTTGATATGTTAAAGGAATTTGTCTTTGTTAAAGTTTTCTTAAGGTCGTTTAGTTAGTTTCCTTGGGCATAACACACATATTCATTTTGAACATGAATTTTGTTGAAATTATTTAGCCAATGCTGCAATTTTCTGTAGGCTTGCGAGGGGAACTGGACAAATTGTTGACGGTGATAAAGCAGTTGTCTACACTCACAAAGACCTTAGTGGGCTTGAGATTGCATAATTGACAGCATTGTGTCCAGTTATGTTTTAGGAAGATCTTCTGTTGTACTATTGGATGTGGGTAAAGCAGGTTTGATGCTTACTCTCTGTACGTTCCAGTCATGGATTGACTTATGATCATTTGCATACTACAGGTCAAAAGCACTGTAATATTATTTTGTATAACAAAGTTTCACTGCTGCATAGGTTATAACATGTAGCATTATAAACTCGCAGGCTAATTATTATTTTTTCTTACTAATGGTGGTCTGTTACTTTGCAAAGAATTTTTTTCATAGAAAAGAATTTGAGTTTCATTATTATTATTTTTTCTTAACAATGGTGGTCTGCTACTTTCCACCAACACAAGTACCTGATAATTGTGCCTTCGAAGGCTTAGGCGGATGAGAAGAAATTATCCTTTTTTGTCTTTGCTAGGATCTGAACCGTGATCTCCCATATCTGTATCCATTTCATAGGCTACTAGGCTACAACCTTGAGTCCAAATTCGAGTTTCATTAAATTTGCTGCTAAAGCTGATTTCCCCCCCCCCCCCACACCTCTTAAGGTCAGAATTATTGGGGCTCTAGGCAATAAATATACGGTAAAGGGTTAGATATACCCCTCTACTATTAAAAATGTTTAAATTTATCCTCCATTTCACTATTAGTATATTTGTGCCCCTACGGTTATACTTTCGTTCAAAAATGTCCTTAATTTGGATGGAATGCCACGTGACAGGTTAGGAACAAAAAGACTCACCCCCAAGTTTTAAATATCCGATTCACTTAAATACTATACTGTAAATTGATATATCGTATAGTAATAGGGATATCGAAAACTCTATTAGAAAATTGAAAAAGGACCCATTGATTTTTTTTTTTGAAAAATTTAAAAAATACCAGATTTAATTGTTTTGTTAAATTATATCATATACTGTAATAGTATACTCTGCAATAAATTATACACTATTGAATTAAATATTATATACGAAAATGGTATATAGTATGTTTTTGGTATATAGTACAAATTAGTCTTCTTCGCTAGTTCAACTCAATCTCAACCTAAATTTCAAAAATCTACTTCATAATTTTCGTCAAATTGTTTATGGGTAAGGTTGGGTAGAAGGCCTCAAGTAGGATTGCTTGACTGGGATATCTCGATTAAGCGCCGGTCGCGTTCCCCAAGGTTGGGGCGTGACACTACCCTCACAGAAGAATATCAAAACTGTGTCCTTCCACAACCTCCATATACCACAAAGGCGAAATACAACACGCACCTATCAATTCCTTGCTCGAATCATCTTTGAAGTCCTCCTTCGCAAGTCATATCTACTCCACAGGCATCCCTTAGTCCAGAAGCTATAACAACACCTGACTAGGCGGCCCAATCGCCGGTAGTAGACTCCCCCACATGGCTTTAAGCCACCATATAATAACCAATAGTGACTGCTTCTCTTTACTGCCATGATCCCACACTATTACTTAGCTAAATTCCTGGTAAGCGTTGATCATTTTATATTTAATGACCATCAGTCAATCATTGCGGCGTGCACCCTGTTTCAATCACAATATCATTAATCAATCATTGCGGCGCGCAACCCCTTTCAATAATATCATCGATAATTGATAACCAACATTCGCTCACATTGACCTTAGTGCCAAATTCCTCAAAATTTCCACAACATCCAAATCTCGAACTTATGCATATATGTATTTGAAATAATAATAAAAGGGCACCGGACATGATAAATAGAATGTGGGTAAAAAGCTCATATGGCTAAAAGATGGCCGTGGAAAATCATGTATCTCAACTTATCAAAACGGTTTAATAAGCTATTTAGCATGTTCTAGCTTAATCATATTAATTATCATGAGGTAATGCAATAGAAATCACCAAAATCATGGAGCAAATAAAATAATTGTATGACTATGGATTTATAATAAAGCTCAACATGGCAAAATAATTTGTCATGTCAAATCAACAAGTTATAACCCTAGGCATGCTCCTAACTCCTGAATATAAATTCTTACTTAGTCATAGAATCAATTAAACAAGGATCAAAACTTCACATAATTCAACAAAGCATAATTCAAGTCAGCAATATCGAAAATGGTCAAGACTTAGATACGCATACACGCTCGTCACATTATAATATATATGGCTCCTAAATCATGAATTAAGTAGCAAATATATCACCTATGAGGAGAATTCACTCTTACAAGGATATACAAGAGAATTACCTCGACCCGACAAGCTTTAATCAATAACAAATCACCTTTACACACAAATCCAACACCAAACGACTTGAATCTAGTCAAATACAACTCAATAACGTCAAATAAAACCATAGGAACCAACTCCAAACAATAAAGATTTGATCTTTAATCAAATTTTCAAAAGTCAACAAAAAAGCCAACCTAGGCCCGTACCGTCAAAACACGAGTTAAGGGGTAGATCCGGCTACCCATAACCCAGCGAGTCCAAATATGTGATGAAATTCCAAAATCGGATCCAAATCGACCTTAAACTCCCCAAAATACACCCTCTTAAGTTGTAAAAATCCAAAATTTTCCTTTAAAAGTCCAAGTTTTAGGTGTAGAAATCTATGAGGAATCAAGATATAAATCCAAATCAAAGTGAAAACTACTTCTTCCAATGTAGTAGTGAAATTTCTCTTCAAATTCTCCTCCTCTCGAAGTCTATAGGGCTTAAAATATGAAATAATTGATAAAAATCCCGAAATATAACACTTAAATGACTGGTCCAGGTAAACCCTCGCGATCGCGGCCCAAAGCTTTGCGATCGCAAAGCACAAAAACGTTGTTTCCCAGAAAGACTTCATTGCGAATGCAGGACCATCATTGCGAACGCGATGACCAACCGACCAGCCTCCCTCGAATTCCAGCTAACCACTGCGAACGCGAAGGCCCAGACATTCTAGTCGGCTACTTCCTCTTTGCGAATGCGTTCCTCTCGCGAACGTGGAGCATCTGCTTCCAACACTACGCGAATGCGGCTGCTTGCTCGAGAACATGATGCACTAAACCCCAAGGACCAAAATTACTTTATACGAACGCGGCCCACTGACTGCGAACTCGAAGCACATTAGTACACCAGAACATCAGCAACCTCAAAGTGGCTCAAAATGATCTGAAACTTTCTCCGAAACTCACCTGAGCTCGTTGGGACCCCATCCAAACATGAGAACAAGTTCGTATACATAAACCAAACTTATCCAAAGGCTTGAAACACCATAAAAATATCAAAACCAAGAATCGAAGACCAAATCATTCGCTTAACTTTCAAACTTTCAAAATTCGCCGAACGCGTTTGAATAATGCTTAGATATACCGGATCACCATAAAACTTTGCACACAAGTCTCAATTAACAAAATGAACCTATTAGAAGTCCCGAAACGCCAATAGAAGCCCGATAACACCAAAGTGAACTCGCCATCAAACTTAAGTACTCTCCAAACCTTCATATTACCAACTTTCGGCAAATAGAGCAATGACATCTAGGAACCTCTCAATCCATATTTGAACACACAACAAAGTCCAAATGCACCATACGAACCTATTGAAACCATCAAATCCGGATTCTGAGGTAGTTTACTCAAAAGTTAAACCTTAGTCAATTCTTCTATCTTAAGGCTTCTGAATTGAGAATTATTCTTCTATATCAACTTCGAACCTCTCAAAAATCAAACTCAACCATAGACGTAATTCATAATGCATCAAGTGCAGCTGCTCAAAGTCTCAAACCGCCTAATGGAATACTAAAGCTCAAAATGACCGGTCTTGTCGTTACAGATACCTTCTGACAATTTAATAAGCATATGAAAACATAAACAGAATAGGTGATAAGGCATAATATCATCAGTAAAGTCCAAAAGTGATGGTACAATACAACTGAATTTATGCATGCGAAGTACAATATATGTTTCTTAATTCTTTTATTACCATGATATGAGTCGATTAACATTCAAACATGTATAAGAGCCTCAGCATGAGTCTAAGCTACCAATGCATGCTCATGATCAAATAGCAATGTATATAAGATCCAATGCATGAGCATGGCTACCAATACATGCTCATGATCCAATATCAATGTATATAAGAGATAATGCATGAGTCCAAGCTATCAATGCATGTTCATGATCCAACCTCGATACCTCACAACACAAATCATGTGTCTGGCACTGGCCAAGTGTCCAAACTAGCACCTATGTGGTACCTGCGTTCCTAGGGCCCAAAGTAATATGGGTAATCACCTAACTCCTAAGGGAATAATCCATATCCAAGAGCCGTTGCGGCGTGCAATACGATCTACTAATAATATCATCAGTATTCATATACGCTTACAATGTCCTTGGTTGTAAAATTTTCCACTTTCCTCGATATCCAACTCTCCAACTCATATATATGCATATGAGATGATATGATGAAGATGTATGCGGACATAATAATAAAATGTAGATGAATAATAACATGCAAGATGGTCATGGGTAATCATGTGATTCAACTTTGCTTAATACTCCAACATGTTTGTTTATTATTCTTAAGTCCAATCATGATATCAAATATGGGCAACAAGAGCCAAACATCTCAAATCATAAAATGGCTAAAGTAGAAAGCCCAACACAGTGAAAGAAGTCCGTCAAGTTCAAATTATCAAGTCACAATCCTAACAGTCTCTAGAAATGTTTTAGGATTCATTACGTAATCAAAGAATAAATAAGGCATGCATAACAATTCATAAAGTCTCAAAAAGGCATAATATAAGACCAAATCTAACCGGCTATGGTCATAACCTAACCATAAATATACGCACGCCACCTTGCATAAAAAGAAGCACCTAAAGCAAGAAGCAAATAGCACATACATCGCTTATGGGGAAAATTTCCTCTTACAAAGGATAAACAAGAGACTTACCTCCACCCACCAAGCTTTAATCAACACGAAACCATGTTTCCGTTAAATCCAACACCAAACGACTCGAATCTAGTCAAATACAACTCAATAATGTCAAACAAAGCCATAGGAATCAATTTCAATCAATAAAGCTTCAATCATTAATCCAATCTCCAAAAGTCAACCCGGACCCACATGGTCAAAACTCGAGTAAAGGGGTAGATCTCGACTACCATAACCTAAGAGTCCAAATATGTGATTACATTCTAAAACTAAGTCCAAATCAAACCTCAAATCCCCAAACATCACATTCTTAAGTTGTAGACAAAATCCCCAATTATTCTTCAAAATTCCATGACTAAAGTGTATAAATCCATGGGAAATCAATATATATATAT
>NC_031998.1:33000296-33039898 GCF_001879085.1 Nicotiana attenuata | reverse complement strand
ATATATATATATATATATATATATATATATATATATATATATATATATATATATATATATATAGTATTGAAATTTCCTCCTCTCGAAGTCTAGGGCTCAGAATATGAAAGAATGAGCAAAATGCGGAAATTACAACTTATAAAGTTTGCCTAGGCATTACTCTTCACGATCGTTGCACTACCCTCGCGATCGCGAAGTCAAATAGCCTCCAGCCCCAGCTACACTTTGTGAATGCGAAGCCATCCATGCAAACGCAATGACAACACAACCCAGTCTTACGCGAACGTGAGAGCACCTACCCGAACATGAAGGCCAAAACTCTGCCTGGCTCAACTGCTCTGCGAATGTCCACACACGAATGTACACAATGTCCGTGAACGCATTGAACAAATGCTAGCCAGCCAATTCCTTCTTTGCAATCGTGAGGCTTGCTCCAAGATCTCGATGCACTACAACACACCAGCACATCAGCTACTCTAAACTCAACCAAAATGATTCGAAACCACCCCAAATCAAACCTGAGGCCCCCGAGACCCTGTCCAATCATATCAACCAGTCCTATTAGCTTATCCAAACTTATCCAAGGGCTCGAAACACTAAAAATAATATTAAAACCAAGAATCAAAGAATAAAATACTTCTCTTAACTTTCAAACCTTCAAACTTCGCTGGACACGCCCGAATAACACTTAGATATTCCAGATCACAATCGAACTTTGTACACTAGTTCCAAGTCACTAAATAAACCTAACCAAAGTCTTGGAACACTAACCAGACCCTGATAGCAAGATAGTCAACTCCCAGTCTAACCTATAAACTCTCCGAACCTTCAAAGTGCTGAGTTTCTGCAAATACAACCAAAACCTTCTAGAAACATCTGAATCCAAATCGGAACATATGCCTAAGTCCTAAATAACCATACGAACCTATTGGAACCACCAAATTCCGATGCCGAGGTCATTCACTTAAAAGTCAAACCTTGGTCAACACTTCCAACTTAAAGCTTCCAAATTGAGGATCACTCTTCCCTAATCCACTCTGAACCTATCAAAATCAAAATCAAAACTAATGATATGCGTAAGTCATAATGCATCATATGAAGCTGTTCAAAGTCTCAAACCACAAAGCGGAATGCTAAATCCTAAACAACCGGGTCGTTACATTCTCCCATACTTAAACGTTCATCCTCAAACGTGCCAAGAGTCCTCCCAAAGCCGTCAAACAACTATATAAGCTCATCATGCACACCCTGAGTTATCCTATGCCACCTCAATCCATATAAACCCATTAACACAATCCTGACTGAAGATTCTACCTTAAATCTTAGCCTATAAGTCTCAGAAACAAATTCCAACATCCAGAACTCCCTCTCAAATCTGATTCTTGTATGTGTACACTATATCAATCTCGACAAGCTACATCAACGATAAGTGTACTTATGAGATGTAGCCACTCTATGTACCCCATACCTCATATGTCCATAATCATATCTTCTACCCACAATAATTGCTCATTATCAAACCCGATACGGTAATATACTTCATATAAAATAAAACCCTGTGCCAAATGTTTGAAACACTAATAATGATGAAGGAAATATGTAGAAACTCATAAGCACCCGTCAAATCAACAAGTCATGGAGTTTCTCTTACCCGACAAGAACCATTGCCAAATTTCGAACAGACTATTGGCATTCCTCTTCCAAACATACCTTATACAAATCTGATTGCACTAATCGCAGGTCCAATATCCTCAATTGTCCAGCATAAGCTGCTCGACCGACAAGCCACATCAAAAGCCATCTAGAACCTCATACGACACAATTTGCGTGCCAAACAAGCAACAACTCGAGTATGAACCAATAATAGAAAGAGAATCGAATGGGAGAGCTATCTGGCAAGTTTAACTAATATACGGCAAAAACATAATGCTATGAATCCTTCCCACAAAGGGGTAAACAAAACACATGAATTAAACACAAAGAATCGTATCCAACATAACTCCATTACGACACATAACCCGATCCAAACCTATCAACCCACATGTGGATACCCATCGAGCCATAACACTCATACTCACTAAGCACATGTGTATCAAAACAAGTACGTAAAGTGCATAAACATAATCATGGTGACACAGATATCATAATATTTTAAAAAAGGCAGGCACGACTAAGGTGCAATAGCAAATCAACAGCTCAAGAGCCACCTCGCTCATATATCGCTACAAGGCCAAAGCAGGATCGCACCAATGCGTGTGAATAATCAAGTAGTCTCACAACCTATCAAAGCATAAGAGAAAAACACATGAAATAGATCAGGGCATGAATAAGATCCATTATACCAGACGACACACCCTTAGAAAAATGCTGCAATGAGTACGCAAACCAAATCCAACATAAAATACACATTCTCATTAGGCCTACCAATGGGCCTCCAAACTGATTAAGATCATTCCAAAGTAGGTAAATAGCCTTCCAAAAGTCCACAGTGACTCTATCCATGACACATACAATCGGCTTTCAAAGCCTGAACACACTTCCACAGCCGTAATCAAGGGATAGCCTACCTCTACGAGAATTCAATCTCTAAGCATCAAGGATATAAAATCTTCATACCCGATCTATAACTTCCCCACTTAGGTAACTGCCACATCACTCGTACACAATCACATCCTGAGAAATACTTCTATAAATCTCCACTCCAAGCAGCAAATCTTGAGCACCATTAATCACCATGCAATTCCCGTAGTTTTAGCTAAGCATCCGCAGATAAATACATAATGTGCTTCTGCAACACACACTCTCCTCAAGCGATCCAGGAAAGTTCTAGCATTCTCTTAAGCATCTAATATCTCTCATGATGTCTAGTACATATGACCCTCCTTTTAAAATTGAATTGCAACCTTGTCCATTTAATCCCATTCTCATATGCCTCTCTGCATTTATTATGCTATCATATGAAAATACGAGAATCCCATTATAAACTCTGAATTATGAATAGGATACACGCTACATCGACTAGAAACCTTACCCTTAACTCATTACAGGAGAAAATCACAATACGTAACAAACTTCCCATGCCTGTAGAAGACATCAACCGCAAATCATGGTCAAAACCATCGCAAACTCCTCGGAACCTATTTGTACATAGCCAAACCACCAGAATTGATTCCCTCTAAATCAACCTAGTCATGCAGATTGTCAACCTAAAAGTCTTGTCACAAAGCACATGCAAAGCCCTATCATACCAAAGGATCCAATAATCTCTATTACCATGCTGACTCAAGCCGCTGCTATTCTAACCCAACTTTTTCAAATTACTCATGACCCACCTCCAAGGCAACATTACTCTTTCCCAGTACACTATGGACCTCAATCAAAACTATCCCAAGTGACCCCAACATGAAACATCGGTGTTCTAAGGCTGCACCCAATAGTACCTGATAGTAGACTATAATTATGCAATTTAGCTACTATTTGCACTCTAATTTGGCCCCGCACTTTATCAATGCTTGAATGTTAAAAGATAACAAAATGCTCTAATTAAGAGTTTTATGTTTTGCAGGAGCCACTCCGAGCTATGAGGAAGCTAAAGAGTGTTTTGGAGTCAATATGGAGCGTGGAAGGCCAATCGGAGGTTAGCACGGTCGAAAAGGAGAAAGAAAAGCAAGTGGGAAATCCGTGGTCAGGTATGGCCGCGGACAGAACCATGGGCAAAATTCGCGGTCAGATCCGCAGTCCAATCCGCGGCCGCGGACGAGCTAACGGAAGCCTATAACCCAGGGTCAATTATGTAATTTTTAGGGCTACTAACCTAAACCTATATGAAGCCTAATTCGTTCAAAAGAGAAGGAGAGCTTTTTTTTAGAGGGATTTTGAAGGCAAGAACACGGGAGAAAGACAAAGAATTTCCTTAGAGTTTTCATCTTCTTCTTTTTAATTCCATTCTAATTTGGCCCCGTACTTTATCAATGTTTGAATGTTAAAAGATAACAAAATGCTCTAATTAAGAGTTTTATGTTTTGCAAGAGCTACTCCGAGCTATGAGGAAGCTAAAGAGTGTTTTGGAGTCAATATGGAGCGTGGAAGGCCAATCGAAGGTTAGCACGGTCGAAAAGGAGAAAGAAAAGCAAGTGGGAAATCCGTGGTCAGGTCTGGCCGCGGACAGAACCATGGGCAAAATCCGCGGTCAGATCCGTAGTCCAATTCGCGGCCGCGGACGAGCTGACGGAAGCCTATAACCCAGGGTCAATTATGTAATTTCCAGGGCGATTAACCTAAACCTATATGAAGCCTAATTCGTTCAAAAGAGAAGGAGAGCTATTTTTAGAGGGATTTTGAAGGCAAGAACACGAGAGAAAGACAAAGAATTTCCTTAGAGTTTTCATCTTCTTCTTTTTAATTCCATCGTTGATTATGACTTTCTATAGTGAATTTTTATCTATTAGTATGAGTAGCTAAACCCGTCATCTAGGGTTGATGGAACAAATTGTTGGATGAAATCTTGACTCTATTTTGATATAATTGAGCCGTTTTTACTCTATGATTGTTCAACTACGTGTTGTCTTGTGATTAATTGAAAGGGCCCTTAATTAATCATGTCTAGTTATCTTCTGTTGCTTGAGAAAGAACACTTGGTTAGATTGTTATTGAACAACACCACTTTCGGGTAAGTTAAGAGATTAATTACTTGAATTTAAAACCAGGGTTAGAGATAACGAATCTTTGGTGGGATAATTCTGAGTTGCATAAATTGTTAACTAGAGTAGTTCGAGAGAATACTTCTAGTAAATTATCGTAATTTATTGAGAGATAATTGCGGTAGCCCAGAACTCATATTCCTTATAGAGTGTTACGACGAGATTATAGCTAACGTGTCAGGAACTAATCCGACAATTGGGGAAATCAATAACCCTAGACCATTTTACCATTGAATTCAACTCTATTCTTGATTATCGTTAGTTTTATTATCATTTTGCCTAAGTTAACTAAATTCTACTCATTATCCATTACAAATCTTGCATCCGGGAATTGTTTGAGCTATTCATTAGCAATGTTAAAAGTTTGTGTAAATAGGTTAGTTCCCTGTAGGATTCGACTTCGGACTTGAACCGAATTATATTTGCAGCGGCCGCTTAGTCCTTTTTATAAGGCATAGTTGGGCGTGATCAAAGTTTGGTGTCGTTGCCGGGGAACTAACAGTGTTATTTATTGCAACTTGAAAGAATTGCTAGGATTTTTAGTCTATATCAAATTTATCACATTTGAACTCTTCTGTGACTCAGGTGAATGCCTAGAAGCTCTTTGAGAACTGGAGAACTTTTTGAAGGACTCTTAGATCCCGAAAATGCATTTAGGGCATTGAATCGGGCTAACAAGAAGGGCAAACAACTACAACAAAATGAGCAACTCAAAATTGAAATGGACGATGCTGAGAACATCAATGGAAACAATAGGAATGATCGAGTTGACCCAAACATCAGAGTGGTAGCACCTCTTGTGCCGGAAGCTGCTCTTTATGATTGGGCGCAACCAACTGCTGATAACCTAGCCACAACAATTGCAGTTCCTCAGATACAAGCGGAGACATTCTAGATTACCAACAACATGCTGCACCTGTTGCAGAATAAAGGGCTGTTCTTCGGGTCATACATCGAAGACCCACAACAACATCTGAAGAACTTTCTATCAATTTGTGTCACTCAAAGACAGCCGAATGTGACTCCTGAGGCAATCCAATTATTACTGTTCCCATTCTCAATGACTGGGGAGGCTCAAACTTGGCTGAATTCGCTCCCAATAAACTCCATTGCTACTTGGGAGGAACTAGTCAAGCAGTTCTTGAACAAGTTTTATCCACCCAACAAAACTGCGAGGCAGATTGATGAGATATTGCAATTCAGGCAGAAATCGACTGAGACTTTGCAAGAAACCTGGGAGAGGTTTAAGGGGATGTTGGTGAAGTGTCCGCACCATGGCATTCCGGACAGATGCTGGGATAGAGATTCTATATGGGTTTGGCTAATAGTCTGAAGGCCAATGTAGATGCTTCTGCCGGGGGTGCATTCTTGAGCAAAACATTCACAGAGTGTAGGATTCTTCTTGACAAGGTGTCTCAAAATTCAGGCTGGATGACGAGAGACACAACACTCACTCCAATAGTGCATTCTGTCGCTCTTGACCCAAACAACACAAATGCAGAAAACATAGCCACTCTCATGACCAGATGAGCTTGCTGACAAAGAAAATCGATGAGATGGGTACGAAATAGGTGCACATTGTTGATACCACAAATGGAGGCCTATGCACTCCTTGCATAAATCAGTCATATGTGTGCTTGTGGAGTGGAGAGAGTGACAACCAGGGTTTCAGAGAAGACATAAATTATGTCAATAATTTCAGAGGTCAGAGGCAAGGTGGGCAGCAATGGGGACCAACATCAAACCAGCAGTACAGAACAAACCAGCCACAGCACAACCCCAATCCAGGAGGAGCACGACCACAAGGCCAAGTCGTGCCTTATCAAAGACAGCAAGGCTATAATCAGTAGCACCAGCAACAGTTGGCCTACCAACCACCTCATCAGCAGCAAGACAGTAACATGATCGAAATCAAGGGCATGCTGCAACAACTCATTGGGACAAATGGAAAGATGCAAGAGATGTTAGCTACACATGATTCAATAGTCAAAGGCATTGAAACTCAATTAGGACAGCTATCTATGTCCTTGAATAATCACCCACAAGGAACATTGCCTGCAGATACAAACATTAATCGAAAGGAGCAGAACCCATATCAGCTCATGGCAGTGAGTCTCAGGAATGGAAGAGATTTAGACAGGGAGCGAGAAGTTTCTCAATCTAGGAGAGAGACAATGCCAACTACTCCAGTTACATTAAAGATAGATGAGTCAGCAGAGCTCACCGAGGTTGTAATTGAACAGTCACATGGTGAAAAGGGTAAGGAGTAGGAAGGTGAACAACTCCTAGAACAGGTGGTAGAAAAAGCTCCCATCAAAGAAACGACACAAAGCAGTAGGCAAAGGTTGACTCCTGCACCATTCCCTCAGAGGTTGGCAAAGCAAAAGAAAGATGATCGATACAGGAAATTCATGGAAATGCTCAGACAAATTCAATTGAATATTCCACTAATGGATGCTTTAAGGGAAATGCCAGGGTATGAAAAAATGATGAAGGACCTGATGTCGCAAAAATTTGACTTCCAGGACTTGTCCACTGTAACTCTGACACAGACCTGCAGTGCGGTAGGGACAAGGCCTATGGCTCAAAAGGTGTCTGATCCAGGTAGTTTCACTATCCCATGCACCATTGGGGGTTATGCTTTTGCTAAAGCATTGTGTGACTTGGGAGACAGTATAAACTTGATGCCCTTGGCAATCTATACAAAACTGGGCATTGGTAGAGCTAGACAGACCTCCATGTTGCTGCAACTGACTGATCGCACAGTCAAAAGACTGACAAGAATTCTTGATGATGTGCTTGTTCAAGTGGGAAAATTTATTTTCCCTGCAGACTTCGTCATTCTTGACTGTCAAGTGGATGAAGATATACCAATCATTCCGGGAAGACCGTTTTTAGCCACTGGGAGAGAATTGATTGATTGTGAGACGGGAGAATTGAAAATGAGGTTGAACAATGAAGAAATAATATTCAATGTTCAACACTCTATGAGGAGACCCAGCGAATTTGCAAATTGCTCGCTAGTGGAGGCCGTAGATGTAATACTACAAGAGGAAGATGAGACTATTAATGTCAGGGATACGTTACAAGCCTGCTTGATGAATCTGGAAAATGTGGATGGTGAGGAGTTGGCAGAGTGGGTCATGGCTCTCGAAGGTCAAGGGTTCTGGAAAAGGGAACCCAGCTCGAGCCCCTACACTTAGAAGAAACAACAACACCACCTACGAAACCATCAATAGAGGAGCCACCACAGTTGGACCTGAAACCGCTTCCAGCTCACCTCAGGTACGCTTTCTTAGGGCCTAATTCTATTTTACCTGTTATTATATCATCCGGTTTGCTAGCTGTGCAGGTAGAGCAACTCCTACAGGTATTACAGGAATGTAAGACTGCTATTGGTTGGACCATGGCAGACATAAAGGGTATCAGCCCAGCTTTTTGTATGCACAAGATTCTCTTGGAAGAAGGGCACAAACCTTCCAGAGAACATCAACGAAGGCTGAACCCGAATATGAAAGAGGTGGTGAAGAAGGAAGTGATCAAGTGGTTAGATGCTGGTATCATCTTCCCCATCTCTGACAACAATTGGGTCAGCCCTGTTCAGTGTGTACCAAAGAAGGGAGGAATGGCGATCGTAAATAACGAGTTGATCTCGACTCGTACAGTCACGGGGTGGCTAATTTGCATGGATTATCGAAAATTGAACACAGCTACCCGGAAGGACCATTTCCCTTTACGATTCATTGATCAAATGTTGGACAGGTTGGCTGGGCGATCTCACTTCTGTTTCTTGGATGGATATTTGGGGTACAATCAGATCTCAATAGCCCCCGAAGATAGAGAGAAAACATCTTTCACCTGTCTGTATGGCATCTTTGCCTTTCGGAGAATGCCTTTTGGACTTTGCAATGCACCGGCTATATTCCAGCGGTGTATGTTAGCCATTTTCACGGACATGGTTGAAGACATTATGGAGGTATTTATGGATGATTTCTCCGTGGTGGGGGATTAATTCGAGGACTGTCTTCACAATTTAAGAAGAGTTCTCAGAAGATGTGTGGAGACAGATTTATTGCTGAATTGGGAAAAGTGCCATTTTATGGTACAAGAAGGGATAGTCTTGGGGCATAAAGTGTCCAGTAAAGGAATTGAGCTTGACCATGCTAAGGTTTACGTGATTGAGAAGTTGCCACCGCCCACTTCGGTCAAGGCAGTGAGAAGTTTCTTTGGGCACGCTGGGTTCTACAGGCAATTCATAAAAGATTTCTCTAAGATTGCTAAACCTTTATGTAAACTCCTTGAAAAGGATCAACCCTTTGTGTTTTCTAAGCAGGTTGGCATTTGAGGAGCTGAAGAAGAGATTGGTGACTGCACCCATCATTTTTGCACCCAACTGGGAGCAACCGTTTGAGCTCATGTGCGACGCAAGTGACTATGCTATAGGAGCAGTTTTGGGGCAGCGAAAGGATAAGCTGATGCACCCAATTGACTATGCAAGCAGAACGCTAAGCGGTGCACAACTCAATTACACCGTGACGGAAAAGGAGATGTTGGTTGTAGTTTTTGCATTCGACAAATTCAGGTCGTACTTGATTGGTTCAAAAGTTATTGTTTATATTGACCGTGCAAAAAGTAGGTACTTGATAGCAAAGATGGAGTCAAAGCCACGCTTGATCCGCTGGGTTCTTTTGCTAGAAGAATTTGATCTGGAGATCCATGACAGAAAAGGGACAGAGAACCAAGTAGCAGACCACCTCTCAAGGTTGGAAGGAGCCTAAAAGAAGGTAGAGGTTGAAGATATAACCGAGACATTCCCGGCTGAACAGTTACTAGCAGTGACAATGTAGGATACGCCATGGTATGCTGATATTGCTAATTTTTAGCAAGCGGTATTGTACCTTATGAACTCTCTTCAATTCAAAAGAAAAAGTTCTTTTGCGATTGCCGTTCTTATTGTTGGGATGAACCTCTACTTTTTAAAATATGTGTAGATAACATGATCCGGAGGTGTATCCCCGAGAATGATCAACATTCTGTTTTGCAGGCTTGCCATGCTTCACCATATGGCGGACACTTTGGAGGAATTCGGACAGCGGCTAAGGTGTTGGAATCGGGTTTGTATTGGCCAACCCTGTTCAAGGATGCCCATGCTTGGGTGAAAAGTTGCGATGAGTGCCAAAGGACAAGCAACATATCTCGACGTCACGAGATGCCGATGACAACTATTCAAGAGGTGGAGGTATTTGACATGTGGGGGATTGATTTTTTATGGGTCCATTCGTCAGCTCGTATGGTAACAAATACATACTGGTGGCAGTTGACTATGTCTCCAAATGGGTTGAAGCTGTGGCTCTCCCAACCAATGATGCATAAGGGGTGACGGGATTTCTAAAGAAAAACACATTCACGCGTTTTGGTGCCTCGAGAGCTATAATCTGTGATGGTGGAACCCATTTTTGCAATAGAACGTTCGCACGACTGTTGGAAAAGTATGGAGTTCGCCATAAGGTGACCACACCTTATCACCCACAGTCGAGCGGGGAAGTCGAAGTGTCAAACCGGGAAATCAAAAGTGTCCTAACCAAGACAGTGAATGCGACAAGGACTGATTGGATAAAGAAACTGGATGATGCATTGTGGGCGTACCGCACAACATTTAAAACTCCAATTGGTATGTCACCATACAAGTTGGTGTTTGGAAAAGCATGCCACCTTTCGGTGGAGCTTGAGCATAAGCCCTTTGGGCACTGCGGCAGTTGAATTTGGATATGGAGACCGCAAGCACTAGTAGAGTCACTGAGTTACATGAACTCGAGGAATTCTGGTTCCATGCATTTGAGAATGCAAGATTGTACAAAGAAAGGATGAAAATGATGCATGATAAGCATATTCTAGATCAGAGCTTCAAACGCGGAGATCTAGTGTTGTTATACAACTCGAGACTAAGATTGTTTCCGGGTAAATTGAAGTCCCAATGGTCAGGACCCTTCAGAGTGGTGCAAGTGTTCTCAAGTGGAGCTACACAAATTGAATCCGAAGATGGAACAAATAAGTTCACGGTGAATGGGCAAAGGTTGAAACATTACCTTGGAATGGTCGAAAAAAAGGGGGATAGAGTTGTGATATCGTTGGAAGAGCCCCAATACACGAGCGAGGAGTAATAATGAAAGCCTGCGTCGTGCCGCAACGTTAAATCAGGCGCTTCCTGGGAGGCAACCCATGGTTTGTTGTAAATCATCGTGCCGCGACGTTAAATTAGGCGCTTTTTGGGAGGCAACCCATTATTTTTTTTCTTTGTTCTTATTTTTGTAATTGATTTTTGAACGGTGACAATATTGATCGATCTACTAAGGTGCAAGAACGAAGGTATGCGCAGCGGAAGGACTCGGGGTGACGAAATTATCCCGGAGATAGGCAAAAGTGCGAAAAAAGCAAAAATTTCTTTTTTGCCTCAATCCGCGGATCGACCACGGATTTTGCATAGTGTTCTGTCCCCGGCCGCGTATCTGACCGCGGAGCTGGCACCGTTCAGGTTTTTCAAGTAAAATAATTTTTTTTATTTTTTTTCCTTTTCTTTTCTCTTCTTCCCTTTTAATTAGTTTTTTAAATTATTCTCCCCCCTTATCCGTCCACTCCCCCACTTCTTTTCCCTCCCCCCTAACAAAAACAAATATAAAACCCGTCCCCCCTTCCCCGAAACATAAACAACGAACCCCGCCTCATTCTTCTCCCCAATTTTATTTAACTCAACAAAATCTCCTCTCTTTCTCCCTCTTCTCTACTAAACCACTACCCAAGCTCCATTCCTCACAAGATCTTCAAGTAAGTAATATACTTCTACTTTCTTTTCAAGTAGCCGCGGTTGGAGGAACATCTGCAGTCATACGGAGTACGCGGATGACAGCCTTAGAACAGGAAATGGCAGGGCTGCGCACTTCCGTCACAGAATTAGGGACTAGAGTTGATACCTTGGCCACCCAAAATGCGAAGTCGGAGAAGAAAATCATGGGCTGGCTGCGTGCGCTGGGGAGGGCGTGTCATCTCGACCTCGGCACCGTCTCCGATCAAGACTGATCTTCCAGGGAAGTTCCTTTACCTCACATTACTTTATTTTGTATGACATGGAGACATGCCATCATTTTAGGTGTGGGGTGGGGGATACTTTGTTGGTTTGTTGTATGTAGATTAGTTTCGTAGTTTATTTACCTAAATCATTTTCGACTTGTCCCGACGATGGATATTATTCGACGGGTTTCTTAAGGGACTAAAGTCTAAAAAAAAAAACACAATTTTTTTTTCTTTTGTGGTAGTGTATCAATTCCCCCTTGGGTTTTCTTTAAGCCACAGTTCTTTTCCAATGGTTTCATTTGAACCGGGTGTAGTTAGTCTTTTTTTGTCAGTAGGAACTTGTGGGATGGGCAGAAATAGAAATAGGATCTCTTAACATCGTAATTCCTTGATATAGCGGGTACTTTAGTGTGACGCTTAGGCTCAGTTGTCGACTCTTGTAAGAATGCCTTAAACTGTATGTTCTTAATTGGCTTAAGTACCCCGATCAGAGTGTTTGATGACCCAATCTGGAGTGAGTCATGTGCCATGTGTGTGTGAGGCTTGTTGTATTCTGTGCACGACATTTGATGCCTAGAACTTGCCCCATTTGTCTGCAAAGCGAAATAGTAGTCTTGTTTAGTCTGGGAAGTGATATAGGCGTTTCTTTGTTGAACCATATATAAACTTTATCCACCCATTTGTTATGTATCGTAGTTAACCCTGTAATCCTATTTCTTTGGCAACCATACTACAAGCCTTACCCATTTGTTTGAATTAACCATCTATTTGAACCTTTTAACCTCTCATGAGCACTTGAATAGTTATGAACTTTGTAAAAGTTAAAGTGTGGGGTGCTGGGTGTGGCTTTTGACTGGAACTAAGGAAATAAGAAGAAAGATGTACTGTTTTGATAAAGTAAGAGCTACTCTAATAGAGTGTGGTTTGATTGTTCAATCATGTGGAATATTCTTGATGTGACGAGTTAGGGAAGTCGCTTAGGGAAGTTAGGCCTCTGTAGAGTGTGGTTTGATTGCTCGAGGACGAGAAAAGGTTTAAGTGTGGTGTGTTGATAGTAGACTATGATTATGCAATTTAGATACTATTTACACTCTAATTTGGCCGCACTTTATCAATGTTTGAATGTTAAAAAATAACAAAATGCTCGAATTAAGAGTTTTATATTTTGCTGCCACTCCGAGCTATGAGGAAGCTAAAGAGTGTTTTGGAGTCAATATGGAGCGTGGAAGGCCAATCGGAGGTTAGCAAGGTCGAAAAGGAGAAAGAAAAGCAAGTGGAAAATCCGTGGTCAGGTCCGCGGCCGCGGATAGAACGATGGACAAAATCCGCGATCAGATCCGCGGTCCAATCCGCGACCGCGGACGAGCTTACGGAAGCCAATAACCCAGGGTCAATTATGTAATTTCTAGGGAAACTAACCTAAACCTATATGAATCCTAATTCGTCCAAAAGAGAAGGAGAGCAGTTTTTAGAGGGATTTTGAAGGCAAGAACACGGGAGAAAGACAAAGAATTTCTTTAGAGTTTTCATCTTCTTCTTTTTAATTCTATTGTTGATTATGACTTTCTGTAGTGAATTTTTATCTATTAGTATGAGTAGCTAAACCCGTCATCTTGGGTTGATGGAACCAATTTTGGATGAAATCTTGACTCTATTTTGATATAATTGAGTCATTTTTATTCGATGATTGTTCAACTACGCGTTGTCTTGTGATTAACTGAAAGGGCCCTTGATTAATCGTGTCTAGTTATCTTGTGTTGCTTGAGAAAGAACACTTGGTTAGATTGTTGTTGAACAACACCACTTTCGGGTAAGTTAAGAGATTAATTACTTGAATTTAAAAGCAGAGTTACGGATTACGAAGCTTTGGTGGGATAATTCTGAGTTGCATAAATTGTTAACTAGAGTAGTTCGAGAGAATACTTCTAGTAAATTATCGTAATTGATCGAGAGATAATTGCGGTAGCCCAGAACTCATATTCCTTATAGAGTATTATGACGAGATTATAGCTAACGTGTCAGGAACTAATCCGACAATTGGAAAAATCAATAACCCTAGACCATTTTACCATTGCATTCAACTCTATTCTTGATTATTGCTAGTTTTATTATCATTTTTCCTTAGTTAACTAAATTCTACTCATTATCCATTTAAAAATCTTGCATCCGGGAATTGTTTGAGCTATTCATAGCAGTGTTAAAAGTTGTAGTAAATAGCTTAGTTCCCTGTGGGATTCGACTCTGGACTTGAACCGGATTATATTTACAGCGACCGCTTAGTCCTTTTTATAAGGCATAGTTGGGCGTGATCAGTACCTCAAGCCGAAATGTCTACTCTGAAGAGACCTTCAATATATCCGAAGCTATTTCTTCCATCTCTAAACCACTGCATCACAGAATTTATAATAATATAGAAATACTCCAAGTCTCTTTCACAATCCAATGCAAATCTCAAATCCTTAGTCACACACAAATCCAGGAATCTTTAGATACCACATAGTGAATCTTGAACCGATTAGAACCATCACGAGAGTCACCACTCTATCCTAGCCCCGAATACATTTCCAAACATGCCAAACAACTAGTGCTCCATTAGCACCTGAGTTCTCCAAAAAGAAATAACCGAGCGAATCCTTTCATTTGCATACTACATCCACAGAAGAATATCGAACCCAAGTCATTCCACAACCTCCATATATAACTCAGGTGGAACAAAACATGCACCCAATAATTCCTTGCTCTAATCATCCTCGAAGTCATCCTCCTTAAGTCATAACTAATCCACAAGCGTCCCTTAGTCCGGAATATATAACATCACATAACCATGTGATCCAATCGTCAATGGTAGACTCCCCACTTAGCTTTAAGCCACAATCACCTAACCCAAGGACCTGCAATGATTTCTATTCTTAATTACCATTATCTCACCATGTTACTCAGTTTAATCTCTTCAAAAATCATGCTACACTAACCATAACACATCCCAAATTATCAAACCCAATGCACGCTCAACCCTGTGAAAGTCGTTCCATCTTCCTCAAGCAATCTAAACCCAAATCATAGTACAAACATCTCACTAGATAGAAAGAGACTATTTATAGGAACCTCATAAGATATCACATAGCTTCTTACCCTCTCATAGGAGATAGCCCACATATATAACCTTATATCGACATCTCTATATGTCCTTGCCTAGATACAACAACTATGTAATTAATTGATCTTCCCGAGTCTACACTTATTCACAAACTATAAGAATCTGTTTCATTCCACCAATGAACAACTGAAACATCCATCAACACACCCAAGGCTCAATACCGTATTGCATACCAAAATGATAATCAAGCATTTGTATTCCCTTATTAGCTCAAGCAACAATTCTCGTAAATTCTAACTCTCAAAGTATAAGAAGTCATCACCAAAATGAAATGCACAGGCTTAGTCATTTGTCCATAATGACATAATAGCATCAAACTTCCTCAAGGTCCGTATCAACCCTACCCGCAAAACCCGTAATGATGCGCTTCCACTTTCACTTAGGTATAGCCAACTTTCGAAGTAAACCACTTGGTCCCTGATGCTCATTCTTGACCTGCAGACAATCAACACCGCAAGACATGCCCAATAACATCTTTTTTCATCAGCCGCCGCCCGCAGTGCTGCTTCAAAGCATGATACATCTCCATAACACTCGAATGAATAGAATACTGCGTACTATGAGCCTCCTCAAGGATAAACCCCCCTCAAACCATCAACACTAGAAATACAAATTTGACTCTGAAGTTGCAATATACTGTTATTACTAAGGATCACTCCCTCAACACCACCTCGCAACACCGTGTCCCTCAGGACAAGCAAATGAAGATCATCACACTGACGATCTCTAATGCACTCAAACAAGAATGACCTTGCAACCACACTAGTAAGAACTCTATTATGCTCACAAATGTCCAATCTCACAAATCTATAATCCAAGGCCTGAACATTCATAGACAAATGCCTTTCCTCCGCCGGAGTAAATGCCAAACTACCCATACGCTTTGTTGCATCAAATTCACATCTTCATGTCAATTGCTAAAGACTTAAATGGCCAGTAGAAACCTCACATGACACATATAATAATGCCTCCAAGTTGTAAGTACATGCACAATAACTACCAACTCGAAATCACGAACCAAATAATCCTTCTCATGGAGCTTCAACTGCCGCAACATGTAAGAAATCACCCTACCGTTCTACACCAAACGGTTCTAAGACCAATACAAGAAGCATCACTATGCACTCGGTATGATTTTAAACTTGTGGGAACAACCAACACCGAGCTGCTATGAAAACCCCTCCACAAAGTGATGATAGTACTATGCCTTCATAACACAAGGAAAAACCATCACACACCATATATGCATCATCATCACCAACCATCATCGACCAACTGATATCGAGTACTCAACATCGCATATGAATGTGCAGGAAAGACCTGAAGATATTAGCTTCAAGTCGAAATAAAGTTGGATTATAAGGAATAAGAAAGGGAAAGTTCCTAAATCACTATAGCCTCTCGCAGAGATAATGACGTCTCAGTATCTATCTACAAGACTCTACTAGGCTAGCTCGTGATTAGAAAAGACCCTTAGAACCTAGATCTCTGATACCAACTTGTCACGACTCAAAATCCCACTGAAGGCCATGGTGGCTCCTAACCCGCTCGCTAGGCAAGCTAACACATAATCAATATCTAGATATCCAATTATTAAGCCATTAATTGTTTCGTGATATAAATAACAATGCCGAAATAAATGTTAATTCAATATCATAAGTACAATTCAACATTAAGGTCTAAATACAAACACAAGTGTCTAACAAACACCTAAAACCCAATGTCACTACATCACCAGCATCTAATAAAATTAACTAATTTCAAATTAACAATAACATCTATCTAGAAAAGAAATACGTAGACAAGAATGAATAAGTAGGGAAGGGAGACTTCATGTGCTACGGGTCAGATCAAATAAAGAAGCTCACCACAAAGTCTCTATCAGCCCCATACAGTGGATATGATTTCACAACTTAGAGATTGCAACAAGCACAGTAATAGAGATTTACTCCAAATGACAATTAAAGCTTTACTCTTTTTTATTTATTTATATAACTTTTATATTTCTTGTTTTCCAAATGTTTTTCAGTTGTCTTAAATAAGACAAGGATGGACGAAGATAATTAATATCGTGCAGTTTCAATACCCTATTATCTTGTTTGAAAATTTCTTCTTTTGCTGGTCACTTAGATTTAATTTTGCTTGCTTTATTATAATTTGAATGAAAAATATCAACACGAAGCAATGCATTTAAATGACATAAATTAATAGTACACTAAACAATAATGAACCTTGAAAAGATAAACAAAAATACTTTTAGAAGTAAGTGTGTTTTGAACAGTAAGGGTGTGTTTGGGAATGAAGGATTTCCAAATATTTTTTAATTTTTCCATGTTTGGTTGGATTAGATATTTTAAAAATATTTTTCTCATGAACTCAAAATGTTTTCCCTATCAAGAGAAGGGAAAATATTTTCCAAAACTCTTTTCCAACCTTCCTCCCATTCCCACCAACCCACCAACCCACCCCCATAGCCCCACCCCAACTCCACCTACCCCAACCCCCACCCCACCCCACCTCCACCCCTACTCCACCCCACCCTAAATAGAAATATTATCAATAATACTTTCTTTCCATGTTATAGATAAAGTATTTTTTTTCTTTCAACAAATGAGTATTTTCTTTTCGCGATATAAAAATGTTCTTTTTTCATTTTGATGTTTTAACTTCAATACCACACAAGGGGGGGGGTGGGTGGGTTTGTGTGGTATTCAATTTTCCGCTTAAACTGATTATGGAAGGACCTGGTTCTTCTAAGTGTTCCTTAACCTACTATCGCTGAAATAGTAAATGCAGAAAGTAAAGAACACAAGTATTTTTCGTGGAAAACCTGGTTCAGGAGGTTAAAAAACTACGGCCTACTTCTCAGTAGGATTTTTCCAAACTCTCCCCTAAATTACTGAGCCAAAAACTGCATTTACAAAATACTTTTGTAAACCTAGGATTAACTCTAATACCATTGTGGCAAACAGCCTCTAACTGTTGCGACAACTTCAAGTTAACTCTAACTTGAATACTCTGAGTACCTATTATAATTGCCTCTAGATAAAGCTGAAAAGTACAATATGAAAACACCTACTACAACTGAATTAGGACAAAAGACAGACACTCGGAACTGGTTCTTCTATCTGGTTCATGTAGGTTCAGGTTTGCACACTTGAATCACACATGAACTGCTTGCAAAATGCCTTGCTATTTTGCTCTCAATTCACGTTTAACTTCTGCTTTTGTGCATCCTGTAAAATGAGAACATCCTGCAATATATAGAGTTAGTAGATGAAGAAATAACTGAGTTCTAATTCTACTCTTCCTTGGTGGAAGAGTTCTAGTTGATCTCAACTTTAACTCCTCCCTTATCTTGGATAGTGTTCTCTTTGAGTAAGGAGTCCTTCTCCTTATCATTTATGCAACCTTTTCGATCAGGAGATATCAATTATACCAAGTTAAGCTTAACTCCTTCACGTGCATCCCACATGCTCGAATCTGCCCGTGTCTATGCACACAAGGGATGGACCTGGTTCATGCCTAAGCTTCATTTTCCCATCTTCAAAACAAACTTCACTTGGGCCAACAAATTCCTCTTTTTGATGAAGACAAAGTCTGTGCTTTTCATAAGCTTAGGCCCTGCTTCAACTTAGCTAAACATCAGCACAATGTTAGAAGCATTTTTCCTTTTTATCACTTATCATCAATGACCAGGTACATTAGGTTATAAACATCACTGTTCAAAGTGTAAAGCACAACCTTTTTCCCCCTTTTGGAATCATTGAAAAGTTGCATAAATATGTAAGATCATATGATTTTAAAACTTACTCATGGCCACTGGGGCTACTTGAAATGCAATCATGGATTAATCATCATAGATCAAGCTAAGAATTTTAACCATCAAAGAAATATAAACAAACAGTTAGAGCAAAAGTTAGTGAATTTCATTGATGATTGATAAGATCCTACCACAAAGCATAAGAAGAAATAAAAACACTAAAAACATTAGCAAAAACAAAAAAAATCCCGAACTGGGTCACTGGTGGATCTACACTAGGAGGCTTAAGGCTGGGAAGGAGTAGGTGCTTGGTTTTTGGCTTGGAGGAGTTTCAGCATATCCTAAAGAATGCCATCATTCTTCTCCTTTTCTCTTGCCAGCTCAGTTCTGAGAGCATCTCTCTCATTCTCCACCTCAGCCAACCTCTTCTTCAGCCTTTCAATCTCAGCATCTTTACCCCCACTTTCTTGCACCAAGGCTCGCACCTTGCTATTCACCGGTACCTTCTTGGATGAACCAAGTACTTTAGGAGTGGCATGGACTTCATAGTCACAAGCAAGCAGAGTATTTGCCCCAAAATGATCCTTGCTTGTACCAACCTCCCACTTCTTCATAGGTACCTTGAAATGTGCAAGCACAATCGTCAGAATAAAGCCACAGGGAATGGCATGAGTCTTGGTGACATTTATAACCCTATCAATAAGTTGGATAATAAATCCAGGCCAATTAATCTGCCTCCCACTATCCAAACACTCCATCAGGACCAAGTCCATGAAGTTTGCAATGTGCCTCCTTTCCTGCCTTGGCAAAATGCATTTGTCGACAAATTCGAACAACACCTTGTAGAGTGGCTTTATCTCACTCTTGTACACCGCGTTGGGCTCAATTTCCTCCTCACAGTCACTAAATTTTCTGGTAATGGCCAGGGCAGTAGGAAGATTTTCTAGGCTTGGCCACTTAAGCTTTGTATAGTCATTGTACCCCTCAGCAAATACACCCAGAATTTCTCCCAACTCCTTCACATCGAAAAAGACTTGCACTCCTTTCACCATACTTGTAACCCTTCCATTTTTAACCTCAGCATTTGCCATAAACTCAACAAATTCATTCATGGCCAACATGCCATCCATCTAAAGGACCATGTCCTTCCAGCCTTACAACTCCAACTTCTCCAATAGCAACACCATTCCTTGCTTCTCCAAGTCTCTAAGGAGTCTTCCTTTCAAAATAGTCCTCTTGCCAAACTTGGTCATCTTGTCTTTCTCAGCGTCAGAATCATCTTCTTGCTTTCCACTCCATTCTTCTTCCTAAACCACTATCACTTGTTTTGACTTCACAGTAGACATTGTTCTTTTTGCCAAGGTGGATGGTTCAGCAGACTTTGACTTTGAAACAGACTTCTTAGTGGAAGTCTTGGCTTTTTTGGGTTTGGGAGTCAGAACCTCCACTTCTTCAGTCTCATCTTCATCTCGAAGGACCAGGTCCATCTCATCAAGATCAACAGGCTCATCCATCTTCTTCTTTCCCTTAGCAATTGCTTTTCTTTTACTTTCTTCTAAGGCTTTCTGCAGTTCTGCCTCATTCTGCTTTAGCTGACTTCTTGTGTCTCTTCCTCTTGTGGGAGGAATTTCAACAGTAACAGAAGGGGCAGCCTTCCTTTTCTTGTTTTCCCTAGCAGTGCCAGGGGTTTTAACCTTTGAACTCCCTTTCTTCTTTGGATTATAACTTTCAGTCACATTTCTCAGTAGGTTTGTAAGGGTTTCCTGTTTAGATGGAACAGGTTCATCTACATTTTCCCAAGTTGAACCAACCCTTCAGCAGCTTCGCTGGACCCACTTCTCCCTGTTTTACTCACACTCTCCTCTGTTCCAGCAGATTCCTCTTTCCAAACAACCATTGCACCTATTTCTTTGGTTAGACTAACAGGAGTGGGTGAAGAATTAACCACTCTTTTACCCTTTCCCCTCATAGTACTCCGAGCATCCTTACTCTCTTTTTCTTTTCCTTTTTCATTTTTATGACCAACCCTTCCTGACTCTGTAGATTCATCACCTGCTATAGATCATACCAGTACAAACCTATTCTCCAAATTTCTAGAAACCTCTGAAATAGTTTCAGGAGTGACTTTAGGGCCAGATGATACCTGTTCAGTTTCAGAAGAAACGATTTCTTCCCCCTCAGTAGCAGATTTGAAAGATTCATCAGATTTCTGGTATTTTTTTTCCCTATTGGCTTTCAATTGTTTGTTCATTTTCTTGATCTGCTCTCCTCCAGTGACAATCTTACGAGCCATCATCTTTACTCTACTTTTCTAGAGAGTGGTGCGGTTGAAGGAGTGGTAGAAGGTGTGGAAGTGGTTTCATGCGGTGGTGATGAAGGGTTTTCAGGAGTGTTTGCCTTTTCTGTGCTTGGGTATGGAAGAGACGAGAATTAGATTGTGTTTGGGAGATGAAAAAGAATGAGAGTTTTTTGACGGCTTGAGAGAGATGAAGTAAGGAATACACTAAAGTTGACCAATTTAAAGAGGAGTAATTAATGGGGTAACGACAACTTTTCAGACCGTTAGAAGTCTAATCAAACTGAGATTCAGTTTTGAAGAGACGTTGGAGTGTATCCCTATAATCTAGGTACTTCAATTCGGTTGGGACTCTTTTGAACGGAACTGGTTTATATGTAACGGATAAGTCCAAAAGAAGTTTGGAATTAGGTAGGACTCTGCTCATGACCCAAATATTATTATTTCAAATTATGTAGAGTGTAGAAAACAAACCGAGTAATCTTGATGATGAACAAGGTTCTTCACTGAGAATTCTCTTGTGTAAGTCTAAATTTGCCAAAATAGAGAAAATATCATTAGAGATTAATGAGCCATTTTAGCACATGGCACAGGAGTATACTATTGAAAGTATGAGACTGAGCAAAATTTAATCTAATTATATACACAATTTACAGACTTTCTAACCAAATAATAATTTTTTTTTCTTTTAACTTTGAACTGGTCCTTTTTTTTAGGTGATCTTAATCATCCCTAATTCCAACCTGTTCCCCTTAAAGTGATCTCTACTTAAAGCTTTTGTGAAGATGTTAGCTATTTGCTTGTCAATAGCACAAAACCCCACAGTGATCAAACCCTTCTCATAGTTATCCCTTAAAAAATGGTGCCTAACATGTAACGACCCGACTTGTCGTTTTAGGAATTAACGCCCAGTTAATCGACATAAGGTCTTGAGCAGCTTCGTAATATGTATTATGACTCACGTGTGTAGTCGAGTTTAGTTTTCGGAAGATTCAGAATTTAATTTAAAGAAATATTCTCATTTTGAAGCTTAAATAGAAAGAGTTGACCGGAGAGTTGACTTTTGAGCATACGACCTCTGAATGGAGATTTGATGATTTCAATAGATTCGTATGGTGCTTTCGGACATAGGCGTATGTTCGGATTTGGAATTGGAAGTCCGTAGGATAATTCGACGCATTTTGGCGAAAGTTGGAAAATAGGAGATTTTGGCGAAAGATGGAAAATAGGAGATTTTGGAAAAATTCGACTGAAGGTTGAAATTTTGATGACGAGGTCGGATTTCAATTCCAGAAATTGGAACAGCTCCGTTACGTCATTTATGACTCGCCTGCAAAATTTGAAGTCATTCCGAATTGATTTTATATGTTTCGGCGCAAAATATAGAAGTTGGAAGATTAGAAAACTCAAAATTCGATTCATGGCGCGATTCGAAATTTTAGTGTTGTTTAGCGCGGTTTAAAGCTTCGACTAAGTTCGTATTGTATTTTGGAACATGTTGGTATATTTGGTTAAAGTCCCGAGGGCCTTGAGTCGATTTCGGAAGGTTAATGGAGCAATTCGGACTTGAAGAAAAGTTGCTGGAATTTCTGGGCAGCAGCTGATGCTTTCGCTTCTGCGAAAGTTTCATCGCGGAAGCGACCTCGCAGAAGCGAGGATTCCGTCGCAAAAGCGACCTGGGCAGAGCTGGAGGGAGGTCGCAGATGCGGGTAGTCTTGCGCACCTGCACAATCGCAGGTGCGATGTCTTGAAGACGCAGAAGCGGACTGAAGCATTAGATTTTCTAAATCAAGACTTGAATTCAAAGTACCTTGCTGATGCCATTAGAACTTTCAACATTTCGACCTCTCGTGATTATCTTGAAACTTGGAATGGTACACAGAAAGGGTTCGAGTGTTGAGGCATGGAAGTTGGATTTTTACGTGTAGATCAAGATTAAGAGATGAAAATTTGTGAAGCAAAGAGGAGAAACACTTGGAGCCTTCTGTTAAAGATATCGATCAAGATGACAAAAAATGTAGAAGCCATGCTGCTAAATACTCTGACCAAGGGCCTGCATCAGATCAATGTGTAAACATTAGTGACAATATCTCTAGAGGAAGCTGGGCATGATCCACGCAGAAGCGATCCTTTTGCCGCAGAAGCGACATCGCACATGCGAAATTGCTTCCACAGATGCGAGCTTCTACTGGGCAGTACACTGTGGGACTTCGCAGGAACGTGTTTTGGTTCGCAAAAGCGAGTCCAGGGATGCGACAAATTATTCCGCAGAAGCGGAACTGGGCAGAAACATTAAGGACCAAAGATGGTCATTTCGCCATTTTCGTTTTGGGATTTTTGGAGCTCGGTTCTTGGGCGATTTTGAGGTGTTCTTCACGATTTCGACTCAAGTAAGTCCTATACTTAAAAGTGTTTATATTTCATAAATCCATGGTTATTTTCATCGTTTAATACAGATTTAAATGGAAGAAATCAAGATTTTTGCAAAATCTTCCAAAAAACGAAAATTTAAGATTTGGAGGTCGAGTTGTTATCAGAATTTGATAAAATTGGTATGGTTGAACTCGTATCGGAATGGGTGTTCGGATCTCCTAAAAATTATGTCGGATTCCGAGATGCGGGTCCCGCATTGACTTTTGGTTGACTTTTTAGATTAAAATTTTAAGTCGACGTTATATAATCGGAAATTGTTTCCGATGAATTTTAATGGAGTTATACAGTTAATTGGATAGACTGGAGCTATCCGGAGGTCGATTCAAGCATGAAGGTGATTTTGGAATATCGACCTAACTTCAACAAGGTAAGTATCTTGCCTAACCTTGAGTGGGGGAATTACCCCTTAGGCATTGAGTCTTATGTGGAAATTGTGTGAATAAAAATCATGTACGCGAGGCGATGAGTACGTACTTGGTTTATATGTGCAAATTATATTGATTAAAATTCATAGATGCCCTTACGTATTAAAGTGAAATAAATTGTTGGAACTCAGTAAATCCTTGATTTGTCATGCCTCATTCCTTGGTTGTCGAGTTTGTATTTATATGATAATTTGGTGAAAATTTTCATTTGGATTTTATGTGAATTCCGTGTGTCTGTTGATTTGTTATTTCTTGGAAATAATTATATTTTGGATTTTCCATTCTACAAATAACTAATTAAGCAAGTTTAAATTGAGGTAGTAATATATTTATCGAAACTTTTGATTTAAGAAGGTGTCATCTTATGCTGAGTTAACTGTTCCATCTTTGTTGTTGTTATCGAGGTTTTATGTACATTGTGTGAAGCCTTGGGCTATTTGCTGTGAAATTAATTAATTTTGTTGTATCTTTGTAATTGGTTGTGACCTATGGGCAATTTATAAGATGAATTATTGTTTTGTGTTGTCGTGGTAATATCCGTATAAACTGTTGTGTGATTTGGATTACGGTTATGCGGCAGATAAGGGTGGCATTCCACTGTGGTTATGTGTTGGCATATTGTCTGGGCGGAGTAATAAGGGTGGCTATTAAACGGAGCAATAAGGGAGGCTAATATATGAGCGATAAAGGTGGCTATTATAGGAGTGATAAGGGTGGCTATAGGAGAGATAAGGGTGGCTATTGTCAGGGATGATATGTGGTGATGTGGGGATATTGTGTTGGTGATTTTTATGTGATGTTGTGACTTTCTGGTGATTTATTTTATATATTGTGCAATTCATTTTATAAATCCAGTAAATTTGAGAATAGTCAGATATATGTTTAAATTATGAGCCTGTAGATATTTGCTGGGCGGATTATGATATGGGCACGAGGTGCCGGGGATAAATGATGAATTTATTATTGGTATGTGTATTGTCCGTACAGTTATGATATGAAATATAGGCACGAGGTGCCGTGGTTATATAATAAAAATGATATTGGCACGTGAATTGTTCAAGCGGTCGTGATATGAAATGTGGGCTCTAGGTGCCGTGAGTAAATGATGACGATATTGGCACGTGAGTTGTCCGTGCGGTTGTGATAGAAATATTGGTACAAGGTGCCATGAAAATATGAAAATGGGCTGTGACCCGTATTTTTATGATTTTGAAATGAGGTGTCATAGGGTGACTTTTATTTGAAAGAATTATATTCGAAAAATATTATTTGAAAGAATTATATTCGGAAGATATTTGTTTGAAATAATCATTTTCGAAAGATATTTATTTGAAAGAACTATATTAGAAATGTATTTACTTGAAGGAATTGTATTCGAAGGAAGGTTATTTGAAAGAAATATATTTGAAAGATATTTATTTGAAGGAAGTATATTCAAAATATATTTATCGAAAGATATTATATCCTAAAGATTTCTATTGGGAAGATTTATAGGCTAGAGATTTATATTTGAAGGACTCGATTAATTGGCCGTACTTGTGTTCATTATTTGCTGAGCAATATTTATGGTGTCCTTGTTGCCTTGATGTTTATATCACTGGTCGATTTTTGTTTCCCTCATTGTTATTGTTTCCTATTATTTTTATATGCTATACTGCACAGGTTATTAGACTAGTGAGTGTCTTGACTGTACCTCGTCACTAATCCACCGAGGTTAGTCATGATACTTACTGGGTACCGCTGTGGTGTACTCATACTACACTTCTGTACATTTTTGTACAGAGCCAGGTATTGGAGACATCAGACTCGGACAAAGTTAGAGTGTGATCGCAAGGATTCAAGGTAGAGCTGCTTGGTCATCGCAGTCCCTTGGAGTCTTTCCCTTTTATCGTACTGTTAATTATTATTCGAGCAGTATTGTATATTTAATTTTCTTCGGATCATTTCATGTATTCATTTAGAGTTCATGACTCAGTACTACCAGTCTTGGGAGGTTGTATCTTTATTTTCGCTGTTGATTTCGATTATCTATTTTTAAAAAAAGGCTTGAATTGTTATTATGATCAGCTTACTTAGTCTTAGAGACTAAGTTTCATCACGACGCCTGTGGTGGGATTTTGGATCGTGATATAATATCTATGTGCTTAGTTTTCTTATGATGAACCGATTTCTTTGTCATACTAATGGCACTAGTGTTATCACAAAATATAGGGATACAACCAACATCAATTCCAAAGTCCATTAATTGCTGTTTGATCCACAGCAATTGAGCACAACATGAAGCATCAGCAACATACTCAGCTTCAGCAGTAGATAAAGACACTAAATTTTGCTCTTTGGTAGCCCAAGACACAAGACATGAATCAAGAAAGTGTGCCATACATGAGGTGCTCTTCCTATCCACAAGAAAACCTGCATAATTTGCGTCAGCATATCCCACTAGGTTGAAATTACTACCTTTTGGATATCAAAGACAAAGGTCAGTGGTGCCTTTTAAGTATCTCAAGATTCTCTTGACAACAGTCAAATGGGACTTCTTTGGATTAGCCTGAAATCGAGCATAAAATCCTACACTAAAAACAATGTCAGGTCTGCTAGCAGTGAGATATAAAAGAGAACCGATCATTCCCCTATACAACTTCTGATCACAGATGAACCAGGTTGATCAATATCCAATTTTGTGGCTGTTGCTATAGGAGTGTCGATTTCTTTTGATTCTTCCATTTTAAACCTTTTAAGCAACTCTTTCACATATTTTTGCTGATGGATCATAGTTCTATTTGAATTTTGTTTAATTTGTAAGCCTAAAAAGAAATTAAGCTCACCCATCATACTCATTTCAAATTCACTCCCCATTAATTTAGCAAATTCTTTACTTAGCTTATCAGTAGTTGTTACTAAGAGGTCTTTAGCTTTTTCCTTCAAGAATAAAGGTTATCGATTTTACCTCTCTTGTAGCCATGCTCAAGCAGGAATTTTGATAACCTTTCATACCATGCTCTAGGAGCCTGCTTGAGCCCATAGAGTGCTTTGTCAAGTTTGTACACATAATCAGGACACTCCTTGCTTTCAAACCCAAGAGGTTGCTTGACAAATACTTCTTCCTTTAAATAGCCATTGAGGAAGGCACTCTTGACGTCCATCTGGTGAAGGGTGAATTTCCATGTAAGCAACAAAGGCTATGAGGAGTCTTATTGTTTCCAACCTTGCAACTGAAGCAAAGGTTTCATCATAGTCTATGCCTTCCTCTTGGCTATATCCTTGAACCACCTATCTTGCCTTGTTCCTTGTAACTTTTCCATCTTCATCTAGTTTGTTTCTAAAGACCCATTTTGTGCCAATTACTGATCTGTCCTTGGGTCTTGGCACCAGATGCCAAACTTGACTCCTTTCGAATTGGTTGAGTTCATATTGCATTGCATTTACCCAGACTGCATCCTGCAAATCCTAAGCAACATTTTTAGGTTCAATAAGAGAGAAGAAAGCATCAAAAATACAAAGATTCTTTAATGAATATCTGGTTTTGATTCCAGAGGTTGGGTCAGTGATTATATTCTCAATGGGATGAGAACTTTTATACTTGTAAGATTTCACAACCAACTGGTTTCCCCTTGATGTTCCTTCAATGCTTTGTTGTTGTGGAACAGGTTCATGGATAGATTCCCTTGAGGTTTGAGAGTCATTTCCTCTTTGTTCTATTGTCCCTGTCATGTTGCCCTAGGTGGAAGAACCTGTTCCAGCACCTGTTCCTTCCTCTAGTGCAGCTTCAGTCTAGGCTGTGGTTTCATTTGAATTTCTTACCAGCCCAATTGCTTCATCATCATGTTCCTGCCTCTCAGAAAGAATGTTAGTTTCATCAAAAACCACATGAACACTTTCTTCTGTATACATAGTTCTTTTGTTATATACCTTATAAGCTTTGCTATGTGATAAATATCCCAAGAATACTCCCTTATCTCTTCTGGGATCAAACTTACCTAGGGAGTCTTTACCATTGTTGTGCACAAAGCACTTGCATCCAAATGCCCTAAGATGGGATATGCTTGGTTTTCTCCCTTTAAGTAACTCATAGGGAGTCTTCTCTACAAGAGGTCTAGTGATCAGTATTTACAGCTTCTTCCCAGAAGCTATGGGGCAGTTTACTAGAGAGAAGCATAGTCATAGCCATATCTTTAAGTGTCCTATTCTTTCTTTCAATTACTCCATTTTGTTGTGGAGTCCTAGGAGCAGAAAATTTATGATCTATGCCATGCTCATCACAAAATTAAACAAATTTAGCATTTTGAAATTCAATGCCATGATCAGACCTAATTGATGCAAGTTGATTACCTAGTTGTTTCTAAGTTTTTATAACAAAAGAAGTGAACATGTCAAATGCTTCATTTTTAGATGTTAAAAAATTATCCAAGTAAACCTAGAGTAATCATCAATAAGCATCATCACATATATTTTACCACCTCTGCTTAATGTTCTCATTGGACCACAGAGATCCATATGGACCAGTTCCATTGTCCTGGTGGTGCTTACCACTTTCTTTCATTTAAAAGAGGATTTTGCCTTCTTCCCCCTTGCACAAGCCTCACAAACTTTGTCTTCCTTGAGCTTGATGTTAGGCAACCCTATCACCAGGTCCTTGGAGACTAATTTGTTGAGTTGACTCAGACTTGCATATCCAAGTCTCTTGTGCCAAAGGAGGGGATCATTGTCCAACACACTTAAGCAAGTGAGTTTATTTTCTGAAAGTGTGGACAAATCTACATAAAATATATTGTTTACTATTTTTCCTTGCAAAACAATCTTGTCAGTGGTAAGATTAATCACTAAACATTTGGTAGAGGTGAATGCTACCAAGTTACCTCTATCACACAGTTATGATACACTAATTAGACTGTATTTTAGGTCATCTATCAAGTAGACATTCTCAATAGAGTGAGAATCAGTCATACCTACCTTTCCAACCCCAATGATCTTACCTTTCTTCCCAATTCCAATGAGACATTACCTCCTTTGAGGTCCTCAAGTGAAAGGAACTGGTTCTTGCTTCCTGCCATGTGCTTTGAGCAGCCACTATCCATGTACCATATTTGGCTGCTCCCCTTCACTTGGACCTTCAAAAGGAAATTATGGGTTAGTCTTAGGAACCCAAACTATTTTGGGTTCCTTTCTATAGACAAAAGGGTAAATCAGATTCTTTTTAGCCCAACCTGGCAGCCTATTTTTCCCTTGAACAAAATTTTTATTCTTTTGACTATCCTTTTCTTTTGCAGTGCATTCACTTTTATAATGACCAGTTTTACCACAGTGTGTGCAAATTTTGTTCTCAGGAAGTTTGAGGTACTTGCTTTTGGGATCCCACTTAGGTGCAGGGGTCTTGTAGCCAAGTCCTCTCTTGTTGCTACTATGGTGTTCATGTAGGCATGAAAGTGCATCGGAGGACTTGTTCCATCACAGGTTCTGTCTAGCTCGTGCTTGACCTTGCTTAGATCATCCTTTAGGACTCTTATCTGCTCATCTCTTTTGTACAACTCATCTTTTATTTTTCTTACATTTTCTTTTAAAGTGAGTTGTGTGTGATCAACTTTCTTTTTACCTGTTCCTAATTTTAATTTTAGATTTTTAGATCTAAGCTCTAGGACAGTGGTGTCAAGTTTATGAACCCGGTTCTTCAACAAAGCATTTTCACTTTCTCTTTCACTAGCCCTAAGTTCCAGATTTTTTCACTTAGATTTCAAAATCACACTTTCCTTAGACAGATGTTCATTTTCATTATTTACATCCTCAGATTCATCAATGAAATCTAGAAGTAACTCAGATAGCCTTTCTTTAGACAAAAATTTAATCTTGTCTTTGAGAATAATTACACTTACCTCAGATTCCTCATCAGATTCTCTAATGGCCATAAGTGCTTGTTCATCTCTATCTTCATCATCCGAGCTTTCATCTGAACTTTCTCCCCAAGCAGCAATCATAGCCATTGTTGATCCTTTGTTCTTCTTGGGTTGAACCTGTTCCTTCTTCCTGTTTCTTCGTTCAGCTCTTTCCTTCTTCAATTCCATTTCCCATAGAGGGTAGTTTTTGATGTGGTGATCAGTCTTCCCACACTTGTATCACCCCTCATTGGTTTTCTTTTCAGGAACCCTTGGTTTGTTGTAGCTTCCACTTCTTGAAGGACCCTTTCCTCTCATTAGGTACTTCTTGAAGTCCTTTGTGATCATAGACATTTCATCATCTTCTAGTTCAGAACCTTCGTTGATTCTAAGTGCCAGGCTCCTTTCTTTCTTGGTTACATCCATCTTCATAGTTTGCCTTCTAAGTTCATAAGCAATGAGAATTCCAATTAGATCATCCAATTTAAGAGTGACAATGTTCTTTGATTCCTGAATGGCAGTGATTTTGCTCTCCCAAGTGACTGGCAGAACCCTTGTCAAAATCTTCTCAACTCCGTCTTCTTCAAGACTTAAGTTCATTTGCTAGTGTGGTGAACCTTGTATACATCTCTTGGATGGTTTCCCTTCCTTCATGGTGAAATACTCATTTTGAGAATATAGTAGTTTTCCTCTGGACCTCTTCACATGAGGTGTTCCTTCATGAGCCACTTGCAAAGTGTCCCAAATTTCCTTAGTAGTGGTACAGCTTTGAATTCTGCTGTACTTGTCTGGACCAAGTCCACACACAAGCCATTTCTTGGCCTTAGCATTCTTCTCCCATTTTCTCAAGTCCTCAGCAGTGCAGTCAGCTCTTGTTTTTGGCACATTTACTCCTTCAGCATTTTTCTTCATGGTAGCCAGGGGACCATCAATGACAATGTCCCAAAGATCATAGTCCTCACCTATGATGTGGTCTCTCATTCTGTTTTTCCACTAGGAGTGGTACTGGCCATTGAAAAGTGGTGGCCTAGCAGCGGATTGTCCTTCCCAATTTCCAGGTGGTGCACTCATCTTGATCCTCTCCTAAGGTGTTAGCCTCTTCAAGGATAACCCTCTCTGATACCAATTGATGTTTTAACTTCAATACCACACAAGGGGGGGGGGGGGGGAGTGATTTGTGTGGTGTCCAATTTTTTGCTTAAACTGATTATGGAAGGACTTGGTTCTTCTAAGTGTTCCTTAGCCTACTATTGCTGAAATAGTAAATGCGAAAAATAAAGAACACAAGTATTTTACGATGGAACAAACCTGGCTCAAAAGGTGAAAAAACCACGACCTACTTCTCAGTAGGATTTTCCCAAACACTTCACTAAATCACTGAGCCAAAAACTGCATTTACAAAATACTTTTGTAAACCTAGGATTAACTCTAATCCCATTGTGGCAATCAACCTCTAACTGTTGCGACAACTTCAAGTTAACTCTAACTTGAATACTCTGAGTACCTATTACAATTGCCTCTAGATAAAGCTGAAAGGTACAATATTAAAACACCAACTACAATTGAACTAGGATAAAAGACAGACACTTGGAACTGGTTCTTCTATTTGGTTCATGTAGCTTCAGGTTTGCACACTTGAATAACACACGAACTGCTTGCAAAATGCCTTGCTATTTTGCTCTCAATTCACGTTTAACTTCTGCTTCTGTGCATCCAGTAAAATGAGAACATCATGCATATATAGAGTTAGTGGATGAAGAAATAACTAGAGTTCTAATGCTACTCTTCCTTGGTGGAAGAATTCTACTTGATCTAAACTTCTAACTCCTCCCTTATCTTGGATAGTGTTCTCTTTGAATAAGGAGTCCTTCTCCTTATCAATTATGCAACCTTTTCGATCAGGAGATATCAATTATACCAAGTTAAGCTTATCTCCTTCACGTGCATCCCACATGCTCGAATCTGCCCGTGTCTATGCACACAAGGGATGGACCTGGTTCATGCCTGAGCTTCCTTTGTCAATCTTCAAAACAAACCTTCATTTGGGCCAACACATTTTAACAAAAAAAAAAGTACTTTCTTTTCTTGATGTAGAGAAAATATTTTCTTTCATTTCAACAAAATGATGTAGTAAAAAGTACTTTCTTTTATTTCCACAAAAAGAGTATTTTCTTTTCATGATGTAGAAAAGTGTTTACTTTAATTTCAACAAAATGAGTATTTTCTTTTCATGATGTAGAAAAAGTATTTTCTTTCATTTCAATAAAATGAGTACTTTATTTTCATGTTGTAGAAATAGTACTTTCTTTTTTTAACCAAAAAAAGAGTATTTTTTAGTTATGGAGCACAAATTTCAATGTAGTTTTTGCGTAAAATAAGTAAAGCAACGCATTAATTCCTTTGAGTTTGTATGAATTTTTAGAAGAATAATAATTAAATTCTTGAAGAAAATAGAGTCATGAAGATGTGGGTATTTAGGGGATGAGGGGAGAACACATAAAACATAGGTACTTGGGGAGTGAGGGGGGAGGAGAGTAGTATGAAAATTATTTCCTAAAAAATATTTCTACTCTCTAACCTAAACACTAAAAAATAATTTTTTTGAAAAAAGGTTTTCACTCACCAACCAAACAAGGGAAAATAAATAATAAAACCACTCATTTTTCATTAAAACATTTTCTAAAAAAATATTTTTCTTCATACCAAACACATCCTAAATGTTGCTAATTTCAAATATATTTGTATCATGAGAATTGCAAATCCTTTTAGGTAAATTGAAGTTTACCGGTTTTAGGTAACAAATGAGGATCCTAGTAATATAATTTGATACTTTAAAAATGAAATACTAAAAATAACCCAGCCGAGCCAAAATTTAAATAATCGAGACGATTGTAATGATTGAAAAAAGGTTTTTTTAACTTTGATTAAACACAATAAATTTAACAGAAAAAATTATTATGATATAATTTTTTTAGAATCATCGGCCAAACGGAATCACGACATCCCTACTACATTTAATTTTGTTCTAGCGAAATATTTTCTTGTTTTTATAAAAGGGATAATACATAATCACCCTCCCCCCTCCCCCCCGCCCCCCCGGAGATTGGTTGATTTTACCAGATGCACCCTTATACTTTGTGGGGGTTCTATGACCCCCTCCCCCCTGTCTTTTTTTAAACTGTAATAAATATCACCTTTTGAGCTGATGTGGCACCTTTAAATTTTTGCACGCAATTATAGCGCGTGAGAACGGAAAAACTGCCTCATATCTGATTATTTTTACATTTTTATGTTTTTATTTTGCTTTGGCTTTTTCTTGTTCTTTTTCTTTCTTCTTTCTCTTCTTCAATTAAACCTCCACTATACAATAATACATCAAAGAGGCCAGACCTCCATTTTCCAACTTCCTGACACAGTTAAGCAGGAGCATCGATTATTTTGTTTGCTTTATCTCCTTTTTTTTAATAAAAGCTAAAATAAATCTTTCAGGCGGAAGAATTTTAAAGGAGAAAATTTAGTTGTTCTAATCGAAAGGTTGCATTCAATTTGTGTAGCTTCAGATTTGGTGTTGAATGGGTGCTTTATTGTGATTCCAAGGTTGTTTTTAACTGGGGATTTCTAAATTGAGGGTTTTGAGAGAGATTGAGAGGAGACAGAGAAAGAGCATCAGTCGCCGGAAAAATATTTATGGCCAAAACTCTATTAGTTCATTTACTGTTTGCTTTTCCGGTAATTAATGGTTCTTTTTTCACTTATTTTATTTTATTTTATAAGGGGTTTGGAGAGATAAAAGGCAGAGAAATGGGTTAGGAAAGAGGAGGGGAGCGCGGAGTGAAGCTTTTCCTATCAGATCTGTTGATTTCTGGTAGTTTTTTCTACGGTGCTTCATTGATCGTCTCTTTTTGACGATGATAGTTTTTATGAAAGATGGGTTATTTTCCAATGGCTGATTTCCATGATTTTCTTTCTTGGAGGTGGTTGGATTTTCTTTCTTTCAATAAGATTTTGGGTTTAGTCATCGAAATCTTCAAGTTTACAGGTGAGAAATGATATTAGTTAGGAAGAAGAAAAGAATAAAAGTAAAAAAAAATCTTTTGATAAAAGAAATGCTGTAAATTTTGATAAAATTAGTAATAAAAAGATAAAATTATGTGGCAAAAGATGGTTGGTGCGTGCATTACACTACTTCTCCTGGAATTGGTACCGATCACAAAAGGTGATATTTATTACAGTTTAAAGAAAGATAGGGGGGGGGGGGGTCATAGGACCCCCGTAAAGTATAAGGGTGCATCTGGTAAAGTCGGACAACCTAGGGGGGTGATTATGTATTATTCCTTTATTAAACATAAGTTTACTCCTGCCATCCTATTCAACTTGTTTTAGAATACTTTTCCCAAACTAACCGGAAAAAAGAAAAGCAACAAAAATAAAAATACCAAGTAACAGATGTTACAAATTAAAGAAGGAAAGACAAGCTTAAGAGAGTGATGAATATTTTGTTATGTCGAGGAAGCGACAAATTCGAAAATATAGAAGATAAAGAAAACAAAATTTTAACGTGGAAAACCTTTCAAATCGAAGGTAAAAATCACGGGATCACAAAGATTCAAAAAGCTCCACTATAAAAGTAAGAGGTTTACAAAAGTTCTCCAAATTAGCTACACAACAAGTGTCAAACACGGAGCAACAATAGCAACAAGAGCAACAACAAATCAATTGAAGAAAGAGGAGAAGTCACAGAAATAGAGTTGTTATTCGAGGCTCAAATCGGATGCTACGGGCCGTTAAATCCGATCGTCACCGTTCAAATAAAATACCAAGATGTTAGGAAAACTCAATCAAAATTGCAGCTCGATCCAACGGTTAAAGAATTAAAAAAACATAATTTGAAGTTGGTTGGTCGGAACGAAATCTGCATCGAAACAAATACTTTTCCTTTTCTCTGCTCTCTTGATGAAAGCTCTATCACAAATCACTGTTATGTGCTAAAGTCTTTCAAAGACTTATACCAATGAGAATGATTCTCCAAGGTTGCTCTATTTATAGATAATGAGTGGTGCTTTCTCTCAAAGCCAAAATCAACTCTAAATAAGAATAAAAATTGAATCCAATTTCGAATAGGAAAGGGAACCAAAAGAGAATAGAATTAAGGCATTGGGCCTTTGGCTGACAACATGGGCATGACCCAACAAACTTCCCCTCCAGCCAAGGGGCCACATATGTCTTCAAGTAGAGGAACTATTGACAGGCTTCATGCCTGCCAGTTCTACAAAATGCATGTTTGTCTACAACTACCACCTTTGTCAGTATATCCGAAGAATTGTCATCAGCGCGGCTAAATTTAGTACCACATGAATAGAAGACATCTTCACAACAGGGGAGAAAAATTCATCAGATTCAACTCCTTTCGTTTGGCCAAAACCCTTAAAAACTAACCTCGCCTAGTACCTAGGCACAGAGGTATGTTGATCTTGATTTACTCTGAATATTTGTTTGTTTGATACAGCTCTCTTACCTTTAGGCAATTTCACTAATTCATATGTGCCATTCTCATGGAGTGACTTCATCTCATCTTCCATGGCTTCTTCCACTAATCTTTGTGAGTATCTTGCATGGCTTCATCATAACTCCCATGTTCTCCCATTTCAGTCAAAGTACATACTCATCAAGAGGATAGCGCATGAATTTTTGCTTCTCCCATATAAATCTTCTAAGAGAGGTTTTAGGAGCATTTAAAATAGTTACCTGAGCAGCAATTAGTTGCTGATCAACTACAACTTCTTCAGCTGGAGCATCTATATCATCTACACCATGATGATTATTTTGATCTTTATTATTATCTTGGGTTCCTTCATGTGCAACAGGTGCCTTATTAGTAGACGGTGGATCAATATCAACTAAGCTCTCATTACTTAATCTATCTTCTCAGCTTTGTCAATATCTTCTATTGTCTGGTCTTCAAAGAATGTTGCATCACGACTTCTAATAAGTTTACTGTCAATTGGATCACAAAAACGATATCTAAACTCATCTTGACAATAACCGATAAAGATGCATTGCTTAGTTTTGACATCCAGTTTCGATCTCTCATCTTTAGAAACATGCACACAAGCTTTACGCCCAAAAACTCTCAAGTGATCATAAGAAATATCGTTGGCAAACCAAACTCTGTCTGGGACATCACCATCCAAAGCAACAACAGGAGACAAATTGATACCTAAGTAACAACATTAAGTGCTTCTGCCCAAAATGTATTTGAATGTTTAGCCTCTGAAAGAAAGCATCTAACTCTCTCAACTAGACTTCTATTTATCCTCTCTGTCAAACCTTTCAATTAAGGCGTCTTGGATGGAGTTTTATGATGATGAATTCCTTTTCCTTTGCAATAGTTATCAAAAGGGACCACAATATTCACCACCATTGTCAGTGCGAATAACTTTTAGTTTCTCTCTTGTCTGTCTCTCAGCTAAGGTCTGAAATTCCTTAAACAAGCCAATGCTTGATCTTTGGATTTCAAAGGATACACCCAAAGCTTGCGAGAATAATCATCAACGAAGGTTACAAAATAAAGTGCACCGCTTTTTGACTTTACTTTAAAAGGATCACATAAATCAGAGTGTACTAGCTCCAATAATTCGGGTTTTCTTGAAGGAGGATGGTTATAAAAGGAAACCCTTTTCTGTTTTCCAGCTAAGCAATGGATACACCTTTTCAGTTTTTCTTGTTTCATTCTAGGAAGAACTTCTCTTAGCTAAACACCTAATCTCCCCCTCGCTCATATGACTCAATCTTTGTGCCACAATTCTGATAAAGTGTCACTTTCTACCGGGTTTATGGAGTCATTAAGAATAGAGCCTTGTGTCACATATAAATTAGAAGACTTGACTCATCGAGACCACTACTAACGAGCCCTTGGTGATCTTCCATTGGCCATTAAAGAGGGCATTATGGTAACCTTCATCATCTAATCTTCCCGTGGAGATCAAATTGAAAGGAAAGTATGTTTGACATTCTAAAAAATTAATGTTAAACCATTATTAGTTCTCAAACAAACTATGCCAACACCAAACACCTTGACATCACTGGCATTTCCCAATCCTTAAAACTCCAGAATTAAAAGGAGTATAAGATGAGAAAAAGTCTTTTCTTGGTGTGATATGTAAGGTAGCTCCAGAATCTACTATCCAGCTCGTCTCGTGGGATACTAAATTGATGACGTTTTCATCATATACAAAAAGAAGGTCATCTCGAACAATAGCAGCAACATTGTTCTCGTTACTTTTAGCTTTCTTTCCTTCTCTAGTGTCTTTCTTTAACTTGTGGAAGAACCTTTTGATATGTCCTTTCTTGCCACAATGGTTGCACGTAATATTATGGTATTTGAACCTTGACTTACTGATGCTTTTACCTCTATTCCTCGAACCTCTTGTTCTATCTCTCCCTTGGTCTTCTTAAACCAAGATATCTACTTCTGAGGACGAACCTTGAGATTTTCTCCTTACTTCCTAGTTCAACACACCACTCTAGGCATATTTCATGGTCACCTTACCACCAGGAGCTAAATTTGTCAAAGAAACATGAAGAGTTTCCCAAGAGTGGCAGAGTATTAAGAAGTCAATCATTGTATCTCTTCATCAAAATTAACTCCCATTCTAGACAGCTGATCAAGGACACCCTGAAAATTATTTATATGATCAAGGATAGGACTATCCTCCTTGTATTTAAAGGTCATCAATTACTTTACTAGGAACAACTTGTTGATCCCAGTTTATGAAGCATAAAGAGTCTCTAGCTTTTCCTACAATAATCTCGCACGTGTCTTATTCACAATATGGTTGCGAACATTATCTTCAACCCATTGTCGTATATATCTGCATAATTGTTGGTGCTCGAAATCACAATCTTCATCAGATATAGTCTCCGATTTATGAGCTGCAAAAATTAGCAGACGCATCTTCTTCACGAACAACAAATCTTTCATCTTGCTTCTCTGAATAGTATAATTGCTCCCATTTAAACATACCATCTTTCTCATGTTCACCTCCATTCCGTAGAAACTTGGATAAATAACCAAGGCTCTAATACCACTGTTATGTCGAGGAAGAGGCAAACACAAAAATAAAGAAGATAAAGAACGCCAAATTTTAACGTGGAAAACCCTTCAAATCGAAGGCAAAAACAACAGGATCACAAAGATCCAAAAAGCTACACTATAACAATAAGAGGGTTACAAAAGTTTTTCAAATTAATTACGCAACAAGTTCCAAACACGGAGCAATAATAGTATTGAGCTGTTATGTTTCATGCTTTTATGCCTTGTACCTTTTGTTGATACCCAATTTTTCCCATAGTATTTTCAAACTATGCTTTGGCACCAATTAGTATTTTTCATCCAATTTTTGCATTTTAAAAATATTTTAATTAACTTATCCCAGCATTTATTTATAAAAACAATCACTGATTGCATCACAAAATAGTTCTATGATAATTTTTTGTGGCTTAATTTATCATTTGCATTTGTATTAAGTTTTAATTATTGCACAAATAGCCACATTTGTATTTTTAGGATGCAATTGCAATTACTTTGCAATTATAGCGTATGCATGCATTATTAGATTATTTTTACCGGAAAATAGCCTTTTATATTTTTAAATATTAAGTAATTACTTTAAAACATTTCCATGCATGAAAATCTTTTTTTTTGTAATTTATTAACCATTTTTTAAAATTGTTTTGGCAATTAATTACGTATTTAACAAATAGCCACCTTTTCGTTTGAAACCTAGCCTATTAACTAGCCCAATGTTAACCCCTTATAAACCAGCCCAGGCCCAATACCCACCTACCCAACTTAATACCCGAGCAAATCCTGGCCGTTGATCATGGTGATCAACGGTCCGGATTCCCCCTTCCTAAAATAAACTAGCCTATACCCCCCAAACCCTAATCATTCTAACACCCTTCTCCGCCGTCACCTAATCCCCTCTTCTCTCAAATGCTCTCAAGTCTAAATCCTAATCCATCCTCGCCGGCACTCATCTATGGCCATTCATGGTGGTTTCTCACCACCCCCAGGCCTCTAATGGCCTCTCCTATGCTGGTATCACCGTCTCCAGGGTCCTCAAGGGACTAGGGTTAGTCTGTTTATGCCTTCGGTCTTTACTCGCCTGTTTCAGACTGTTCTAGTTCGATTTTGAGTAAGATCTTCCTATGTCGCCTTAGATCTATGGATTTCTAAGCTTACTTCTTCACCTCTGTGTTGTTCTTCTCGAAACCTTAATCTTTGTCCTTTGAACCTCTCAGATCTGTGCAAGATTTGAGATAGATCGAACCTATTTCGTATGAGTTTTACAAGAACCTTCTGATTTTCGAATGGTTTTTCATCTTTTCTAAACTAGGGTTGCCCGAAAATTTCTTTTTTAAAAATATTGGATAATTTTGAGTGTTTAATCTTCTATTTCTCATGTGTTTTAACCGATTTCGTAAGGTTTGTTGTAACCCTAACTCGTTTATGCTAAAAACCCTAATTTTTTCAACATTTTTGTTTGGTTTCTGAGTTACTTATGTACCGACTTTGTCCTATGCTTTGGTTCCTATAATTTTTCTTTAGCCTAATTAGATATCTTATGATTTTTATCCTAATGTGCCTCTATTAAGGTTCTTGGTTCGACTTTTTACCGATTCTACGTGTCTATATTCATTTTTTGCTTCTTCATGGTAAACTCTATTTCTACCTAACTACGTGTTGTATTGTATACTTGTATTATTCAATACTGTTTCCTTCGACTATTCCTTTCCTTTGTCCCTACTTTGTAATTAGTTCTGCGATATTTGTCTGACTCTTTGTCATGATTCTTTCCTTTAACTTAAACCTTTACGTCTATTTTACTTCC
>NC_031998.1:32988449-32997822 GCF_001879085.1 Nicotiana attenuata | reverse complement strand
GGGTATGATCCTGTAGGCTAACCAACCTAAAACCCCTCTTTCCCAACTCCCGTTGTTTAAATGAATTTACTTTCTTTACATATGTGCAAGTTGTTCAAACCTCTCTCTTGCTCCCATTACCTGAATCATACCTGTGTTTAGAATGTAAAAACATGCTTTTATTTGCGAATATTTGTTGAAATTGCTTACTTGCTAAAAGACAAATTCACATAGTTTATGCTCGGCCGGGACCCACTGTTATGGACCGCGAGGGGTGCCTAACACCTTCCCCTCAAGGTTATTTCGAGCCCTTACCCTAATCTCTGGTGATGCAAACTAGTTACATGAGTTAACCGCTCTAGGTGCCCTAACGCACCATAATCCGTTAGGTAGCGACTCTTCAAATACCCAAATCCCAAAAGGAAACGAGTTGTTCCCAGTGAATGTCAAAACCCGAACTCCGTGAAGGAAAAAGGGGGCGCGACAGCATGGCGAATCTGCTGGGGAATTTTAGGCTCTTACCTTAACGAACTTGCTTTTGTGAATTAGTCCAAGCATGCCTTATCTCGTACCCTTTCCCCTTATTTGAATCTAACTGTATATATTTAAAGCATTTATGATTCTTTTATTCCTGAAACTGACTTGTCTCTTTGTTTCCTTTCTGTAATTGTCTTCAATTATTTAAATACTGCATTTATTATTTTCTTACGTGCAAATACTTGACAACATGCTATTTATTGTTGCATAAATCATGCTCCACATCATATTCCACTCATGCGTATTAAATCCTATAGCAAGGCTTGATGAGTGCTTATGCTCTTCAACTTTTTACCCTTAAATTCGGAAAGGCTTATTTGCGATAAAACTAGTCGATCAGCGGTGCAGTCGATGGTTCTGTGCCTTTCCCCCTCAAGTTGTCCGCTTGAGGGTACCAGTCTAGACCTCTATAGTAACCTTACTCAGATCGTAATTGTGCATGCATCATGGTCAAACCTAGTCGGATTAATATGTTGTCCACATAATAATCCTTTAAGACGAGCCTTATCCAAAAGTCCACCGGGGTTTCCATAATCCCAACGGACACAACCACGTTCTGTGCATTAATTTGGAGAACTAAATGCCAATATGCTAATCATGAATGTACAAATAGTCGAGTCTGGTGGGGGAGAAGGGCCTAACCTTTTTGTTTTGCAGAAAATGAGGCACGAGGTCCCTAGATTCGGCATGGCCAGCAACATTCCACCATTGCTACTCGATTGGTGGGAGGACCTTTCCTCAAGTGACAAGAAACACGTAAGAAAGCACTTGGGCAATTTACCTTCTCTACTAGACATTCAGCCAAACAATAGGTTGATCGAGGCTGCCACTTTGTTTTGGGACAGTGAAAGGTCTCTGTTTTGTTTCGGCGACATAGAAATGACTCCCCTCCTAGAAGAAATTGGGGGACTTGCGAGACTGACTTGGGATAGCCCTGGGTTGTTTGTACCGGAGAACCGTACTGGTAAAGGGTTTTTAAAGATGATGGGGCTGAAGAAAAATGCTGACCTGGAATGCTTGAAGAAGTCCTACATACCCTTCGAATACCTGTATGAGAGATATGGCCATAGCAAGTCCTACCGTACCTTCCATGACGAGCTTTCTATCATTTCTCTGGGCCACATCCACCGCAGAGTGTTCGTGTTTATTGTGTGCTTCTTGGGCCTGATAGAATTCCCAATGATAAGGGAAAGAATCCATACTAAGTTGGCCATGGTCGCCAAGACTTTGATGGAAGGGACAAACATACACTATAGTCCCTGATCATAGTCGACATCTACAAGGCTCTGGAGCGCTGTCAAAGAGGGATCAAGCATTTCGAGGGTTGTAACTTGTTGCTGCAGTTGTGGTTATTAGAACATCTTCAAAGGGGTCACTATCGCCAAGAATTTCTGCGAAGGGCTTGGATCGACCATATTGCCTTCTATCACCCCAAGCGGATGACTTACATTCCGGACAGGTTTGCTCAGCCGGAAAGTGCCAAAGAGTGGGTAGAGTTCTTCGATAATCTGACCGAGGAACAGGTGCAATGGATGTATGAATGGTTCCCAACAGACAAATTCATCATCAGATCCAGGGACGCTCCACACTTGGCGCTGATTGGGCTGAGAGGGATATACCCTTATGTCCCTATCCGAGTTATGAGGCAGGCAGGCACGAAGCAGGTTGTACCCAGGATTGCCAAGATGAATCATTTTAGAGCAGACTTTCGAGACGACGATGTCCCTTACAAGTGCCAAGCTCAGCACATGTGGAACTGCAAGATCATTGTGGAAAAGAACACCATTGAGCCGGACAGGTATCATACGGGGTGTGAACCTCTCTACCCAGCATGGTTAGAGGACAATCTGAAGGGGATGGTGAGGCCAGGAATCGGTCGAGGGAATAGGATCGTAGACGAAGAAGCTGAAGCTCAAGTCAAATACAACAGATTGCGCAAGAGGGTCCACGACTCTGAGAATGAGTACCGGGAAATGCACGAGGCAAATATGAGGTTGATCGAAGAATGGAAAGAAATGGCAGTCACCTCTAACAGAAAGTTGGAATATCTGGAGCGAGGATTAGTGGAGCTGGAGGGTAAAGTCATAAAAAGGATTGAGGATTGCCAGAATGCTGAAGGAAGCGAAGGAGGACATTTGGCTAGAGCCTACCTGCTGCTGGGTCTGCACGAGCTGGGGAACCTGTACGATGGAGTCAGGAAGATCGAATCTGGGGAAGGTCCTTCTGGGACCAAATAGGCTAGATTATTCGCTTTCCTAAAATGTAATAAGGCTAAGTGCGAATAATGACTTACTTTTCTATTATTTTAGTATCGCTTTTATATTATGAAATGAGACATTTGCTGGCATCTAATGTTCTCAAAATCTATTTGTCGCTAGGCCTACCTCGGGCACAATGAGGCTCCCAAATTAGGACACGAATTTACATTCCCGCAATATGTGTTTAATACTGCAAACATTTTAGGATCCTTACTGACTTGTCCACCTTTTTTGTTTTTCTTTATTCTTTATTCCCATCCCCTAAGGTTGGTTCACTCATGCTGGCATCATCAGCGTATCATACCAGATCTAGAGGCCCTCCACCTCCTCCTCCTCCAAGTAATGCAAAAGGCAAAGGAAAGGCAAAAATGGACGACTTAAGTGCTATTCGAAAAGAGAATGCTGAGAACGCAGAAACTTCAGACGGCCGGAGTACTCTGGCACCAAATGATCTAGTCTTGAGATTGGAACAAAAGATACTGGAGCTACAAGGAGAGCTTGAGCAGGTTCGCAACTTGGCAAACTTGTCACTCACCCTGAATGTTTTTCCCGACATCAACCAACAAAACACAAAGAACCCAGCACCTCCCCAAAACACACCAAACCAACATCCACAAAACCCTCCTGCACCGCATCAATATGCAACCCCACCTCAGAATCTCAATCCCTTACCGGTACCAACTCCGCCATAACACCACCATCAATCAATCCAGTACCCACCAACCGCCACTTACCACATTCCCGTGAACACACCACAACCTATTCCCGATCCTCAAAACTCAACCAATGGCCATCACTACACCCAAGTCCCTGGCACTCATCAAAACAACCCTATATATGTGGAGACCATACCTCACTCTACTCAACCAACTTCCTATGCACCAGAATTAGCTGAGAAGGACCTGCTCATCAAGAACATGGCTGAAGAACTCAAGAAATTGACAAGTTGGGTTCAGGGTGTCAAAGGCGGCAAAGGGATAGAGGGTTTGAATTATGAAGACCTATGCATACAACCAGATGTAGAACTACTAGAGGGGTACAAACCTCCTAAGTTCGAGATGTTTGACGGTACAGGTGATCCCAGGGTTCATCTGAGGACCTATTGTGACAAGCTTGTCGGGGTCGGAAAAGATGAAAAGATCCGGATGAAACTCTTCATGAGGAATCTTACTGGAGATGCTTTGTCCTGGTACATCAGCCAGGATCCCAAGAAATGGTCCAATTGAGTAAGTATGGCATCAGATTTCATGGACCGATTCAGGTTCAACACAGAAAACGCACCCGATGTTTTCTACATCCAAAATCTTAAGAAGAAACCCACCAAGAATTTCCGCGAGTATGCTACTCGTTGGAGGTCGGAAGCAGCCAAGGTCAAACCATCTCTGGACGAGGAACAGATGAACAAGTTCTTCGTCAGAGCACAAGATCCGCAGCATTATGAAAGGTTGATGGTTATTGAAAACCATAAATTCTCCGATATCATCAAACTTGGGGAAAGAATCGAGGAAGGCATCAAAAGCGGGATGGTAACGAATTTCGAGACATAACAGGCCACAAATAAGGCATTGCAATCAGGCGGCATATCAAAGAAGAAAGACGTTGGGAAGTAAAGGTGGCTCAAGGCCCGAAATCTCCACCTACCTATCGAACACCTCCACCCACATATCAAACACCTCCATCCACATACCAAGCACCACCACCTACATATCAACCATCATCTCCCAGATATTCCCAATCAACCACTGTCTATCATACCTATAACTCCCAACCATCTCATCTCCAGTCACCTCCGAATCACCAAAATTATCCAAGACCAAGACCCAATTTTGATCGCAAGCCACCCAGACAATACACCACTATCGCTGAACCCATTGACAAGCTGTATGAAAGGTTGAAAGCCGCAGGTTAAGTCACTCATGTTCCCGCTGTGGCATTACAGAATCCATCCCAATAGATCAATCCTAACAAAACTTATACGTACCATTCCGGTATGAAGGGGCACACCACTGAAGAGTGCCTAGCATTAAAAGATAAGATCCAGACGCTGATTGACAACAAGGTCATACAGGCAAAGGAAGCCACACCCAATGTTCGCAATAACCCTCTCCCTGATCATAGAGGTGGTGGGATACATGTGATAGAGACGAACAAAGAACGGGATCCTGAGGGGTCGATTGGGCTTATCCGGGAAGGTGATAACTTTAAACCATCAGTCACACTCACCCTATTGTAGTACAGACTCAGTCACCAATCGAGGTCGAGGTAGCCACATCAGTTCCATTTGAGGTAGAGGTGGCTCCACCCGCGGCCACCCCTGCTCCGTTTGAAGTAGAAGTGGTCACACCTTTTACAGTGACAGTATCAACCACACCTCCTTTCAATTCAAAAGCAATACCTTGGGATTATGTTACTGAAGCTAGGCAAAAAGGAAAGGCAAAGATAGAGAAATCCGATGCCGCACAAGGAATGACCAAGACCGGAAGAATCTATACACCTGAACACCTGGAGGACCAAGTAAGGATGCCACTACCAAGCAGCCTGTCACTGAAACAGGGCCAGATGACCATAGGAGGAAAGTACAAGAAAAGGAATATTCCGTCATTGATCATTTAAACAAAACCCCAGCTCAGATACCATCTTGTCACTGTTGCAAAATTCAAAAGCACACAAGAACGCTTTGATGAAGGTGTTGAGCGAAGCTTATGTGCCCAATAATATCACAAGCGGAGAAATGGCTAACATGGTGGGACAGGTGTTGGAAAGTCACAAAATCACTTTCCACGAGGATGAGTTGCCACCTAAGGGTTTGAATCACAACAGGGCACTGCAAATCACAGTGCGATGCAAAGACTACTTCATTACAAGGGTCCTAATTGATGGAGGATCCAGTCTCAATATTTACCCATTGACAACACTGAAGAGGTTGGGCAAAGGCCTATAGAGATACGAGAAGGGACCATGAACGTAAAGGCTTTTGATGGGTCTCAAAGATCTACCATCGGAGAAATTAATCTCTATCTGCAAATGGGGCCTACGTGGTTCGATGTCGAGTTTCAGGTGCTGGACATATCTACATCCTACAATCTGCTGTCAAGACAACCATGGATACACGCCACTGGGGCTGTGGCATCAACCTCATCAGGCAGTAAAGTTTGAATAGAACCATCAAGAGGTGATCACTCACGAGGACGGGAGTAACCCCATTAAAACCAGCCAAACCATCCCGGCTATCAAAAACAGAAGAAGGCTAGGAGAGGAAACCTATCATCACATTGAATGTGTCAACGCCGTCGAGAAAGACAAATGGTGGAGTAGCAAAATAGAAAGCATACTGGCATGGTCCGGGTATGAACCCGGGAAAGGGCTCAGGAAGAACCTCCAAGGTATTACTAAACCGATACAAATGAAGGGTCATGGCACTACTTTGGGCTCGGATACCAGTACACATGGCAAGAGTATAACGATTGGTCGCCTACATAGCATGGAACGCATTACCCTCTCGAGCAACCAGTGCCACATCTGGATCAAGCTTTTCAACAAGCTGACACAATATGGGGAACCGCAAAAGAAGAAGCATTAGCTGGGTTGAAGAATCTGTTCTTGGAGGATGAAGACATGGACTGCAGTGCAATAATTGAGGAGGAGGAGGAAGAAGACCTCACTATTCAGACCGTGGAGAAGGGAGCTATTCTCAGGAACTAGACCGCCACACCATCCCGGGCCCGCCGAGTCCCTAGTAGCTTGGTAGATTTTATTTCTATAGCCATTCTAGGCATTTAAGATTTTCAGTAACTTTGTTTAAAAGACTTACTTGTTTCAAAATAAATGCTCGATTCATCAAGCACTACTTGTCTGGATATTTTTTAGTTTTAATCAAATGCATTGCTCTTTATTATTCATTATTATTTTCTACACTTTTTCTTTCTACAACGTTATTATTACTTTTCTTGATGAACCGGTGACTGTGACATGTAATGAGGCAACGCAATATGAGGATAGTGATTCGGATGAAGAAGACGACATACCCGAGGAAGTTGTCAGGGAGGTTAAAAACTTTAAGAATAAGCCCAAGTCCAACCTAGACGAAACCAAAGCAGTAAACTTGGGGGACGCCAAGACCGTCAAGGAGACTCGCATCAGCATTCACCTGTCACCAACAGATAAGGAAAAATACATTCGTTTCTTAAGGGAGTATGAGGACCATTTTGCATGGTCATATGATGACATGACGGGTTTGAGCACGTCCATAGTGGCTCACAAGTTACCTACTGATCCAATGTGTCCGCCAGTGAAACAGAAACTCCGAAAATTCAAACCAGATATGAGCCTAAAAATCAAGGAGAAGGTTACTAAGCAGATCAAAGCCAAAGTTCTCAGGGTGGTTGAGTACCCGACCTGGTTAGCCAACATTGTGCCGGTCCCGAAGAAAGATGGGAAAGTCAGAGTATGTGTTGACTATCGAGATTTAAACAGAGCAAGTCCCAAGGACGACTTTCCACTGCTAAATATACACATCCTGATCGACAACTGCGCCAAGCATGAACTCCAATCCTTTGTAGATTGCTTCGCGGGTTATCACCAGATCTGGATGGATGAAGAAGATGCAGAGAAAACAGCTTTCATTACACCATGGGGGGTATACTGCTACAAGATGACGCCATTTGGTCTAAAGAATGCTGGGGCTACTTACATGAGAGCCATGACAACCATCTTCCACGATATGACACACAAAGAAATAGAGGTGTATGTGGACGACGTCATTATCAAATCCAAGAGGGCCGCAGATCACATAGCAGACTTGAAAAAGTTCTTTGACAGGTTAAGGAGGTACAACCTAAAGCTGAACCCCGCAAAGTGTGCATTCGGGGTTCCCGCAGGGAAATTATTGGGATTCATCGTCAGTCACCGAGGGATCGAGCTAGATCCGTCTAAAGTCAGGGCTATTCAGGAGTTACCGCCACCTAGGAGCAAAAAGGACGTGATGAGCTTCCTAGGATGTATCAACTATATCAGTCGCTTCATAGCACAGTCCACAGTCATATGTGAACCCAACTTCAAGATGCTGAGGAAAGATGCTGAGACAAGCTGGACCGAGGATTGTCAGAAAGCTTTTGACAAGATCAAGGAGTACCTGTCCACACTACTAGTCTGGTCCCGCCACAACCAGGACGACCTTTGCTGCTCTATCTATCTATATTGGATGGAGCCTTCGGATGTATTCTGGGACAACATGACGAGATAGGGAGAAAGGAGCAAGCCATATACTACTTAAGTAAGAAATTCACACCTTACGAAGCACGGTACTCTCTGCTGGAACGCACTTGTTGTGCTTTGACCTGGACGGCCCAGAAGTTGAGGCATTACTTCTGTGCCTATACCACATACCTCATATCCAGGATGGACCATTTGAAGTATATATTTCAGAAAACCATGCAGACTGGAAAGTTGGCCAAATGGCAGATACTGTTAAGTGAGTTCGATATCGTCTACATAACTCAAAAGGCGGTCAAAGGACAAACATTGGCAGACCATCTTGCTGAAAATCCGGTGGGAGGAGAATACGAACCCTTGAAAATGTATTTTCCTGATGAAGAGGTGTCATTCGTAGGAGAGGACATTACTGAAGCATACGACGGTTGGAGGATGTTCTTTGATGGAGTTGCAAATTTCAAAGGAGTAGGCATTGGAGTGGTTTTGGTATCAGAAACAGGTCAACATTATCCGGTATCTGCTAAACTCAGATTTCCCTGCACCAACAACATGGCAGAATATGAGGCCTGTATACTAGCACTCAACATGGCAGTCGACATGAATATTCAGGAGCTGCTGGTAATTGGTGATTCAGATTTGCTTGTGCACCAGGTACAAGGAGAGTGGGCCACCAAGAATTCCAAGATATTGCCATATCTGCACCATGTGCAGGAATTGAGAAAGAGGTTCACAAAGATAGAGTTTCGGCATGTACCCAGAATTCAGAATGAGTTTGCCGATGCATTGGCCACCTTGTCATCTATGATACAGCATCCGGATAAGAATTTCATTGATCTCATCCCAGTAAGAGTCCATAATCAACCGGCTTACTGTGCTCATGTCGAGGAAGAGACGATGGAAAGCCTTGGTTCCATGACGTCAAGGAGTATTTGGCGAAAGGAGAATATCCGGAGCATGCAAACTACACTGAGAAACGCACACTTCGGAGATTGTCCAATCACTTTTTCCACAGCGGAGGAAACTTGTACAGAAGAACTCCCGATTTGGGATTGCTAAGATGTGTCGATGCAAAAGAGGCTTCTAAGCTACTCGAGGAGATACATGCTGGGACCTGCGGCCCACATATGAATGGTTTTGTCTTGGCCAAGAAAATACTTAGGGCCGGTTATTTCTTGATGACCATGGAGACAGACTGTCTCCAGTATGTCCGCAAATGCTACCAATGTCAAGTGCATGCCAATATGATAAAAGTGCAGCCAAATGAGCTCAATGCAACAAGCTCACCTTGGCCGTTCGCCACCTGGGTAATGGATGTCATCGGTCCTATCGAGCCCACTGCTTCAAACGGGCACAGGTTTATTCTAGTGGCCATTGATTACTTCACAAAA
>NC_031998.1:32973261-32988349 GCF_001879085.1 Nicotiana attenuata | reverse complement strand
ACTACAATCACAATAAGGGAAGAAAACAACAAGTAACAGCGAAAATACCAAAATAATGACATAGAATAGCGAGCGAAAACACAAATCCAAATCCTAAATTCACACTACAGTAAAGGTAAGAAATAACTCAGGTCCTACGACAGTGTTCACATCAGGTCCTATCCAACAAGTTCCACGAATTACCGAATCTCAGACAAATTACAGTTCACGATGTCCCATATACCTGAAATCTAACACTTGACATCCTGTGCCTCCATCAACCTCATGGTCATGCTGACAACTCACTTCCTAACTAGAGCCACTCTCACATATATAACAAGTAAACGAGGGTGTACATCTATACTCAGCAAAATCAGGAGGACTTCACATCCAATAGGAGTGTTCAACTATATGTATGCTTGTGCAAGTGCTTAACATAGTTCCTACCAGCTAATAAGCGTAAGGAAAAGAACGGAAAGCACGTAAGATGTTTCCTCACAACTTCTACGAGATAAATCTCGTACAGGTAAGCGTACCACAACACAATATTAAACAACAAGAATTCCCCCATGCCATAACAAATCATCACAATCAATCCCTGACATAGCCCACCTTGTCTCGCCACGTGTGCAAATAATAACATAATGAGTGCCCGCCTTGTTTTGCCACACGTGCATCATAATGTTCCCACCTTGTTTCGCCACATGCGCAACCCACATATAAGCTTATATGTATATACATACCCCGCCTTGTCACACCGCATGTGCAATGTATCAATAGTAGCAATAGCACGGCAGAAATCTCGTGCAACCCCATAACAGCAGCCGCACGACAGAAACCTCATGCATCACAATATCAACAACCGTACGGCAGAAACCTCGTGCACCACCACAACAAGTACAACAGCAACAATGACAATATATACAAGAACAAGACAAGTAAATCAACTCAAGAACTTTCGATCAAGAGGAGACGCCAGTTTATCAAAAATAAAAATATTCTGGCAACTTGAATGTGATATGGGTTTCAAAATACACGAAGTCGAATTACACTCCTAACGTTAACTGACACAAGGAATCTATGCCACAAGCCCATGAGGATGAAAAAAAACGAAGTCGAACACTTATGAGATTATCATAATTCAAACAACTTAACCTTACCCGATAGTTGATCCTATATGAGAGAACTAAAGATACGACAACTTGNTATATATATATATATATATATATATATATATATATATATATATATATATATATATATATATATATATATATATATATATATATATATACACACATACCCCGCTTTGTCACGCCGCATGTGCAATATATCAGTAGTAGCAATAGCACGGGAGAAACCTCGTGCAATCCCATAACAACAGCCGCACGACAAAAACCTCGTGCATCACAATATCAACAATCGCACGGAAAAAACCTCGTGCACCACCATAACAAGTACAACATCAATAACAACAATATTGACAAGAACACAACAAGTAAATCAACTCAAGAACTTTTGATCACAAGGAGACGGTAATACTAGCTCACAAAGAATAACCACAATAGAGACTACTAAGCGTGATAAGAACAACTCAACAAGGGAGAAAATAATATGAAGCAACGATCCCACAATATGTAATTCAACAACAAGGAAGCTAACACGAATCAAATAATTCTAAATAAGGAAATGTCCACTAAATATAGATTATCTAAACTTCTTTTAAGGTTGGGCAATTTACGACGAATATACAATAATTTCCATTAAGGATGAGCAGTGGGAAGATAATCATCACCTCAATTGAGACTAAACAATTACAGGAGAGATAATAATGATTTCCAATAAAGACGAACAGTTATGAAGGATATCATGATAATAGAAGAGGTAAAAATGTTCAGTAAAGCAAAATAAGAGTTAAGTAGGCAATAAGAATGAATCAATGAGCATGTAGAGGTGAAACTAGTAAGTAGAAAACTCAAGCACATCAAGTACACATTCATACACAGTGAATATAAGGACCTAAGAACCCTAAAAGGCTAATTTTTCCACAAATAAGTCCGAGCACGCACTCGTCACCTCGCGTACACGAACTACAATCAACATAGCAGACTCAAATCCTAAGGGGAAGTCCCCCACACAAGGTTAGGCAAGATACCTACCTCGAACCGGCTCAAAATCAACCCGAAACCACGTTCTTGCCACGAGTACTCAACTCCAAATGGCCCAAATTTATCAAATTCAATTTCATAATGTAAATAACACTTCACGTAACTGATTCTACAAATAAATTCTAAGCTAATACGCGAAATTAGGTAAAATGACCAAAACACCCCTCGGGCCCATGCCTCGGAATTGGGTAAAATTTACATTTTCAGAACCCTCGTGCTCTCAAGAGTCTATAAATATCAAGAACACTAAAATCGGAGTTCAATTGACCCCTCAAATACCCATTTTAAGGTCTCTTAATCTCAAGCCCTAATTACCCATTTTGCACTGATTTTTCCCTAAGGGGAATCACTTGGAGGTAACATTTTTGACTTCATAACTCGTTTTTATGTGATTAAAGACCTAAATAGTGATGAGAAATTTGGGGAAAATGGGTAATTAGGGCTTGAGTTTAAGAGACATTGAAATGAGAATTTGAAGGGTCATCTAGGCTCCGATTTCAGTGTTCTTAGTATGTATGAACTCGTGAAAGTATGAGGATTACGAAAATGTAAATTTTACCCGATTCTGAGACGTGGGCCCGAGGGGCATTTCGGTCATTTTACCTAATTTCGCGTATTAGCTTAGAATTTAATTATAGAATCAGTTGCTTGAAGTGTTATTTACATTATAAAATTTAATTGAATAGATTTGGGCCATTTGGAGTCGGATACTCGTGGCAAAGGCGTGGTTTCGGGTTGACTTGCACTTGTTCGAGGTAAGTGACTTGTCTAACCTTGTGTGGGGGACCTTTCCCCTTAGGATTGATATTGTGGTAATTGAAATGCCTCGTACGTGAGGTGACGAGCGCGTACTTGTGCTAATTGTTGGAAATCCGGTTTTCATTTAAAATAGCCTTGGATTGTGTTCTTCCTTTTCTTGCTTACACTGTTGGAAACTAAACCTGCTGTAGCCTAGAGAAGCATGTCTACTTGACTAAATTGCTCTATTTGCCTTAACTGCCTTAATTGTATTACGTGAACCATGCTAGGTTAGGATTACCTGCTTCACTTTGATATGAAATTTATTGGATTGAATTCTTGTTGCTGCTGCATGTTTACTTTGGACTACGGAATGGTATTCCGGGAGATCCCCCTGCACTTTTATTTTGGGACTACGGGACGGTATCCCGGGAGCTCCCCTGTATGTTTACTTTGGGACTACGGAATTGCATTCCGGGAGATCCCCCTGAGTTGGACTACGGCATTTCACCCGGGAGATCCACTGGATATGATATTTATATTTGGGGACTACAGGACGGTATCCTGGGAGATCCCCGGTTGTTAGGAGCTAAGTTGTGTTCTCTTACTGTGTTTTACTTGCCTTTGTAATAGTTGTTGCTGTCCTTCATATCTCGTGCTACTTATTTCACACTGTTAAACCTTATATCTTATTTAACCTCAGTAGGGCCCTGACCTTCCTCGTCACTACCCAACCGAGGTTAGGCTTGGCACTTACTGAGTACCACTGTGGTGTACTCATGCCCTTCCTGCGCATGTTTTTCATGTGCAGATCTAGGTACCTCTACTCAGGCTTACCATTCTTGAGGCGAGGTGATTCTACGGGACTTCGAGGTATATCTGTCGCGTCCGCAGACCGAGGAGTCTCTTTCTATTCCTGCATCTAGTATTTAGCCCTTCTGTACTTTATGTTCTTGATTAGACATTCCGGAGATTAGAGTTATGTAGTGTTTTTCTCAGCTTGTGGATCCGTGAGTTTCCGGGTTTTGGGATAGTGTATCAGACTTTGGAAAGTTGTGTGTATATGCCAGCAACATTTAAATACTTTTTCTTTCAGTTATTCGACTTTTGATTATTTGTTCCGCAAGATTAGTTGTTTTTTTCCCGCATTTGTTAGGATTACCTAGTCGTAGAGACTAGGTGCAGTCACGATAGTTCACGGAGGGCGAACTGGGGTCGTGACAAGTTGGTATCAGAGCTCTAGGTTCATAGGAGTCATGGATCACAAGCCGGTTTATTAGAGTCTCGCTGATCGGTACGGAGACGTCTATACTTATCTACGAGAGGCTATGTAACTGTTATGAAAAATTTCACTTCATATGAGTTCCTTGTCGTGCGAGATTTTTGATATCCCAATTCTAAACTTCTATCTTCCTATTCTCTCACATATGGTGAGGACACGTGCTACTCGAGTTGACCAGGCACTCGTGCCCCCTACTGGAGTTGTCAGAGGCCGGGGCCGGGGTAGAGGCCGAGGATGCGCTCGTGGTGCAGCCAGAGCACCTGTGCGAGCTGTCGCCGAGGTACCACCAGCAGTACCAGCCGGAGTCCAGACACTTGATACGTCTGCCACTACTACTCCAGCACTCCAGGAGACTTTGGCATAGTTTATGAGCATGTACACCACTTTGGCTCAAGCAGGGTTGCTTCCCCTTGCTGCAGCCACATCCTAGGTCGGGGGAGGTGCGCAGACTCCCGCCGCCCGCACTCCTGAGCAGCGAGTGCATGTTGATCAGGTCCCAGAGGTTATTCCTGCGCAACCTACAGTGCCAGTTCAGCCCGAGGACAGGGCATCGGCTTTAGAGGATGAGCAGCGGAGACTTGAGAGGTTCAAGAAATATGATCCTCCTGTATTCAGTGGGTTAGCATCAGAGGATGCCTTGGGATTTCTGGAGGAGTGCTACCGTATTCTCTGTACTATGGGCATATCAGGATCGAGCGGGGTTTCCTTCACTACTTTCCAGCTTCGAGGAGCCGCCTATCAGTGGTGGCGTGCTTATGAGTTAGACAGTCCGGATGAGGCAACTTCCCTTACTTGGGCTCAGTTTTCAGATATGTTCACGAGGGGTATGTCCCCCAGAGTCTTAGGGACACCTAGCATGCGGAGTTTGAGCATTTGCGCCAGGGTACTATGACTGTCTCAGAGTATGCTGTCCGTTACATCGACTTGGCTAGACATGCACCGGATTTGGTTTCTACGGTTCGCAAGAAGGTTCGCCGGTTCATTGAGGGGCTTATTCCCAGCATCAGATCTAGCATGGATCGTGAGTTAGAGATGGATATATCTTACCAGCAGGTGGTGAGCATTGTTAGGAGGATTGAGGGTATGCATGCTAGGGACAGAGAGGAGAGGGAGGCCAAGAGGTCTCGAGAGTCGGGCCATTATTCTGGTGCCCATGCCCCAGCTGCAAATCGTAATGGTAGGGGTCATATGGGCCGCCCCGTTCATTCAGCTCTTCTAGCAGCCAATGGTATTCCAGCTCCACCTAGGCCTCAAGAGCCTTATTATGCACCTCTAGTCTCTAGTGCGCCTCCTGCACGAGGTGCTTCCAGTGGTCAGTCTAGCAGACCTAGCCCGAGCCAGTCACAGTCGCCATGTCCTCCCAGAGCTTGTTTTGACTGTGGTGACACACGCCATATGGTGAGGGATTGCCCAGACTCAAGAGGGGTGCACCTCTGCAGACTCCTCAGCCACAGCAGGCCCCGTAGAGCTCTTGGGCTATGGTCCCAGTGCCAGTTGCTACACCACCGGCCCAGCCAACCAGAAGTGGAGGTCGGGGAGGTAGAGGTCTCCCTCGAGGGGGAGGCCAGGCCAGATATTATTCTCTTCCATCTCGTACTGAGGCTGTCGCCTTCGATTCTGTCATTACAGGTACTATCTTGGTCTGTCACAGAGATGCATCGGTTCTATTCTATCCAGGCTCAACTTATTCTTATGTGTCTTCTTATTTTGTCCCGCATTTGGGTGTACCTCGGGATTCTTTGAGTTCTCCAGTTTATGTTTCTACTCCTGTGGGAGATTCCCTTGTTGTGGACCGCATTTACCGATCATGTTTGGTTATTCTTGGTGGTTTTAAGACCAGAGCCGACTTATTATTGCTCAGCATGGTTGTTTTGATATTATCTTGGGCATGGACTGGTTGTCACCCCATTATGCTATTCTTGATTGTCACGCCAAAATCGTGACACTGGCCATGTCAGGTGTACCGCGTATTGAGTGGAGGAGTGCTTTAGGTCACACTCCCAGTAGAGTTATTTCTTTCCTTAAGGCTCAGTGTATGGTTGAGAAAGGTTGTGATGTGTACTTAGCTTATGTGAGAGATGCCAGTATGGATACTCTTTCTGTTGATTCAGTCCCAGTAGTATGGGATTTCCCTGATGTGTTTCCTGCTGATCTTCTGGGCATGCCACTTGATAGAGACATTGATTTTGGCATTGATCTGTTGCCGGTCACTCAGCCCACCTCTATCCCTGCGTACCGTATGGCTCCTCCTGAGTTGAAGGAGTTGAAGGAGCAATTGCAGGAATTACTTGATAAGGGTTTCATTCGGCCCAGTGTATCGCCTTGGGGTGCTCCTGTGTTATTTGTGAAGAAGAAGGATGGTTCTATGCTCATGTGTATTGATTACTGCCAGTTGAATAAGGTGATAGTGAAGAACCGCTATCCTTTGCCTCGTATTGATGACTTGTTTGACCAGTTGCAGGGTGCTTGTGTGTTTTCTAAGATTGACTTGCGTTCGGGCTATTATCAGTTGAAGATTCGGGAGCCAGATATCCCGAAGACTGCCTTCAGGACTTGGTATGGTCATTACGAGTTCCTTGTTATGTCATTTGGGTTGACTAATGCCCTAGCAGCCTTCATGCATCTGATGCACATTTTTCCGGCCATATCTTGATTCATTCGTGATCGTATTGATGACATCTTGGTATATTCCCGGAGTCGGGGAGATCATGAGCAGCACCTGAGGATAGTGCTCCAGACCTTGAGAGAGAAGAAGTTGTATGCTAAGTTCTCAAAATGCGAGTTTTGGCTGGATTTTGTGGCGTTCTTGGGTCATGTGGTCTCGAGAGAGGGTATTCAGGTGGATTCGAAGAAAGTGGAGGCCGTGCAGAGTTGGCCCAGACCATCCTCAGCTACAGAGATCCGTAGTTTTCTTGGCTTGGCGGGTTATTACCGTTGATTTGTTAAGGGGTTTTCATCTATTGCAGCACCTATGACCAGACTGACCCAGAAGGGTGCTCCGTTCCAGTGGACGGAAGAGTGCGAGGAGAGCTTTCAGAAGCTCAAGATAGCCCTGACTACAACCCCAGTTTTGATATTGCCTACCGGTTCGTGGTCTTATAGCGGTACTGATGCAGGACGGTTGGGTGATTGCCTACGTGTCCAGACAGTTGAAGATATATGAGAAGAATTATCCTGTCCATGATCTTGAGTTAGCTGCCATTGTTCATGCCTTGAAGATCTGGCGTCATTACTTGTATGATGTGCCTTGTGAGATATATACTGACCACCGGAGTTTGCAGCATCTGTTTAAGCAGAAGGACCTTAATTTGCGTCAGTGGAGATGGCTAGAACTGCTGAAGGATTATGACATCACTATCTTGTATCCCTCGGGCAAGGCCAATGTGGTGACCGATGCTTTGAGCCGCCAGGAAGAGAGTTTGGATTATTTACCAGCAGCAAAGAGGCCTATGGCGATGGATGTTCAGGCCCTAGCCAGCCAGTTTGTGAGATTGGATCTTTCGGAGCCCAGTCGGGTTCTAGCTTGTATGGTCTCTCGGTCTTCCTTGTTCGATCGTATCCGGGAGCATCAGTTTGATGACCCTCATTTGCTTGTCCTCAAGGACAAAGTTTTGCTTGGCGATGCTCGAGATGTGACTATTGGTATTGATGGAGTACTGAGGATGCAAGGTCGAGTTTGTGTACCCAATGTTGATGGGCTTCGAGAGTTGATTCTAGAGGAGGCCCATAGTTCGCGGTATTCCATTCATCCGGGTGCCGCGAAGATGTACCAGGATTTGAGGCAGCACTATTGGTGTAGGCGGATGAAGAAGGATATAGTTGGGTTTGTAGCTCGGTGCCTTAATTGTCAGCATGTGAAGTATGAGCACCAGAGATCGGGTGAATTGCTTCAGTAGATAGAGATTCCGGAGTGGAAGTGGGAGCGGATCACCATGGACTTCGTATTTGGGCTCCCACGGACTTTGAGGAAGTTCGATGCCATTTGGGTTATTGTGGATCGACTGACCAAGTCCTCTCGGTTGGCGGAGATTTATATCCGAGAATTGTCCGTCTGCATGGTATTCTAGTTTCCATCATTTCAGACAGAGGTACTCAGTTCACATCGCGGTTCTGGAGAGCCGTACAGCAGGAGTTGGGTAATCGGGTGGAGTTGAGCACAACATTTCACTCTCAGACGGACGGACAGTCCGAGCGCACTATTTAGATTCTTGAGGATATGCTCCGTGCGTGTGTGATTGAGTTTGGAGGTTCTTGGGATCAGTTCTTGCCATTGGCAGAGTTTGCCTACAACAACAGCTATCAGTCCAACATTCAGATGGCACCGTACGAGGCCTTATATGGTAGGCGATGTAGATCTCTGGTGGGTTGGTTCGAGCCAGGTGAGGCCAGATTATTGGGCACAAACTTGGTTCAGAATGCTTTGGAGAGAGTCAAGGTGATTCAAGATAGACTCCGTACAGCCCAGTCCAGACAGAAGAGTTATGCGGACCGGAAGGTTCGTGATGTTTCCTATATGGTTGGAGAGTGGGTTCTGCTCCGGGTTTTGCCTATGAAGGGCGTTATGAGATTTGGGAAGAAGGGAAAGTTGAGTCCGAGGTTTATTGGCCCTTTTGAGATATTGAGGCGTGTTGAGGAGGTTGCTTATGAGCTTGCCTTACCTCCCAGCTTGACAGGATTCCATCCGGTATTTCACGTTTCGATGCTCCGGAGGTATCACGGTGATCCGTCGCACGTGTTGGATTTCAGCTCAGTCCAGTTGGAGAAGGATCTATCTTATGTTGAGGAGCCAGTGGCAATATTGGACAGGCAGGTTAGGAAGCTGAGGTCAAAGAACATTGCATCAGTGAAGGTTCAGTGGCGGGGTCAGCCGGTCGAGGAGGCGACTTGGGAGACTAAGCAGGATATGCGCAGCCAGTACCCTCATCTTTTCACTACTTCAGGTATCTTTTTGTACTCGTTCGAGGACGAACGAATGTTTAAGTGTGGGAGGATGTAACGACCCGGCCAGTCATTTTTGGAATTTACGCCCCGATCCCCTATTAACTGCTTTCCCCAAATTTATTTCTGCTATTTTATTTTGCCGGGATGTTCGGTTTTGAGTTTCGGAGAGTTTTGGGACACTTAGTCCCTAAAAGAGAGTTTAAGTGTTGGAAAGTTGACCGTAGTCGGAATAGTGTGAAGACGGCCTTGGAATGGAAATCCGATGGTTCCGTTAGTTCTGTTAGGTGATTTTGGGTTTAGGAGCGTGGCCGGATTGTGTTTTGGAGGTCCGTAGCTAATTTAGGCTTGAAATGCCGAAAGGTCGAATTTTGAAGTTTCCGGTTCGATAGTGAGATTTTGATCCGAGGGTCGGAATGGAATTCCGAGAGTTGCAGTAGTTCCGTTATGTCATTTAGGACGTGTGTGTAAAATTTCAGGTCATTCGGAGGTGGTTTGGTTGGGTTTTTGATCATAAGCGGGATTCAGAAGATTTTTAGAAACTTAGGCTTGAATCCGATGAGTTTTGGGGAATTTGATGTTGTTTGAAGTGTTTTGAAGATTGGTACAGGTTTGAATGATATTTTAGGATTGGTTGGCATGTTTGGTTGAGGTCCCGGGGGGCCTCGGGTGTGTTTCGGATGCTCAACGGGCCATTTTTGGAACTTAAGAAATTGCAGAAAAAGCTGCACCAGTCAGTTCTGGTTTCTTTCTTCGCTTTCGTGAGTGGGTCCTCGCGTTCGCGAAGAGGAGTTGGGGCTAGAGGAGAGTTTGGCCTTCGCGTTCGCAAGAGGGCCTCCGCGTTCGCGAAGAGGCTGGGTGGTTGTGCTATGCGTTCGCGATTGGGCCTCGCGTTCGCGTAAGAGGAATTGGCCTAGCGGAGTTCTGTGCATCGCGTTTGCGTGGTGCACGTCGCGTTTGCGAAGAAGAAATTTAACATCTGGGCAGAATGTTTTAGAAGGCTTATTTCGCGAATTTTAGCCTAGTTTCCTCCATTGTTAGGCGATTTTGAAGCTTTTTAAAGAGGGTTGAAGAGGGATTCAAGGGGAATCACTTGGAGGTAATATTTTTGACTTCATAACTCGTTTTTATGTGATTAAAGACCTAATTAGTGATGAGAAATTTGAGAAAAATGGGTAATTAGGGCTTGAGTTTAAGAGACTTTGAAATGAGAATTTGAAGGGTCATTTGGGCTCCGATTTCAGTGTTCTTGGTATGTATGAACTCGTGAGAATATGAGGATTTCGAAAATGTAAATTTACCCGATTCCGAGATGTGGGCCTGGGGGCGTTTTGGTCATTTTACCTAATTTCGCGTATTAGCTTAGAATTTAATTATAGAATCAGTTGCTTGAAGTGTTATTTACATTATGATATTTAATTGAATAGATTTGGGCCATTTGGAGTCGGATACTCATGGCAAAGGCGTGGTTTCGGGTTGACTTGCACTTGTTCGAGGTAAGTGGCTTGTCTAACCTTGTGTGGGGGACCTTTCCCCTTAGGATTGATGTTGTGGTAATTGAAATGCCTCGTACGTGAGGTGACGAGCGCGTACTTGTGCTAATTGTTGGAAATCCGATTTTTCATTAAAAATAGCCTTGGATTGTGTTCTTCCTTTTCCTACTTACACTGTTTCGAAACTAAACCAGCTGTAGCCTAGAGAAGCATGTCTACTTGACTAAATTGCTCTATTTGCCTTAACTACCTTAATTGTATTACGTGAACCATGCTAGGTTAGGATTACCTGCTTCACTTTGATATGAAATTTATTGGATTGAATTCTTGTTGTTGCTGCATGTTTACTTTGGGACTACGGAACGGTATTCCGGGAGATACCCCTGCACTTTTATTTTGGGACTACAGGATGGTATCCCGGGAGCTCCCCTGTATGTTTACTTTAGGACTACGGAATTGCATTTCGGGAGATCCCCCTGCACATTTATGAGTTGGACTACGGGACTGCACCTAGGAGATCCATTGGATACGATATTTATATTTGGGGACTACAGGACGGTATCCTGGGAGATCCCCGGTTGTTATCTCGGAGCTGAGTTGTGTTCTCTTACTGTGTTTTTACTTGCCTTTGTAATAGTTGTTGCTGTCCTTCATATCTCGTGCTACTTATTTACATTGTTTATTTCACACTGTTAAACCTTATATCTTATTTAACCTCAGTAGGACCCTGACCTTCCTCGTCACTACCCAACTGAGGTTAGGCTTGGCACTTACTGATTACCGTTGTGGTGTACTCATGCCCTTCCTGCGCATGTTTTTCATGTGCAGATCCAGGTACCTCTACTCAGGCTTACCATCCTAGAGGCGAGGCGATTCTACAGGACTTCGAGGTATATCTGCCGCGTCCGCAGACCGAGGAGTCTCTTTCTATTCCTGCATCTAGTATTTAGCCCTTCTGTACTTTATGTTCTTGATTAGACATTCCGGAGATTAGAGCTATGTAGTATTTTTCTCAGCTTGTGGATCCGTGAGTTTCCGAGTTTTGGGATAGTGTATCAGAATTTGGAAAGTTGTGTGTATATGCCAGCAGCATTTAAATACTTTTTCTTTTAGTTATTCGGCTTTTGATTATTTGTTCCGCAAGATTAGTTGTTTTTTTCCGCATTTATTAGGCTTACCTAGTCGTAGAGACTAGGTGCCGTCACGATAGTTCACGGAGGACGAACTGGGGTCGTGACAAAATGGAAGGAGAATTCAAGATTTTATCATCATGGATGATCAGTGAGTGTACATAAGCCTGTTTTATTGGGTCCAAATAGCAACTGATGATTCAAGTATGATGTAGTATTTCACTTTTCCTATGTTGTCTAGCAATAGCACACAATAAATGAGATCAAGATTCAAGTTGAGGTTGTACCTTTTAAAAGGCTGCTTTCCATGCTTGAATTCACCTTTGGTTTTACTGCGATTATGATCTTCCAAAGCATACTTAGGTCCATTAGGCATTACTGGAATTATTATGGTTTAACTTGTTGCTACCAACATTTATATACCGCTATAATATTTGGCCATTTCTTTAAATATATTCTCAACAATGCAAAGTTCCTCTCTTACTGTTCGCCTTGCTATAAGAATCTAAGTAAAATTAGGATTGATTTCATATTGTACTTTTGATTTTGTAGGTTTTAATCTATGTCGTTTTTTTCGCAACTGATTTATGCTTTTTCAAGGCTGACTTCGACTTTCAATCTATTTCTTTATTTATAAGCATAAGTTTTGGGATAGCTGCATGGAGTAACGATTTGTGGTAGCTATAAGTACACACCAATCCAAGAGTCTCAAGGGCATATCACCTGCCCCATAAGATTTTAAAAATCTTTAATTGCACTTCAGTAAAGTTAGAAGCAATGATCCAGAAAAGTAAATTTTAGTTGTGGCAAGACAGCAAATTAGGAAGAAGCTATTAAAAGCGGACTTCCTATATTTTAGAGTTTTTGAAGAAGATAAAAAAATATATGTTTGGTTATTTGTGCATTATTGTTATATGCGCCAAAGAGATTCTTGCTAAGAATTATTCCAAAAAAATATAATGCCTTCAAATGTAGAAATATAGCATAATTAAGTTTGTAGTTGCTTTATTTTTCTTTTTAACAATGACTTTCTGATTTACTTTTAGTTCTTCTTTAATAAAGGTAGTGTCTCAAAAATTATGATTATACTTAATTTTTTTTTTACCTATTGTTGACTCATCCAGGTTTGCTAAAGAATTCGATCCTTTTGTTGTTATGTTTGGTTGTTGTATTTTAAATCAGATTATATTTCAAAAATATGTTGTTTTCATTCAGTACTTCGGATTAAAATTGGTTAGAATATTCATGTGATTAGAAAGCTGAAGAAAGAAGAGCAACTTTGTCTAGTCTAATCCTATATGTTTCCGGATGGATATGGACAAATACATAACTTGTCTCAAATTGAAGCCAACATAATCTAACTCTTATTACAAATTTGAGATATAGTAGTTCTTGCATAAATTGTATAAGATGGATGAATCTCAAATGTACTAGATTTTGGTTAAAAAAAGTTATAGAGTTAACGAATGAAGTTATTTACCCAGTAAAGTATATTGTATTGTAACACAGTATTGCAGAAAAACATGATCTTGTGTTATATAGAGGCATGACCTTGTGTAGTTGAATATACAAATATTTTCACTTTTTTGCTATAAAAATAGTATCCTTTGATGTCTCTACCTTCAATCAAGAAGGTTTTAGTTTGGTAGAAAATAAACCTTTGAATGGCTTTGAAAAAGAGCTAATAAGTAGATCACATAAATTCTATTCAAAGCATTCATCCGACCATGGATTGCTAAATGCTAAAACATAATTTGTATATCACAAATGTGTCACAACCCCAACCCCGGTCGTGATGGCGCCCAACACACTGCTAGGCAAGCCCAACCAATTCCACAACTTTGACCAATTATACAACCCACGAATTACTTAACCTGGATGAATTACTAAATCACAATACTGAATGTCTTAACTAAAGTTAAAACATGTGAAAAACCCAAGTAGAAATACTACTACACAGCCCGAAGAATCTGGTGTCACAAGTCTGAGCCTCTAATATACGAGTGTCAAACCACTACATAATGTTCTGAAGAAATGCGGAATAAAATAAATAGGATAGATGGGAAGATCAGGACTGCGGACGTCATGCAGCTACCTTGATGCTCCCCGGATGTGATGCTCAACAAAGAAAAGTCTCACTCAGCCTCAGTGGGTGTACCTGAATCTGCACACAAGGTACAGAGAGTAAAGTGAGTACTTCCAACTCAGTGAGTAATAAACATAAATAAAGACTGAGAATAAAAAATCCTGAATAGGCACCAAAGTAATTCTATAAGTACAGAAACTTGAACCTAACAGCATAAAATCCAGTGGAACAGTGAAAACAATTATAGAAATATCACAGCAGATAAGTAAATAAATGACAAATAATAGTACGCAACGCAACACATAAACCGGTACTCTCCAGTACCCGCTGCGGCGTGCAGCCCGCTCCATTTATTTATCGTCGACGGCGCTTACTGGGGGTGTGCAGACTCCGGGAGGGGCCCCTTACGGCCCAAGCGCAATAATAAGCCATCTCGTGGCATCAACCAGGCTCTTGGCCTCACATCAATATCAATACAGTACAGCTGCGGCGCGCAGCCCAATCCATAATCAGTCCAAAATCACATAAACCCCTCGGGCATAACAATAATATAAAAATATTCAGCCCAAACTTCATTTAAAAATATTAATTAAGTTTCTAGTTTGAGAAAAATGGCTGAGTTTGCAAAACAGTATTAAATTCTAGGACTGAATTCAATTATCTGTAAATACGGTAAGAAACCAGTAAAAATAAATCCCTGAAGGATTCAAGCAGTTGGCACGGAGCCCAAGTATGATAATTAATCCATTTTTATAAGGATATCAACTAAGCTTCAATCAATTAGGTAGTAATTTTATTAAGCGGGACGGATCAAGTCACAATCCCCGACGGTGCTCTACCCCACGCCCGTTATCCGGCGTGCAAGTCACCTCAGCATAGCACTACAATGTGCAAATTCGGGGTTTCAAACCCTCAGAACAGCATTTACATCTATTACTCACCTCAAGCCGGCTAAAGTCCTAGCTCGCTATGCCCTTGCCTTTGGAATTGACCTCCTCGAGTACCGAATCTGTTCAGAACCACAATAAATACATCACAATATGCTAATGGGACAATACCCATTCGAAAACAATCGAAAAATAGCTAAAATCTCGAAATTAGCAAAAACCCGAGCCTCGGGCCCACTTTTCAAAAATCAGAAAAATTACCATCAACGGATTCCTTATCTCGCCACGAGTCTATACATATGAAGAACACCAAAATCGGAGTCCAAATGACCCCTCAAATCCCCATTTTTAGCTCTCTTAAGTTCCAAGCCCTAACCACCATTTTTT
>NC_031998.1:32970279-32971012 GCF_001879085.1 Nicotiana attenuata | reverse complement strand
AACTCTCGGAATCTCATTCCGACCCCCGGATCAAAATCTCACCTACCAACCGAAATTCGCCAAAATACTAACTTCGCCAATTCAAGCCTAATTATACACCGAACCTCCAAAATCAATTCCGATCGCACTCCTAAGTCACAAATCATCCTACGAAGCTAACCAAATCATTGGAATTCAAATCCGAGCCCTCTAACACAAAAGTCAACATCCGGTTGACTTTTCCAACTTAAGCCTTCTTAAAAGAGATTAAGTGTCTCATTTCTTATCAAAATCATTCCAAACCCACTCTAACACATCAAATACTGATAATGAAACATGAAGAAGCATAACATGGGGGAAACGGGGCGGTAACTCACGTGACGACGGGTCGGGTCGTCACATCTTCCCCAACTTAAACAAACGCTCGTCCTCGAGCGTACCCAGAGTTGTTCTAGAAGCCAACCAATAGCTGAATAACTTTACCGTGCATATAACCGGGGTGATCCCACGTCACCCTATCTTGCATAGGTCCGATAACACAACATAGCTGAAATTTTCACAATCCATCTAGTCCATAAACCATTGAACCACCCTGCACTTTCCGAAATCATACACAAGATAAGAACCTCACATCTGTATTCAAAATAAGCCTAAACCAGCTGTAATAGACCATGCCTGCAACCTCGGGTGCAATTATATGATATACCAATAACTCAAACACATGCAACGATAACTCCCATTCACAGCAACTGCC
>NC_031998.1:32864172-32961056 GCF_001879085.1 Nicotiana attenuata | reverse complement strand
TATCGTGCGTCTTGATTCAGCTTGAAATACTTTTGAAATTCCTTCCACGTGTTTCGTATGCGCGAACGGAGCGCTTAGTGTCAGATGTGCCTTGATGGCTTGTGATTCCCCGATCGAGGGGCGAGATGTAACCTCTGTGAGTTTGTGTTGGGCCAGTCTGGAGGACTTGAGGCCGGATCTTTGCCTATGGCTTGAGCACCGAGGTGCTGACTGTGTGAACAAGTGTTTGAGCCTATATGTTCGGTATTGTTCCTATTAGTGGAAGTGACGGCTGGATAGCTATATGATGAGTATGTTGGTACTGCGAGATGTATCTACGTGACTTGGAAGCGATGAGGAAGGTCTACAGGATGATAGAAGGACTATTAGGTGTTTGAATTTCCATCGTGATTCGAGGTATAGCTCCTAGTTATGGGCGCATGAAGAATCTTTTTGCGTTTCCAGTTGAGAGTGAAGTAAAAATTTTATGTTGCGGTATGAGTTCAGACTCAGGAAGACTAAGCGACTGCGTACAGTTTAGGACGGTGGAAAGTATACAAAAATGGTAGTTGGAGGCAAAGCAGGTGGGTCATCTCCTGCGGAGTGTTCTAAAGTTGTGTGATCCTTATGTTATCTATTAGAAGATCTCATTTACAAGTGAAGAAAATGTGTTGACATCTAAATTGGATCGCCTAGAGAGTGGGCTTAACTGTTGTGTGAGTGAATGCGAGATTTGCAGAAGAGTTAAAAATTTCTAGATGATTTGTGTTTCCACAAGCTTATGAAGGATTGAGTTTAATCTCACTATGGTATTAAGGCAGCAATAGAGTATGTGCGTTACGAGTTGTTGGGAGTGTTTTGATCTATGGCTTCGAGCCAAGTTGGGGAGTTTGCTATTGATTAGCTAATTGTACGGTTATGTGCTATGTTGGTTCCGGTTTGAGGCATGCTGGCGAATCAGTTCTGGTTGCGAAAATTGAGCCGAGGATGGCACGAGTGAAGCAAAATTTTGACAAAGGTTATATGGTGCTTCGTAGATGTGTGAGAATCACAGGATGTCTTAAGCTGTTGTTGGTAAAGAATGCTCGGTGCATGGAGCAGGAAGATGTTTGTTTGTATTGGGATGAGGTCATACCTTGCGGTGTCAGAGTGCTAATGAGGCACGGGTGGTTCTGTTCATTTGATCAGCCTAAATGCAGCTAAATAGAGTAAATGACTCTCGAGAATGGTACTAATGTGGTCGAGATTCTACATATGACAATTGGGTATCTTGAATTTGTATATGTGATTAGAAACTGAGTCTCCATTGGGAGAGGTCAAGATGTGTAATTTTTCTATATCAATTATGGGCTTCTATGTAGCACTATTAGGAAGGTGCAGGTAATGGCTCGGAATTCGTAGAATATTTTATGATGTTTTGACTTGCGAGGTAGCAGTTGGAAGGTACGAAATGGTTCGTGGGATGTGAGACAGCATGGTCTCGTGATTCAAAGTCACTTGGGATGAGTGCAGATAGATGGTGTTATATGTTGAATGCAGTTACCATTATTCCTAAGGAATCAGGGTAAGTCGAAAGAAGATGGATTGGTTAGCCATTTATCTGATGTCATATTGGTGGTAGAGATCAATTCCTTCAGCATGATCAAGTTACGCGTGTGATTTGTGGCGGTACAGTGAGGCTTGTCGTCCGTCATAACTGATGCTATTCAAGAGTATTCCGTTGTTATGGGCCTGTTACGTGTAAGCGGATCCCAAAAGGGTTATGGTGGGTTAGACCACTACTTAGAGATTTGCATATTCTACGGTTAGGAGGATTCACCTGTCTGTTGCTATGGTTCTCCTGAAGTGAGTTAAGTGGAAAATTTTATGTGATGAAGTGTTAATCTAATAGTGGTTCCGAAGCTTTGATGAAAAGTGTGTCCTATCGTATGTTGGCATGTTGGGTGCAATGAGTGGTATGGAATTTGAAGTGAACATAGAGGTAATAGCTCGGTATGGACAAGGATGTCACGAGCTCGGATGAGCAGGGAAGTAGTTTCGACGTTTAAGGTAAGTCGGTATTGTCTTCAGCGTCACCTGAGAACGGTGTTTTGTGAAAAGGCTTTGCATCCTGGTTGATAATTCTTGATCGCTTTTCAGCGTTAGTGCGGCCGATGGTTTGGAGGTAAGACCCAGTTATCTGTAATGGTAGGTTGTGGGAGGGTGTCCCACAAGAAGAGTGTGTAAGTATGGCAGTTAGCCACTTGATTGATTGGAGACTTGAACCAAGTATGAAGGTTGTGTTAATATCGTTGAATTGAGAATATATGCCCGGAGGGCACTCAGTCTATTGAGTTGTGGACTACGGATGATTCCTCCGACTTTGATGGATGTTCCTACGTGTTACGAGGGGAAGATGAGTTGTTAGGGACCTTTGAAAGGTAATTAACCTAGTTCAGTGTGATCAGAATCGGCTTGAGGTCGATGGATGGATTCAAATGTGAATATGGGCTCTATGTCAGACCAAATGGATTCATTTCAGTGATGCGCTCCTTATGGAGGAGTCAGGGTGTTATTTCGTTGTCAGATGTTTTATGCATGATACACTGCGCCGTGTAAGTTGTGAGACGGTTTGAGAAAATGCTTATGTGTTGAGGATCCACGTAGAAATGATGTTTATGAGCAAAATGGCTCTCGATATTCAGATTGTATATCGCTCCTCAGTTGAGCTTGAGTTTTGGTAGCGTATAGCGCTATATGTCCCCTCAGGGACGGTATTATGCACTTAGCGTGCTTGTGACCGAAATTCGGTATTTTATATTAATGAGCAATTTAACTCGATGTACACCTCCTTAGGTGAGTTTTATGTGTGGATCGGGTGGCACGCCGCCATGAGTGTGTTATTTGGATCGGGTTGCGCGCCGCAACAGTGTGTCATTGAGCATAGTTTCCTATATGCTATTTTGTATGCCTTACTTCCTATTTTCTAAGGAGAGCACGTATTAGTGCGTGAGCTAGGCAGTTCCTTCCAGAGTTCGTCTTCCTGTTTGTACCGCGATTTAATTGGTAGGCTATCAGCACCTTGTGGCATCATACGAGACTTTTGATTATGTACGGGGTGGCTTATTGCCTAAGCGGTTCGTACTGGATGAGGTCACGCATTGGGACGAAGTTATGTGGAGGTATGATACTGCGAGTAGATTTGTGTGTTCTGTCTCTATGAGAGGAGACGAGCTCTCAGTTTTGTGTTGTGATGGTACTAGAGGGCTTGAAGTATAGCTCTTTCATTTGAGCCATTTTCATGATTTGGGTATGTTCGGACTGTTGCTTATTGGTGCGCGTATTGTGCGAGTTGTGGCTTAGTCCTATACTAATGTGTAATGTCACCAGAGTAGTGTGTTGATTAGATGAGATCGTTGGGATCTTTAATGAGTACGAGCAGATTCGATTTCAGTATGTTGGAAGGATAATATCGAGCTTCGACTCAGAAATTTGATGTAGCATTTGCCAAAGGAGAAGTGGTTTCATGAATGGTTGATCTGAGAAATGGTGATGGTTTACTGCGTGTTTTAGTTATCAGTTGCAGTATATGTAAAAGTATTGGAAGGAAACTTTAGTTGTTAAGAGGTTTTCTACAGGTATTCGGGTGTTGTGGGCAACTACTGTGAATAGAAGTTATCGTTTCGAGTGTTTGGGTTATGTGGAATATCATATGATTGCACCTGAGGTTGCAGGTATGGGTTATTACAGCTGGTTCGGGCTTATTCTGAATATAGATGTGAGGTTCTGGTCTTGTGGATGATTTCGGAAAGTGGAATGTGGTTCTATGATTTATAGGCTGGACTGGATTATGTAATTATAGTTAAAATGCATTGTCGGACCTATGTGAGATAGGGTGACGTGGAATCACCCCCGGGTATATGCATGGAAGGGTTATTCAGCGATTGGTTGGCTTTTAGCATAGCTCTAGGTACGCTCGAGGACGAGCGTTTGTTTAAGTTGGGGAGGATGTGACGACCCGACCCGTCGTCACGTGAGTTACCACCCCGTTTCCCCCATTTTATGCTTCTTCATGTTTCATCATCGGTATTTGGTGTGTTAGAGTTGATTTGGGTTGGTTTTGGTAGGAAATGAGGCACTTAGTCTCTTTAAGGAAGGTTTGGTTTGGAAAAGTCAACCGGATGTTGACTTATGAGTTAGAAGGCTCGGATGTGATTTCCGGTGATTTGGTTAGCTTAGGGGAGTGATTTGGGACTTAGGAGTGTGATCGGAAGTGAATTTGGAGGTCCGGTGTAGAATTAGGCTTGAATTGGCGAAGTTAGTATTTTGGCGAATTCCGGTTGATAGGTGAGAATTTGATCCGAGGGTCGGAATGGAATTCCGAGAGTTGCAGTAGCTTCGTTAGGTGATTTGGGATGTGTGTGCAAAATTTCAGTTGATTCGGAGGTGTTTTGGTAGGGTTTTTGATCGAATGCAAGTTTCGGAAGATTTGGATGAACTTAGGCTTGAATTTGATGTAATTTGATGGTTTAGGTGTTATTTGTGGTGTTTTGATGATTCGAGCAAGTTTGAGTAAGGTGTTGGATCATGTTTGTGTTTTTGGTTGAGGTCCCGGGGGCCTCGGGGTGTTTTCGGATGGCTAACGGGGAGTTTTGGATTTGTAATGTTGCAGAACCTGTGCTGCTTCTGGTATTTTCGCTTCTGCGGAAAGGGGACTGCAGAAGCGAGTTATGAGCCGCGAAAGCGGCAGGTATCGCAGGTGCGGAGTAGCAGACCGCGTCTGCAGAGTCGCAGATGCGACAGGAGGACCGCAGATGCGGAAGTTGAGCAGTTAAGGGGGATTCGCAGAAGCGAGACTTTGTCCGCAGAAGCGGAAGTCGCAGGAGCGCATATTCAACTGCAGAAGCGGATATTTCTGCAGAAGCGGTGCATTAACCACAAAAGCGGGAGTCGCAGATGCGGCCATGGAGCCGCAGCTGCGGAAATGTCTGAGCAGTGTTATTAAATTTCATCTTCGCGAAATTTCATAAGGTGTGACGACCCGACCCGTCGTCACGTGAGTTACCGCCCCGTTTCCCCCATGTTATGCTTCTTCATGTTTCATTATCAGTATTTGATGTGTTAGAGTGGGTTTGGAATGGTTTTGATAAGAAATGAGACACTTAATCTCTTTTAAGAAGGCTTAAGTTGGAAAAGTCAACCGGATGTTGAGTTTTGTGTTAGAGGGCTCGGATTTGAATTCCGATGATTTGGTTAGCTTCGGGGGAAGATTTGTGACTTAGGAGTGCGATCGGAATTGATTTTGGAGGTTCGGCGTATAATTAAGCTTGAATTGGCGAAGTTAGTATTTTGGCGAATTCCGGTTGGTAGGTGAGATTTTGATCCGGGGGTCGGAATGAGATTCCGAGAGTTTCTGCAGCTTTGTTAGGTGATGGTGGATGTGTGTGCAAAATTTCAGGTCATTCGGAGGTGTTTTGGTTGGGTTTCTGATCGAATGCGTGTTTCGGAAGTTTTGGAAGAACTTAAGCTTGAATTCGATGAGAAATGATGGTTTTAGTGTTGTTTGAGGTGTTTTAGTGATTGGAGTAAGTTTGAATAAGGTATTGGATCATGTTTGTATTTTTGGTTGAGGTCCCGAGGGCCTCGGGGTGATTTCGGATGGCTAACGGGAAGTGTTGAACTTAGGAGATTGCAGAACCTGTGTTGCTTCTGGTATTTTCGCTCCTGCGGAAATGGGACCGCAGAAGCGAGTCAAGAACCGCAGAAGCGACAGGCATCGCAGGTGCGGAGATGCTGACCGCATCTGCGGAGTCGCGGATGCGACAGCAGGACCGCAGATGCGGAATTTTGGAAGGCTAAAGGATACCGCACCTGCGTAAAAGGAATCGCAGATGCGAGACCGCAGAAGCGGTCTAGTAACCGCAGAAGCGGTCTTGTCCGCAGAAGCGGCTCCCCATCGCAAAAGCGGAAGTATCAGATGCGGCTATGTAGCCGCAGATGCGGAAATAACTGGTCAGAAAGGGTTTTAATTCCCTTTGCGAAATATTTACAGAACACATATTTTGACTTCGGACTTGGGGTGTTCTTGAGCGATTTTGAAGAGGAAATTCAAGGACTTCGATCAGGTAAGCATTCTTGGACTTAGAACACAATTTTATCATGCAAAAACATGAAATTTCACTGAAAACTTAAGGAAATAAGGTCAAAAAAATGGTGGTTTAGGGCTTGAAACCTAAGAGAACAAAAATGAGAATTTGAAGGGTCATTTGGACTCGGATTGTGGTAAATTTGATATGTATAGACTCGTGGCGAGACGAGGAATCCGGTGATGTGAATTTTGTAATTTTTAGAGACGTGGACCCGGGGCTCGGGTTTTGCCAACTTCGTGATTTTCGATGTTTTTCGAGTCTTTTCGATTAGGTTATATTCCCTTAGCATATTGTGACGTATTCGTTGTGGTTTTGGTCAGATTCGACGCGCGAAGAGGTGAATTCGAAAGCCAAGGGCATAGCAAGCTAGGACTTTGGCCGGCTTGAGGTTAGTAATAAATGTAAATGCTGTGTTGAGGGTTTGAAACCCCGAATTTTGCACACCGTAGTGCTATGTGAGGTGACTTGCACGCCGGATAACGGGCGTGGGGTAGAGCACCGCCAGGGACTGTGACTTGGTCCGTCCCGCTTAATAAAAATTCGTACCTATTTGATTGTAGATTTGTAATATCCTTATAAAAATGGATTAATTGTCATAATTGGGCTTTGTGCCAACTACTTGAACCCTTCAGGGATTATTTTAATGGTTTCCTACTATATTTATAAATGTTAAACTCAGTCCTGGTACTTAATACTGCGTTTGAAATCTCAGCCATTTTCCTAAATTAGAAATTAAGTTAATATTTTTAAATGAAGTTTGGGCTGATTATTTTTATACTATTGCGTGATTTTTGGACTAAGTATGGGATCGGGTTGCACGCCGCAGCAGTATTATAATGATATTGATATGAGGCCAAGGGCATGTTTGATGCCACGAGATGACTTATTATTGCGCTTGGGCCATAAGGGGCCCCTCCCGGAGTCTGCACACCCCCAGTGAGCGCCGTCGACGTTAAATAAATGGAGCGGGTTGCACGGCCGCAACGGGGTACTGGAGGTACCGGTTTATGTGTTGCATTGCATACTTGATTGCCATTTACTTATTTATCTGTTGTGATATTTCTATAATTGTATTCATTATTTTATTGAGTTGATATGATTTAGATTGAGTTGCTGTAATTATAGCTTACTTTGTGCCTGTCCAGGATTTCTTACTCCGCGGAGCATAGGATGTGTAATGATTCTCTTTGGCTCCAGACATCAATTGAGCATGGTTGTCGATTTCAAGCATAGTGACTAGAGGTGTTCCGGGTGGAAGTAGTATTTAGATAGGATCGCGTGTTGCAACAAAGCCGTGTGGAAACATGACCTTGCGGGTCAAACTTGTGTGTTCTATTCTATGATGTGAGACAGGGTCTCAGCCTTGTGTTGTGGCAGTTCTGATGAGCTTGAGGTACCGCTCTTTCGTTTGAGTCATTTTCATGATTTGAGTATGTTCAGACCGTTTCTTATTGGTACGCGTATTATGCAAGTTGTGGCTTAGGCCGGTATTGAGGTGTCATATCACCAGAGTGGTGTGTTGGATTTGAGGATCGTTGGGGTCACTAATGACTACGAACGGATTCGATTTCAGTATGTTGGAAGGGTAATGTCGAGCTTCGACTCAGAAAAAAATTTGATGTAATATTTGCCAAAGGAAAAGTGGTTTCATGAATGGTTGATCTGAGAAATGGTGATGGCTTACTGCGCGTTTTAGTTAACAGTTGCAGTATATGTAAAGGTGTTGGAATGAGACTTTGGCTAATAAGAGATTTCTATTGGTACTTGGTTGTTGTGGGCAGTTGCTGTGAATGGGAGTTATCGTTGCGTGTGTTTGAGTTATTGGTATATCATATAATTGCACCCGAGGTTGCAGGCATGGTCTATTACAGCTGGTTTAGGCTTATTTTGAATATAGATGTGAGGTTCTTATCTTGTGTATGATTTCGGAAAGTGCAGGGTGGTTCTATGGTTTATGGACTAGATGGATTGTGAAAATTTCAGCTATGTTGTGTTATCGGGCCTATGCGAGATAGGGTGACGTGGGATCACCCCGGTTATATACACGGTAAAGTTATTCAGCTGTTGGTTGGCTTCTAGAACAACTCTCGGTACACTCGAGGACGAGCGTTTGTTTAAGTTGGGGAGGATGTGACGACCCGACCCGTCGTCACGTGAGTTACCGCCCCGTTTCCCCCATATTGTGCTTCTTCATGTTTCATTATCAGTATTTGATGTGTTAGAGTGGTTTTGGAATGGTTTTGATAAGAAATGAGACACTTAGTCTCTTTTAAGAAGGCTTAAGTTGGAAAAGTCAACCGGATGTTGACTTTTGTGTTAGAGGGCTCGGATTTGAATTCCGATGATTTGGTCAGCTTCGGGGGATGATTTGTGACTTAGGAGTGTAATCAAAAGTGATTTTGGGAGGTCCGGAGTAGAATTAAGCTTGAATTGGCGAAGTTAGTATTTTGGCGAATTCCGGTTGGTAGGTGAGATTTTGATCCGGGGGTCGGAATGAGATTCCGAGAGTTGCTGTAGCTTCGTTAGGTTATGTTGGATGTGTGTGCAAAATTTCAGGTCATTCGGAGGTGTTTTGGTTGGGTTTCTAATCGAATGGGTGTTTCGGAAGTTTTAGAAGAACTTAGGCTTGAATTCGATGAGAAATGATGGTTTTAGTGTTGTTTGAGGTGTTTTAATGATTGGAGCAAGTTTGAATAAGGTATTGGATCATGTTTGTATTTTTGGTTGAGGTCCCGAGGGACTCGGGGTTATTTCGGATGGCTAACGCGAAGTGTTGAACTTAGGAAATTGCAGAACCTGTGCTGCTTCTGGTATTTTCGCTCCTGCGGAAATGGGACCGCAGAAGCGGTACCGCAGAAGCGAGTCAAGAACCGCAGAAGCGACAGGCATCGCAGGTGCGGAGATGCTGACCGCATCTGCGGAGTCGCGGATGCGACAGTAGGACCGCAAATGCGGAATTTTGGAAGGCTAAAGGAATCCGCACTTGCGTAAAAGGAATCGCAGATGCGAGACCGCAGATGCGGTATAGTAACCGCAGAAGCGGTCTTGTCCGCAGAAGCGGCTCCCCATCGCAAAAGCGTAAGTCGCAGATGCGGCTATGTAGCCGTAGATGCGGAAATAACTGGTCGGAAAGGGTTTTAATTCCCTTCGCAAAATTTTACAGAAAACATATTTTTAACTTCGGACTGGGGTGTTCTTGAGCGATTTTGAAGAGGAAATTCAAGGACTTCGATCAGGTAAGCATTCTTGGACTTAGAACACAATTTTATCATGCAAATACATGGAATTACACTTAAAACTCAAGGAATTAAGGTCAAAAATGGTGGTTTAGGGCTTGAAACCTAAGAGAACAAAAATGGGAATTTGAGGGGTCATTTGGACTCCGATTTTGGTGTTCTTTATATGTATAGACTCGTTGCGAGATAAGGAATCCGGTGATGTAAAATTTATAATTTTTCGAGAAGTGGGCCCGGGGCTCGGGTTTTGCCAACTTCGTGATTTTCAATATTTTTCGAGTCTTTTCGATTGGGTTATATTCCCTTAGCATATTGTGACGTATTCATTGTGGTTTTGGTCAGATTCGACGCACGAAGAGGTGAATTCGAAAGGCAAGGGCATAGCAAGCTAGGACTTTGGCCGGCTTGAGGTTAGTAATAAATGTAAATGCTGTGTTGAGGGTTTGAAACCCCGAATTTGCACAACGTAGTGCTATGTGAGGTGACTTGCACGCCGGATAACGGGCGTGGGGTAGAGCACCGTTAGGGATTGTGACTTGGTCCGTCCCGCTTAATAAAATTGATACCTATTTGATTGTAGATTTGTAATATCCTTATAAAAATGGATTAATTATCATAATTGGGCTTCGTGCCAACTACTTGAATCCTTCAGGGATTATTTTAATGGTTTCTTACCATATTTATAAATATTAAACTCAGTCCTGGTATTTAATACTGTGTTTGAAATCTCAGCCAATTTCTTAAATTAGAAATTAAGTTAATATTTTTAAATGAAGTTTGGGTTGAATATTTTTATACTATTGTGTGATTTTGGACTGAGTATGGGATCGGGCTGCACGCCGCAGCAGTATTATAATGATATTGATATGAGGCCAAGGGCCTGTTTGATGCCACGAGATGGCTTATTATTGCGCTTGGGCCGTAAGGGGCCCCTCCCGGAGTCTGCACACCCCCAGTGAGCGCCGTCGACGTTAAATAAATGGAGCGGGCTGCACGGCCGCAGCGGGGTACTGGAGGTACCGGTTTATGTGTTGCATTGCATATTTAATTGTTATTTATTTCTTCATCTATTGTGATGTTTATTCTAACTGTATTGTTGTTTAATGGTATTATTAGCTTTACTTTGTGTTTGAGGCAGCAGGGCAGGTATTCTCAAAAAAGATAGCTTTTTTATCTTCCACCTTATCTCCACAGCTTTGGGCGACCCCTTCCCCTTCCTCTTTTTTTTTGTTTCAAGCATGGACCTTAACTTACCGAACTGGCTTAGTAAAGTAGAAATCATTAGCTGTCAACTGTTCATAGTCAGCAGTGGAAGAGGACGTAGCTTTGATTGCTCAAGTTGCCCGGCAGCCCTTTCGGGGGTTCCTTAGGGACCCATTCACTCTGCGTAGATTGACTGAACGCAGAAAACCTTCCACTGGCAGGCGATCGTGTTTTTCACAGGATTTTTCGTTTTTCATGTCAGCATTCTCACTTCTGATATCTCCAGGTCTTGTCACCAAAAACCTTCCCCGATTGACAGAACGTTCCGCTACTGACACTTGAAAAAGCAGCTTTCAAGGTCTCTCTTTTCCATTCAAGAGTTCTTATGCGTTTCCACGCCCCTTTGAGACCCCGAAAAATGGACAAATGCCTTTTCTTAGGAACACATACAAGATTCGTCACTACAAAAAGGATAATGGTAACCCACTCCTCCTGTTCGAACCGGGGTTTGAAACCAAACTCCTCAGGAGGATAGATGGGGCGATTCGGGTGAGATCCAATGTAGATCCAACTTTCGATTCACTCGTGGGATCCGGGCGGTCCGGGGGGGACCACCACGGCTCCTCTCTTCTCGAGAATCCATACAGCTATCCAAGAGTGAAAGTGAAATTCAAGCGGGCGCGGATGCCATCGAATGGGCTCTTTGCCACAGAATGTGATGTCTTAGAATCTCCTTCCTTGAAAGCTTCAGTTTTTCAGTTCAGAATCCGATGTGAGGAAAAGAATCCTAGGTCAAGGCAGTAGCACGGTACGGGATCAGTCCCTTATTCTCAGTGCAACGTGTGAAATGACTTAGTCAAGAGATCGATCTTAGGATACCGGCAAAGGAAGAAGGTGGATACTACTTTGATTCCGATTCGGGCGGAGGAAGACTGATTTAGAGGGGTAGGCATTCCCGTCCGCCCTTACACAGGGCCGAAGGCAGGCCAGCAAGAAGGAATGTAAACATATCAGATTGGGACACCGGTGCATTGATAGATGCCAAGGAGTCACAACTGTTCTTGAATGTAAGAAGGTAAGCCGCCATAAACTGATTTCCTTTCTTCTCTCTTTCACTATCATGTTCCTCACTAACCCGAAAGGCTTTCTTTAAACCATACTTTGGGGAGGGGATCTTTGAACCTTGTTTGAGCTCCTCTTCCCGATTCCAAGATGTATGATTGAATCAAAGTGATTTTTACTTCATTCAAGCATTGGATCTCCTGTCTCATCTCAATTAAGAGGGGTCATGGAAAGAACAGGTTCAAAGTCACGATCAATTCCTTTTTCAAATCCTGCTGCAGCTGCACGAGCCCTTCCCGCGTGCATTTAGGATTTCTTATCCTCAGACCTTATTTATATTTATTACTTTCTGAGTTGGAAGTACTCACAATACTCCATGTACCTTGTGTGCAGATCCAGGTACACCAAAGGGTGAGTGAGGGCTTGTTAGCTGAGCAGCAATTATCTGGGAGTGTCGAGGTAGCTGCATGGCGTTCGCAGCCTTGATCTCTCCCTTCTATCTTTTACTATTTTATTCATATTATTTTCCTAGTCGGACTTGTAATAGGTGAATAATCTGCTTCTAGAGGCTCATGTTCGTGACACCAGATTCTGTGGGCTATTTAGTATTTTATTTTGGGATTTTCGAATGTTAGAGATTATATCAGAATTTCCGCACTAAATTGGTATTATAGTAGTGAACATTTATTTACTTAATTAGATTATTTGGCTAAGGTTGCGTAAATGGCCGGGCTTGCCTAGCAATGTGTTGGGCGCCATCACGACCAGGGTTTGGGTCGTGACATTGATCAAGCAGTGAAAGACAATGATCCTGAAGATATACAACTTGAAGAAAAGGGCAACTATTAGAGGCTAGTCGGGAGGCTTCTATATCTAACAATGACAAGGCCAGACATAGCCTTTGTGGTGCAGGTACTCAGCCAGTATATGCATGCACCTAAGGTTTCTCACATGGAAGCTGCCAAAAGAGTAGTGAGGTATATCAAATCTACACCTGGACTGGGCCTATTCATGCCAGCAGGTAGGTGCAGCAATCTAGTAGCCTACTGTGATTCAGATTGGGGAAGTTGTGTTGAGTCTAGGAAATCAGTCACAGGGTATGTGATCAAATTTGGTGATGCACTGATTTCTTGGAAATCAAAAAAACAAAGTACAGTATCTAGAAGCTCAGCTGAAGCAGAGTTCAGGTGCATGGCAACCACAGTAGCTGAAATTGTCTGGCTAGCTGGACTCTTCAAAGAATTGGGAGTGGACATTACTTTGCCTGTGCCTCTACACTGTGACAGTAAGGCAGCAATTCAAATTGCTGCACACCCTATCTTTCATGAACGTACCAAGCATATAGATATTGACTGCCATTTTGTAAGGGAGAAACTAGTGCAAGGTCTTATACAAACACAGCATGTGGGAACAGCAGAACAACTAGCAGATGTGCTGACAAAAGCTTTGTGCAGGCCACAGCATGACTATCTTCTCAGCAAGCTGGGAATGAAGAATGTGTTTCATCCCTCAGCTTGAGGGGGAGTGTTGAGAGAAATGGCTCTCATATATGTAACTTAACTACAGTCAGTAGGTTAGTTAGATATATACTTAACCATAGTAAGTAGTTAGAGTTAGTTGGAGTTAGTAGAGTGTATAAATATTATCTTAGTGTAGAATCAATGTAACAATACATACATTTTCCTTTCTCTGAAATGAAGTAACCGTCTGCTTCTTCATTCTTCTTTCTACTCCTTCTTTCTTCTGATTCAACAATCGCCATAGCTGAGCTCTTAACAGAACAATCCTAGAGGATAGAACTATAGAACCAGGAAAAAGCAAATTTGAAGGAGTAACTAAATCAGAAATTGGAAGGGCAACTGAAAAGGACCAAACGTACAGATGAGGATAGATTATAGAATGCTTCCGTGCGGTGGAGTAAAATTATGTGTTGGCTATAGGTATGAAAGCCACGTAAAATAAGTATATTAGCTGAAAGATGAATGACAAATATACCCTCGGGACTAATTTTAATGACTTGAAGCACACACTCGAAACCTTTCCTCTTCTCTATAATATATAGTATAATATAATAAATAGAAAAGAAAAATATCTATGTATTCTATTCCAAGTAGAAATAAAGAGAATTAAACTCCTAGCCAAACATTAGTATATATTCAAGTGAAATTGTACAATAAAAATTCCAACCAAACCATAAGTCTTTCGGATAGCCCAAAAGCAGGAAACCTGAAACCCGTCGCATGTGAAATTGTGTTTCTTCCCTAGATTTCTTCATCTTGTAACCCTAATCAAAGCAAAGAGAGAGAGAGAGAGAGAGAGAGAGAGAGAGAGAGAGAGAGAAGGATGGGACAAAAGGTTAAGATTTTCAAATTAGCACTTCAAATTATGGCCTTTTGTATTCTTGCATCTAAAGGATGTTCTTTTATTGGAACTTTGATTCATCAAAAAAGAAGAAGACATTACTGCTTCTCAATCAAATTCTCAAAGGTATTTTGTTTTTCCCTCTATTTATAATGGTGGTATGTGCTAAACTTTATGGGAGAGCAGCCATGCACGAGCTTAGGTTAATGAAGAGAAGAAGAGTAGAAATGAGAGTAGAGAGAAGAACAGAGAAGGAATGAAAAATAGTAACTGCTTCTCATTCATTCTGAAAGAGATGTACAATAGTATGTGTATATATTTACACGTGAGTTAATCACCTACCTACTTAACTAATCTAGCTAAGTGTAAATAGACTAAAATACCCCTCAAGCTTTAAGTCACTCCTCTTTCCTCAACACTCCCCCTCAAGCTAGGTGATACAAAAATGTCAAGAACACCTAGCTTGGACATTAAGTATTCATGTTGCACTCTAGTCAACCCTTTTGTTAAAACATCTGCAAGTTGCTCCTTTGTGGCCACATACTCAGTCTTCACCAGCCCACTTTGTATTTTCTCTCTTATAAAATGGCAATCAATCTCGATATGTTTGGTACATTCATGGAATACTGGATTTGCAGCTATCTGAATTGCAGCTTTGCTATCAGTGTGAATGGTTACAGGGAGAGCCACAGGAATTCCAACATCTTTGAATAGCCCTAGTATCCAAACTATCTCTGCCACAGTTGATGCAATACTCCTGTATTCTGATTCTGCAGAGCTCCTAGAGATAGTGCTCTGCTTCTTAGACTTCCAGGATATTAGTGAGTCACCATACACAATGAAAAAACCAGTTACAGACTTTCTAGTGAGAGGACATGCTGCCCAGTCAGCATCACAATAGGCTGTAACTACATTCTTCTTCTTGGTAGACGATAATATGCCTTGTCCAGGCTGATTCTTCCCATATCTGACTACTCTCTGTGCTGCCTCCATATGAGATCTTTTGGGCTTCTGCATGAACTGGCTCAGTGTCTGAACACTGAAGGCTATGTCTGGTCTTGTGACAGTCAAATAAAGAAGCTTTCCTAATAATCTTTGATACCTGGTGGGATCAGATAACAGATCATCAGTTGTTGTGCTGTGCAAGCCTGTATGATCATCATAGTCTTTGGTTGTCAACCTAGTGTTGATTTCAATAGGAGTAGCAACTGGTTTGGCAGCCCCCAGCCCAAGCTCAGAGATTAGTTCCAAGCTATATTTCCTTTGGTGCATTAGAATGCCTTGTTGTGACCTAGCAAACTCAATGCCAAGGAAATACTTCAGTTCACCTAGGTCTTTCATTTTAAAAGCTTGCTGTAGACTGGTCTTGACTTCTTCTAGTTTCATCAGATTAGGTCCAGCAAGTAGCATATCATCTACATACACCAAAATGACTATGGTGTGTTCACCTGTTCCTTTGGTGAACAAGGAGTGGTCATGTTGACTCTGTGAGAATCCAAACTTTAGTAGTGCTTCTGAGAGTTTGGCATTCCACTGTCTTGGTGCCTGTTTAAGCCCATACAAGGATTTCAGAAGTCTGCATGCTGGTCTGTTCTCCCCCTGACTCTGAAAGCCTTGAGGAAGAGTCATATAAATTTCATCATGTAGATCTCCTTGAAGAAATGCATTGTACACATCCATTTGATGGATATGCCAATGCTCAGAGGCAGCCACAGCTAAGACTGTCCTAACAGTAACCATTTTGACCACAGGACTGAAGGTTTCCTGGTAGTCAATACCCTCTAGTTGGCTATACCCCTTTGCTACAAGCCTAGCCTTGAATCTTTCCACCTCTCCTGTGGCTTTATACTTCACCTTATATATCCATTTGCAACCAATGGGGACTTTGTCAGGAGGTAAGGGAACCACATCCCAAGTGTGGTTGGACTCCAATGCAGTGATCTCAGCTTGCATTGCTTCAACCCACCTAGGGTCCTTGACAGCATCCTCAAATGTGGTAGGCTCTACTATGGAAGAAAAAGCAGTAAGGTAGCACTGGTACTTGGACGACAAACCATCATATGAAATGTTGTTAGCAATAGAATAAGGGACAGTCTTGTGACTAGGACATGTCACAAAATCTTTCAGCCAGAGTGGAGCCTGCTTAGTCCTCAAAGATCTTCTCAGCCCAGTAGAGTGGTGATCAACTGAAGGTGGCAAAGATGATACTCCTTCAGATGTCTCCTGGCTTGAGGTATCACTTGCAGGACTCTGATTGAGTGAAGAAGAAGGACCCTCGTGTAAGCTATGGGGTTCATGTGATGTGGAGAAGTAGTCTGCATCATAAGTGGGAGATTCAGAAGGCAGAAATACAGGTGGAGAAGGATGAAGCTCCTTAAAAGGAAAAGTATCCTCTCTAAAGGAAACATCCCTGTTGATAAAGAAGCAATTGGTAGAAAGATCCAGCAGCAGATAGCCCTTTTGAGTGTCAGAGAAACCCATGAGGACTGAAGGGTTGGCCCTGGGAAGCAGCTTGTCTGTCTCTTGCACTTGTTTGGCATAACACAAACAACCAAGGACTCTCAAATGCTCCAAGTTAGGTTCCTGTCCATATAGCAACTCAAAAGGGGATAAGCCATTTAGGACAGAACTTGGCATTCTGTTGATAATATAGGTAGCTGCAATAACACAGTGACCCCAATACTTGATAGGAATCTGTGCTTGAAATCTCAAGGCTCTAGTTACCTCCAGGATATGTCTGTGCTTCCTTTCAGCAACTCCATTTTGCTGAGGAGTGTATGCACAAGTCTTCTGATGAACAATGCCATATTTTTGAAATAGAGCAAGACAGGTAGAGTTTACAAACTCAGAACCATTATCAGATCTGACTGTCTTGAGAACTTTGTTGAATTGAGTTTGAATAAACACAATAAACTGAGTCAATACCACACACACATCAGACTTTAGCCTTAGCAGAAATAACCAGGTCATTCTAGTGAAATCATCCACTACAGTTAGAAAATACCTATGACCATCAACTGTTGCCTGTTTGTAAGGACCCCACACATCAACATGAATAAGATCAAAAGCAGCAGTACTTTTAATGCAACTATTAGGAAAGGGCAGTCTGGTCTGCTTAGCACATGGACACACAGTGCATTTATTGAGGATATCAGTAATAGTTGCTAATTTTGCAGGGAACAATTTATTAAGGACTGAACTAGACACATGACCTAATCTTTTGTGCCACAAGCTAACATCTATAGTAGAGTTCCTCCTGTGTGTTTTAACTCCAGCTGCAGCCAGTGAGATGGCAGTGAGTCTCTTTGCACCATGTTTCTGCAGAAAATATAGGCCATCTCTCTCTCTACCAATCTCCCTCACCCTGCCACTGAAGAGATCCTGGAATACACAGAAATCAGGATAAAAGGAGGCAAAGCATTTTAGGTCTCTTGTCACCTTTGAAACAGACAACAGGTTGAATTTGAACTGAGGCACATAGAAAACTTCTTTAATAACATTGTTGTCAGAAATATTACTGTCTCCAATATGTGTGACTTGAGTAAAATCTCCATTAGGTAGTAGCACCTGTCTTGGCTCACTAGGAGCAGTTAAGGATATTTTAGTGAGCATGTTAATGTCTGAAACCATATGGTTTGTGGCACCAGTATCAATGATCCATTCCTGCAGACTAGGTGATGAAGCCAAGAGAGCAATGTGAGTACCTGCTACATTTGCCTGAGAAGTGGAAGCAAAAGTGTTATTGTGATTGTTGTTGAGGATCTGCATAATTTGCTCATATTGTTCCTTGGTGAATGGAAAAGCACCTCCCTGAGCTGTGGATTGGGAGTTTGTAACATTGCTGGCTTGTGGAATAGAAGAACTACCCTGAACTTGAGCACTAGCACTTCCTTGTCCCTGATAGTTTCCACCACCTTGACTCATAGGCTGATAATGACTGTAATTTGTAGGCAATGATTGCGAAGGAGTACCCTGAGAAGTATTTTCAGCATAAAAAGGCATAGAGTAACCAGGTTCTACCATGACATTGTGTGCACTAGCTCCCCCTTTCCTCTTAGACTTAAAATCAGTTGGATAGCCTATGATTTTGTAGCAATTCTCCTTACTATGACCTTTCATTTTGCAAAAGTCACACTAAACATTGTAGTTCCTTTTAGGTCTTGAACTAGAATTAGACTTAGCACTATAAAGTGCTGTGGAATCATAGGTATTAGGGTTCATAATAGGAGGGGGACCTAATATACTAGCAGATGCAGCTACAGTTCGTTGACTTTCATCACTCATAAGCATAGCATAAGCCTGATTTACTGTAGGCAAAGGCTTCATCATGAGAATTTGGCTCCGAGCTTGTGAGTAGGAGTCATTCAAGCCCATTAAAAACTGATATACCTTTTGTTTTCGTAGATGCACAATAAACTCCCTTGTCTTTACACAATCACAACCAGGTGTAGGTATTATAGATTCAGATTCATCCCAGAGATCCTTAAGTTTTGAGTAATAAACAGAGATAGAGGATGTACCTTGACACAAAGTGGCAGTTTCCTTGTGTAAATTGTAACATCGAGTGTCATTTACCTTGTCAAATCTCTCCTGCAGATCTAGCCACACCTTTTGTGCATTAGTAGCATAGGCTATGCCACTGATTAGTGATGGAGCAACTGAGTTCATCAGCCACGATAGTACGATAGCATTACACCTTTCTCATTGATACCAGTATTTCTCGCGAAACCTCTCCTTTGGCCATCGACCATCAACAATTCCCAGCTTATTACGACCTAACAAGGCAATTCGCATCGATCTATACCATAGAGAGTAGTTATTAGTTCCAGTTAACTGAAATGAGATCAAGGAGATTCCGCTGGTATCACCAGGTGCCAAATACAGAGGATGAGTTACTGCAACTGTAACTCCTTCCTCGAACTCATCGTCCGATGATGCATGCGAAGCAGTCTCAGCTGTGACAGTAGCATTCTCATCATCAATCGCCATTGTCAACTTATTCTAGGGTTTTATTTTCTCAGATCTGGAAACAATTGTGATTGCAATTGATTCAAATTGACAGAAACTTAAATGAATGAGGAAGAGAAATTTTGGATCGATTTGAGCTTCGATTCTGAGCTCAAGGCTCTGATACCATGCTAAACTTTATGGGAGAGCAGCCGTGCACGAGCTTAGGTTAATGAAGAGAAGAAGAGAAGAAATGAGAGTAGAGAGAAGAACAGAGAAGGAATGAAAAATAGTAACTGCTTCTCATTCATTCTGAAAGAGATGTACAATAGTATGTGTATATATTTACACGTGAGTTAATCACCTACCTACTTAACTAATCTGGCTAAGTGTAAATAGACTAAAATACCCTCAAGCTTTAAGTCACTCCTCTTTCCTCAACAGTATGTTTGTGCGCAGCTTGACTATTCCACCAGATATGTCTATATGTGGCTAAAGCTCAAATTTTTAATTGCAGAAAAGAGACATGTGAAGCCGTCAAAGCGTATAATTGAAAAGAAGATAGTTTTAAAGCCGTCAAAGAATATGATTGAAGAGAAGATAGTTGAGGTGAAGCCGTCAAAGAGTATAAATCATAAGGATGTTGATCGGGTGAGTTTTAATTTCAGGATTCTCAAGTTATTCTTGATTTAGTCTGTTTTTAAGTTAATTTTCTTTAATTAATTTAGGTCATCTATGATTTTGTTTATGTGATTTCTCTTCTTCATTTCCTTGGGTTATCTAGTACTTTTAAACCTTAGGTGATTCTTCCTAAAACCTAAAACTAACAGCTTTTTTGGATGGTTGTTACCTATTGTATCGTATTGCTAAATCCCTTGTTATGTAGGATGAAAAGACACCTTTTATGTAACCGATTTTGTGTGGTCGGGTAGTTACCTTAATTTGATACTTGGTTGTTGTTGTTTTTGTTGTACCTACTATAATTCTATTTTACTTTTATCCCACCTTTTTAATAGTTACTGTACCCCGTATTCTACTTTTTCTTTGGGATATTGTAAGTTTATTTTTCAAATTCCTGGCATGTGACACTATGAAACAACAGAAGACAATACAATTTAACCTAACATTATATTTTATTAAAGCAATACAATACGATACATTAAGAAACAACCATCCAAACAAGTTGTAAAAGGTAAATGAGGATTTTCATTAAATAAGCATGTGGTATGAATAGAATCTAGTTTGCTGCTGGTTCTTGCCTTCTTATGGTTCTTGCTTTCAAGAAGGCTCCGATGTTCATTCATACCGTGACTTTGATGCCCAAGATACGGTTTTTCACTTTGTTTTGGCTGTTGAAACATATTTAAATGATCTCTTTTTAGTTTGTTTGTGCTTTTTTGTACTGCAGGCGATGTCCCCATTTTTCTTGGATCTTCTATTATGTCAAACTTCAGAGACCTTTGATGAGCACTTACAATGTTTTTTTTTTCTTTCCTTTAACTAAGTTATAAATAATTGTAATGAACTATTAAAGCACTTATCTTTCCTAGCTAGGCCACGAAAATCCACTTCCTAGAGGAAATAATTGTGGACATCCTCAGCAGGTTACCTGTGCGGTCTCTTCTTCGATTCAAATGTGCTTCAAAATTTTGGAAGTCGTTAATCTCTGAACCTCACTTTAAGACGAAGCATTGGAATCATGCCAAGAATAACAAAAAATTTCAAAAACTTCTTATTGGTCGAATGTTCCTACGGGTTGGTACGATTTGGTATTATTGTTCTTCTTTATCATCAGCTCAACTGGTTGAGGATGTACAAAAGCTTGGTTGCCCTTCAAATGATAAACAGTGCGGTTACATAATGTTATGCTGTTGCGATGGCTTGTCTCTTCTTTGGTCTCATGGTGACCATTTATTGTGGAACCCGTCCACAAATGAATCAGCAGTACTTCCTAATCCGAATTTCCACCAGTATCTGGTAGCACTTACGGCATGGGATATGACTCAACTAGTGATGACTATAAGATTTTTAAGATTGACAACATGGGTTATGGTTCCAACCCACCCAGTAAAATCCTTGCACTAAAGAGTGGTTCTTGGAGAAAAATTGATAACCATCCTCGTGGCTTTCGCAATAGTGTTTCTGGTAAGGACTCTTTGGCATTTATTCATGGCGCATTTCAATGGATAAGTATGGATATTTTACATGAGTATTTTATGGTTTCATTTAACATATCAAATGAGGTGTACGGAGAGATACCGTTGCCGGAGGGAATTTGTAATATTTCCAACGCGGTTATACATGGCGTTTCAGTATTAGATGGAATGCTCTGTGCGTATTGTACTTACAGAAATGCAGAGGCGGGCACTTTTAAGTTATGGATAATGAAAGATTATGGTGTCAAGGAATCTTGGACTGAATTATTTACTATGCGAGGGACGCTTCTTTGTTTAGCCATACCGATGTATAGGTTTGCGGATGGTGAAGTTTGAATATGATTGAAATCATGTCAAGGTTGAAATCTATTTTTGACTGAAAGCTCTTCCTGAAATTTTGGAAATCATCTTTTGTTGAGGTCTCTGATCAGTGCAGTAGCCGCACAATACCAAGAGCGAGAAATTATACTGTGTATTGTTACGCGGCGCCTTCCTGAGATTCCTTGGAAGGGCGACGTAAGGCTAGGCAACTGATGTGAGTGCAGTTGCTGTCCGCCAACTGAGGTCCCCTCCGTACGCTAGACGAGATTGTCAGTGCCGTACGGGAAAACCAATATCAAGAGCAATTGAGAGAACAGAAATGATAATTCAAAATGAAAGAAAGCTTGATTGCATTAATGAAAGCTATTACAGAAAAGCAACACGGTGTCGAGGGGGAGAGACACCAGTACAGAGAATTGCTTGCTTGCTAGAAAGTTTTGATTGCTTGATCCCCCCTAATAGTACTTAAAAAAAATAATCCAAAGTTACAGGAGTAGACTTGATTAAGCTAGAGAAACATAATGGAAGTACATGAAATAAAACTACTCTATATTTACAACGAAAATGACTTAGTCTTCTATAAGGCAGCAGCAGGTCCGTTGTCAGCAGCAGTGTCTTTGGCATCACGGTCTGCGCGCGCGGCGCTGTTGGCTTCTGCCTGCGGCTTGGCGCTCGCGAGGGATATCGGTGGGGCGACAGAGGCACCTGCGCGCTTGTCACTTGGCGCGGCCAAGACCACGGGGCCGTTCGTGGCGCTAGGCATTGGGAGGTTCGCTAGGACGCCACGGGGCGCGCCCAAGGGGTCATGGGGCATGGCTGGAAAGCCGCCCATGACAGTATATATGTCAAATATTATTTTATATAGTTATATATTATATTTTGAACATTCTTAACATGGTTGAGCGAAGCAGTCCAGGGTATTCACAATGATACATTTTTCATATATTATTTTTACAATAGCTATATAGTGTCATTTTTCCGAGATAATATTAGGTGGAATAGCTACTTTTTAACCACTTACTAGTATTTACTATTTAGTCATCAGTTTAAATGTTATTAAATTTAGCCATTTTTTTAACACGGAAAAACAATTAACCCTTGTTTGCCTTTTGTGCAAGTGGATGGGGAATAACCTAGGGCGGCCCACATTAGCTTATAGCGGGGGAAGTGCACAAACGATCATTCTTAGAATTGCTATTTAGAGATAAGCCAGTATTTATTTTATTCTGAAAATTTAAATTAAGAATTTTAATTTCAGGATAATTCAAGATATTTGTGTCTCGATTAAATTGAACTGAAAAATTAAAATTTAGAATACATTGGATAATTTTTAAATAGCAGCACTTTAAAGTGGCTACCTGATATCATTTCTACCTTATAATGTCCACGTTCCCCATACTAAATGTTGAGAATGGGCTGGACTAGTTTTACATCTGGTTATTTTGCAGAATCAAATTCATATAATACAATCAGTATGCAGACCAGGAAACTCATTTTTGTTTCTTTTTTTATAAAAAAATATTTAACTGAATTTATTTATTTATTTATTTGGTTAAATGGATGCATATTTGCATTACTTAATCATCAAACAAACTGCCCATTAGGGCTAACAGCAGTATTGTTTGTAGCCGGGTAAGTGATACCCCCATTCACCATTGTTATACTATTACTATTACAGACAAAAGTTTTTCTTTGGAACAAAGTTCCTGTGATGTCTGCCCAAAACACATTATTGACAAACACCGGAGGAACTAGTGTTATAAAAGCTTCTTCAAAAAGAGTCCTTCTTGTCCCTTCCTTTGCTAGCAGGTCAGCTACTTTGTTGGTCTCCCTGTACGTGTGCTTCACCACCACGTCGCCTAGTCTTTGGACGATTGACCTGCATTCAAAAATGATAGAGTCAAAATTAAGGTTTCCATTAGTTAGCATTCTAATTACCTCTGTTGAGTCAGTGTTTATTTCCAGCGGTAATAATTTTTTTTCTTCCGCAATTTGTAATCCTTTGAGAAGAGCTAGCAGTTCAGCTTGGGTGTTGGTGGTGTATTGGACTGATCCTATGAAACCCAGTATCCAGTTTCCTCCTGCATCTCTGAAGACCCCGCCCAGTCCTCCCTTACCTGGGTTTCCTGTTGCTGCTCCATCACAGTTTAGCTTGAAGGAATTGATTTGGTGGTTCCCATTTTACCCAGATTCTCCCCATGTTTTTTATTTCTTTTCCCAGCATTAATGTGGCATATTCAGTAGCCTTTGCTATTGAACATTTTGAATCAGCTCTGTCTTTTCTGTTGTTGAAGATGTTATTGTTCCTTGTTAGCCAAATTTGCCAGAAACAGAAGGGTATGAGCTTCTCCCAAGAGATGATGTTGTTATACTCTTTGTTTTTTAGTGTTGCCCAAGTATTAGGCCATTCTGTGGGGTCGAACACAGGGATAGTGGTGTTGACTTCCTTTTTGCATTTCGAAATGATGTCTTTCCAGAAAGTTTTTGCAAAGGGGCAATCAAAGAAGATGTGTGCTGAGGTTTCAATTGCCTGGTTACATTGCTGGCACGTGGGATTTGGTTGTACCCCCACTTGATGGAGGTATGCTCCAGTGGGGAGCCTTTCATGAAATAGTAGCCAGAAGAAAGATTGGATTTTTTTTGGCACTTTTAGCTTCCATATCCATGTGAAAATGTGGGTCCTATTTTCTTGCCCTTGGTCTAGGATTAAGTATGCTGATTTGAGGAGTATAGACCATTTGGTGTTGCACCCCATATCATTCTATCCTCCTTGGCTGGGTTGGGTGGGATAAAGGTGTTGTGGATGGAATTTTGCACATTTTGGGAAATAGTAATGGAAAGGGTCGATAGGTCCCACACCCCATTTTGGTGGACATTTGCAACTGTTTTGGACATGTCCTCTTTGATCAGAGGACCTTGAATTAGAGATCTGATGGCTGGGAGGTTATTAATCCAGGGGTCGTCAAAAAAAATTACCATGTTCCCAGTGTAAATTACCCATCTTTTTGCTTTCATGCATGTTTCCCACCCTTTCAGGATGCATTGCCATGTGTGGGACTTAGCCTTTTTTGGGGTTTTCTCCAATTGCAGCATTTTGCAATAAGAGTGTTTGCCCAGAGGGATGTTGGGTTTTGGAATAACCTCCAAGCAAGGCCTGAGTGCAGTGCTTTGTTTTTTAGCTCAGCTTTTTGAATCCCCAGACCCCTTTTGTCCTTGGCCTTTGTGACTGTGTCCCATGACACAAGGTGCATTTTTTTTTATTGGTAGTGGTGCCCCAAATGAAGTTCCTTTGAACTTTGTCAATTTCCTTGCTTGTTTTAGCTGGCAGTTTGATGTATTGCATGACATGGTTCGGTATTGAGTTTAAGGAAGCCTTTGCCAGAGTGGTCCTGCCTGTCATATTAAGCATGTTTGTTTTCCATCCAGCCATTTTTTAGTGAAGAGTGTCAATAATGAATTGAAAATCATTATGAGTGGGCCTCTTGTGGAAAATTGGGAATCCTAGGTACTTTACAAAGGTTGAGGAAGCTTTTATGGATAGGGAATTAGAAATGAGTTCCATTTGGTGAGCCTGGCAGTTCTTACTGAAGCAAACCTTGGATTTGTTCAGATTGATTTTTTGCCCTGATGCTAGATTGAAAGAATTGAGAGTATTCAAGATTGTGTTGTTGTTTGATAGATTAGCTTTGGCAAAGAGGGTTAAGTCATCAGTAAAGAAGAGGTGAGAGATTTTTGGTCCATTTCTACTGATGCTGATTGGCTGCCAATCCCCACGTGTGACGTTGCTATCTATGGCTCTTGACAGCCTTTCCATGCACATGATAAAGAGGTATGGAGAGAGGGGGTCCCCTTGCCTGATGCCTCTAGTGGGCATGAAAGGAGTTGTTTGCCCCCCATTGACAATCACAGAGATGGTGGAGGTGCTGACACATGACATGATAAGGTTAACGATGTTGCTTGGGAACTTGAAGCCATGGAGTGTTTCCTTGATGAAAGACCATTCAAGTCTGTCAAAGGCCTTTTCCAGGTCTATTTTTAGCATCATGCTGCTAGCTTTACCTTTCATTTTTCCAAAGTGGGAGATGTATTCTTGGACTATGATGGCATTATCAGAAGCTCTCCTGTTTGATAGGAAGCTTGCCTGGCTGGGCCCAATGATGCTCGGGAGAAAGGGTTATCGCTTTAGTCCAAAAACTATACAAGTAGAGTAAAACTAAATTACATATATAAACGATAAAATTCATGTACCGAGTTTTTACATTTTTTGAATCATTTTGTTAGAATTTCTGAGTAAGTTTCCCCATCCTCTCTTGAAAATTTGGTTGATCCTCTCTTGGATGGGCACTTCTCTGTTGGTGTTTGAGTTTGCTGGGTGGATCTGGTCCATGGCTGATTGCCACATTTGGGCTCCAAGCATCCCCAAGCCCTTGTTTAGTGCTTCTGTCGTGACCCTTGCTAGGTGGGCTGGATTCTGGATGATTAAGGAGATTGGTTGTTCGCCCAGTCGAAAATCGTAGCTCAGGGCTTGCCCATGGAGGGCCAATTCCAGCCAAGATGCTGGTAGGTGATCCGGCGGGGGTGGGTTGGAGATTAGGAAGATGGGGAGGGGGGGTTGTTGCTTGGTTCCATTTTTGGGTTTCTTGCTTCTATCCTTTTCTGGCTTGATAATAAAGGAGTGGGTGTTGGACAACTCAATCGTTTCTGACGGTTGAGCCTTTTGAGTGTTAATCATTTTAATTATTTTGGGGTTTGTGTCTGATTCACTGTGGGTTGGTTTAATTGGAAATCCGGTGGAGGTGATTGATTCAGTCAAATCAACAGGGATTTCTTGGTTAAATTGTGTTTTAGCTTGGTCTTTCATGGAGGGTTTCTTACCAGTTGGAGATGGTAGGGGAGTGGTAGTATGGTAGGGGTTATCATTGGGGTCAGTCGTGGTTTCCATCTCCTCTGAGGCTTGTGGTGGCCCACGTTGATTTTTTGGGGTGTTGTCTTGGTATTTGGGCTGTATTGACTTTGATTGTGGGGTAGAGTCCACCCGATTTTGGGTAATGGTTATGGTGTCAGTTGTTGCTGTGGCTATTTGGGACCTGGGCCCATTTTCTGGATTTAAGTGAGTTTGGTTGTGTCCTGGGTCCTCCTTCCTTTTGACACTTGTGTTGGCCCGTTCTCTTAAGGGCTGCCCTGCTCTGCTTTGTTGTCTGGGCTGCGGCCCCTTTGTGGAGTTTGGTTTGGGCCGGTCCGTTTCCTTCAATAAGTTAGATTTATTTGTGTATCGGAAAGTCTGTGTTTCCAGGAACTTACCGGAGGACGCATCAAATATTTCACTTTGATTCTGTCTTGCTTTGCTGATGAATTGTCCTTTGTGGAGATGTTCTGTGCTTCCTTTTGCTTTGTAGTTCGATTCCTTTTTCCGCCTTCTTGGAAAGGAAACTACTTGCCATTCCTCTTCCTCCTCTGTATTTGGCGTTTGATTGAGAGTATCCATCTGGTTATTTTTTGAGCATTCTGGGCTATCTTGATGATGGGATTGGTGTTGGCTTTGTCTATGTGTACATCCTCTCAAGATGTGGCCTATCCTACCACATCCGGTGCAGAGGACGTTTTCCCCTTCGTATAGTACCAGTTGTTTATGGTCTCCAATTGTGACTGAGGTTGCAACTGGTTTTTCTAGGGGAACCTGGATGCATATGCGTGCGTACCTTCCTCTGAGAGTAGCTGAGGTACACGTATCAATTTTTAGGAGTTTTCCCAGTTTCCTACCCACCTTTTCAAGGACCTCCTTATCATAGAATTCCGTTGGTAGTTGTGGTAGTCTCACCCAAATTGCAGTGAAAGAAAGGGTTGCTTCCTGTGGAACAAACTTGGGTTCCCATCTTCTTACTGAGAGGAAGTTCCCTGCCAAAAACCATGGCCCTTTTTGTATGGCTTTCACTAGGTTCTCCTCTTTACTAAATTTGACTATGAAAAAATCTCATCCTAGGTCAATCAAGATCAACTGTTCGGATGGGCTCCATAGGGCAACTAGCTTAGAGCGGAGAAGGTAGTGTGGCATTTTTTTCCCAAATAGCTTAATGATGACTGAGAAGCGCCATGGTTCATAGAGCCTATTCTTGTCCTCCTGTGAGAGTATTATAGATCCTGTTGATTCCTTGCCTTTTTCTTGTGTTAACGTAGATTGAGTTCCCGTTGTGAAGTACTCTGCTTGTGTAGTACTTTGTTTGTCTAGCAACATTTCTTTGTATGAGTGTTGTTGGTTAGTGTCTTCTTCCATGACGGTGTCATCCGGTGGTTCCGGTGGTATGTTGGGTGACTTGGGTGGCGTTTCCATTAGGGATGATTTTCTAGTGATGGATGAGAGTTTCTCTCTCTATGACTTTTTGCTCATTAACTGAATTTATGATTATACACCAAAGATAACATGAAACAAAGAAGATTTATTTTGCCGAGTTCTTTTCATTATTCTTTCAACATGAACATTCAAAGCTCAAGAAACTTTGTGAAAATATCTTTTAGGCATTTGATTTGTATGTGTCTTGTTCATTTACTTGTAAACTTTAAAATGAGGTAAGTCAAGTGCTATAACATATAAAAATAATCAGCTATAAGAAATTCTTTAAACTGCAGGTATATATAACTTAAACTCAAAGTATATTAGCCAATGATCGTGGGACGATTCTTAATTGAAAGAATCGAGTAAAAATTCAAAATAAAATAAAAGAAAGAAAAATCCATGTCTACCCCACCCCATAAGAACCATAATTATCATCCCGAGGATATTTTGTGCATCGATGTCCTAAATATCCATTGACTAATAAATAGAATATATGTCTATTTTTCCTTATCTCCCTAATAGTGGCGAAGCTATGAATAATAAAGCGAAGTTTAGTCCAAAAACTATACAAGTAGAGTAAAACTAAATTACATATATAAACGATAAAATTCATGTACCGAGTTTTTACATTTTTTGAATCATTTTGTTAGAATTTCTGAGTAAGTTTCCCCATGCTCTTTTTTTTTTTTTTTGTTTTGTGCCTACTTCATTCAAACAGCAGGAAAAAAAATGATAACAAGCAAACTTTTGTGCTTTTATTTTCCTCTTTCTATTTCTTTGCCAACTTATAGATCGATTACTTCTTCATTTCCCCAACTTTCTATATATTCCTTTAGAAAACTGTATCCAAGAAACATGACAACAATAATGTTGTTGGAATAAATGACAATCAACTGCCCCAAATTTGGTCCTACTTAACTTTTACTTTGCAGACATCTTTGAAAAAGTATTACACAATTTATTTATTTTTTCCGAAGTTAACGGATTTGAAAATGATGTATAGCCAATAGATATAAAGTCAGCCTAAGATTGCATTAACAAGTTATTTTCACTTAAGACTAGTGCTTAATTCTACAATCAAGGACGACCACACAATAATTATTATTATTTAGAAAGGAAAAAAAACATCCATTTGATTTGGACATCTTCTAAAATCATTGATGTCAAGGAATATTTTTTTTTTTAACTTTGTTTTTTAGATGACACGTTGCTAATAACACATGTGTTTATTATTATTTGGCTAGTTGGCTCTCACTAATCCATATACTGATTACTTTTACTTTTTTTGAAAAGGTATTTCTTTTTGTATTTTTCTTTTTCAGTAGAGCAAATAATTGGAACGGATTTATCATTGTGAATGTGAAAGATGGACCCAATTTGATTGTGTGAAAATTACTATCTGTCTCTATGTGTCCGCCTTTTAATTCCCAGCAGGCCATCCTACAAAGGAAAAAAAGAAAAAGAAGGGAAAAAAAAGAACTCAAACAAAATTCAAAAAATAAAATGATGAAACTGTTAGGACCACAAAAAACCATGTGTCATGCGGAAGCTAGCAAAACAAACCTTGAACGACAATAAATCAGACAATAAAAGAGAAATCTACCAAAAGAGACACAAACATTTAACGTGGTTCGGTCAACTGACCTATGTCCACTGCGGAGATGAGCAATCCACTATATAAAAAAAGAGTACAAAATATCGAGAGAACAACCTCACTAAGAGGCAAACACAAGTGACACACTAACACTTGTCCCGTAAAGTTCTCCCCTAAACACGACTCTCAAACCCCATATGGCTACATTGTGGATGCTACTGAATAAGAATGATGGATCTTCAATTTATAGAGCTCAAACCTTTTCCTACAAGAAAAGGGACTAGCCAAATATGGAAGAATTATATTTTTTTCCTCTAGGAAAAGAAAAACTCAATTATGGTAAATATATTGCCCTTTCCTTTATAAGATAGAAAAATCAATTATGGTAAAAAAAATCTGGACAAACACCTAACAGAAACAAAGAAAGAGAAAAGTGTTTTGTTACATGTTCCCTATGTTTAAATTTATGTGGCGTAATTTGATTAAGTTCGAATTCTAATTTAAGAAAAGAAAAGGAAGACTCATAATCTTATAAGTTATAATTATATTTGTGCGTTTATAAAACCATGTTATTAATGGTAAAACAAAATTTTAAACCAAATTTCCGTCGGAAAAATAAAATATCAACCAATTCCAAACTTAGTAGAAATGGCATTACTATAAATAGGAAATTATCGATAAGACTAAAGTTTCACATTGGTGATGAATTTTATTATACTATTGAAAATATGAATTTGGAATAATATTTAGTACTAAACTTTAATATATTTCGCATATATATCTTCTGTTTTATGTTGAAAATATTGAGTTTAATTCAACCATTAGCCAATAGAATAGAGTACCACAACTAGCAATTCCTATTCGTACCAGATAAGTGAGTATATTGACATTAAAATCCATATATTTACTGTTTAAAAATATAAACAAGAATAAAGTGTAAGCATAAGTTTCATTTACAAAATGAAAACAGAAAAATGAACTCGAAAAATAGTCCCTAGCTAAAATAGGCAAGTACCACTACTTATGAATCCAACTAGTACAATAATTTAAGAAGTTACGCAAAAAAAAAATTTAAGAAGTTTTTATATTACACGCAAACATTTATTTGTCGCAATGATATATTTACACACCTGGCATACATTTTTAAAGACATTTGCAACTTGCAATATCAATTATAAGAGTTATTCTTAGTAATACTTCATAAGTTTTTGAGGGAGTTATTTCGGAATAATTTAGAAACTTTGGCATTTGATTTTGACTATTTGCCACATATTTTAATACCAAACTGGAGAAAAAAAGAAGAAGAAGAAGAAGAAGTAGTTTCCAAAAAAGAATGGTAAGTTTGATTCTGGTCCTTTCACATTAAAGTGGAAAAACAAATTACTCCCTCGTTTCAATTTAGTTGAGGTAATTTGACGCCTAAATTGTTCTTAGACTCCGGCAATGTGAAACTATATCAAAAATATCGACATTGCATTAGGAGAAAGACAATATTTTAGTTTTTATTTTTATCAAGAATCAAAAGCACACGTATAAAGACTTTAGTCTAGTGGTAAGAGTCGGAAGTGGACCCAGGAATTTAATGCAATGGGGGCACAATATTCTATTCAATCAGTGCCCCCCCTAAAGGCTTTTAGCGTTAAGGACTTAAGGGTGTCAAATAATTTAAATAATTTTCGAGTTATACACATATACATATACAAGATTTCTGCTGAATTTTACGGAAACCGGTGACCCCTCAACATAAGCTATATGTCTGCCTCTGGTAAGAGCACAACACATAATATGTTAGTTAGGTACATATTACGAGTTTAAACATTATTACAAACAAAGTTTGATATTTAAATGGATAAAAGTAGAGAAACAAACCCATTATATAACAAGTTTCGAACCATGTGTTATAGCCCTTAGAAATTTTTATTACAAATATAAAGAAAAAAGAATTAGAAGCATAGTTTGACTACTAACGACGAAAGTTCAATGAAATTTAGTTCTTAGTCCACTAAAAATCTTGACCCACTGAGACATTTTAATACAATAATGGCCATACTAATTGCGTGGAGGAATTGCTCACAAAGGATTGCGATAAATATAAGCAACAATAATAATATTCTAAGCTACACAAAAATTGTCGTCAACAGGTGTTACATTAAAACTATATTTTATGTCCCACGAGTCCCCTAAATTTCTTTCATCAAATAATCTTGAGAAGACGAGACAAATCAACAAGTAGGAAAGAACCAAAAATTATATTGTTATGTCTAAATGTCAATTCAAGTCTTAAAAGCATGAACCCCTTATGTTTCAACAATCTTAGGACCCGTTTGGCCATAAATTTTGTCAAAATAAATTTGAATTTTATATGGCAAACACATGTTTGGCCATAGATTTTGCCTATATTTTGGCAAAATTCCAAATCTCAAATTCCAAAATTAGCTCAAAAGCTAGTTTTGGGCCAAAATATTTACAAACACTAAGCTAGCGTTTGGACATAGATTTACTTGAAACTTGAAAAAATATTTTTTGAAGTGGTTTTGAAAAATAATTTTTTGAAGTTGAAATTATGTTTGGACATACATTTTATTTGAAAAAAAATTGAAGATTTTTTTTTCCACCCGGTGTCCGGTACCCGCATTGGAGCCCTAAAAATTTGAAGTTTTGTGAGTGGGAGAACAAGTTTCACCCAAAATCTACCCTAAACTTGAAAAATAATTTCAGAAATTTTTCAAAAATAGAGCATTAATTTATGAGCAAACAATGTTTTCAAAAAAGATTTGAAAAAAACGTTGCTAAAATGTATGGCCAAACAGGGCTAATAATATACATGTTGTTCCAAATAAATTTGGGAAATATGTTTTGAAAATATATGTTCAAACACATTTTTATTTTCAAACCAAACTTCACCCAAATCAGATTTTTCAAAACAGATTCCGAAATCTATAGCCAAATGCTAGCTTAGTTTATTGGTCGGTCGGTGCATACCTCAACTAATTCATTAAGCACATGGACGAAGCTACATTCACTTAAAGGTGGTCAATTGACCACCCTTCGTTGAAAAATTACAAGGTATATATAGGTAAAATGTTAAATTTTAGAGGTATATAACATATATTGAACATCCTTTATCGGTAATTTTTTTCACTTCGTTTAAGTTTGAACACCCTTAAAAAAATTTCTGGCTTCGCCACTAATTAAGCATATGTTATCTCAAAATCAGTATACGTACGGAGTAACTAAACCTATCAAAGTTTAGGCAAATGAAAGAACATCATTAGTATATTTTGTCTACACATACCTCAACTAATCATTATGTCCCACCGAATAACTCAGTCTATCAAAATTCATGCAAATGAGAAAAAATCGTCGGTATATTTTGATTCTATTGAGATTTAAACCCTGATTTCGCAGGTAGCTCTTCTTCTTCTTTTTTCTTAACCGTAGTCGGGCCGGCTTGCGCGTACCTCTACTAATTTCGTGGGATTCTGCCACCTCCACCAGCAACAAGTACCAGGTATCTCTATCCATCAACGCTTGATAGATGGACAGAAATTACCTAGTATTTTTTGCTTTCGCTGGAATTTGAACCTGAGACCTTATGGTTCTCACCCACCTCGACCACTAACGAGTAGCTCTTAACCAAGGCAACATATAACCTAAACCTCTCATTAATCAATCGGAAAATGTTCCACAATCTTGATTTTAATTAATTTAGATTTTGTACCCCAGTAATTTATGGCGAAATAATCCCTATAACCAAAAACCAACAAACACATTAATCTCACGTCCAAACTAGCTAACAACCATGCTCAATGTGTCCAACTAAAATTTAAGGTTAGTAGCAGTATTTCAGGACCAAGTGGCCTTTGGTTTTATAGAGAAACTTTGGAATGAAATACAGGCTGGTATATTTCAGCTTTAAAAGTCCAAAAAAATCTCTAAATAGATAACATCTCTCATCTACCTTTAGTTGTTGATATCATTTGCTTGGCAAAGCAACCAAAAAAGTACACTAACATCCTATCAAAGAAATATTGGCCCAGCAACCCATGAGACTTATCATCAATACTCTACTGGCAAATCACAAGAAAAATGGTTTTTCACATCAATAAAAACACATTGCTAGTTCCCACGCCTTAACGTAACTGATAAAGTTGTTGTTATGTAATCCGGCCCTTCCTCGGACCCTTCTGATCCTACCATTTCCCAGACCCCGTGCATTGCGGAAGCTTAGTGCACTAGGATACCCTCTTTTACTTCCTATACTACTTCCTACTATAGAAGGGGAGTATTAACGCAACTAATAAAGTTGTTGTCATGTGACCCGATCCTTCCCAGGACCCTTGTAGTCAGGCCATTCCCGGACCCCGCGCATAACGGGAGTTTACTGTGCCGGACTGCCTTTTTTACTTCCCACTACAAGAAGCCAATAATGGTGTTCAAGATTTGAACTCAAATTTGCATTAGTCAGGATGCAGTTCAGCATATAAAGAGCACATGACAACACAAACAATATATAATCAAAATATCCTCATCTTTAATCAAAAGTCTCGGATTTACAGATGTTGAAAATTAATTAGAGGAAATGACAGAACAATACGATTAGGAGTTGTAACTTTCAAATCCCAACTACAAGAAACTGTCAATTGAGCAAATGGCAATAGAGCAATCAACATATAATGTCAATGTCACAAACCACATGCTAAATCATAATCAAATTAAGTAAAAGAAGAGCCAAATATCATAAAGTTCATATCCATATCTCATTACTAATATCATCCTAATTCAAAACAAGAGAGACAAGAGATAAACAGTCTGAGACTAAACCAACACTGAGATTAAATAAACCTTTGGACTGCTCTAGTAGCAAGGGAAAAACCCAAAGGAACAACCATCTCAATTTCCTTCTAACACAAAATGCAGATAACTCAAGACTCAAAATCTCTCTTAAACAGAATGTAAACATTACTCAACTCACTCGAAAGCGATAAAACCACGGTCTCAAGAACCAAACTTAACGATTCTTAAGACATAAAAACTCTACTAATATGGATTACCTAATACTTAATACTAATATATGAATATAAAAACTCCTATTAGCTGCAAAATTATGGGCATAATGCAATATTGAGGGGTGTTGTTGTTCCATTCATCAAAGGAGCTGCAGTTGCTTCATCCATCCAAGCACAAGATTCATTGTATCCATCAAAATCAAAGTCGAAATCGAAATCAGGCAAACCAGTAGGCAATTGCTCATCACCTTCAAGTCCATATATCGGCAAATCCTCGAAATCATTAACCACAAAATCATCAAGATTCTGACCAAAATCATCACTACCAGCGAAGAACAAGTCCATCTCCATATCAAACTCAATTCCTGCACCAATCTCAGCCAATGATAAACTATCCTCCATCAACCCCAGCTCAACCTTCGCCTTTTCGTCGTGTTTGATGTCATTGACTTCAGAGTTGGAAGTCAACGAGTCCATTTCGAGTACTGATGCCGGGGAAGTATGTGAAGTGTGAGACACCAAACTCTCAGCTGAATTCTCCTCATTGTTTGAACTCTTTTCAGACACATTGCTACTAGAGTTATTATTGTTCTTAGCCATTGAGTCAAATTCGAGGCGTTTCGTTTCATAAGCTAAAGAAGCTTCTTCAGCAGTATTATAAGTACCAAGCCAAACCCGTCTACCTTTAAACGGGTCACGAATTTCAGCAGCCCATTTTCCCCATTTCCTTTGACGTACACCTCTGTATTTCCCTGGACTTAACCTCTGTTGATTCGAGCTCAGGGTTTTAGCTAAAACCCTTTTCTTTTTCGGGTTTTTTTCACCATTATTGCTATCTTGGCAAGAACTTTCAGTAGTTTCAACAGGAATTTTGACTTTGACTTTTTTGGAACTAATGTTACCAATAGGTAAATTAATTTCCCTAACAAAACGCTTGAGCTTAGGCTTGATATCATTGACCCGTTCATCATCTGATGAATCAGTCGCATCCGGATCGTTACAAACGATCCGAATTTTTCTCATGGGTTGACCCGGTTCGACTCTGTTCTTCGATTTTTGAGTTTGTTTCTGAGGCTCAAACATTTTCAAAACCCCTCAAAATACGCCCAGAAAATTGGTTTTGGTTTTATCAGGAAAAAAAACAAAAATGAAGAGATTAAATGGTCAAAACTGCAAAAATAAACAGGAAAATTTTCTGGGGTATCAAGTAAGAGGTTGTCTCAAGAGCAAAATAGGATGTAAAAATCGGTTTATATGAAATCCACCAAAACACACAACACCAGAACAAGTCCTGTAAAAAAAATCAACAAAAACCCATATCAGATCAGCAAAATAAAAAAACAAAAAAAAATCCAAATAAAAAAATGGACCAAAAAAGTCATTAGTCTAAAACCACTAGGGTTTAAGGATAAGAAAATATTACCTTTTGGGCCTCAAACGCATCGAAATATTTGTAGAAAACAGAGAAATCTTCTGCTGAGGAAAACAGCAGAGGATTTGTTGCATACACAGAACAAAAATCACTGAAAATCTTGCCGACATAAAATCAATCTCCCCTTCCTTTACACAAATAGCCTCTTTTCTTCCTTCAGTTCTTCAACCCCAGAAATAAATTAAAAGCCAGCCAAAAAAAGGAAGAAAAAAAGTATGATCAGTTACTCCTATTTATAGATAAATAAGAATAAATCTCTCTATACCAAAAATCAAAGTAATAAGATTAGGAATCTATGGCTAAAAAATTTCCCCACCCCTCAGTATCTGACAAAAGGTAAATTTCGTTACCCTTCTTTCCCTTTTGTACTATACTATCACTACAATACTATATGGGTGTGTTTTTTAGTGTGTGTGTGTGTGTTTGTAAATTTACTAGGTGCTATTTGTGTGTGTATATAGAGAAAAAACCAAAAGTGACCAAGACTTTAACAAGTCTGAAAAAATTCGCAAATCTCAATACAAAAACCAATTTAAAAAGAAAAAATTTTAACATTAAAGAATTAGAAATAGTCTGAATATGTGTGTACGTACCTGTTTTTTCTGGTCTTTCACGTCCTTTTCTTCTCTGTTTTTTAACTCTGCTACACTGTTGTAATTGTTTTTCTCTTTCACTTTTTCCCAAGTGGTCAAAATTTGCATTAAATAGAGAGGAGTTTAAGTAATTGTAGTGGGTGAAAAAACAACCAGAAAAAAGTGTGTGTAAAATGTGTGAAAGTTATTCTTGGTAAAAAATTTAATGACTGGTGTTTTTGTATGTATATATGGGATGTTAATGTATTATGAGCTGGCATGTCATACATGTCATGATATGCATGAAAATTCACAATTAGCTGACTGTCTCTACCACGCGCGTGTAGATATCGTGTGATCATTCTCCAATATAAGTGGCTAAATGTGTAAAAATGACACTTGGTAGTTGGTAGTCACTCTAAAGGATTGGTATTTAGTGGGCGTTTGGACGTAAGAATTATAAAAATTTTAAAAAAAGTAAAATATTTTTCTGTTATTTGAAAATTAAAGTTATATTTGAACATTAATATAATTTCGGATTGCTTTTTGAATTTTTGTGACTGGTCTAAGTAAATTTTGAAAAATAATTTTTTTGAATTTTTTCAAATTTTCTAAATATTCCAAAGTTTATCTTCAACTGAAAGTTAAAAATTATAAGGCCAAACAATAATTTCAAAAAAAAATTAAAAAATCTTATGTCCAAACGTGCTCTAAAATATTAGCCAATGTCTCATAATTTATAATTTCTCAGTTAAGTTTTCAAAATACAAATGTCCTGAATTATTCTTTACTAAAATTAAATTTTTAAGACAAAATAAGTACTTAATTAATCCTAAAATAACAGCATTAAGAATCATTGTTTGTGTACTTCCCCGCAAAAAGGGATTTTGTACGGGTAATATTAGGTGCGTGTGTTTCACGTAGGGAGATGGAGCGTGAATAAAGAGTGATGGCGTTACAGTTTATGTAGTGGGGTAGGAGAGTAATGCTGCGAATCCGGGGCGAGGGCCGTTTCAGATTATTAAGAGGAGTACAGCTATATTTTCATTGGACGAAATTGGGTCTGTTAAGGTTTAATAATTACGAGGATACCACTGACAAGGTACTTGGTTCCCAAGGTACCGCCTTAAAAAAGAAACAAGTTTTTTCTAAAGGAATTTGGTTGTACTTTCTGCTTTGGCTTTTGATTTTCTTCTTTATTTAGGACTAGATTTTATTTTACTTTATTTTTTCCTTTTTAGGTTTCGTTTTATTATTATATTCATGATTTTGTTCTTCATTTGGTACAGATTTTCTATACTTTAGAGCCAGTCCCTATATTCATTGAATATTTTTTGGTCAAACATAGAAATATGCCATCCCTATGTTCAAAATTTATTTAATCTTTTGAGATGTCTACAATTTGTAGAAATTTATTACTCCTCCCTTTCTAGTTTGCATAAAAAAATTCCTTGTTAGAGTAGTATAATTAAAAAAGAATTATAAGTATTTATATATGAAATGATATAACGTATAAACAATTTATAATTGATGAAAAGTGTTTATAATCATGCAAAGGTTACGATATTCCTAAATAATAATTTCAAAAGTCTTACAACTACACCAATATATCTTTTTTACGTTTAAAAGTCAAGTTTCAAAAGCTTTATTTAAAAAAATTAATTAGTCAAAATAATTAAGGCGGAAGAGGTATCAGTTTTGTCTTCAGATAATGTTAAATTAAAATGTAAGATGCAGAAAAAAAAAAATTAGGGCGGTGATTGATGAAGTAATTAATTAGATGTGTTTGGGACGTAGTTGTGACCTTTTCCAAACTCTATTGCTCCTTGAATATATTGTTCAATTAACTAAGAGCCTGTTTGGCAAAGTTTTTTGGAGGCCAAAAGTTTTTTTTTTTCAAAAATATTATTTTTTTTGAAAATTTTAGTGTGTTTGGCCAAAATAAAGTACTTTTGGCTAAAGGAGAAGCAGTTTTTCTGGTTTTGGTAAGAAGCAGAAAATTCTAGCTTCTGCCAAGAATCAGAAGCAGAAAATTAATTTATTCAAAATAAAACTATCCTCGCCAAATATACTACCATTAGATACATGAATCATGTAAACTTTTCAAATTCGTTTTTTGCCTTTTCATTGATTTTTGCTTCTTTCGCTTGAATAGTTCTTTTTTCCTTTTCTTTTTTTAGTTTCTACCATTATTTTAAAAATTAAACATATCAAATACATGAATCATTTTGTAACTTTTCTGACTTTTCTTGTTTTTGATGTTTTCTTTGACTAATTTTGTCTTTATATTTCTCTATATTAATAAATCTCTTAGAATTCTTTTACTGATAAGGAATTCAACTATTATGCTAATAAAGACATTACTGCAGAGATTGGGGAAGGAGGTGGGCCTTCTCGTATTCCTTTAGAAATGCAAGACAAGTCTTCTACTATTATAGAGGCGTTGCGTGCTAGAATTAGAGATGAAATTATTGAGAAATATTATCATGTTTGAGTGACTTTGCTTATTATTTCATGGTATAAATAACAAGTAATTGCACTAGATAATATTATTGCTTTGGTATAACTATATATGTTACAATGATTTAAATATTTAGTACGTATGTTTACTTTATGTTTATATTTTAATTAAATTAAATAAAAACTAATAACAGTCTCTTATAATAAATATTTAAATTTATTTTTCTTTTTAAAATAATTATAAAAGTTTGGTACTATCCTTTTTGGTAATGTGACACTCAAAAGTACTTTTTATAAAGATTGGCCAAACACAATTTATTTATCAAATATTGTAAAAAGTAATTCTTAAATGAATTGGCCAAACACAAATTATTATTTTTCAAAAGTACTTTTGAAAAAATTACTTTTAAAAAAAAAAAGTACTTTTCAAAATAAGCAGATTTTGGCAGCTTGGCCTAACGGGCTCTAAACTGAGTTGTGTCTATCCAAGATTTCACTCTGTCAAGGTGATCAAAGTTCACGTATTAGAAATTTCTTTTATAAATATTGGGTTCAATTGAATTAAGTATTCACACATTATTTACCCCCAAAAAAATAACAATTAAATGTGTATGCGGTTTAAAGGATACGTAATTTAATTCAATATGAATAATTAAAAACGGAAGGTAAATTAGTTAAAGATGAAATAAATAATCAAACCAATCGCAATATAATGACCAAGCCCGATCTTAGATTGAACATTGGGATTCGTCCTCGGTTGGACCTTCGATACAAGCTCGATCGCGAATGAAGAAAAGAACAAATGAATAATGCCTCGAACAATAGCTAGAAAACAATGCTTTGATTTGTGTGTCACAACGTGTGAGAGTAAAGAAAATATTCTTATTTATATAGTAGGTGAATTTCAGTCTTAGTACAAATCTAAAAAAAGGTAAAAATATTTTTTTCTACGGTAAATGTTGATCTACAGCTGATACTGAACGGGGTTCGCGCCGTAATATCCGGTTAAGGGGAATATTACGCCCTCTGCTCGTCATGCGTAACCGTTCAGCGCGTCCCCGAGGTCCATAAGCTATACTTAGCCTGGGTCTGTCATTTCGCCGTGTCCGATCTCAGATACATCGTTAGTTCCTCCCTTAATTTTGATATGAGGGGCTCCTAGGCCTCGATCACTTCAAGCGCTTCCCTTTTGTTCCTTCATCGGGGAACCGGAGAAAACTTTGCCCCCAATTTTACCCGTACACACGCGTAAAAGTTGCATCCGTCGTAGCAATTGGACGCGATGCAGATATATTCATTTTCTCAACTTAGAATAATAATGGAATTTAATATCAAATTTAAAGAAATCATGATTCCTTAAATTTATCTCAAACAGAAAGATAAAACAAAGGAAAAAAGGTGCTAACTGCTAAAGTTGGGATTACTCATTTCTAAATACCGGAGAACCTTTTATAACAACAACAACATACTCTTGCTTATTTTCGATAGACATTCGGCTCAAGGAAATTACTTTTGAAACCGAAGAACCTTTTCAAATAAAGAATAAGAAGAATCATGTGATACAGAATACTTAGCCAGAAAAAGGTTTTAAGAATTATTCTTTATTAGTATTACACTACTTGTTTCAGAAAGGCACCAAATCGAATCTTGTGCATGTAGAGTTTGACCTATAAAAGAAAAGGAACTGTCTTCTCGTGCATGAGAATGGCTAACAAATATTAGAATTATTTTAGTGATTAGCAAGATTCGGAAAGTATAAAGTCAACTTGTTGGAGAATCTAAAACCTTCCACCTATTTGTGTATACGTAATGTACTCAAAACCTTAGTATGTGATAGAATTTCTAACATTTGACGCTAAAATTCAAGCCAATTGAAAATAGTTCATGATCGTTATATTCTTCTTTGGGACGACAACAACAACAACGACGAGTGAAATTCCACTAATGATACCTGGGGAGGATAGTATGTATGCAGACTTTACCCTTACCCGAGGTAGAGAAAATATTTCCGAAAGTTATATGCTTCTTTGGGAAGATGTTGAATATAGTCATTAATTAGCCAAAATATCAAGTCTTGTCCAAGTTTTAAGTTTAGATTGATGGGTATTGAGGTTTGACATATGCTATGGGATATTGACTAGATGTAGTTCTAATCAGCGGTAGATGCAGCTAAGTATTATCGTTTTCATCTTAACTTAGTAGTTTCAATGCGTAACATAAATTTAGGTATAAAAGTTCATTAAAATTACGATAGATTAGTAGAAACGTTAAAGTTGAATTCATAAATTTAAATTCTAGATTCGCCTCTGATACACTATTTCATTTCGCAATTGCGGATGGAGCTGTTATGGTCTTCTTAAATCTTGTTGTTCTAAACATCACATGGGTTGATTTTTATGCAAGAGTATTACAGATTAAAGGTGATACATTCAAATTGCTCTTATAATTGCTTAAGAAGAATGCCTACAGCCTATTAAGTCAAAATACAAATATATTTTTTAGCAAATAATATAAACTTGAGCAGTGGAACTAGTGTTTTCGTCGGCTTTTATTATCGAATGAATTCGTTTCCCTACTTATTTATTCTTTTACCAGTAATATTGACTATTTTAACAACTATGGCATTAACTTTATTGTAGTCCATGCTACTCCCCTGCCACCTTTCTGCCACAAGTAGATAAAAATGTAAATTACATGTACATTTCATGTAGTATATATTTATTATAGATTCAAAATATGTCAGTCAATACTCAATAGTTGAAACCGTTAAAACTCTTTTTATTTCGAAAAATCAATGCGCTTTGAATCTGGAGGTGATCGATTCAAGATCGTGCGCAATTATGATACTTCAGTGATTCAAGTCTATATTAACGTAAAACAATGATGCCAATTGGACTTGGTCTCATCTATCATTTAGACAAAATTTTGTAGATAATATGTGTAATACGTTTCTAATACTAACATGGCAGATTGTGATTTTATAGTTTCCCTAAGTAGAGTTGATATCGTTGAATTAAGTTGTGATGTTGCAAATCGAATTAGAAGACAGAAACTTCCTACGATCGTTTCTTTCCTATGCATGAAGCAGCATATTTTATTATTGAGGTTGAGATGGTTCGGTCATGTGAAGAGTAGAGACTCTGATGCCCCCGTTAGGAGGTGCGACAGGTTGCCCATGGCGAGTCAGAGGAGGGTAGAGAGAGGCCTAAGAAGAACTAGGGTGAGGTGATTAGGCAGGACATGACTCTACTCCAGCTTACCGAGGACTAACCCTTGACAGAAAAGTGTGCAGGTCGAGAATTAGGGTGGTGGGTTGATAGATAGTCTAGAGTTTCTGTCGAGAATCACCGTTAACGACCTTACTCTACCTCAATTAGGAACCCTAGCTACTGCTAGTGAACGAGCTTAACTAAGAGAGAAGGCAGAGCATAAGAGCTATGTTTTGGAAATGAAAAATTGATTCATTACAGAAGAAGAGATACAGTGTTATCTTTTATACACATGTTTTAACCTCTAATGACAGCTGTCAACAGCTAATATAACAACTTAACCAACTAACTAACTAATTACATAATAGCTATTAACTACAGCCTATTGACATATGTCCCTCAAGTTAATGCGCCTTCAATACTCCCCCTCAAGCTGGCAGGTGCAAACACATTTAGCACTCCCAGCTTGGACACAAGATATTCATGTTGTGATCTTCTTAATGCTTTTGTAAGGATGTTTGCCTGTTGTTCTTCTGAACTGATGTACAAATTCTTAACCATGCCTGATTGGATCTTCTCTAATGAAGTGACAATCCACCTCTATGTGTTTTGTTCTTTCACGATAAACTGGATTTGCTGCTATTTGTAGAGCTGCCTTACTGTCACGGCATAGTTCTACAGGTAGGCTCACCTCTACTCCAAGCTCTTTGAATAACCCTACTAGCAATGCTAGTTCAGACATTCTCACTGCCATGCTCTTATACTCAGCTTCAGCTGAGCTCGTAGATACTGTATTCTGTTTCTTTGATTTCCATGATATCAAAGAATCTCCATACTTCACAATGAACCCTATGACTGATCTCCTTGTGTTTGGGCATGAAACCTAGTCTGCATCACAATAAGCTTTCAGTTTCTCTAGCCTCTTTGAGCTCATTAGAATCCCTAGTCCAGGTTCCCTTTTCACATACCTCACAACTCGTAGGGCTGCATCCCAGTGTGACTTTTTGGGTTGCTGTAGGAATTAGCTGAGTGTCTGAATTGCAAATGTGATGTCGAGTCTTGTCATTGTCAAATACAATAGCTTCCCTATTAGCCTTTGATATTTTTCGCTATCTTCAATCAGTTCGTCACCTGTTTCACCTGTGACTTCATCCAGTTCTTTAGCTGTAAATTTCCGATTGCTATCAAGAGGAGTCCAGGATGGTTTTGCAACACTTACCGCTGCATTTGCTATGAGCTCTAGTGTATACTTTCTTTGGTTCATAAGAATTCCTTTCTCTGATCTACTGAATTCCAAATCCAAGAAATATGTGAGTTCCCCTAGATCTTTGGTCTTAAACGCCTTATGTAGTCTTAACTTGGTTTCCTTAATTAGCTTTAATTTATTCCCAGTCACCAACATATCATCAACATAGACAAGTATGATGAATGTACTACTAGCCTTTCTCTTTGTATACAAAGAATAATCTAGGCAGCTTTGCACAAAACCAAATTCCTGTAAGGCATATGTCAGCTTCAAATTCCATTGTCTACTGGCCTGTTTGAGCCCATAGAGGGATTTAACAAGCCTGCGCACAACTCCAGTCTCCCCCTGGCTGGTGAATCCGTCTGGCAACTGCATGTAGACTTCATCATGTAAATCTCCTTGAAGGAATGCATTGTACACATCCATTTGATGGATGTGCCAATTTTTAGCTGATGCAAGAGCAATGACTGATCTGACTATTGTAATTTTTACCACTGAGGAGAAGGTTTTATTGTAATCCAATCCTTCCCTCTGGTTGTAGCCTTTAGCAACCAGTCAAGCTTTGAACATCTCTATAGAACCATCTGCCTTGTACTTCACTTTATAGACCCATTTGCACCCTATTGGTCACTTCCCTGGTGGTAATTGGACAAGTTCCCAAGTACCATTGTCTTCTAGTGCATGAATTTCTGTCTTCATAGCTGCCACCCATCTCTTATCTTTGGATGCCTCCACAAAGTTTCTTGGTTCTTCAATAACAGAGAATGCAGTTAAGTAATTCTTATAGTTGTGATGTATAGCATCATATCTGATTTAGTGACTGATGGAATGAGGATTTTTATGAGTTGTGGTGGCTGCAGCTGAATCATAATTTGTGAGCCAAATAGGAGGCCTTTTATCCCTGTCAGATCTCCTTAAATAATCAGTGGGTGGGGCCTCTAATGGCTGATTATCAACTTCAAACTAGTATGATGGATTAGGATCATCATCTGAGCTCGTGCTGTGAAAGTCAATATCTTGAGGGAGGTCTTTAACATCATTTGGTGGACTATGGATTGCAGCAGGTGATTCATCTACTGAGTCATCAGAAGCTTCAGTGACTGGCCTGCAATAGCATTTGCATCAGCACCTACATCATGTGGCAACCAACGTGCCATACCAAGATCATCATTGAGATTGTCACTTGTAGTATCAATAAACATAGAAGATCTGCTGCTATTGCTTCTTGTTAAAGACTACATCCATGTTCACAAAAAATATATGTTTGGTTAGATCATAAAGTATGTATCCCTTTGTCACTTCAGTGTATCCCATGAATGCTATTGGCACTGCTCTTGATTCAAATTTGTCATGATTATGCATCCTCTTAGCATAGCATAGGCAACCCAGAGTTCTAAAGTGATCCCAGCTAGGCAGCATGTTATTAAACACTTCATATGGACTCTTCCCTTGGAGTACTATTGTAGGCAGCCTATTGATAATATAGGTTGCTCCCAAAACACAATGCCCCCAGAATTTTATAGGTATGCTCCCTTGAAACCTAATGACTCTTGCCACTTCTAGAACATGCTTATGTTGCCTCTCAGCTATCCCATTCGGTAGAGGTGTATAGACACATGTCCTTTGATGTACTACCTTATAGGATTGAAATAGCTCCTGAAATTCATGATTTACAAACTCTGTTACATTGTCCGACCTAATTATCTTCACCCTTTTTGTAAATTGAGTAAGAATCAGCTGCAAAAATCTTCTCAAAGCAACCACAACATCACTTTTTAATTTCAACATATAACCATGTCATTCAAGAATCAAAAACAGTTTATTTCCATCAAATATTTGTACACTATATGGCCCCCATACATCAATGTGTATCAAATAAAATATTGCATCAGCTCTAGTAGTACTATTCTTAAAGGACAATCTAGTATGCTTAGCTAATGGACATACAGTACAATCTTTTAAGGCTTGTCTACAAGCATCCATAGGAAGTGAAACACTTGATTTATTGTCCCAGTTGAGGCATGTCCTAATCTCCTATGCCACAGGCTAATGTTTTTGTCTTCTTTTCTGATAGAGAAACCTTGTATTGTTGCATTCAACAGACCTTCAGTGGAGGCTCGAGGGAGCATTAGGCAGAGTCCTCCTTGTTCTCTACCAATACCCTTCACCTTCCCACTGCAAAGGTCCCAAATATGCAAAAATCGGGGTAAAACCAACCATACACCAAAACTCTTTAGTGAGTTTAGAGACTAACAGTTTGTACTTAAAATCTAGAAGACATAGTACATTGTCAACTATGTCTCCATTACTCAGCTTACATGACCCTATGTGAGTCACATATATGATACCTCCATTTGGTAAATGAACCTTTTTTGCTTCTGCTTCATTTAATCTAATCTTATTGAGCAACATATTAGCATCAGATATCATATGATTAGTCGCACCAGTGTTAATTATCCACACATTTCTACCTGTCCCTACTTGAAAAGCTTTGAGTGTACTTGCCACGCTAGCTTAACTTTCTCCAGCACCGGTACTTTCCTTGTTGAGTAACTTTAGGATTTGAGTGTATTGATCATGAGTGAAGAAAAGACCTTTTGATGTGTCCGAATCATTGTGTTGATGCTCTTTGACAGTCTGGTTTCCTCCTCCTTGACCTCGGCTTTTGTGATCTTCTACAAACACATTGTGAGCGACATGATTTCCTCATTTCTTCTTGTATTCGAAATCAGCATGATAGCCTATCAACTTGTAACACTCCTCACTTGTGTGCCATTTCATCTTGCAATAAATCACGTTGAGCATTGAAGTTCTTCTTTGGCCTCTGTATAGGTCCTGCCCTAGCTGTCATTAAGGCTGTTACTTCACCTTGTTCGATTGAAGTAAAAGATTTTGACATGCTCCTTTGACTTTCTCTTTCTATAAGCATTGAATACACTTTGTTTATGGTAGGAACTGGAATCATCATGAGGATTTTGCTTCGAGCTTGCTTATAAGACTCATTCAGTCATGTGAGAAATAGTAACAGTTTCAAACGCTCCATGAAAGTGACAGATTCTCGAGATTTTGCACAATCACAACCTGGAATTGGGGCTAAGGAGTCAAATTCTGCCCAGAGCAAATTCAATTTCGAAAAATATATAGAAATTGAGCTTGTTCCCTGATTGAGTGTTGCAATTTGTTTATGAATCTGAAAATTCATTGAGTAATCGATTTTGTCAAATCGCTCTTTCAACTCTCCCCAAATTGCACTGGCACTCGAAGAGTATATAATTCCACGGAGCAATTCAAGTGAAACACAGTTCATTTTCCACGACAATACTATGGCGTTGCATCGTTCCTAGAGATCAACTAGATTCGGATCATAACTCTCTCTTTTGCATGTGCCTTCGATGAACCCTAACTTATATCGACCTAAAATCACAATTCGCATCGCTCGGTTCCACACAGATTAATTCTCCAGTCCTCTCAATTGCAGAGATATTAACACAGCTCCTGAATTATCATTAGCATTCAAAAAAAGCGGATGATTATGACTTAGCTTTTTCGGTAATTCGTCGTCGAGTGCCATTAGTTGAACGCACCTGCAAATTCCAGCGAAAAGCTCCGATCAAGTAAGACGACCACACTAGTAGCCCATCGGCTCTGTTACCATGTTGAGAATCACCATTAACGACCTTACTCTACCTCAATTAGGAACCCTAGCTATTGCTAGTGAACAAGCTTAACTTAGAGAGAAGGCAGAGCATAAGAGGTGTGTTTTGGAAATGAGAAATTGATTCATTACAGAATAAAAGATACAGTGCTATCTTATATACACATGTTCTAACCTCTAATGAAAGCTGTCAACGGCTAATATAACAACTTAACCAACTAACTAATTACATAATTAGCTACTAACTACAACATATTGACACGTGTCCCTCAAGTTACTGCTCCTTCAATAGTTTCGCCTTGTCTTACTAGTAGTAGTAGTAGTACTAGTCAGGTTTTTTCCTATTCCTAGTCCCTTATCTTTAAACGGTGTGTCATTATTAGTAGTAGCATTGGCTTTATTCTTGTAGTTTTGTATCCCTAGATCTCTGTCATTACTCGTAGTTTTATTTTCTTCCATTGTCTCATTACCTTGTGATTGTTATTGTTTCCTCACTGCTTCATTTTTTGATGTTCTTAAGGCGAGGGTCTTTCGGAAACGGCCTTTCTACTTTCATAAGATAGGGGTAAGGTCTGCGTACACACTATCCTCCTCAGAGCCGGTTCCACTTGTGGGATTCACTGGACTTGTTGTTATTGTTGTTGCATTCATTCGTTAGTTTATCATGTTAGATAAAAAAAAAAACGTAACCCTGTGCACTAAAATATTCCTCATTCATACAAGTCCGGGAAAGATCACACTTTAAAAGGTAATAATATAGACAATTTATCCTAATGCAAACACTAATAATTGTTTGTTTAAAAATTATCACATCTTAAGTTAAAAAGAAGCTTAATACTTATGAAAAAAGAACGTGAATAGATACTTCTAAAATTATTTTAAAGGGGGAATATAGGGAGCAATTGGAGTATAAAAGAAAATATATAAGAAAAAGGAGAAGAAGAAATTGTAAAAGTGAAAGAGTAAAAGTGGAGTTTATGGAAGGGGGAGGGAGAACACGTGAGAATGTTGGGAAAGAGTGTAGCAAATCCCCATTGCATAAACGGTCTTAAACCTGACACCTCAGCTTTCCTCCCCACTCTTTAGACTTTCTTTTATGTCCTTTGGTCCTCCATCACCAACTCTCCCTAACAGTTAGCCCCTCCCCTACTTTATAGGTCAAATAGTATAATTCTTTCTTTAAAAAAAATGAATGTTATTTAACTGACTACAAAGTTTAAAGAAAAATAAATACTTTTGAAAAGTATAGTCTCAAATAATTTATAAATATTTGTATAAATATAAATCATCTCATTAAGAATAAATAAAAGTTTAAAATTATATTATTTTTAGATTTAGAAAAAGATCATTCTTCTCGAAGTGGTCTGGTGTTCTAAACTCCTGCTATGTGCGAGATCCGGGAAAGGGCTGAACCACAAGGGTCTATTGTACGAAGTCTTAGTCTGCATTTCTGCAAAATACTATTTTCACGGCTCGAACTCGTAACCTCCTGGTTACATGACAGCAACTTTACCAGTCACGTTAAGACTCCCCTTCTCAAAATGGACTGCAAGTATAAAAATAGGTTTCTTCTTTCTGAAAGTGTATGAAGTATAAAATAAATATTACTACGAATAGAAGGGTAAATTAGTAAAAGTCTTTCACTCTTAATTCAAATATTCCGAACTTAGAGCTCTAAGAATGAAGTTTTCTTCAAAGAGAACAACACTATTTCATAATGAAAATCTTATAGTGCGTATTCAAATTATAATCAGGCAAAACAAAGAGAGAATAAATAAAACATAAAAAAAAGAATTAAATAAAGAAGAAAAGATACTCTCAGTCTAAGCAGTAAGCTCTAATAAGATACTGTATTGTTAAATAAAAAAAATAAGATACTGTATTAAAATTCAGAATCTAAAGCAGACGTGCATTGCATTGGGTGCTTAGAAAGGTTTCAGCATGCTGCCATACCTGCCCTTTGTCTATATTTCTTTTATTTATTTAGTTTAATAAATATTTCCCCACCTAGATTTTTGTCCATCACGTGACCCCTCACCTCCCACGACTGATTAATTAAATAAATAATTATGCCATTGAGCTTATAATATAATATTAATATTACTATTCGTGTGTATGTATGTTAATGTAAGATATCATCATAGCATGAATGCACACATCCTTGCACGTGTTTCTGTACTTATCTTTCTACAGTACATATTGCTATAGCCTTTTAGCATTTTTAATTCTCTGTTTATTACTTCATGTATTGAAGCCGTTGCTTAGCATTCCCTCTTTTTCGTTTTATATATAGAGCCCGTTTGGCTTAGCTGATTTAGAGTAGCTGATAAGTATTAGGTGATGAAAAACACTTTTAAGTGCTGAAGCTGATTTAAAAAATAAGCAGTTACGTGTTTGGATAAAAGTGCTGAAACTAATAATATGCAGCTAAAGAACTGGGTATACGAGAGTTTTGTTTTAAAAAGAAGTATTTTAGGGATAGAATAGTAAATATTTTGGTCAAACTTAAACTGCTTATAAGCTGAAATTTGATAAGCTGGGGGAGACCAACTTATGACTTTTGGCTTATTTTTGGCTTATAAGCACTTAACTTATAAACACTTTTAATTTTACCAAACGCGTAGATAAGCCAAAAAGTGCTTATAAGCCAATTTGACCAGCTTATAAGCTTAGCCAAACACCCTCATAGTATTATTTCACTAAAGCATTTATTTAAAAATTTAAACTTCCTTTTTAGATATAAGTAACATTAAAGTTTTAAAGTCCATAGTGTATTTAATAAATTGAAAAAAAACATATGTTTAATAATATTTTAATTGTGCAATCAAATCACTCTATAACAGTCTCGTTTGTTTCGATATTTTTTTGCTGTTATAATCAAGTGCAAATTCAAGATAGCAGAAAAGTAAAATAAATATATTCTAATATTGTCTCAGATGTCTTTACAAATGATATTCTCTTCCCTTTTATAGGAATTTACAAGTATAACGTTTCCTTCCTTTTATGGACGAATCATTATGAATACTAATAACATTAATAATCCGTTATAATTGGCAAGCATAACTGTTTATGGAGATTCTGTAACGGTTTCAATTCTTCTTCCTCATTAATTAGAGGTTCGTGAATCTTCCCCTTCTTACTGTCTTGATTCATTCAGCCCATATATACCGAATAATTTAGACTCGAGCAACTGTATCCCTTCATTTCGTGAGTGATTTGCCCGTGCCTCTTGTATTTCGTACATCTTCTAATGCAATATTCCAGATGTCACCTTCTTAGTGATCCACGTATCATGCCTTGTCAGCCACATAATTCCACGTGTCATATTTATTTTTTACTAATACATTAGTCTCTTTATATAATTTTAGAAAATGCTTACATTTTGAACTAACATTTGGATTGATTAAGACCCCGAGTTTCATTTTCTTATTATGTTATGTAAGAGTAAAATAAAACAAATAGTAACGATTTTTACTCGTTCAACATAAAATACTAATAATAATTATTTTACGAAATTTACGAGGAGGTGAAACTAATAATAATTATTTTTTCTTGCTTTTGGGGAAAAGAACAAAAAACGTAGGTGCATGTTGACTAATGCTAAAGAGGAGGACAAGTGGGCTACGCAAGTATTGATAAGTGGACCGAACAGGTTGCTTCGGTTTCCCGCCAAAGGCGCCGACATGGAGCCCACCGCCACTAATTCCCTCCGCTTTTTCCCGCCAGAATTATGGGCGGAAGGCCCAATGCAGAACTTAACACGTGTTACACTGATGGCAGGTGGAAGACGGCCCAGCCCAACCTTTTGACGTAGTTTTCTGTGTATAATTTGCTTTTCTGGGGAAGGTACACGCAATAATATTTTTTTCTTTTCTTTTTTTAACTCAATATTCGATATTCGTTTTTAAAGGACGATTAATTTTAAATAAAAATATATAAAACTTATTAAAAGAGAAGTGCCCCTTATTAAAATTTTTCTCATTTTTAGCCAGAATATGAAAGTTTTAGTTAAGGTGGAAAAGATTTTATCTTTTGACAGTAACACTTTTTGGTGACCAAGTTTCTTCAATTCTTGATGAAAAAAAAGTGCATGGCCCAATTTTTGGAAGAAAAAAAAGTACTTTTGAGGAGAAGCAAAAATAATTTTGGAGAAGCAGAAAAAAGTAACTTATCTCTAAAAGTACTTTTTTGAAAAGTATTTTTTAGAAAAATATATTTAAAAGCAGTTTTTAAAAGCTTGGCCGAAAACTAATTGCAGCTCAAGAGTACTTTTTAAATTAATTAGTCAAATATATACTGTTTCTCATCAAAAGTGTTTTTAAATACTTTTGAAAAAAGCATTTCTCAAAATGAGCTAATTTTTGTGACTTCGCCAAACAGACTATAAATGTTTTCGTACAAATAGGGTCTGAAAAATTGAGACGCAAACCTTATCCCTATTTTGTACAGACGAAGAAATTATTTTTATTAGACTTTTCAGCTTGAGAAAAACTGTCATTTGTTTTTAATATTTAATTTTGTCAAAAGATTTTGTTGCACTGTGTTGAGAGTGATATGATACTGAAGAAGTCTGACGTGGAGTGCTATCTTTGGATTAGGAATACAACAAATAGACAAATCAGTATGGCCCGACTGATATATTGGATTTTGGATCCTATCCGATCCGTCTGTTTCTCCAACTAGTCACTATATCACGGGAAATACGCCAAAGAATTGCCTACAGATAAAAGTTTATAGGTTATTTGTCTTGTTTATAACAAATCAATAAAGATATGTGATGATAGGCTATAATTGCATATTTTAGTCGCTTATTACACTTGAATTTACTGCACTTTAATTGAGTTTGCGCTTTAATCGCTAGTGTTTTACACTAATTGTGTGTTTTATGCCTTGTAGGTGTGATTCCGAGCTATATAGATGTTATAGAATGAATTTAAGTGATTTGAAGCTTTGAAGTCTGAGTAAAAGCTCAAGGAATTAAGCCGGGATCGTGTTCGGAGGTCAAATTTGATAATTAAGTACGAACGAAGACTTGAGGAGGCATATTGCGCACTATCTAGTAAAATAGACATAACTTTTTGCTCAGAACTCCATTTGGGCTCTACAATATATGGTTGGAAAGCTAACTCAAAGGGCTACAACTTTCATGTTTTACGTTTTTCCAAATTCCAAACAGAACAGGGTAAAAAACCGCGGTTTTGCCGCGACCGCGGCAGAACCGCGATAGAAGATGGTCGCGGACAACTGAAGAATCAGAGGGCATGTTTGGCCGCGGTTCCACCGCGACCGCGGCAAAATCGCGGCAGGAAGCGAAAATTTCAGGGACTAAAGTGCAAAACATGGGATTTTAAGTCCTAAACCCTATATTAAACAAAGGAGGCCGGCCAAGAACAAGAGGGGGACATATTTTGGACAAAAATTAGACCTAAGGCAAGAGACACTACTTTAGGGTTAGACAACACCCTTGGAGGCAAGAACACATTGGGAGCAAGGCGGAGAATTCTTCTACGAGTTTTTCCTTCCTCTTCCTATTTTTCATTGTTGGTTATGACTTTTAGTATTGTAGTTTTACATACTATTATGAATAGCTAATTTGTTATCTAGAGTTTTGATAGAACCTTTTGTAGGATAAATTCTTGTTATGTTTTTATATAATTGAGCCATAGGTTTTCTCTATTTGTTCAACTACGTTTATATTGTGGTTGGTTGAAGAGCTCTCAATTAGCTGTGCTTATTTAGTATGCATAACTTGGGAGAGAGTGCATATTTAGGTAATTGTTGAACAACACCACTCCCAGAGTATATGAGGGATCAATAACCCAGGGTTTAAAGGTGGGATTAGGGATAACGAAGCCTTGGGTGCGATCTGAAGTGAGCTGTATTAAAAGCCAGCTAGCATATCTCGGGAGAGTGCGTCTAGTAAATTGTCGTAATTACTCGGGAGAGATTTACGGTAATAAGAGTGATCATGATCGGTAGAGAATACTTAGGTGAAACTATAGAAGACATAGCGGGAAGGATTCCGACAATTGGGGAAATCATAACTCTAGACCTCCTTAATCTTTTCTATAACCCTCAGTATCGTTAGTTGTTAATTTACTATTTTAATTTGTTAGTTAATTAGTTAAACAGAAGAATCTTAATATCTATAAGTTAGGATTTGTTCAAGCTTGTCTTCTTGGTGATAGTGAACAGCTGTAGCTAAACCTTAGTTCTCTGTGGGATTCGATTCCGGACTTGTAAACCGGATTATATTTGCAATGACCGCATTGTCCTTTTTATAAGGCATAGTTGGGCGTGATCAATATGATATGTGATTTATACATATTCTTTTATCACCTATGATTAATATGTATATTTTTTTGCATTATTTATATTTAACTATAATAAAGACATTAAATTGATGTAACCACCAAATGTAGATAAATTATTAATGTGTCTTTGTTCAGAAGAGGAAATTAAACTATGGATCGAGTTGGACTGGCCGTTCATGTCAGAACCTTTCTCTAGCCAAGAATCCCACTATTGATCGAATCCGGGGTGGACCCAATTCATTGGGATTAAATTCACATGGTCTATTGCAGTTACTAAGTTAGTCTAAGTTATTTTTGGGTTCTATTAGGTGGTAGATGGTACTCCTATTGCAGTCAAAATAGCACGGTATAGCCAGTTTTCGGACTGGTCATTTAATAATAGCCAGTGTTTACTAAGTCAATGAAAAATAGCCACTATTTTGCTGCAACAGAGACCGGTCCAACATAATATACTGGAGTTCGGTGCACCTGTGTATGAACTACAGCATAATATGCTGCACCGGTATACTTTGCTGGATCCAGTATAATATACTGGAGACTGGAGTGCCGGTGCTCCAAACTCCAGTATATTATGCTGGACTAGTATACTTGCTGGAACTCTAGTATATCATGCTGGAGTTCTAGTGTACTTATGCTGGAACTCCATCATATTATGCTGGAGTTCCAACATACTTATCCTGGAACTCCAGTATAATATGTTGGAGTTCAAGTATACTTATGCTGGAACTCCAGCATAATATACTGGCGTATTTTTCGGGGTTTTGAACAGTTTTTTCGCTCAGATTTATCTTTACATGAAAAGTGGTTAAATTTCGATTACTTTTGAAACTGGGCTATTTTAACGACCAATTGTAAATCTGGCTATTTTTAAATTTCACCCCCTATTGCATGCCCAGTAAATTAGGAGTCCGTTTGGCCATACAATTTTATTTAGTTTTTTTTTCTTCAAAAACTTACTTTTTTTTCAAAATCAATGTTTGGCCAGAATATCTTCAATTTTCATTTAAAGATGAATTTCAGAATTTTTCGAAAATTTGAAAAACTACAAAAAACTGTTTTTCATTTCAAATCACTCACAAAAATCCAAAAATAGTTCAAAATTGTATTCATGTCCAAACGCAACTCTGATAATAATGCGTTAAGGACCTTAATATTGTATCTTTCATATGCTAAATGCTAATAAGTGACCCCTACTCATCAGTGGCCGAGGTAGGACTTTTGCTAAGGGGGTTCAAAAAAGGAATAAGTTAAAAATTTAAAAAGATTATAGCTAGTGGAAATTGAACCAATGACCTCACAATGGTTTTGAACCCCCTTAATCACTAAGCCATGCTTTTGGGTTGTGTGAAAGGGATTCAAAACATAATATATAGAGGTAAAAATCAAATTCTGCCTTATATACACAATATAATTTTTCAACGGAGGGGGTTCGGATGAACACTCTTGCGCTCCCTAAATCCGCCCCTGCTACTCATAATTAAAATATAAAAGATGTAATCGCAACTATAGTTATTGCTCCCTATAAAATTAGATCTTACTTCACCAGAGTGAGTACACTGGCCTACTGAAAAACATGCCACATTATGATAATAAATATACTAATTCCTCAACACTTTAAATTATTGAAATTCATTTGCTCGGCAACACAAAATAAACAAAGTTATAGATTAATCATCATGTTTTCATCTAAATCGTTTAAGAAGCCCAAGTCCATCTTGAGAAAAGATATATAGTACATTAAGAATGATTATTTAACTTATATATGTGTAAAACTTTTTTTTATAATACACAAAGGCAGTTCGATATACAAAGCATCCCGCATTCACACAGAATCCGGAGAAGGTCTGCACCCTAGGGGGCATGATGTAGATAACCTACCTTAATGCAAGCATGATTCCACGGCTTAAACAATGGCGAAAATTAGAAATTTTTCCCAAGGGTATTCAAATCTGAAAGAAGTGAACAAAACTTTCGGACAAAGGGTGTTCAATATGTATTATATACCTCTAAAACGTTATATTTTACCTATATACACAGTGTAATTTTTAGACGAAGACAATGTGGCTTTGCTAGTGGGCTTAAACTCGTGAACTATAGGTCATACGGAGAAAGTTTTACCATTACTACAAGACCCTTCTTAAAAAAACAATATACGTTTATCTATCTTCTTTAAGGAATTTTTACCTCCTATAGCAAAGGTTAACACCTTATTTATTTTAAATAAATACCATTTAAAAAATAGAAACCTTTTAAGGATTATAGAAAAATAGTTAATTTTGGTTACCTGCTAGCCTTAACCCACTAAATACGCTAATCAGTTATACTATTTTCTTTTTCTCTCTACTTTGATACATCCCATTCTCTTCCCCCATTCCATTAAAATTTCCGATCTCCTCCTCCTTCCAGCGGATTTGTGCAAAGCCCAAATTTCCAATCTCCTCCTCCTTCCACCGAAAAATTCCGATTTTAATAAACTCCAAGGCTGTGATTTTTGATTTTTCTAACAACAAGGACTCTAAAGCAGGAACACATTGGGCTAGTGTCATATCAGAAGAAATGGAGAATAAACAAGATATAGAAGGCACTTTTAGACTCCATAGACCATTTTTCAGAACATCAAAGAAGCGAAAATAGAGCAGACTTTCATCATGATCAAGCCTCATGGTGTCCAGCGTGGCCTGGTTATCGGAAGATTTGAGAAGAAAGGATTCTCTTTGAAAGACTTGAAGTTCATCACTGTGGATCGTGCCTTTGCTGAAAACCATTACGCAGACTTGTCTGAAGTTTGGGGTTGAACAATTTGAAGATTCTGTTATCTTTTTTTTAAGAGTATTTCAATGTATCTCGCTGTATTTCTATGTATTTCATTGTATTCACTATCTTTTTTTTCATTGTAATTCAATGTATCTCGTTGTATTCTATGTATTTCATTGTATTCAATGTCCTTTTTTCTCATTGTTTTTCAATGTATCCCTCTTATTCTATCTATTTCATTGTATTCATTGTCTCGCTATATGCCATAAATGTATTCATATATTTTTTTTTAATTAATATAATTTATGTATTCAGATGTATTATATAGTTTCTCTGAAGATTGCTATATTTTTGGGGTATTTGGTAATTGAGAATCTTTTTTTTAACTGAAAAATACAAAATTTGTGTGTTATAATTGAGTTTGTTGAGTTATATTAGGAGTATATTATGTTAATCGATTCACTTTCCGTTTTAAAAATAGTGTAATCCCCCTATTTCACGCCGTGAATACAGTCGAATACAATAATCTGTCCAGCTGTAATCCCATGTTTCACTCCATGAATACAGTCGAATACACTCGAATACAACAACTGGTTAGCTGGACTTCCTTGATTCACGCCGATTTTTGCTACTGTATTCATGAATATAATAGCTTAAATACATCAAATACATCTTATAACCACAGAAAAGGTATCTATATTCCGTAATATAGCAAATGGTATCTATAGATAGCTAATTACTACTAAAAGATAGTGTTTTATGAAAATTTCTGTATCTTTAATTTGGCAGCGTAAAAATTTCGTACATCATCAATGTTCATAAGGGTGGGTATCTCACGCCATATGAAAATATGAATAAGTTGTACTAACAAAAATGAAACCATGATTTACTTTAGATTAGGAAAACGTCAACCTCAACAAATCAACATCGTCTTTATACAAAGATTTCTTTGACAATGTAATTCATGTACTGTTTCTTTTCTTCTAATTCTTCCAAAACAACGGTATCGCACTACTACTTTCTCTTGTTCAAATCTGTTTGACAATAGTATCTTAAACATGAGTCCGAAACCTAAATAATGGTATTCTCAACTCAAAATACCTTTATACAGCTAAAAAGAAAAGTTATCTTTCTAACTAAAATGCAGTATTATACTGCATTTTAGTTTGACGGAAAGTTAGCCGTTAAAGGGAAACGTAGTATAATACTGCGTTTTAATTAATAATTCGTTTTTTTAATGTAAAACGCAGTATAATACTATGTTTTACTAAAATGCAGTATAATACTATGTTTTACTAAAATGCAGTATTATACTTCCTTTTTGGACCCACCAATAAGTGTTCTGCGGATAACTGACATAATAATAATTCAAATACATAAAGCGTGGTATTATACTGCATTTTATATAAAAAAATTCTGCACCCCAAGCTAGGACTTGGCTTATTTAAAGGCGTTAGTTTTTATGAAAATCCATTCAAAACTTTCCTTCAAACTTCCGTTCATACTTCTCTTCTTGTTATCAAGCATCTTTTTATAATGTCTAAAGAGCCAAAAATAACGGGTTTCATTATATTTTGGAGAGGGGAGGGGGGAGTGAGGGGGGAGGGAGGTTGTAATAATTCTTTTTTTTTAATGTAAAACGCAGTATAATACTACGTTTTACTAAAACGCAGTATTATACTGCATTTTACTTCCTTCTGGGCCCACCAATAAGTGTTTGCGGATAACTGACATAACAATAATTAAAAATACATAAACGTGGTAATTATAATGCGTTTTATATAAAAAAAATTTCTGCAACCCCCAAGCTAGGACTTGCCTTATTTAAAGGCGTTAGATTTTATGAAAATCCATTCAATACTTTCCTTCAATTCTTCCGTTCATACTTCTCTTCTGTTATCAAGCATTTTTTATAATGTCGAAAGCAAAAACAAGGGTTTACGTATTATATTAGGGGTTGGAGGGGGGGNGGGGGGGGGGGTTTGAGGGTTGTAAATGGAGAATAACTCTGTGAGGTATAGTTCACCTCCACAGTGTCATGTTAAATTGCCGCTTACAATGGAGTACGATAAATTGGTATCGTTGTTATGTAAAAAAATGAGTGTGAGGAAACGTTCGGTGAACCTTAAAGTAATCGGTAGATTTCCATATTCTGTGACTCCGCAGGAGTTTGCTTATTATTCTGAGTTTAACATCGAAGATGATGAAACTCTTTGAGATTTTTTGCGGATTCCGGATGAATACAGGGAATTTATTGCAATAAAATTGTTGGAAATGTACGTCAATGTTGAAGACGTTCCCAATAATGAGGGTGTGCATAGTAGGGATAACCCCCAGTCATCGGGTGGTTATTCTGGAGCAGTTTTTGCCGGACAGATTCCTGATGAAAGAGCTTGCCTTGATTTAAACTTGTCACCACCGGCGAATGAGCAGCGAGAAAATAATTTTTCGACTTTATATAATTCACAAGACGACTGGTAAACTTTAATTTTTCTACGCTTTAGCGATGTTTATTTTATGTTTGAATTGGATTTGTATTAACACTCATATTTTTCATAGGGGTACCGTCCGGATATGAAGTTTACAAGTTATGACCCCCGCTCCTAGTTGGAATATGCGTAGTTCTGGCGTGTTGGACCACGGTGGTCCATCCGGGAGTCATCACCACAAGAAAATGTCCATCATGGAACGCCAACACAGTACGACTTGTAAGAAAAGTGATATAGCTATATGTAAAGTATTTATCTAGTTGAGTAGCTTATCATTTTGTTCTTTTTGTGCAGTGAAAACGAGCAACTAGATGTTCCTGACATCACATAGTTGCCCATAGACGACGTATTTACTCGTGATTTGGTAGATGCGCAGAGTCAGGAAGATGATAGTGATTATGACAACAATGCCGATGAGTCTGGAGATGACACACCCTTCCCTGATGAGGGTGATGATGAGGAGGAAGTGAATGTCGAACCTGAGCTGACGAGGGAGCATGCTCCTCCACCTCCCGTTAGACCAAGAGTGTACGAGTCCCACGTACCGTTTCATGAGCGAAATATTCCCTACCTTGATAATTTTGCAAGTATGCCGGACGTGGATGCCCTCACAAGGGATGCTGACAAATTTCGGTCAGCAATGTGGGATGAGTCTAGACCAGCGGTATTGGCAAAGGGCATGTATTTCCCCGAAAAGCTCGCCTAATCAGAGCTGTGAAAATCTACAGCGTAAGAGAGTGCCGTGAGATGACAGTAAGGGAGTCAACTACGGAGGTATACAAGGCTGCATGCCGTAGAGACTTTATGGGTTGTCACTGGATGTTGCGTGCCAGCAAGAAGAAATCAGGATTGTGGAAAGTGGATAAATATATTAGCACCCACATATGTGAAATGGACACATTCAATGAGAATCACTTCAACCTGGATGTAGACTTGATTTCTCTTGTCTTGATTCCATACTTGGAAGTGTCCATTAGGTTCAAGATTAAAGAGTGTATTACAGCCGTCCACCAAGAGTATGGGTGTACTATAACCAAAAGAAAGGCATATCTCGGGCGCAAACGTGCCTTTGAAATTATTTATAGTGACTGGGATAAGTCATTTTCATCTTTGCCCAGGTACATGGCCGCACTGCAACACTTTAACCCCGGGACTGTTGTTGAATGGAGGCGTGAGCGGAGTCCGAACAGACCCAAATATATTTTCAACTATGTGTTCTGGTCATTTAAACCAATAATTGATGGTTTTGTGCATTGTCGTCTTGTAATTTCCATAGACGATACTCATGTCTATGGAAAATATGATATTAAGCTTTTGATTGCAGTTGCAGTAGATGCCAACGGACAAATATTTCTACTAGCTTTTGCAATTTGTGCCAATGAAAGCGAAGCGACATGGACGCTTTTTTTGAACCACCTGAAGCAGCACGTTGTCAAACAACGTTCAGGTATTTGTCTAATATCTGATCGACATGGTGGTATTTTAAGTTCCGTACGGCATTTGCCTGAATGGCAGGAACCCTATGCATACCACTGTTACTGTGTGAGGCACCTGAAGGCCAATTTTCAGAAGAAATATCACGACAAGGCCTTGCATGATTTAATGTGGATGGCTGTAACTTAGCACCAGCAGTGCAAATTCACGAGGCGCATGGAAACGATCCGGCAGATTGATCCACGAGCATATACTTGGCTTACATGAGCTTCACATGTGGACATTGCATGCTGATGGTGGCAGATGATGGGGAGCCCTGACTGCAAATGTGTCGGAGTCATTCAACGGCTTATTGAAGTCTGCACGTGGATTGCCTGTCACTTCCATGGTCCGCATGACATCCAAACAGATTGCGGAGAGGTTTGTTGAAAGGCATAGAGCTGCATCAGAATTGATGGACAGGGGTGTTCAATTTAAGCCAATACCGATGAGAAGATTTGAGAAGTACAGGAGGCGAGCAAATTGGCATTTATTTTTACAGTACGATCACGATTGGGGTGTTTTTGAAGTTCGCACCGCTATCCACGGACACCGGGGGAATAATCTACAGACGGTGAATGAAGCCAGCAGGTTGTGTTCATTTGGGAAATGGACCATCTACCACATGCCGTGCGCACATGCCTTGAAGTGCTTTCAACAAGTTGGTTTAGGGGCAACCAACTATATTGATAGGCAATACAGTGTTGCTGCATACGTAGACACATATAGTGGGCAGTTGCAGCCATTGGGTGCTGAGCATTATAGGCCGCCGGAACCTTTTAAAATGGTGTGTAACAAGGACTATTTGCGCAAGTTGCAAGTGCAAAAGAGAATGCGTATACGGAACCAAATGGATGTCCATGATACCGTTTATGCGCGTAATTGTGGCATATGCTCGCAAACAGGTCACGACCGTCGTAAATGTCCTTCAGCTTCTGTGGGTGGCGGTGGTAATCCAGCTCCTGCTGCAAGTTCGTCGAATGTACCCAACTATCAAGGATACACCTAGTCTTTTGTTTTCATAATGTTTTTTGTAATAAGTGTCTGTACTTGTGTATGTTGCAATATCTATCAAATAAAATTATGTTCCACAATCTTGTTACATCTTAATTTTTAACATGAACTTTTGAATTGGGATGATGATATGGTAGTCCAACATTCAACTTATTGGTGTTAGTAAAGAAGACCAATCTGAAGATTGAAATTTCATAACATAATATTCGAAGAGATAAAAGCACAACAACCATAACTAAAGCAACAAACATGAAAATAAAAGATAACAAAGAAAATCAAGACATTGTTTTTTTGTTTCAGAAAAATTGAATATGTAAAGCGCGGTATTATACTGCATTTTGTGTGTTGTCTTGTCGTTTTGCAAAAGCTGAACCGACTGTGCAAAAGTTGTTTCGTTTTAGAAAAATCGAATATGTAAAGCACGGTATTATACTGCGTTTTGTGTGTTGTCTTGTCGGTCTGAAAAAGCTGAACCGACTGCGCAAAAGCTGTTTCATTTCAGAAAAATTGAATATGTAAAGCGCGGTATTATACTGCATTTTGTGTGTTGTCTTGTCGGTCAGAAAGAGCTGAACCGACTGCGCAAAAGCTGTTTCGTTTTAGAAAAACTGCATATGTAAAGCGCGGTATTATACTGCATTTTGTATGTTGTCTTGTCGGTCTGAAAAAGCTGAATCGACTGCGCAAAAGCTGTTTTGTTTCAGAAAAATTTAATATGTAAAGCGCGGTATTATACTGCATTTTGTGTGTTGTCTTGCCTATAAATAACGAGCGCATTCTACTTATTTTCTGCGCTTATCAATAACCAATAGCAAATATTTCCATAAAATCAAGATTTTTTCTTTACGCTTTAATAGATGTCTGAACCCCTTTATGTCCCAAGGTGTGATTGCGGCAAAAAATGCATGAGTTTCGACTGTTGGGAAGAAGCTGGACGCCGCTACTGGGCTTGTATGAACAAGTTTTATAGGGTTCCCGACAAACCTGTTTGCAATTTTGAGGTATGGATTGATGAAACCTGTCAGCAGGAATACTACAAAGAAAAGTTGCAGCATCTTCATAGTTTGTGTTTGAAGCAGTGGGAAAGAGAGCGACAATCCAAACGAGAAGTTGCGGAGTTGAAGGAGAAACTCAAGGAGGTGGAAGAAGAAAAAAATAAGCTGGTAGACCAACTCAAGTGGTTGGATACTAGGCGGTCGTGACTAAACAATGACATGTACGTGTTGAGCGTAGTAGTGTATCTTTATGTTTCCCTTGTCATGTGTTTTCATTAGTTGTACTGAATTTATGTTATGTTAAGTTTGCTATGTTTGTGTTTGTGTTGTACTGTTAAAATAATTGTTGTTCAAATTGTGTTAAAATAAAATTGTTGTTAAAATACAATTCTTGCCATTATTTAAATAATGTAGTATTTACACAAAATACAAACAAAAAGAAATCAATTAGTCCCACAGCCTGTGTGCTTCAATGCAGCCGCTGGCCTGAGGCGCATCCCCTGTCGCCCGGGTACACTATGAGGATCATCCTCATCAAGTCGCCTCTTTATGTGAGGATGCGCAGCAGCATGATCGTCAGCAACCTAAAAAAACAAATACTAAGCTTAGCATATGAAAATGTATATTATTAATGTACGTGTTAAGTCAAAAACATTTTCTCACCATGGTCTCGTCGGGCTCCTGAGTATAAGCATCCGTGGTGTGCTCATCATCGCATACAGTGGGCTCCATGATGGGCTGGGATGAAGCCTTAATAAGAAAATTAAAAATTAATTTATGGCAAATTATTAAGGAAAAGAAAACAAATTAAAATTTAACAGTAATACAAACATACCTGCGCTTGTGATAGATCCACATCAACCGCCGGGGATGAGCCAAAACTCAACCTGCGCCCGCCATCCACGTCTCGGGTCAGCCGATCCTTAGCTGCGGTAGATGGGCCTGAAAAGAATTGGTGTACATCTCCGTCGAATGTACCCGTGATCAACAATGGATCTGACGGGGTGACCTGCGATGCTGGCAGATCCAGCTGAAGGCTGTACGTCGGCATGCTGCTGGAAGGCTCGTCTAGCTGAGGGAAATAACCCGGCTGATCATCTCCAAGATCCTCATCAGGTGCCTCAACAGGTGGGTCAACAGGTGCCTCAACGCCCCCTGGCTGGGGACCACCTCCTCGCCGTCCCCCACGACCCCGTGGGGCACCCCTGCCTCGTGGGACAGCCCTGCCTCGTGGGGCAGCCCTGGTTCGTGCCCGACCCCTGCCTCGTGGGACAGGCATACCCCGATGGTGCTGCTCTTGCGCCACATATTCAGCCGCGTGATCTAACCTCTCGTCCTCTCTAGCTCGCTGCAGCGTCCGGAGAGCCAGCTCTACCACCCGTCGGCCATACTCAACGACTGCAGGATTGTCGGCATGCTGCTGCATCTCCTGTCCCAACTGGTAGACCATATGATGACCAATAGCCTGCACAACATATAAAATATTAATTACATAACGCTATATCACAGTTATAAGTATGGGTTCCAACAAAAACATACTAGTGCCTCGTGCCTCCCGGCGTATGGTCTGAACTGACCGCCAGCCTGATGAACGGGGTTCCCGATCATCAGTCGAGTGTGACGGCGGTACCATGACGTATACATCTCAATAGTCGCCGCCTGGACCTGTGAAGGTGGGGGCGGAATCAGGTCCTCTCGCTGGTCCCAAGTTTGGACCTGCGCCTCTACCCATGCTACAAATGCGTCGTCCACCCTCGAACGATTATCCCGCTGATAATGTGTAGCCTCCCATGTAGTCTCCCTCGGTATAGTCTACGGACGGTCAAACTGGCGAAGTACCCGCTCTGTGGCATGATGCTCCACAACATCGAGGCACATCAGCGGGACGGAAGTGCTCCAAATCAGTCGGTCGACAGAGCAATAATCAGGCAGGCCATCTATCAACTCGTCGCTGTATGGCGTCCAGATGAACTATCAAATAATAACATAAAAGTGAGTATGCGCACCAGGGATGTGAATTTATAACAAGTAAGATTAGGTACATATTTACCTGTGCGGCCTCCAGCATATCCAACACATCCCTGACAAGGGGGAGATTATGATGAGCATCAATGCCTCGGTAGTTCCCACGCCGGAGAACCCACCTCGTAGCTAGAGGGAGGAACGGAGGTGCTACACCAGGAGGTAATGGTGGTAAAGGTGGTTGCAACGGCAGGAACCGCTCCCAGGCCCAAACCTAACATACAAGGTCGACGTAAAATTTAAGAGTCATTTTGACTATATAGAATTGGAAGTAATGAACAGAGTATTCGAATATATTGTCACCTGTAGAAGCGGCAGAAAACCACATATGTCGCTCTGGGTGCCCATGCTAGCCCGGCACATACTCCTGTACAGGTAAGCGAGAACAACAGCATCCCAGCTGTACTGGGGTAACTCATCTAGCTGCTAAAGATGATGTAGAAATCGCATACTCACTAGATTTTCCGAAGTGTTCGGGAACAAGACACCCCCGAATAGAAGGAGCAGCGCCAACCTCGTGTACCAGTGAATATGGAGATCATCTGTCTCGCCGGTGATGTCGGGGTGCAATACCTCCAAATGATGTCTGATAGCTGTCACAGCAACGCGACTGCCCCCTCTAGCTGCATCCTTACCCTGTGGCCTGAAACCAGTAAACTGCTGCAGCAAATCCAAATACTGGGCACGCGTCATAGATCTCATATACTGAGGCAGTGCAACGGCCAGTCCATCAGCACGCAACCCATATAAAACCTGAACATCCTGAAGCGTGATGGTGGCCTCGCTAATGGGCAGGTGAAAAGTGTGCGTCTCCGGTCGCCACCGCTCTATCAACGCCGTGATCGGAGACCAGTCGAGCTGCAGCCGCCCAATCTCAAAAATCCTATAGAAGCCCGTAGTAATAAGGCGCTCGACTACGCGAGGATGAAAAGCTCTCTCCCTCAAAAAGTCCCACAAGTCGTCCGGTCTCCTAGCGCGGAGAGTCTGATCCACTAGCTGTCCCTCCCATACGTAGGCGGACCTATGATCGCCCTGTAACACTAATATATGATCCGAGGCTGGTCCAGGATGCACAGGCGGCATGTCCATGTCGTCTACTGTAAATTAAATAATATTAATTGTGTGTTTGTGTTATAACAATTAATATTTAAATTTTTAATTGGACGACATATATATATATATATATATATGGGTTCCAGGCCCTATATTTGAGGCCCAGTAGCACCAAGCTATCCTGAATTCTTATGTGTGTCAATTTCAATATTTTTAAAATTTTGTTAGTTTTATAAATTAAATATTTAATTATTTAATTAGACAGAGTAAATATCTATGGGTTCCAGGCTCGATATTTGAGGCCCAGTAGTACGAAGCTATCCTGAATTCTTATGTATGTCAATTTCAATATTTTAAAAATTTTGTTAGTTTTATAAAACCAATATTTAATTATTCAATTGAACAGAGTAATATCTATGGGTTCCAGGCTCGATATTTGAGGCCCAGTCGCACCAAGCTATCCTGAATTCTTATATGTGTCAATTTCAATATTTTTAAAATTTTGTTAGTTTCATAAATTAATTATTTAATTATTTAATTGGACAGAGTAAGTATCTATGGGTTCCAGGCTCGATATTTAAGGCCCAGTAGCACTAAGCCATCCTGAATTCTTATGCGTGTCAATTTCAATATTTTTAAAATTTTGTTAGTTTTATAAAATCGATATTTAATTATTTAATTGGACATAGTAATATCTATGGGTTCCAGGCTCGATATTTGAGGCCAGTAGCACCAAGCTATCCTGAATTCTTATGTGTGTCAATTTCAATATTTTTAAAATTTTGTTAGTTTTATAAATTAAATATTAATTATTTAATTGGACAGAGTAAATATCTATGGGTTCCACGCTCGATATTTAATTTGACAACATATATTGATAAGTTAGTTCAGTGTGTTTGTTTTATAAATTAAATAATTAATTTTTGTAAAGTGTAATTGGATAGAGTTTGTAGTTAGTAGATACTTAAACTACAGAGACTCTACGCTAAAAGGCTCTATATTCTACTACGCTAAAAGGCTCAATATTTTACTACGCTATAAGGCTCTATATTTTACTAAGCTAAAAGGCTCTACATTTTAATACGCTATAAGGCTCTATGTTTTACTACGCTAAAAGGCCAATATTCTTTAAGCAAATAAATAATCTAAAGTAAATAAAAACAACAAATATATGAACATAACATTCACGAAATTACATATAAAACAGTAAAAGAAATTTATGAACATTTTTATTAACGATAAAAATTATTTCTCAAATTTTAACTATTTTTTAAACACTAATAATTTAATCCGGGTAAAAATAACATACAAATTTAATCGCACAACAAAACACAAATCGACGTGGAAACACATTCAAGAAAACAAATATGCATAATTATACGAGTTTCGACATAAACTAAATCGGAATACCTCTATTTATGTTTTTAGAAATGTCGAAAATTTGAAATTTTGAGCCCGAAACAAGGAAACAACAACAATCGAAGGCTTGGTTTGTATGCGGGACTTACACTCTTCACTTTTTGTGAGACGGGTGGGGCCCAATTGATTTTTTTAAAATCGGGTGGGGGGACCGCTGGAAAGGGGGTGGGGTTCTTTTTAATTTGAAACCAGTGGGTTTCTGTCGTAGGGAAGACGGTGGGTTTATAATTTAATAGGAAAATGCAGTATAATACTATATTTTCCTAAAACGCAGTATTATACTACGTTTTTGTAAAACACAGTATTATGCTACGTTTTTCTTTAACGGCTAACTTTTCGTTAAACTAAAACGCAGTATAATACTGCATTTTAGTTAGAAAGGTAACTTTTTTTTAAACTGTAAAGGTATTTTGAGTCCAAAATACCATTATTTAGGTTTCGGACTCTCTTAAACATGACATACTAATTTTTATATAGGTATACAACTTTATCATTAAGAGTAAAATAAATTATTTTTAAATATAAAAATATATTATTTTTTATGGGCTAATTAGAAAAAGTGCGAAAAAAATTCCGGGGAGAAAAAAAAACTCAAGTAAAAAAGGTTTTTAAAATTAGAATTGTGTTTAGACATGAATATAATTTAAAGCTATTTTTGAATTTTTGTGAGTGTTTTAATTTTGAAAAATATAATTTTAGAGTTCTAAATTTTTTTAAAAATTTTGAAATTTAACTTTAAGTGTAATTTAAAATTTTCGTGATCAAACACTTCTTCCGAAAAAAAGTAAAAATTTGGAAAGGCTAAACGGGATCTTATAGCCTGTTTGGCCAAGTTTCTTTTGAGGCAGAAGCACTTTTTTTTTTGTCAAATGTATTTTTTTCTAAAATTAAAGTGTTCGACCAAGCTTTTGAAAGGAAAAAAAGGTGCTTTGTGGAGAAGCAGTTTTGGAGAAGCAGAAATAAATAGTTTCTTTTCAAACAACTTTTTAAAAATGCACTTTTGAGAAAAATACATTTAAAAATAGTTTTTTTAGCTTGGCCAAACACTAATTGCTGCTCAGAAGTACTTTTGAAATCCATTTGTCAAACACAAACTGTTTCTCACCAAAATCACTTTTGAGAAAAAGCACTTCTCAAAATAAGCTGATTTTTGCAGCTTGACCAAACGGGCTATTAATCTAGAAAACAAAACCAAAGAATGAAGGATACTGGAACTTGCTTCTCTGACTGACCGATTGATTGGTTTTTAAATATGACTAGATAGATTCGTTCAGTCCAATCAAATTCACTATTTTTAAGACTTGTTTTTTATTTAGTACTACTCCGTATTATTTTTTGCTAGACCAAACTGCTCCTATTCTCCTCCTAGGAAGACTGTTGGAAAACAATATACTATGCTCTACTAGGTTACAGAAAGAAGAGGCGTATTCAGGACTCAAACTTTAGGAATTCGGCCTTTAAAGTTTTTATTATTGATTTATTGTATTTTTTAAAATTACGGGTTCATATATACTATTTGTTACAATTTTAGTATATTTATACATATAAATTCATGTATCGCGTTAAAAATTATGGATTCAATTTAATTCGTATTAAAATGCTAGATACGCCCCTGATAGAAAGTACCTTCTACAACGTAAAGTTTGTGCTATATTTATTGTAATGAAAGAAAAGGAGAGATTTGAATACTTTCTCACGTCAATCTTTCCATAATTCCATCCGTTTGTGACCGAAAAGACAAAGAGAAAATATGCCAGTTTTTAGTTTTCTTTTTCAATTGTATCAAACAATTAGGAGTACATTTTTATTCTTATTTTTTGGTATTTGGAATCCATTCGCCCGACAAATTTATATTTGTGTCGCGTAAGCCCCTTAAAGGAGAGTGCTCCCAGTTAAGAATTTTTTCATTTTTAGGTTCGTTTTTGAGACTTTTGATTAGGGGTGGAATAATTTCATACATCCTACTATAATCTTTAGTGATGGAGGATATACCAATTACTAATATTATTTAATATATATAGGATATTTCGGAAACAATTGTTAAATTCTGTGATAAACACTAATTCAGTGTGTGTGAGATTGATCGAGAGAGTAGAAGAGAGAATTGGAACAGAGGAAATGAGTTGTAACAGAGTTTTGCAGAAGAAAAATGATTTCTCTCTTACATTTACAATATGAGATACAAGTATTTATATACAATTGACTAACCATGGTTTACTCTAACTAACTACAGTTAAGTTATCAACTAACTATGGTTGAGTGAACCAACTAACTAAGTACCATGTGTACTGACACTATCTTCTACACCCCCCCCCCCTCAAGCTAGGGGAAATGAAGACGTTCTTCATTCCTAGCTTGGAAAGCAAGTGATGATGCTGCAGACGAGAAAGACCCTTAGTAAGAACATCAACAGGTTGTTCAGCCGAGGCAAGGTACACAGTCTTGACCAAACCTTGCTGAATTTTCTCGCGAATGAAGTGGCAATCGATATCAATATGCTTTGTCCGTTCGTGGAAAATAGGGTTGGCAGCAATCTGGATAGCAGATTTGCTATCATAGTGAAGAGGCACAGGTAGATGAAGCTGAACATTGAGCTCTTTGAACAAGCCAATAAGCCAAGTAATCTCAGCGACAGTGGATGCCATACTCTTGTACTTTGCTTCAGCAGAGCTTCTTGAGCTGGTAGACTGCTTCTTCGACTTCCAGGATATGAGAGAATCACCATACATTATGAGGTACCCTATGATTGATCGTCTAGTATTGAGGCATGAGGCCCAGTCTGCATCACAAATGCATGTAGCTGGGCCGCACTAGAAGTAGAAAAAAGAATGCCCAAGCCAGGAGCAGACTTGATGTATCTGACCACACGACTAGCAACGTCCATGTGAGAGACTTTGGGAGCATGCATAAATTGGCTAAGAGTTTGGACTGCAAAAGAAATGTCAGGCCGACTGATGGTCAAATATAGTAGACAACAAATCAGTCGTTGATACACACAGGGGTCAGCAAGCAATTGATCATCACTTTCCCCAACATGCTGATAAAAAACAACTGAAGTAAGCTTCAGATTAGGGTCCAGCGGAGTAGCTAAAGGCTTAGAACCAGTCAACCCCAAATCAGAGAGGAGCTCTAGAGCATACTTTCGTTGATGCATCAATATGCCTTCCTTACTTCTTGCAAATTCCAGCCCATGAAAGTATCTAAGCTCACCAAGGTCTTTAATTTTGAAACTATGCTGCAAAATGTCTTTAGTTTCCTGGATGAGGTCAGAGTCATTGCCTGTGATCAAGAGATTATCCACATAGATCAAAACTATGACCATTTTGTCTACCACTTTCTTAGTAAGTAAAGAGTAGTCCAGATGACTTCGAGTAAAACCAGAAGATACCAAAGCAGTAGTCAACTTGATGTTCCACTGACGAGATGCCTGCTTAAGTCCATATAGAGACTTGAGCAGCCTACAAACATGTTGATCTCCAGGTGACTGTGTGAAGCCAGGAGGTAATTGCATATAAACCTCCTCAGTCAAATCACCTTGCAGGAATGCACTAAACACGTCCATCTGATAAATTTGCCACTTGTGAGCTGCTGCTAAAGACATAACTGCTCTCACTGTTACCATTTTCACCACAGGAGAAAAGGTTTCCTGATAGTCAATTCCTTCCTTTTGACTATAACCTTTTGCGACAAGTCGTGCTTTAAACCTTTAAATATCACATTAAGCTTCATACTTTATCTTGTACACCCATTTACATCCAATAGCTTTCTTCCCAGGAGGAAGAGGCATGATGGACCAAGTATGATTGTCTTCCAATGCTTGAATCTCAGCTTTCATAGCATCAACCCATCTTAGGTCCTTAGCAGCTTCAGAATAAGTTCTTGGTTCCACTTCAGTGGAGAGCTTAGCAACAAGACTTTGATAAGTAGGTGCAAGAGCTCTGTAATTCAATACAGAAGAGATAGGATATAGGCAAATATTGGCAGTCTTCTTTCCTTTATCTGGTTGGATATAATCTTGAAGCCAAATGGGAGTTTTACTAAGTCTGCCTGATTTTCTTAATGGTTCTGAAGGATGTATTGGAGGTTGAGAAGAAGAGGGAACTTCTGATGCAACAGGAATTTCTGAAACAGTAAGAGGAGTTGATGTAGACAATGTGGGAGCAGCCAAAATTTCTGATGTAGCAGGATCATCTGATACAGCAGGAGAAACTGGTGCTGACACTGTAGGAGTTATAGGCTCAGATGGAACATGTTGTCTCAGTTCTTCATAGGAAGGAAATCCAGAAGAGGGCCGAGGAAAAGCTGGTTGTACGGTGGCCATGTGTTGTTGGAAAGGAAAGACTCCTTCATTGAAAACCACATCTCTACTTATAAAAATGGACTTGTTGTCCATGTCATACAACTTATATCCTTTCTGAGTAGAAGCATAGACTAGCAACACATACTTGATTGCTCTAGACTCAAACTTGTCTCTTCTAACCAAGTTAGTGGCATAGCATAGACTGCCAATGACCCTCATATGTGACAAATTAGGTGGTTTGTTGTATATCAGCTCAAAAGGAGATTTATTCCCTAGTACTGATGATGGAACTCTATTGATCACATAGACTGCTGATTCTACATAGTCACCCCAGAATCTAAGAGGTAAATGCCCTTGAAATCTGATAGCCCGAGCAGTTTCTAAAATATATCTATGCCTCCTTTCTACCGCCCCATTTTGTTGTGGGGTATATGGACAAGAACTCTGATGAAGAATGCCATATTGTTTGAACAATGTGTTGCAATGTCTGTTAATGAATTCTGAGCCATTATCTGATCTGAAGATCTTTATCCTCTTGTTAAACTGATTCCAGACCATTACTATAAAGTCTTTTAGCATAGTAATTACATCAGACTTAAGTTGTAACATAAAAATCCAAGTCCATCTAGAAAAGTCATCAACCAATGTTAGAAAGTATCTCATTCCATTATAAGTGGGTACCTTGTATGGCCCCCAAACATCCATATGAGCCAAATGAAAAGAATCATTTGTCTTAGTACACCTAACTGGAAAAGGAACTCTTGTTTGTATAGCTAAAGGGCAAATGTCACAATGACTTATTGTAACACTAGAATTATCTACAAAAACACTAATCTTCCTAATCACTACCATAAGCACATGCCCTAACCTCTTGTGCCAGATAGCTGCATTCAACTCTCCAGAAACTGCCATTGCTTTTGGTCCTCCAGTAAATGGTTTCCTTTTCTTTGAGTTTAGGACATATAAGCCATCTTCTTCCTTACCAGTATCCTTCACCCTCCCAGTGAAGAGATCCTGAAAGACAAAGAAATTGGGAAAAAACATGGCACAGCAGTTCAAAGCCTTTGTTAGCTTAGACACAGAGAGAAGATTAAACTTAAAGTCTGGTACACAAAACACATCCTCGGTCAAGTCACTTCCTGCTAAGTGACAATCTCCCACTCCAGTGATACTTGCTGACTCTCCATTAGGTAGCTGAACCTTCTTAGAATTTCCTACTGACACACCATTTTCAGTGCAGATTCATCATTAATCATGTGATTTGTTGCCCCTGTATCTACTATCCATTTCAGTACATTCAAATTATCAGATAAAATTTTACCTGCCATGTTTGCACTAGCCTCAGATACTTGAGATTTGTTCAGTAGTGTTAATATTTGGTTGTACTGTTCTGGAGTAAAAAATGGAGCTAAGACTTGTCCATTTCCTTGTTGTTGTTCAGTGTTAATCACATGATGACCCTGTGCAATATTCTGTTGTTGCTGATATAGAACAAGATCAGCTATATGATTACCTCCTATAACTGCATTTGCTTTCTTCTTCCCTTTGAATTCAGCCGGATAACCTATTATCTTATAACAGTTCTCCTTGAGATGGACTTTCATTTTACAAAACTCACAGTGCATGAGCTTGTAACAATTCTCCCTGTTATGTCCTTTCATGTTGCAAAAATCATAAAATATAGGAAAATTACTTCTAGGTTTCTGAGTTCCTTTCATGCTTGTAGTAAAAAGCGCAGTGGGAACAATGTGTTCACCTAACCCATAGCCACCACCGGATACTAGTTTTTGACTTTCATCCTGAGCAATTAAGGCAAAAGCTTGATTTACAGATGGTGTTGGTGACATCATTAGAATCTGACTGCGAGCTTGACTATAACCATCGTTTAAGCCCATTAGAAATTGCAATAACCTTTGATTTGTCAGATGAGTAACAAAGTCTTTGGACTTATCACAGCAGGAAGGCACAGGCATAATAGAATCAGTTTCATCGCAAAGATCTTTCAATTTTGAGTAATAAAACAGAGACAGGTGAAACACCTTGAGTCAATGTAGCAACTTCCTTATAAAGATGATAAATTCTAGTGAGATTAACCCTATCAAATTTCTCCTTTAAATCATTCCAAACAGAATAAGCATCAGGACGGAAGAGTATACCGCTAAGAAGCTCCTTGCTTACATTGCTCGTAATCCATGATTTCACCAAAGCATTGCAGCGATCCCACTGTTTCTCCGGATCCTTGCCAACAGTAGCTCGACAAACGGTGCCGTCGATAAATTCGAGCTTATTTTTGCATTCCAACGCCAGCAACATCGCACGACTCTAAATGCTGTAATTTTCCATTCCGACGAGCAATATTCCAGTTTGTACCACTCCCGGCGAATCCGATGGCTGTAGATACAGCGGATGGTTGTGGTCAATTGTGCTGGAGCTAGATTCAGTACTAGAATTCACCATAATTGCGAAATTAGGTTTTTAAACGAACTTCGAAGACGAAAAATTTCTCGATTTCCTTTCAAAATTGACGAAGAAAATCCCTAAATTTTCTCAATTAGAAGCTCTGATACCATGTTAAATTCTGTGATAAACATTTATTCAGTGTGTGTGTGAGATTGATCGAGAGAGTAGAAGAGAGAATTGGAACAGAGGAAATGAGCTGTAACAGAGTTTTGCAGAAGAAAAATGATTTCTCTCTTACATTTACAATATGAGATACAAGTATTTATATACAATTGACTAACCATGGTTTACTCTAACTAACAATTAACTACAGTTAAGTTATCAACTAACTATGGTTGAGGGAACCAACTAACTAAGTACCATGTGTACTGGCACTATCTTCTACAACAGTCTCTCTTGCTCGCCAGGTAGGGATAAGGTCTGCGTACACACTACCCTCCCCAGACTCCACTTGTGAGATTAAATTGGGTCTATTATTATTGTTTTTGTTGTAATATATAGGGTTTTCTCGAGGACGAATTCTGTTAAACATTTAAACCAAATCTACCCAATAAAAAAAGTTATGACGAGTGCTTCTAACAATTTACGTAGACTTTGTAATTCATTATTTCACAAAATAAAAGAAAAAAGGAAAAAAGGAAACAAGTCTTTTAGCAATGGATCTTAGGAAGAAAAGTGAAGTAAGAATGGCACGGGCACAATGTACAACCATATTTGGAAGATTAGGAAAAAATTGTTTATTTATACACATTTTAATAGGCAAGTGTACATGATTTTGCTTGAATAATTATTCACATCTGATTCGTTTTAGGGGAGTGACAGCTTTGGGTATTAACACTGTATAATTCTAATCATTAGGTGTCAAAACTATGTGGAGTTGGTGAAACTTATCCAGAAAATATTTGAGGAGTCAATTACCTTATCAAACCAGTAGTGGAAATTGTTTGGTGGTGACGTATATAATGGAGGGCGGGTTGATAATGTCGAGTTAATTACAAGAGCTAATTGACTTCTATTAGAATGTTTCCAAAAAAAAAGTTGTATATAATACTGTTATTTGCGGCTTGAATTATTTTCTTGTATTTTTAGGAAATCCATAATCCCTATAGGTTTAGGAAAACCCATTGTCCTAATAGATTTGGGAAAGAAAAACCTATAGTCCTTGTCAAATTGGAAAACCTTTCTCTTATATGTTTGGGATCTTTTGGGATCTATATATATGGGTTGTAGTTGGGGATTCTAAAGATTATATTGTGCTTTTCTTCTCATTCATAGTGGAAAACTCTCTCTGCTTCTGCCCCGAGGATTAGGCTTAGACGAACCTCGTTAAATGCTTGTGTTGATTTTTCTTCTCTATTTGCTTTGTATATGATTGTGTGCTAGTTAACCCACGATATTCCGCAATAATTGGTATTAGAGCAAGGTTCGGGTTTCTACATATAATCTAGGGTTAAGATGTCTTCATCATCTTCAACAAAGTACGAAGTAGAGAAATTTGACGGGGGTTTTAGTTTCAGTCTATGGAAGATTAGGATGAAATCGTCCCTGGTGTTACAAGGGTTATGGAAGGCAATTGATGAGGATTTTCCTGAAGAGATGAAAGAGATAGAAAAGGCAGACCTGAAGGAGAGGGCTTTGAGTGCGATCTTCATGAGCGTTACAGATAGCGTTCTTCGGGAAATTGCTGAAGAAACTTCTGCAGCAATGGCATGGAAGAAGTTGGAAGATCTGTATTCTAAGAAATCGCTGATAAACCGCCTCTACCTGAAAAAAAAGGTTATACAATCTCTGTATGAATGAAGGTACACATGTTAAAACTCACATTGATGAATTTAATTCAATTATAATGGACCTGAAGAATGTGGATATCAAAATTGAGAGTGAGGATCAGGCCTTGATTGTGTTATGTTCTTTACCACCGTCTTATGATACTTTTGCCAATATGCTACTATATGGGAAAGACAGCATCTCACTGGAAGATGTTAGTAATGCACTAAAATCTAAAGAGTTGAAAAAGAGCTTTCCGGACAGCAGAATTGAGGGCGAGAGTCTTGTGATTAGAGGAAGAACACAACAAAAGGACTTTAACAGGAAAAAGTCAATCGCCAGATCAAAGTCTAGAGCAAGGAAGCAACGTTGTTATGAGTGCGGGGAGCAAGGTCACTACAAGAGAGATTGTCCTAAGCTGAACGGGAAAAGAGGGAAGCAGAAAATAGATAATTCAGAAAATATTGTTGACACTGGCAATAATTCTGATGATAGTGACTATGTAGGGGAAGTCTGTACTGTGAGTTCTAGTCATGGGCAAAATTCTTGGGTTCATGATTCTAGTGCTACTTTTCACATGCGTCCACACAAGAATTGGTTTGCAACTTACAAGCAAATGAGTGAGACTGTCTATATGGGGGATGATAATCCATTACCAGTAGAGGGGGTTGGTAACATAAAATTGAGAATGTTCGACGGAATTATCAGAAACATTGAGTGTTGGCATGTTCCTCGGATAAAAATTGATTTCTCTTTCGACTTTGGATTATCAAGGGTATAAATTTCACTCCGAGAATGGAATACTTAAAGTGTGTAAAGTCTCCATGGTACTCATGAAGGGTAAACTATATTCTAAATTGTATCATCTTCAGGCTAGTGTAGTTGAAGGGGAAGCTGTTGTAGTAGGAAAAGTGATCTGAATCAGTCTCAGTTGTGGCACTTGTGACTTGGCCATATGAGTGATAATGGATTGTCTTTGTTGAGTAAGCAGAATTAGCTGAATGGGTACAAAAATCAAGTTTTGAATTTTTGTGAGCATTGTTGTTTGGTAAATAGACAAGGGTAAAGTTCATCATGAAGGTCGAGCACAAGACCAGAGACAAGTTAGATTATATACACTCTGACTTGTGGGGTCCAAACAGAGTTCCCTCCAAGAGTAGTGCCAGATATTATATGGCTTTGATTGATGATCACTTAAGGATGGTGGGTGTATTTTCTGAAAACAAAAGATGAGGCATTTTCGACATATGTTAAATGGAAGACGATGGCTGAGAGGCTGACGGAAAGAAAACTTAAGTGTCTTCGAACTGACAATGGGTTGGAATCTTGCAATTCTGAGTTCGATAATTTCTGCAGCAGGGAGGGCATAGTGAGACACTGCACTTGTGTCGGAACACCACAACAAAATGGTGCTGCAGAACATATGAATAGAATGCTTTGTGATAGGCACGAAGCATGCTTTCACACTCATGTGTTAGCGAAGATTTTTGGGCTGAAGCAATCAATCAACTTGTTATTTGGTCAACAGATCTCCATCCACAGCTATTGAGTTCAAAACTCCTTTTGAGGTATGGTCCGGTTCGCCTGCTGATTATTCAAATAGTAGGATATTGGTTGTCCTGCTTATGCTCATGCGAGGGATGGAAAACTTGATCCGAGGGTAAAGATGTGCATATTTCTAGTATGCAACTGGAGTGAAAGGTTATAGGTTGTGGTGCACAGATCAAAAGACTCCAGGGCTAATTATCAGTAGGGATGTAACATTCAATGAATCTGCCTCATTGGACAGTCAGAGGGAGAAAGCGATAGCAAAAACAGATCGTGGTGTCAGTAACCGCATAAAGCTAAAAATTGAATCTCCACTAGCTTAGCCCAGTAGTTCCAAAGTAGAGGAAATGGATGAGATACAAAATATTGATCGAAATGATAATGTTGATGCATCTGCTCAGCAACAACCATATAGCATGGCAACAGGCAGAGAGAAGAGAGTGATCAACCGACCGCAAAGGTTTGCAAACATAGTTGATGGGAATCTTCTTGGATATACGAATCAAGTGGGATTTGCTTTGGCAGTTGCAGAGACTTTTGATGCATTTGATTGTTATAGCTACTCAGAAGCTATTCAGAGTACAGAACCAAATCGACGGATTAGTGCTATAGCTAAACAGATTAAGTCTCTTAACAAGTATAGGCGTTGCCTAGACTTGGTTGATGTGTGCGACAATGGATAGAGCCCTTGGGAGGGCTGAGGGCAAGGTAGAGAAACGTTGTTCCTGTTGATGAAGAGAATTCAATCCAAGGAGAAGATTTGTTATTTGTGGCTTGAATTATTTCCTTGTATTTTTAGGAAACCCATAATCCTTATAGGTTTAGGAAAACCCATTGTGCTAATAGATTTGGGAAAGGAAAACCTATAGTCCTTGTCAAATTGGGAAACCTTTCTCTTATATGTTTGAGATCTTTTGGGATCTATATATAGGGGTTGTAGTTGGGGACTCTAAAGATCGTATTGTGCTTTTTTCTTCTCTATTTGCTTTGTATATGATTGTGTGCTAGTTAACCCACGATATTCCGCAACAAATACCTTGGGCAACATTGAAAAAAAGGGAAAAGTAAAATTATAGTATAAAAAATTACACAAGTACATGGTACTGTATGTTTAAGTACATGTCTTAAGTTTGAGTTTTGACCATCATCACCATTTGTTACACATTATAAAATGAGTGTAGAAAATATTTACACAAGTCACTAGTAGTACTAGAGGCAAATTTTTTATCATGGATCCAACAAATAAAAAAATAAACATACAAAGAAACCAAAAAAATTCAATCCCTAATATATGCATATATATATTTAAAAAATTAGACATTACATATGTAGTATAAATTTTTGGATCCGAATCCCCCCTCCCTCCCCCAACTACAGGTAGAACTTACCGTTCTTCTAACAAAGTATACTACCTAAAGGGGAATCCAACTTAGATATACGCAGTATAATTTTTTGGATCAAATCTCTATTCGCCCTTTAACTACGTCCATAAAATCATGTTATTTATTAAGTAATATTAGGAAAATACAGGTGGAATGTATCGTTATTCTAACAAAGTATACGATATATATATATAAATTTTTCGGATCTGAATCCTCATTCGGTCTTGTCTTTTCCGTCTTCTTGAGCCGAGGGTCTTTCGAAAACAGCCTCTCTATTCTATCGGGGTAGGGGTAAGGTCTGCGTACACACTACCCTCCCCAAACCCCACTTGTCGAATTTTACTGGGTCGTTATTGTTGTTGTTGAATCCTCATCCGCTCTCTAACTACGTCCATAAAATCATGTTATTTATTAAGTAATATTAGGAAAATACAGGTGGAATGTACCGTTATTCTAATAAAGTATACTACCTAGAGAAGAATCCAACTTAGATATCCACCATTATTGTGTATGGGCAGGCCTCCTTAAACAGAGGTAGGTATAGCTCATTGCATTAGGTGGCTGCATTATTATGTATCTCACTTGCATTCATTGCCCGCCTACTAATAATGTGACAATATCATATCTCAATGTCTGCTCCAAGTAGATAAAATCAGAACAATATTATAAAGTATGAGGGGCTCGTATACGTGATACCATTAATTGTGGGGGCATATTTAAGGCAGAAAAAGAAAACTATTTTGTTCCCTAGAAGAGTACAGAAAATGATCAGGTTAAGTGTTTTAGAAGCAGTGGATTATGGGCCAAAATTCCTCCTGAATATACGTACTATACATGCATGGATTTTGTATGCATCATATTTTACTCTTTTTAATCTGGTTTTCATCGCAATCTCTTTATTTTTTTCGTAAAATAATAAAATCATATCCTCTCTAAATCTTTAATGACCAAAAATATTTTTCAACCAAAATCAAGAAAGAATTAAAAAATACAAAAAATTAAAAAAAGAATGTGCATTGTTGACCAAATGCTGGCTATCTACGCGAAGTAGAGAGATAGTGGACTAAAGGCCCTATCGTGGAGCCCACATCCATTGAGATGGAAGCGTTTTCGGGGTGATGTGCACAAATAGCCACTGACGGCTCATGTCTTTATTTTAAAGTCAGTGTTTTAAATGTCTTTAGTATTTAGCCACCGGTTTAATAAACTTTAACTGCCCGGACGAAAATACCCTTATGCTCATGTCCTTAACTTCAGGACTACATGTCCTTGACGTTTGAACTTGAAACTCTAAGTTCAGGACTTCAAGACTACATGTCCTTAACTTTTTAACCTGTAACTCTAAGTTCAACACTTTAGGACTACATGTCCTTAACTTTTGAACTTGGAACTCTAAGTTCAGGACTTCAAGGTTACATGTCCTTAACTTTTGAACTTGGAACTCAAACTTCACGACCAAGCGTCCTTAACTTTTGAACTTGTAAGTCAAAGTTAAGGACCTATTGTCCTTAACTTTTGAACCTGTAACTGTAAGTTAAGGACTGCTTGTCCTTAACTTTTGAATGTGTAATTGTAAGTTAAGGATTGTCTGTCCTTAACTTTTGAACTTGGTAATCAAAGTTAAGGACCTATTGTCCTTACCTTTTGAACTTGTAACTGTAAGTTAAGGACTGTCTGTCCTTAACTTTTGGGCTTCTTAGCCTAAGTTCAGGACCTATTGTCCTTAACTTTTGGGCTTCTTAGCCTAAGTTCAGGACCTATTATCCTTAACTTTTGAGCTTCTTAGCCTAAGTTCATGACCTATTATCCTTAACCAGTGATTGACCGTAACTTTGGTACTAATTTTCATACCAAAATTCAACCAACGTACGTACGAGTAATTCATAGCCACTTGTCATTTCTGGTACGCCACCATAAGACGACAAAAATCACACAGATGAGATCAAAAGGTTTCTGTTATTCTTCACCATTCTTAGAGCTTGAAATTACTCAGTTAGAATAAATTCCCTTACAGCCAATTAAAACCCTGTCAAGTCTGAAAAGCTTGAAATTCAGTCAATTGAGCAATTGGAATGGCGACGGCGGAGGAGAAACCGGTGATGGTGGTGGGGCTTGATGACAGCCAACACAGTTTTTATGCATTACAGATAGAATAAAGGGTAACACAGTCTTTTCATATTAATTTTAATAGACTAGTGGCTACTATTGCTAAGCATTGAAAATGCTGGATAAAAAGTAAATACCACTTTAAAAGGTGGCTACCCCACACAATTTTTCCGCGTTTTCGCCAAATTGGGTGGAAGGCCCAACGTGGAAGCTAACACGTGTTTTGTCACACTGATGACAGGTGAAGGCCCAGCCCAATTATTTGTTATTAATTCTCTGTGTAATTTTTATTGTGAACTATATAGTCGCTCTTAAAAATAATAGTCGAAATATTATTATTTTTTATATATTATATACAAGAAATTAATTTCTGTATGTTATTATAAAAAAATTATACAAGTTTTATATACTTTCTCGACGATTTAATATAAATAATTTCTTGCGTCGGCTAAATTTTGGAGAAGGTACTAGCAGTTCTAGTGTTCTGTATAACTTTTTGGTGACCGTATCTTTATATTTTTCTTTTCATTTCATTAGTTTTATACTTGTCAAAACAATTACTGCATATTTTTGCTGTAGTGATTACCTTGATTCTGCCCTTTGGCCCACGTTATGAGTTGAATTTCAATAATTTATCATGAAATTGGAGTAAATAAAACAAATTAAATAATTATAATAATATATTAAAAGTGTTTATCCCAAAAATTGGATAACAAGTAAACTTATAATGTGGTTTTAAGGACACGTGATTTCACCTAATATCAATTGATGAATACGAAAATTCGCAGCAGAAATTAACAATAAAATTAGGCAAACCAGTGTTTGAATGGAGTTCAGCCCTCGAGTTGAATACCCCCGAACTGATCAATGCAAGAATAATTAAAAATATGGCAATCTGATAAACAAGAATGTAAGCCAGAAAGCGTTGTATTGCTTTTATATGCGTCAATGTAAGGTGCTTACAAATGATTAAAACCCTCTTTATATAGTAGATGAATCATATCTATGGTACAATTCTAATTACGAAAGTAAATCCCATGATTAGCCTAAGCAACCGCCCTTGATTTAATTTGTTCCGAGATTTCCGCCGTGATCTTCGACCTGTCACGGATATCTCGCTTTTCCGTTATCGCTCTTTGCTCGAAGTCTGCCATATTTGATCTCGATCGTTGCTGGCGTCGATCTCGATAGACAACTCGATCCTCGAATTCGATACCTTGTCTTTGTGCTCCGGTCTGATCCATTACGAGGCTAGCCTTCGATGCAATTCCCTGGCCTCGATCAAATAGTAAGATCGGGTAGGCTTGGTTTTAACCGTATACAGATAGTCCCCTCGTTTCTTAGAGTGTAATGAGAAGAAACAAACTGAGCCTTCAAGACCTTAACCTGTCATGACGTCATCCGTGTGACGCAAGCGATTGAAGTAACTGAAACGTCCCGTCGGTTCATATAACGAGGCATTAAATGCCTGTCGGTTGCTGTCGGCCATTATTGGTTCTGAATCGTCGTCTTCATCCTATAAATATGCTTTCCTTCTCTTTGCCAAAGTTTACTATTGATCTCTGTTCTAATCTTCAAAGCCTTCTACAAATTTTAAGCTTTTCCGTTTTGCACAATCTCCCGGCTTCGTTACCAACCCTTCCTCAAAACACCAAACCTTATCCTCTTCTTCTTTATTTAAACTTACACAAAAATGGCGAAAACGTCAAAAAACTGTTCCTCAAAAGGAAAAAGACTCTTCGTCGCGGCCGGCCGACGATAAAACGCCGGTGGAGCCGCATCCTGAGGAGTGTGTTCCCGAGAAGGGGTGCGTCCTCGATTCCAACTTCAAAGTCGAGAAGACTTCGTCGGTATCTGGTCAGTGCGAGCCTATGTCGAGATATATATGCTCGATAACTGAGAGTGACCTTGAGCAGGTAAAGAAAGACTGCTATTGGGAAGATAAAGAGGTGGTGATTCCGGCCCCCGAAGAAGACATCACTACCTATGTGGAAGGGTTTCTAAGTGCTTACACTTACCCTTTCACCTTGGCCCCCGTCAAATCCCGTCATTATCAATTTTTGCCGCCAATATCAAATAATCCTCGGTCAGATCCACCCTTCTTTTTGGAGGATTATCATTCTGCTCCAATTCTTTGCGAACAAAGCCGAGGGATGCCGTTCACCCTCGACCACCTCATCAGGTTGTATAGCCCCCGTCTCTTTTGAGGCGGGTTAATAAAACTCCAATGTCGGGACACCAAGGTGTTGTTCTCAAGTATAGATGAGGACTAGGATCGAGGGTGGATGGGAAGGTTCGTTCGAGTGAAGACTCGCGACCTAATCTCGGTAGAGAAAATGCCATTTCCCGAGGAGTAGAACATGAACCGTGAGTACAATCCTGCTTTTAGCTTTCATTTATTGTTTTGTTCCCTTTGCTTCTTCTTATCGACATTCCTTTCTATGATGTAGCAGTCTCTTAGATGCCCGGTGCAATTCCTGACCACGAGAGCTGGGTTCGAAAACTGGCTTTGACCTCTTCGTACGCTGAGCGCTCATGGCGCAATTTGGCAAAGGGCCGATGGGAGGCCAAAAATCATGGTAAGCCCTTTTTCACATACTTGATGATTCTTGATAGAATGTTTCTTTTCATACTTACTTGATTCCCTTTCATATAGGTCTTGGTAGACGCTGTCATGAGGCCCCCGTCTGGGGAGGAGGAGATTTCACCCCCGTCCCCGCAGCTGGCGAAGTATAAGAAGAGAAAAAGGGTCTTGACCTCCGAGACTCCAAAGCCCAAGAAGAGTAAGGCTCATAAGTCGAAGAAAGACATCGCTGTCCTGCCTGCGGATATAGTTCGGCGACTAAGAGACGAAGAAGAGGGAGACGAAGATGATGGTTTCGAGTTGGTTGCCCGAATGAAGAGGAGCACCGAATCCCCAAAGGCCGTTGAGCCGGTGAGGGTCGGAGAGATTCAGCCTCGAACCAAGGAGATCTGGGAAGAGGGCCCGAGCAAAGTCCCCGAGTCGTCGGAGGCTGAAGATGTCTCTCGCCAAAACGAGCAATCGGCGGGTGTGCTTGAAGGGGCTAGCTCCGAGGCCCTTCAAAATGAAGAGAACGCCCCGAGTTACTCGTTTGGGGCAATAGAAATTGGCGATTCGCCGATCTTCCTTACATTTTCTGAGGGGTAAATTCAGGAAGCCCAGGCCATGGGGACCCCCGATGTGGAAAGAGCCCACGAAGGGGAGGACTTTTTCCGTGGTTGATTTACGGTAGTCGAAGATGCTACCGACCTGAGTAATGCATCGAGTCTCTTTGATGAGGCTCAACGACTTCTGAGTCGGGTAAGTCTCAGCTCCCTTCATCGATACCGCGCTTGTATTTATTTCTTCTTGCCTAATTTCTTTTCTTTCAACATAGGTCTTGAAACTTTATGGGGAAGCATTTTCTAAATCTCGGGCAGAGTTGAGCCGATGAGAGGCCGATCTTCAAAGGCTCACGAAGGAGAGAAATGCCCTCAAACTTCTCAGTGGGCAAAAAGAAGAGGAGATCAAGGAACTCCGAATCGAGTTGGCCACGGCTCATATAGAGCAGACCGACTTGATTGAGCAGGTAATAAAATTTTTTAGAAGCTCGATGTATAAATTCGGGAACGACGACTAATACTTTGATCTTGCAGGTTCAGCAGAAGATCGAAAAGATCGTACAGCTCCGTGAGGAGGTCAACATGATGAGGGCGGAGACTTTGGGGTAAAAACAAAACATGGACCGCCTTACCTCGGAGAAAAATACTGCTCGAGCCCAACTGTCATCGGTCGAACGTCAGCTCCAAAGCATGAAGGAGGAAAGCTTGGCCCAAGCCAAGAAAATTGAGGAGCTCGAGGCTCGGTTGGCCGCCGAACTTGCAAAGGTCACATCTGAGGCAGAAAAAGTAAAGGCTGATGCGGAGGCGATCGTGGCCGTCTACCGAGCTAATGCTGATGCTGCTCAAGCTCGAGCAAAGGAAGTGCTGACACCGCTCAGACTCGATCATACTGGGCTGCCGAGCATGCCAAGTACCAATCTCGAAGAGAGACTCTCGAGGAGATTCATGCTCATGTCTTTAACCTTGCTGTCGAGGTCGAGAACGCGAAAGAGCTCGAGGCCGAAGCCAAAGCGTTGCTTCCTTCCAATGATGATGATTTCGGGAGTGTGAGTGGATCCAAGAGCGGAGGGGATTCCGATGGTGATGATGTAGCTCCCGAAGAAAATTAGGCACTTAGAATTTTTATTTTTTGAATTTTTGTGTAGGGCCCTGATCGGTCCATGTAAATACTTTCATATGTATAAAAGATCTCTTTGCTTTCTGACTCGTCTTCATTTCAATTTCTGCCTTATGAAAATTCTGTTTCGTTTATGCCTTGTTAACTAGGCAATTTGGTCGAAGTCAGACTAATGTGCTCTTTGTGATCGAGTGAGTACTTATTCGAACTCGAAGTAGGATGACCCTTAGGTTTTAGTTGAGTGAGGTTGACTTCTTGAACCCAAAAATAAGATGGCCCTTAGGATCTTGAATTAGGTCGATGTGGCCTTAAGAGAATGGCTTTTTACCATTTTCGGCTTAGAAAGTTAATCATGTAAAAATTTGTTATGCCTTAGAATGAGATAAATTTGTATCCATTAGGGTTTTCGAGGGTCAGTGTTATCGAAACCCTTTGTTTCATTACGCCTTAGCATGAAATAAGCTCGTTCGGTAGTTCAAACAATTCGGTACCCCTTAGGGTTTTCAAGGGTTGATGTGATCGACATTCTTTACAAATTTTCCGAGGGTAGCCTTTTAAACCGATTTTATGAAAATATTTTAAGGCCTATTTTAATACGAAATTCGGACGTCTCTGAACCGTGTTAGTTTGGCCGTAGCCTTTAATTTTATATTTGCCTCTTCTCAATTACATTCCAAACTTGTTTGAAATGTCAGTCCTCGAGTGGGGTGGCCATGGCCTATACAAACGAGGGTTGCCTTTTTAAGGTCTTATAATCTTGAGATTTTAGCAGTTCGACTACATCGATTTTTCGGACGGCAGTCCCCGAGTACGGGATAAGTTGTTGCGGTTGTTATCGGCCGTTAAGCCTGTTTCCACGACAAGCCAAAATTAAGAAATTGTAAAGTAAAATTTTCTCTAAGGCATGAAATATGTGGCAAGGAAAATACTTTTCTCAATATATTATACATGCGTACATGTTTGTCTTTAAGGCTCGAGTAATCTACATGGGTACAGTTCGTTTGACCGTTTGGCCTTTACAAAGTTTTACCTATCGAGACCCTGTTGACATGAAGTACCTTCCTTGTAACAAAGTTAAACTCCGAGGGTGATTCCCCCCAGTATTCGAGGTTGATTGTAAAGAAGCCTCGAATATTGTTGAATTACCTCAAGGTAGCACAAATAATAGTTGCCTCGTTAAAAACCTTGCCGGAAAAACCCACTTGGGACAAAAAACGGTCCGAGGGAAAAAGAGTGCAACGCGTGCTTTAAAACCTAAGGACTTTGTGTTGGAAAGTTCCTTGATGTCTTCGATCGTATACCTGCAATTGATTAGTATAAAATACAAATGAAAATGGGGAAGGTCGTACCTTAGTAGAAATATCGTTTGAGGAGTGATATGTTTCAATTGTTGGGTAATTGCTCGCCGTCCATCATGCCAAGTTTGTAAGATCCCTTTCCGACGATTTCGAGGACCTGATACGGTCCCTTCCAGTTCGGGCCAAGTTTTCCTTCGTTTGGATCTCGAGTATTGAGGGTGACCTTTCTCAGAACTAAATCCTCAATTTTAAAGTGTTGAAGATTGGTCCTTCGATTGTAGTACCTTTCGATCCGCTATTTTTATGTGGCCATTCGAACAAGGGCGGTCTCTCATCTTTCATCTAGCAATTCTAGGCTCGTATCCATAGCCTCGTGATTTGACTCCTCCGTTGCATACCGAAACCTGAAGCTAGGTTCTCCGACTTCAACCGGGATCAGAGCTTCGGCACCGTAGACTAAAGAGAATGGTGTTGCCCCGTACTGGACTTTGACGTTGTTCGATATGCCCAAAGGACCTCGGGCAATACTTCTCTTCATTTTCCTTTGGCTTCGTTCAGCCTTTTCTTTAGACTTTGGATGACGGTCTTGTCTGTACGATTCGGCCTGCCCGTTCCCACTAGGATGATACGGCGTTGATAGGATCCTTTTTACTTTATGGTCTTCGAAAAACTTTGTCACTTTGCTGCCGATGAATTGCTTTCCATTGTCACATACGATCTAGGCAGGCATTCCAAATCGGCATATAATGTGGTCCCAAACGAAGTCAATAGCTTCTTTCTCTCTGACTTTCTCGAAGGCCTGTGCTTCAACCCACTTAGAAAAATAGTCAGTCATAAATAAAATGAATTTAGATTTACCTTGGGCCGATGGTAGGGGGCCGACGATATCCATTCCCCATTTCATGAACGGCCACGGGGATAGGATTGAGTGGAGTTGCTCTCCGGGGTGGTGGATCATGGGCGCATACCTTTGATATTTGTCGCATTTTCGAACAAATTCTTTAGTATCTTTTCAATATCGGCCCAATAGTATCCTGCTCTGATGACTTTGTGAACTAATGACTCGGCACCGGAATGGTTTCCGCAAGTGCCCTCGTGAATTTCTCGTAGAACGTAGTCGGTGTCTCCTCGTCCCAAACATTTTGCTAATGGTCCATCGAATGTTCCCCTATACAGTGTTCCATCTTCGGCCAAAGTGAATCGTGCGTCCTTAGTGCGTAGAGTCCTTGATTCTTTAGGATCCGATGGAAGCTTCCCGTTCTTTAGGTATTCGATGTACTTATTCCTCCAATCCTAGGTTAGACTTGTGGAATTTATCTCGGCGTGTCCTTCTTCGGTCACTGACCTTGAAAGTTGTACGACAGTTCCCGAGCTAAGTTCATCATCTTCGATCGATGACCACAAATTTGCAAGGGCATCAACCTCGCTATTTTGTTCTCGAGGTATGTGTTGTAGGGTCTATTCTTTAAATAAATGTAGAGACACCTGCAATTTGTCTAAGTATTTCTGCATTCGATCTTCTCGAACCTCGAAAGTTCTGTTAACTTGATTTATTGGGAATCACACTTGACCTCAATGACCTGCGCTCCCAAGCTCTTTGCTAACTTGAGACCTGCAATCATGGCCTCATACTCGGCCTCATTGTTAGTTAATTTAGAAGTTTTGATAGACTGTCTAATCGTATTACCTGTGGGTAGCTTCAAAATGATGCCTAGCCCAGACCCCTTCACATTCGAACCGTGAAGAGTGTCCACACCCTCGATGATGTACTCGATTTTAACAATAGTCCCTTTTCGACCTCGGGCATGAAGTCGGCCACGAAGTCTGCCAAGATTTGAGACTTGATGGCCGTTCGGGGTTGATACTATATATCGTACCCGCTGATCTCGACAGCCCATTTGGCCAATCGGCCCGAGAGTTCAGGTTTGTGCAAAATGTTGCGAAGGGGGTAGGCGGTTACAACACAAATTGGGTGACATTGAAAATATGGTTTTAGTTTCCTAGAGGCACTTATTAAAGCAAGCGCTAATTTTTCTAAGTGTGGGTATCGGTTTTGGCTTCACCTAAGGTCCTACTAACATAATAGACAGGAAGTTGTGTACCTTGCCCTTCTCGAACTAAGACCCCACTTACCGCTATCTCCAAGACTGCTAAATACAAGTAAAGTTGCTCGTCTGCCTTTGGGGTGTAAAGCAATGGCGGACTTGACAGGTATCGTTTGAGTTCCTCCAAAGCCTATTGACATTCCGGGGTCTATGCAGAATTGCTCTTATTCTTAAGCAGTGAGAAGAGCCGGTGGCTCCTATCTGAGGACCTCGAAATAGATCGACCCAGGGCGGCTATTCATCCTGTTAACCTTTGTATAGCCTTGACATTATCAATAACTGTGATGTCTTCAATTGCCTTGATTTATGGGGTTGATCTAGATTCCCCGATTCGATACCATAAAGCCGAGGAACTTGCCCGAGTCGACCCTGAATGCACATTTCTCCGGGTTAAGCTTCAAGTTGTACTTTCTCAGATGTCGAAGGTTTCCTGTAAATATTTTAAATGGTCCTCTGCTCGCAGGGACTTAACTAGCATATCATCAATATAAACTTCCATTGATTTACCCATTTGTTCTTCGAACATTCGATTTACTAGGCGTTGATAAGTAGCACCATCATTTATTAGTCCAAACGGCATTACATTATAGCAATAGGTGCCGTACTTAGTGATGAACGAAGTCTTTTCCTGATCCTCCGGGTTCATCTGTATTTGATTGTACCCAAAGTAGACATTGAGAAAACTAAGGATTTCGTGGTCGGCCGTGACATCGATCGTGCAATGGATATTCGGCAAAGGAAAGGAATCTTTAGGCATGCCTTGTTCAAATCCTTGTAGTCTACGCACATTCTAAGTGTGTTTCCCTTTTTAGGGACCACAACTACGTTTGTTAACCATTCAAGATATTTTACTTCCCGAATGGATCCCATATTGAGAAGTTTCATTACCTCGTCTTTAATGAATGCGTGTTTTACCTCGAACTGAGGTCTCCTCTTTTGTTTCACTGGGCGGATCTTCGGGTCCAAGCTTAGTCGATGCGTAGTGATCTCCGGTGGGATCCCTGTCATATCTACGTGGGACCAATCAAAACAGTCCATGTTATTTTAAAGGAATTGAATGAGTTTTTTCCTGAGCTCAGGTTTTAACCCCGTGCCCAGGTATACCTTTCGATCAGGTAGATGCTCGATCAGTATGACTTGTTCTAGCTCTTCGACCGTAGAATTTGTTGCATTGAAATCATCAGGGATTACGAAGGTTCGAGGTATCATATAATCATCATCCTCGAAGGCTTCCTGCTCCTCCAATCGGGCCGAGGTCGGCGACTGTGGTTGCTATTTGACTTCTTGTTTCACCTTCAATTACGATCCCTTTGGTTATGACAACGCCGATATCTGTACTACCTCTTCGATTGCAAACATTTCCTTGGCAGCAGGTTGTTCACCATACACCGTTTTGATTCCTTCTGATGTTGGGAATTTGAAGACTTGGTGAAGCGTCGAGGGCACTGCTCTCATATTATGAACCCAAGGCCTTCTGAGTAGCGCGTTGTACCTCATGTCGCCTTCGATCACATGGAACTTTGTTTCCTAGATAGTCTCGGCCACGTTTACTGGTAGAATGATTTCCCCTTTGGTGGTTTCACTTGCCATGTTGAAGCCGTTAAGTAACCGAGCTTCTGGCACAATCTGACCTTGGAGGCCGAGTTGCTCTAGACCCTTGATCGAATAATATTTACCGAGCTACCTGGATCAATCAACACACGTTTAGCTTGAATTTTATTCATAAGGATAGATAATACCAGTGCGTCGTTGTGAGGTTGTTCGATCCCCTCCACGTCTTCATCATTGAAAGACAAGGTTTCTTCTGGTAAGTAGTCCCGAGTTCTCTTTTCCCTCGTGATCGCCACCTTGGTGCGTTTGAATACCGGTCTTTGAGGGATATCGACCTCACCAACGATCATATAAATTATGTGCTGTGGCTCTTCCTGCTCGTTCTGCCTGTTTGAATCTCTGTTTTTGAAGTGATTCTTGGCCCGATCACTTAAGAATTCTCGAAGGTGACCCTCGTTGAATAGACGGGCTACCTCCTCCCTGAGCCGTCTGCATTCTTCAGTTCTATGACCATGGGTACCATGGTATTTGCACATTTGATTAGGATTCCTTTGAGCTGGATCGGTCTGTAAGGGTCTAGGCCATCTAGTATCCTTAATCCGACCGATGGATGATACAATACCCGATGGATCCACGCTGAAGTTATATTCTGAAGTCGAGTTGCTTCCTTGGATCCGGCATCCCTATTGAAACTGCTTTTGCTCATAAGCCCCCGGGAACTCTGTCCCCGATCGTTCCTTTTATCATTTCGTACGGGATTGCGTTCGGGACCGTTATTTCTCCGAGTTCCACTGTATGGCTGGTACCTATCTCTATTTGACCGTGGCTCCCAATCGACGTCTCTTTTAACTCTGTCCACGGGTCTACTGGGATAAATCGAACCAATTGGAGTTCCTAGTTGATCATCTTCGACCTTAATCTTCGACTGATACCGATTGTGTACATCATCCCAAGTGACAACTGGATATTCGATCAAATTTTGCTTCAACTGTTGTGAGGCTATGGAGCTCCGAGCATTGAGACTTTGTGTAAACGCTTGATCAACCCAATCGTTGGTGACTGGAGGCAAATCCATTCTCTCCGTTTGGAACCGAGATATGAATTCCCTAAGCATCTCGTTATCCTTCTGTCTTAGCTTGAAGAGGTCCGATTTCCTCGTTGCAACTTTAATAGCTCCGGTGTGGGCTTTCACAAAAGAATATGCGAGCATAACAAACGAATCAATAGAGTTGGGTGGCAAGTTATGGTACCATATCATGGCACCCTTCGATAGAGTCTCTCCAATTTCTTCAATAGAACGGATTCAATCTCATCATCTTCTAAGTCATTCCCCTTTATTGCGCATGTGTAAGAAGTGACGTGCTTATTAGGATCGGTAGTCCCATTGTACTTGGGGATCTCTGGCATACGGAATTTCTTAGGAATGGGCTTCGGAGCCGCACTTGGAGGGAAAGGCTTCTGCACGAACTTCTTCGAATCCAAGCCCTTTAGAATTGGGGGTGCCCTCGGTATTTGGTCAACCCGTGAGTTGTACGTCTCTACCTTTTTGTCATTAGCCTAGGTTTTTTTCACCTGATTCGTTTCTCTTAGTGAGCTCCTCGAGCATCTTCTTAATGGCGGGGTCAGTCCCTGATTCATTGGCGTTCGATTTCTCCGATACAGGTTCGATTCTGCGAACAACTTCCTATGATATTTCGAGATCAATGCTGCTTGGTGCTTGATTCTGATTTTGGAGTTGCGCTATCGCAGCTTGTTGGGTCTGCAACATTTTGAATATCATGCGAAGGCTAATTCCACCTTCTCCACCGCTCTGTGCGTTCTGATCGGCTGCTCGGGCATCTCTGCGGACACTATTTCCAGGGTCGACGCCCAGATTTTCATTTAGGGCGACGTGTGAACTGACATCAACTGGGTCTGCGATTGGTACTCCCTCGTGGCCAGCTTGAGGCACTTCGATCCCTGGGGCGGCTACATTATCGTTTTCTCCATGGAAATCGAAGCCGTCATTGGCGTGAGTGGGTACTACTTGCGAGTTAGACATGTTGATCCTGAAATCAAAAATACTCAGAAGAACAAGTGTAAAGTAGCGTGTGTTATGAAAATTAATACCAGGCATTCACTAAATCCTTAGCCCCACAGTGGGCGCCAAACTGTTTACCCCAAAAATTGGATAACAATTAACTTATAATGTGGTTTTAAGGACAAGTAATTTCACCTAATATCAATTGATGAATACGAAAATTAGTAGCAGAAATTAACAATAAAATTAGGCAAACCAGTGTTTGAATGGAGTTCAGCCCTCGAGTTGAATACCCTCGAACTGATCGGTGCAAGAATAATTAAAAATATGGCAAGCTGATAAATAAGAATGTAAGCTAGAAAGTATTGTATTGCTTTTATATGCGTCAATGTAAGGTGCTTACAAAATGATCAAAACCCTGTTTATATAGTAGATGAATCCTATCTATAGTACAATTCTAATTACGGAAGTAAATCTCATGATTAGCCTAAGCAACCGCCCTTGATTTGATATGTTCCGAGATTTCTGCCGTGATCTTCAACCGGTCACGGATATCTCGCTTTTCCGTTATCGCTCTTTACTCGAAGTCTGCCATATTTGATCTCGATCGTTGCTGGCCTCGATCTCGATAGGCAACTCGATCCTCGAATTCGGTACCTTGTCTTTGTGCTCCGATCTGATCCACTACGAGGCTGGCCTTCGATACAATTCCCTGGCCTCGATCAAATAGTAAAATCGGATAGGCTCAATTTTAACCGTATACAAAAAGTTCATTTAAAGACCACATATTTTGTATTCATTCAATTAGTATAAACGAAAATGTTCGTAACTTTTTCTTCATAGACTCACACTTGTTTCGTCTAACTAATTTTTTTTTTTACATGAATAAGTCATACAATAGTCGATTTTTTTTTTATCTTTCTTATTTATACACATTACTTATCCCACTAGTGAGATTTTACTGGATTTTTGTTGTATATTTTTAGGCGAAAGCTCTAGCGAAGAACAAATAATAAATATGTACATCATTCGCACCTCCTTAAGTTTCACTTATCTTATTAGTTGTTGTTTATGCGTTTAGATAAATTATTATGGGATTAAATGATAAATTAGTAGAACATAATGCTAATATATCTTCAATTAAAAGTTGACTATGCTACTCTTCTCCTTTAGGATAGGATGCACGTTTGTTTTTCTTTTGTCGTATCTCTTTTTTTCATTTTGAGTCGAATGAATATTTATATTGAATGCAGAAGGTCGATTAGGTCCCAGCAACTTATTAAAAAAAGCCTTTTCTGTTCTTTAATACTCCCTCCGGTCCAAAATAAATGATTTTTTTGGATGTTTTCACACAGATTAAGAAACTCACCTTTTAGCATTAATTAGCAATCAAATTGACCATGTTAACCTTTAGTATCTCACATAAACACTCCTAACACATATTCCAACACTATTTACTCCAAGGGCAATGTAGGAAAAAAAATAATTAATTCATTCTTGAAATCTGAAAAAATCACTTATTTTGGACCACAAAAAAAGGCCAAAAGATCACTTATTTTGGACCGGAGGGAGTATAAATAATGCATTAATGACGTTAAATGGGAGTATTATGGTTATCTATTTAAGTGGCTTGTTACATTATCAATATATGAGAATGCCATCTTAATCTTGTTACGTTATCAATATATGAGAATGCCATCTTAATCATAGACTCATAGTCATTTCTCCCAATAAAATTATAGCATGCTCGCAAATAGTGGATAATAGTTTATTCCTTGCTTTAAAAACAAAGTAAAATGAGTGTCACAACAATTTTAAACTGTATGAAATGAGAAAAGAAATACCATTTGTACATTAACTTATGATACATAAATTGGAAGTGTAAAATATATTTGCATAATCATATTAATTAGTTATGAAATAATCACAAGTAAGTTTGTACAAGATTTAATATTAATTGGTAACCAGATTAAAAATGTTAATTAATCTACTATTATTGATTAAACTACACTAATAATATAATATTTCTTACACTTCAATACATATAACTTGAATCCTTTGCATATTTTATTATTCTCCAAAAGATATCTTACACAAGGTAGCTGCATTATATCTTCTCCATGTAGTATGTACTATTAGATCAACAATAAAAATTATGTTTCAATTCTAAGTAAGTGGGAGTCGACTATATTAGTCTTTACTCATCATTTTATTCCTTTGAGTTCATCTTAGTCCAGCTAATCAAGGACATGACTTTGGATAGAAAGGTGTGGAGGTTGATGATTAAAGTAGATGATTAGGTAGCCGAGCATTGTCCTTGCTCGTGCTAGTAGTGTAGTGCATTGTACATAGTGTTATTCTTGTAATTTCTTACTCTTACATTTTTGTTATTACTTGTCGCCTCTTTCGCTTCGGTTTTCTGACTACAGTACTTAATGTTAGTCTTGTATGTTCGTTTCGGTTTTCTGAGTGGCTTGCTTGTTGTTGCTCCTACCTTTTATCTTTCTGAGCCGAGAGTCTTTCGAAAACAGCCTCTCTGCCTTTTAAAGGTAGGGGTAAAGTCTGCATATACACTACCCTCTCCAGACCCCACTTATGAGATTACATGGGTATGTTGTTGTTGTTGAATTCATCTTATGAAGTTATTTATATTTTCTACTGGTATAAAAATCTCCATCCTAAATCGATACCAAAGAGACATTGAAAGGGTTCAAACGCGTGAAACCATTACTTCCTGGGCCAAATTAATAAAAATCTACTACTATGTGTTTGACCCAAAAGATATTGAAACCTTTTTGATTAAATCAATTGAAGAAGATGAAGAGGTAAATCTTAGTCAAACATAATAAACTCCAGATCTATATACACATAAGAAAATGATTAGTAAAATAGAATAAGGGCAATCAATCTTCTTGATGTTTTTCATTTCTTCTCCCACCAATCGGTGGAGATAATCAGTTTATATCCTGTATGGAAAATTGTTTTGCCTTCGTTTTGTCGAGGAGAATTACAGAGAGAGGAGAATTACAGAGAGAGAAGAATTACAGAGAGAGGAAAATTACAGAGAGAGAAAAGCCCCCCCCTTTCTGGGAAGGTTCCCTCCCTATATATAGTCATGGAGTCCCTACTATGTTCTTAGGTCAATGCACCTTCATACCACGTCCGTTTCGTCGTTCCCTAAGTATTGTTCTTTGACTTAGCGGATACTGTGAATACGTGGTTCAGAGCAGATCATGACGTCTTTCACCGTCTCGCCGCTTGGGCGGGATCCCAGTTGGGTCGACCATAGCGGTCAGATTTTGACCAATACAGTTAGTCCCTCCGTCTGCCGGAGTCGTCTCTTGTCGGGCCTGGCAGACGGATAATGATTTTTACACATCCAAGAGAAACCTGACTATCTACCCTTTGGGTATGATTTTTAAACACAAGTAATGTAACGGCGCTCTTGCGCTGCCCTTGGACCGTCGCGACCGTTTCAGACTCGAAGCATCGTTTAAAACGTCGTTCGTGGTTGTTGTCATTATGACACACGTTCCCAGGGGATTGAACCGTTTTATGCCCTATCAACTTCGATTGGCGACTCTTGGGTTTCGCGCTTGGGGAATTTATGTCTCTTATAAATAGAAGGAGAGCACCACTTGGTCGACACACTTCTTTGCCTTTGCTTGAAAGAAATTTGCGAATCTTCTTTTCTCCTGACACTCCGAATTTTTGATTTTCTCCGGTTAGCCAGAAACTTTCGTCTCAGTCTCTTCTTTTTTGTTCTATTCCTTTGTTTTATCAAGTTGATACAAATGGCTGGTAATTTTTCTCGCGCTGACAATTTTGCCGCAACTCCGGTGCCGGAAAGTGATATTCCTGCCCCTGGAGGGGCAGAATTGGTAGAGGATGTGGGGGTCCCGTCGGCGGCTGAGATCTTGCCTCGTCCTTGTAAGCCATGGAACAATTTCCACTGTCCTGTCGGGGAGGAGCCGGAACCTGCTTCCTCTGTTATGACTAAGGAGGGGATCGCAGAGTTGAAGGCCATATGGGGGATTCCTCACCACGTCGAAATGCTACCAGCAGTGGGAGATGACATTATACATTTCGACCGCTCAGGATATTGCGCGTTCTATGCTTATCTCCTTTATTGTCGGGTATACGCTTCCTCTCCCTCCCTTGGTGGTAGATTTTTGCCGTTTCTATGAGGTGTGTCCAGCTCAGCTTTCGCCGTACTTGTATAAATTGTTCCTTATCCTGCTCAAGTTCGCGGAGCTTGCCGGTCGGGAGGTCACGTTGAGACACATGCTCAATCTCTTTGCTCCTCAACTCATTCGTGGTACGATGATTCATATGCGCCACCGAGGGATGAAGAGTTTGGTGGTGAAGATGGACGACAGAGCCAACCGCCGTTTCTATGAGAACTATTTCTATGTGCGGACCGAGCACCTTGTGGCGGATCCTGCAGGGTTCCCCGAGAAGTGGAACTTCGCACGTAAATTTCTATACCTTTAGTCGTAGTGATGGTCGACCGATTTTCTTTGTGCGATACTTAACATTATTTTTGTTTTTGCAGCCGCGAGACTACCCCCCGCTCCTGTTGACAATATCCGCGAGTGGATGAACGCCATCCTTCCTCATACGGCGGGGGTTCGCGTGTGGTCGTCCTTCTATGAGAAATATGGACGCAAGCCTCTTACTAGTAAGTAACGTCAGTTTTGCTTTTCGTTCTACTAGTCGATTTTGTTGCTCATACGGCTTTCATCGATGTCAGGGAGAGTGCGGAGGGCGAGGGCTCCTCCACCAGCATTTCATCAGCCTGTATCGTCCGCTCGTCCTGCCTTAGAGCCTACTTCTCGACCTTCGTCGAGGGCCGCTTCAGTTGAGTCTTCGACCGTGGCTGTGCGCACGGAGGCCGCCCCTTAAATAGAGATTCCGACCTCTGTCGCTTACCCAACGGGGGAATCTTCCCGCGCTGAGGACGGGGAGGGGCCATCAAAGAGGCAGTGAGTGGAGTCTAAAACGGCTCCTTCAGCCATGGTACGTTCAGAGGGCAATCTCCCCTCGTCGGGGTCCGAGGCAGGCGTTGAAACAGGGCCAGCCGTTGCGTCCGCCCCATCGACGGAGATCCCGGCCGCTGTGGTCGGCCAGCTACCTGCCGCGACGGGGGATCAGAATCCTGAGGCCGTTGTTATTGCTTTGGATGGGCCTTCATCTTCGATGCCGAGTCGTGCTTCTTTTTCGGCCACAGAGGGGAAAAGGCGTCATGGTTGATGATTACGAATCTGAGTCTGATCTTGATCCTGATGACGTCAGGATGTTCGAAGAGGGCATTACCCGTACAGTGGTACACGCACTTGTTGCGGGATATTAACCTCTTGGGGGATACGGAAGACCTGGTTCCGCAGTTTGACCTCTTGTGTTCTGCTGCCGAGAGCGAAGCTCTTCGGGACGTCCGTGACATCGATTTGATGCACGAGGTGGCCGCTATAGGCCTGAGGGTAAGTTTTCTCTTCCCTATTGTGCTTTTTTCATCCTTGTCGACCTTGGCCTTAAGATTTTTTGTTTCTCAAACGTAAATGGTGGAGATTGAGAGTGCTCGTAGGGCCGACACTCGGGCCAAGGTTTTTCTGATGATGTTGGAGAAATATCGGCGCTACCGCAATAAGTGCCGTGAGATGCACGAGCGGCTGA
>NC_031998.1:32859875-32863169 GCF_001879085.1 Nicotiana attenuata | reverse complement strand
ACCCTCAAAGCGTTTTGGCCCCTCGTTTGACAATTTTTCCCAGGGCTCGGTATATCTCCGCAACGAACATAGGTACTATGCTAAAAGGTTGTCCGCCAATTCCTTCCATTAAAGTCTTGGTGACCATGGCCAGTCTGGTATGGATCCTAGACTTCTTCATAGGAAACACTATCATCCCCAAAAAGCAGAACATAAAGACGAAGACTCTTCTGTGGATGTGCCCCAATGATGTGAGGGCGAATTCATCTGGGTAAGTGCGGTAAGACTTGCTATGGCCGTATCTCTCGTACAGATAGTCGAATGGAATGTAGGAATCCTTCAAGCAAGTCAAGTCTGTGTTCTTCTTTAGTCCCATCATTTTGAGAAAACCCCTACCCTTGCGATTTTCTGGCATAAGCAAACCCGGAGTCTCCCACGGAATACCAGCTAGTCCTCCTATTTCCTCCAGCAAAGGTGTGATTTCAAGGTCCCCAAAGCGGAACACAGATCTGTCACCATCCCAGAATAGAGTTGCAGCCTCTATGATTTTGTTGTCGGGTTGGATTTCCAGAAGAGAAGGCAAATTTCCCAAGTATTTGCGGACGAGGGTCTGATCACTAGAGTGAAGGTCTTCCCACCAGCTTAGCAGCCTTGGGTGGATGTTGGTTACCATGTGGAATCTGGGGACTTCGTGCCTCATTTTCTGCAAAACAAAGTGTTAGGCCCTTACCCCCGCCAGACTCGACTATTTAAATATCAATAATTGGCATAAGCAGCATTTAGTTCTCCAAATAAATGCACAGACGTGGTAATGTCCGTTTGGGTTCCAAGGAAACCCAGTGGACTTTGGACAAGGCTATCTTAAAGAGTCATTATGTGGACAGCATAACTGACTCAGCTAGGTTTGACAGTGATGCATGCACAATTGAACAGAGTAAGGTTTCTATGGGGTGTTAGACCGGTACCCTTGAGCGGAAAACTCAAGAGGAAAAGGCACGGAACCGTCGACTGCACCGCTGATCGACTGGTTTTACCGCAAATATGCCTTTGCCAAATTTAGGGGGTGATAATATCGGAAGGGCGCAACTACTCATTATAAGTGTTTCTATGGTATTTTGTTTGGCACGAGTGGAATATGATGTTGAATATGCAATACAAGAATGAAACAAGTTGTCACGTATTTGCACGTTCATAAAGTAATGATTACAATAATTGCTCATAATTACAACAATATTGAAGGAAACCAGTAAAAGAAAGCATTAAAGAAAAGAAAACAAAGAGCCAAGTCAGTTTTGTAGTAGAAAAGAGATAAAGACATTAAATAAAGGCAATAAAGATGCAATAAAGTCACAAGTAGCATGAAATGGTAAAAGCCTAAAGAATGTCCCCAGCAGAGTCGCCATGCTGTCGATGCCCCCTTTTTCTAAAGGCAAAATCGGGTTTATGACATTTCGGCGGACAACTCTTTTTGTCTTGGGAATTGGGTTTGCAATTTAGAAGAGTCGCCACCTAATGATTAAGTGCATTAGGACACTAAGAAATTCAAAAAAGAAGAAGAACCAGAGAATGGGTAAGGGCTTGAAATTATCTCGGGGGAAGGTGTTAGGCACCCCCCAAGATCCACTAGTGTGGTTCCCGGCCATGCTACAATTGTGACTTTGAATGGAAACAACAAGTAAGCAAACAAGACAACTTTCACATAATGATTGCAACAAGGAAAGTACAAAAATTAAAAGCGTGTTGAAGTTTAGAAATAGGCGATTTCATAATTGTTTAAAGGATGTATAAGTGCAAAAAGGGGGGTCAAATAATTGGTACAAATAAATCAAACAAAGGAGTAAAAGAGGCGGAGGTTCAGAGAAAAACAGTGCTGGAAATTAAATATCTAAAAGAGACTTTTAAAGGATTGAAGTAAAAGAAGGAGTTTTAAGAACTGAAAATTTATAGCTTTTATAAAAAATTCTGAAAAAAAAAAGAAAATAAACAAGTAAAGAGGGAGAGGGGGGGTGGTCCTAGGTTTATAAATAACATGGATCACCCCACGCAACACCCGGTAACCATTTATACACGTGGTGTTATCGCGTGATCATCATATCCATGTCTACCCTTACCCACCCCGTTAAGGTATTAAATCGCTGAATGGTCTCGTTACTTATTGCATGCTATTACCCGCCCCAATCCTATCAGTCCCGGAGGCAGTTGGGACTACTAATCCTAAAGGGAAGGGAGATTGGCTTTTCAGAGTTTTAAAAGGACAAAAAAACCTAGTGCGACAAACAAAACACATAAAGCAGTAAAAGGGGAAGCACATAGCAGTTAAAGGCTCAAATAAGCCTCCTCATTCAAAGCAACAAATTATTTATCATGACTTACAGGTACTGATTAGGTCTTAATTAAATTTAAAGCGTTTAGACAGGCTGATTTATCACATATTTCTCAGTTGAGGAATCCGAATTAGCCTTGTATGGTTGTAGTTTATCAAAACTGACACAGTTAATTAATCAACTTAATGGTTTGCCTAGGTGAGACCTATAGACATGATATCTAATAGAGCGTACTGATTTTAAAGAAAAGATTACTGGTTTTATAAACAAAAAGATCTGCAAATTTTAAACGACCTTGTGGCTGATTTTAGACTCATGGATGAAATAGACGAAACTGATTCAGTTGATTACTCATATAGACATGATTTCTAAGCGCTATTGGTTTTAAACAATTACATAAATGCAAGAGTCCTATAGGCATGGTATCTAGAATGAAGTTGATTATTATTAGACCTATGATGGTTTGCCTAATGACATGTATATGCAGAAGTGCAGAAAACCTATGATCATGATTTCTATATGCGGAAATGCAGAAACTTAGAGACAGGATTTCTATATGCAGAAATGCAAAAAAAACTTATAGGCAGAATTTCTAAGATGAGAATGCAGAAGTGCAGAAATTTATAAGTAACCTTATGAACAAGTTATCTACATGAATGCAGGAATTTATAAGTAACCTATAGGTATGCTGTCTATATGAACGCAGGAATCAGAAAATCCTATAGGCAAGTATCTACCCTTTGCATGCATTCATTCCCATCCCTTTCCACTATCCATCCCCAATAGTTATTACAAATTATTACAAACCCGAGTGAATCAAGAAAAGTAAAAAAATTACATCAGAAACTCAAGCTACAACCAAACAGCCTAATTCAGACTCATAGTCCAACAATATGAGATAAACCAACTTCCAGGATCAGATTTCCAAAAGCCTTTCTCATGTTTGGGATGAATCAAAGTTCCCAAGAGTCTCAAGGGGGCTCCGGGCAAT
>NC_031998.1:32849370-32857302 GCF_001879085.1 Nicotiana attenuata | reverse complement strand
CAAATTAAAAGTATTGAGTTAATTAAATAAGACATAAATATTAATTTAAAAATACTGGAGCTAATTTTACAATTATAAAATACTATTAATCGTAAAATAGGCTATAATTGCAATTATATGCAATTTAGCTTTAAAAAATACCAAATAAATTTATAAAAATATACAAAAATTACCTTAATTATATTTTGGTGTAAATATGAGAATAAAATAAGTTATTCACAAAAAGGATAGTTTTGGGGAATAATTACTGATTTTTGTACTGCTAAAATGGACAATAAAATGATTTTAAAATCTTTAAAAATTAGGAAAAAATACCAAAACTCTTGGGCATGCTTATATATGTATGTATATGCTATTTTGAAAGTATTTTCTATATAAAAATACCTAGGGAAAAATTGGGTATCAACAGGTGTTATTTCGAACTTGTCGAAATGTTAGCCCGTCGTTGTTCGACCGAGGTCGAACTCTTCTTTTTGGCGATGGCCCTTGGCGTTAATGGTGTTATTTAGAACTTGTCAAAATGTTAACCCGTCGTTAGTCCCAGTCTTTTGGAGAGTTTTGGGTGTCTTCTTGGGGAGTCCCAGTTTGTTTAATTTGTGTGCGTTGGGGAGTGTGATGGCGGGGAGTACTGAACGCTGCTATCCTGCTAATGTTTGCTTTATGCGTGTATTGGGGTCTCCCTATTAAACCATCCCCTGTTATTCGGTCTGGAGAGTTCACCAGTGGGCGGGGCGATAGACTGTCCTTTGAGCTTTGGTGATGCCCCCCTTGTTGCCTCGTTCAAGACCTTCCCGAGATAACCCGACTGGGACAAAACTCGGGCGAGGTAGAGGGAGCACAACTGTAGGGGACGTCGTTTTCCGGAGGATGATGTGTTTGAGATGGGCGGTATTCAGGATATTTTGTAATAGTCCCTCGAGCTGGGATGTTTCTCTGCTCGCTCACCCATGTGGCGCTCGTGTTCCTATTTAAGCGAACAACAGAAGGTGAACCAAGATGAGATTTTCTTTACCTTGGTCTGATGGGTCGATGAGCGAGGGTAGCCTCATAATGCTGTTCGCTCTCCCTGACGTTTAAGTGGTTGATGGAATGGTGGTTTGCGGGTTCAGCGGCCGCGTTGGGCCTTCTTTTCTTCCTCTCTTTTTCTTTTAAACATGCCCTGGTTCTGCGCGGGTTGGTTTTGCCTTGGCTTGTTCGTGGATCATTCGGTGCGTGGGTTTCCCCATAAGATGCGCCCTCCCCATGCGGGATTTGCGCAACCGACATCGTCTTCTTTTGCACGTTCCGCGTGGACACCGTTCGTAACTTCTGCTTCTATGCAGCGTCATGCTTTGGGTTAGCATGTGAAGTTTACTTACCACTTTCTTCGGTGGATGGTCATGGATTTCGATCTGGAGGAGACTAGGGATTTTGACTAAGAAATCCCCACAGACAGCGCCAAATTGTTTGACCCAAAAGATATTGAAACCTTTTTATTAAATCAATTAAAGAAGATGAAGAGGTAAATCTTAGTCAAACATAATAACTCCAGATCTATATACACATAAGAAAATGATTAGTAAAATAGAATAAGGGCAATCAATCTTCTTGATGTTTTTCCTTTCTTCTCCCACCAATCGGTGGAGATAATCAGTTTATATCCTGTATGAAAAATTGTTTTGCCTTCGTTTTGCCGAGGAGAATTACAGAGAGAGAAGAATTACAGAGAGAGGAAAATTACAGAGAGACGAAAAGACCCCCCCCCCCCCCCCCCCCTTTCTGGGAAGGTTCCCTCCCTATATATAAGTCATGGAGTCCCTACTATGTTCTTAGGTCAATGCACCTTCATACCACGTACGTTTTCGTCGTTCCCTGAGTATTGTTCTTCGTCTTAGCGGATACTGTGAATACATGGTTCGGAGCAGATCATGACGTCTTTCACGGTCCCGCCGCTTGGACGGGATTCCAGTTGGGTCGACCATAGCGGTCAGATTTTGACCAATACACTATGCACCCTAGAAGAGTACAGAAAATGATCTGGTTTTAAGTTTCAGAAGCAGTGGAAGATGGACCTAAAATCCTCCTAATTCCTTCTTCATGTGAATATAGGCCCCACTATGGGGAAATCCTTGTCTTGTTCTCATTGAATAATTTGATACGTGTCTTCTGATTGGACCCATACCTTAATGTGTTTTTACTTTTGATTCGTCAAATTGCACTAACAATTATAGGGAAGAAATGATTAGTTTAGTCCACTAAGCTAATTATGTTTTCCTATAAGCCGCCATGTTACATCATGAAATTAGAATCAGTCAATCCCAATGAAAATAGTATGACTATGGGGAGAATAAAGAATGAAAACGGAAGAGAAAAAAAGGAAAAAAAATGAATGTTACCCTACGATTCTGTTTAATTTTTTTCCAGATTAAAATCAGTTTTTTGCATACATATTTAAGCAGAGGTAAATTCAGGATTTAAAGTTTATAGGTTTCAACAATGACCTCGAGTTATATAGTATATACTAATAATTGGATTCATATTAAATATTTATAGATATTTGGTGAATTTTTCAATACAAATACAAAATTTGGGCAAAACCTACACGGTTCACAGGAACCATAAGCTTAAAGCTAGAGCCGCCCCGGTTTCTAAGATGAAATGTCCAACTCATAACATATGCCAAGTTTGAAAGGCCGTCTAGGAATTTAGCCTTTTTGTAATTTCAGCTCAGATATGTGAGTGTAAGTTTTTTCGGGGGAAAATATCAGCTATGTCCATTTATAAGTAGCTTATTACAAAAATTGGTCAATTCCTAAAACATTACCAATATTAGCCAATTAGCTATTTGTAGCCAAAAAAGGTCACATTTTTGCTTTCTTTTGAGTGGGTGGTATTAGAATAGATTGGGTACATCTTAAGGAGCTTGAATCTCAGTTTTGGGATGATTTGGTGGAGTTTTGAGGTGGTTTGAATTGAAAATTCGAAATAGATGATGAACATGAAAAATGATATGTACATCGCACAGTGTATCACTTGTGTATCAAACATGTATTATATTTGTATCAAATGTGTATCACATGTATATCCATGTATACCTGCGTGCGAGATACATGTTTGATACATGTGTCGTAGAAGAATTTTTTGAACTCGATTTTAACTACGAATTTTGATACTAAATCAGTCCAAATCACCTCCAATCTTCCTCAAATTTTGTATATTGACTCATCTATATGTTTTCAATGAATCTCAACCATACCCATTGAAAAAAGTCATTTTTTGCTTAGATTTTTGGAATCTTGTATATATATTTTTGTATTTCATCACCTTATTTGCTACCTCATCACCAAAATTTTCTTTCCATCTTGCATCTAATATAGCTAATGACGCTTAAAAATATGGAAGGAGATCTTTGTGTGTGATTCTTGGAGAGAAAGAACCTTATTTACTTGTGTTTTTAATTTTTATATGTGTTTGGCTAGTTTTGCTAAGTTTATGATTAATGGCTAGAAGATAATAAGTTGAGACTTTTTTGGGACATTTCTGTAAGATTCCCTTTTTTCAATTCTAGGCGTAAATGTGTGATATTGGGCTCATTCCAAGTGGAAGCAATTGAATCCATATTGATGAGACGATCCAATTCAATTCTCCTTCCAAAATTGGTCCTGTAGATGTTAAGTGCGCTATATATTTCAATAGGGGTGTTTACGGTTCGGTTTGGTCGGTTTTTGATTAAAACCCAAACCAAACCAATTTAATCGGTTTTTAAAATTTTAAAACCAAAACCAAACCAAATTAAATACAAACCATCGGTTTGATTGTTGTTGATTTGGTTCGGTTTTTCGGTTCTTAGTAAGCTAATGATAAGTCGATAATATTAAAACAACGCTAGACAACAATCTGAAAATAATTGGCCAAATTTATGCTTTTTATATATTTCTTTGAGAACTGAAAGTTTATTTACATGTTTATATGAAAAGAATGAACAAAAAACAAACTAAAAGTTTGCTTTCTCAAGCTTTAGCCATTGTTGTCTTGCAATTTGAATGTGCTTTCTTTACTCTTGTGGTGATTTTTTTTTTAACTCTTCTTTTAGGCAAAAGTATGTGCAAGAAAATTGGTCGAATCCTATTGTTTTGGGCTAAGGCAATCTTATAAGATATAACAGGATAAACCAAAATTCAAAATAACAATTAAAATTATTAACAAAAAGATATTATATTGTATATAAATAATTATTAAATTTTATATATAATTAATCGGTTTGGTTCGGTTTATTTTTCGGTTTTTTAAAATAGAACCAAAATCAAACCAAATATTATTGGTTTTTAAAATTTAAAACCAAAACCAATCCAAATCAAAAAAAAAATATCGGTTTACTTAATCGGTTTGGTTCGGTTTTCGGTTTGGATCGGTTTTCCGTCAAACCGTGAACACCCCTATTTCAATGGGTATTTGCACAAATAGGGTGAGAAAATGACACTGTATAGTCTCTCTCAAACTAATAGTCCAAAAAAAAAATCTGTATAATTTTTTGTATATATATACATTATGTATGTTATGTACAAAAATTATACAAATTTTATAAATACCCCAAATAGGATACTTCGATATCACTATTAATTTTTTGGCCGCACTAGCCTCATGGGCAGTAGTACTTCAAGTTTAAAAAGTGTTGGCCGTCGCTTGCCCCATGGACTGACCTTAAAGGATTGCCTACGGGACAAGTGAGGTAAAATAATCGAGACTATCCATTTTCAAGATTATTAGGTGTAATTTCCTATATTTCAGTTCACAATCTTCGAGAAACCAACTGGGCTATCATATCAACAGAAAGTGTTTGGGCTGTGAAATGAAATCAAATTGGCCAAAAATTGAGTTCATCTTATGTGCGTATCATACTTGAATGAGCCCAGCCCAGAAATAGACTTTTGCTACATATACTTTTACAGTTTTACTTCTTTTCAGACTGTTCCCTAAACCAATAGGAATTTGCTAGTTGCTGCAGAAGAGGCTGATCTAGGATTAGAATTCATGGTCTCAAAATGAATGCAATAACACAGCAGGGGCGAAGCTATGTGCGGTCAAGCTTGATCAACAGAATATCTTTCCTCAAATAATTATACGGTATGCAGGGTAAAATGATAGTATTTATTTTTAATCGAAAAATAAACTTCGAACACCCTTGCATAGTCTATCGGCAAAGGTGTTCAAACATATTGGTCCGAGCTGACAATAGTGGTTGCAACTTGCAACTTAGCGACGAGGCCATGAATTCTAATAAGAGGATTAAAAAAAGGCAAATATTCCACAACTCAAATTCGAACTTCCAACCTAATGAGCCAGCTTTGAGATCACACTCACGGCTCGCCTTAGGGGATTCAAACAATTTAAATAGGAGGCTGAATATATATGCGGACACTTAAATTTGTCAGTTTTTTTTTGGCCCCTTGAATTAAGGGTACGACCTATTGATCACCTGATCCATGCTTAAATTGTACCTATAAAACAATTATGTCGTACCATTTTAATAAATACAAAAAAAAAAAAAAATGTTTTCAACCTATTTGCAAAGGATAATTTTCACCCTTAAAAAAGATCAAGAAGAAGCTATGACATTCCAATTTCCAAAGGCTTTTACATAAACATTGCTAAAAACACTTTGACTGGATTTGTCAACAACAACAGAAAGAAGTAACTATTACAGAATGCATAAATTAATAATACACTTGAATCTGTTTGCCTATTTGTATGAAAAAAGAAGAGCTCACTTTAAACTCAATCTCATTTTCATCAAGAACCTTATGACTACTTAAATATAACATAGGCAATATATCCACACAGATATATAGAAACTAAAGTTATTCTCAAGGTGAAATCCCCATTTTCCAGGACATAACAAAGTTTTTCCCAACTGGTAATTCTAGTCCTTGAATATCTACCATCATACTCTTCCTCTTATCGTCTCCCTCTTCGAGTTTGTCAATATACTTGTGTTCTTCACTAGTAAACTGCACGTTCGAAGTATCTGTAACTTCAGTTCCATCCACTAGAATTTCGAATGCACCTCCAATTCGATCCAAACCTAACACTGTAACCTTCTCAATAGACCAACCTTTCTCTATCGCGTATTTGCTCTCTTGAACTTCAGACCAAATCTTCACTGTTCCATTGCTGGTTTTTGCATAGAAGTCGATATATGTTGACTGTCCATTTCCTAACTTCATCTCAGGAAGCTCATCCTCGTCGAGGAAAAGCTTTCCTTTAGCTTCCCCTTCGGATGCTCCTAATGGGAAGGCTACGACAATAGTAAAAGGTGTCATTCTTGCTTCTTTTGTTAACATCCCACCGTGCTGCATTGGTATTATGGCGTTTTGGTACAAATGCACGTTGACTACATGCAATGGTGCATCAAGTGTGAGGTAGTGTGGTTCTTTTGTGACAATCGCCTGTGTCATGTCGAATAAACTATACCAAGTGCCCGGAGGAAACAGCGCTTTCACCTCAGTTTTACCTTGTTCTAGCACCGGAGAAACCATGACACTGCTTCCAATCAAGAATTGAGTACTCAACTCGTAAAGTTTTGGGATATTCGGGAAAGAGAAGAACAGTGGCCGAGCAATTGGTGCACCAGTAGTGTGTGCTTCATAGGTCAAGGTATAGAAATATGGTAGCAATTTATATCTCATACCTAAAGCATTACGAGCAGATTCAGCCACGCTTTTCCATTGGTAAAGTTCCTGTCTTGGTGAGTAGTAGTTCGCGTGATCCCTTGAGAAGGGATAGAACGCGCCAACTTCAATCCAACGGTTGCATAGCTCCTCAGTAGGAGCTGGATAAAATCCACATATGTCCGAACCAACCATAGGAACACCAAATATACCAAAATTCAAGACTGTAGAGATTGAATACCTCAAATCTTCCCATGTTCCTTTGTTATCCCCTGTCCAATGTGCAGCATAATGACCCGAGCCAACAAACGTGGCACGAGACAATATGAACGGACGTTTGCCCTCTAACGCTTGAAGACCTTTGTGAGTTGCAATAGTCTCAGAGAAACCATAAAGACTATGAGCATCATATTCCCTAACTCCATTGTAATGAGTTGCACTAGTCGCAATAGTTTTGTAACCGATTGGAGCTTGAATTCCAGAAGCGTTTATCTTATAAGGCGGATCATCCCATTTTGTGTTCGTTACATTCTTGCAATCCAGGCAACAAATCCAACCCGGACCAGTGCCATTAGGGCAAATCCTTCCCTCCGGGATCGTGCACAAACCAGTGCAAAAGTTGGAAACTTCATTCATATCAATCCAAAGGCCATCAATAGGAGCAAGTTCATGGAATCGTCGAATTTCATCACCCCACCACTCAACCGTTTTCGGGTTGAGGAAGTCAGGGAAATGAACGGCACCAGGCCAGACTTGTGCTAAAAATGGCTTGCCTTGATATTTGATGAAAACATCATTGGCTATACCTCTTTGATAAACACCATAACTTTTGTTAACTCCAATTCCAGGATCATTAATCACAATATAATGCATGCCTTCGGCGTGGATTTTTTCCAAGAATGCCCTTAACTTTGGACCAGGGTAGTTTACAGGGTTGAGAGTGAAATCCTTCTTCCCATCCATGTGATCATCATCATTCCATATCACATCAAGAGGGATCTTTGCTTTCTTGTAATTGGCAATAACATCTTCAATCACAGATAAATTATGGTAACCCCATCTGCATTGATGGAAACCTGTAGCAAGAGGAAATATTGAATTAGGCCATGAATCTTGAATACAAACATTTTGCAAACACCATAGTAGTACAATCCAATTTTAGCAGTATTTTAGTATGTTTAGAAAGTTAATGCGCCCCCCCCCCCCCCACTACCTTCTTTTCTTTTGATAGCGATCGTGTCCAGTCTAATACTTGTCCGTTCTGTGGCCACGGGTCGCACTTAGC
>NC_031998.1:32758222-32849350 GCF_001879085.1 Nicotiana attenuata | reverse complement strand
TTAAGTAAAGTTATCCGCCCCCCCCCCCCCCACACCTTCTTTTTCTTTTGATAGCGATGTGTCCAGTCTAATATTGTCCGTTCTGTGCCACGGGTCGCACTGCTTTAAAATGCGTCACTAGGGACCTTATGTTTACTTATACATTCAGCATCTCTCCCGTGTTTTGTCAATGTGGGATTCTCTAGGGGTGTCACAAACGATTATGTCCGGTCGCACACATCGACTATTTCGCCGCATACCTGCTACCTCCCACTAGCAGCAAGTATCGAGTAGCTCATCATCTTAGATTCCCTTATTCAACCATGAGATGGAAACCACATGTTTTGCTATATTTTCAAGAACCTTTTAGTTAAAATGCCTAGAATGTTATCTAGACCTATTACAACTAGTAACAGTTTTGTACCATTTGCATGACAAGAAAACACTTGAAAACTATACAGTTTGGCTATGATAACCAAAAACCAAGAACACTTATCTAACAGCAGCACAACACATCAAATTATATGTCCAAAGGTCATGTCATGTCATGGTAAATCAATGATGAAGATTTGATGTTATTGCTCAAATTCAAATATATGTAGGGAAGATTACACCTACTACCACTACAGCATCACACAATGATATAAATGACAGTGCTTTCTTGTAGGACAGTTGTTTTCTGCCAGGACCAGCTAATGTAGGAGACTTGTTTTAAATTTTACTTAGTGGGCGTTTGGACATAAGATTGTAAAATTCCAAGAAAAAAGTGATTTTTTTTCCAAGTGAAATGGTATTTGAAAATTAGAGTTATGTTTGGACATGAAAATAATTTTGGGTTGTTTTTGAAGTTTTGTGAGTTACCTGAATGAAAATTTTGAAAAACAGATTTTTTGGAATTTTTCAAATTTTGAAAATTTCAAAATTCATGTTCATGAAAATTGAAAATTTTATGGCCGAACACTGACTTCGAAAAAAGTGAAAAATTTTCGAAAAAAAGTGAAAAAATTCTTATGTCCAACGGGCTCTTAAATATTTACTAAATCAAGCCATGTTGCTCGAACTTCTTAAAAATATAGCTAGGTGTGTGTCGAGCCCTCTAAAAATAGTGAATTTATGGAGGATTCGGCACATATCATTTTTAGAGAGGCTACGCAACAATTCATGAAGATGTTGATTAGTAATCGGGTAATAACAATAACTAACCTAGTATTACATGTTAGACTGCACTTAAAAATTTTGCACAGTAACTAACCTACTATTACATGTTAGACTACACTAACGATGTATATATAACATAAAATTAAAATACTAATGATTATAGGAACCGTATGACCATTTTTAGGTTACTTTTTAAATTATATCCCCATTAGCTGTTGGTGATTAACCTACTATTACATGTTAAACTACACTAACAATGTCAATTAGTAATCTAAATTCCTACAATAGCCTAGGGGAATAAACTTGACACTTAAAAATAGTTCAATAATTTTTTTTTCCAGATATATTTAGGCCCCGTTTGGCCATGAGTTTTCCCAAAATAAATTTGGGATTTATTTTCAAAACTCATGTTTGGCCATAAATTTTGCTCATATTTTGGCCAAATTCCAAATCCCAAATCCCAAATTTCAAATCCCAAAATCAGCTATTGAGCTGATTTATATACATGTTTTTCCAAAATAAAGTTGGAAAATATGTTTTGAAAACGTATGTCCAAACACATTTTCATCTTCAAACCAAACTTCACCCAAATCAGATTTTTCAAAATAAATTTGAAATCTATGGCCAAACGCTAGCTTAGAACACTAAACTAATGGGGACAAAATTTTAAAAGTAGCCCCAAAAGAGGCCCCCCTAAAGCAAAAACGATAAAAATGTGAAGCTTTGGTGTATCCTTTTTATGTGGGGCTAAAAGATTTTTTCTATGGGAAAAATAGGGAGTGAGAGAATCAAAGATTTTCTTTTTTATAAAGTCAAAAAAGTGATTTAGACTTTTCAGAAATAAAAGAGACTAAAAAGGAAAATAGCAGTGATGACAAAAAGAAATCAGTACTATTGGACCAGTCCACCAACTCATAAATATCATTAATTTCATTTGATACTATAGTACAAATAATCCATGATACATTTTAATCAATACCTACCACCTTGCCCTATCAGAATATGAAGGTCAAATATATTTACAGCCCATTCAATTTGACATTATTTTTCATTTTGGCACTCTATCTCTATCTTATTTCATTTTGGCTTTCCAATTGTATTTCTTATGTTCCACTTTAACACAAAAGCTAAAATCAATTCAAAAACATATAGCGCGTGTGTATACACAAATCTGAGGTGTAATAAATATCCAATTAAATGTTGTCACCTGATTTTTTCATCCATATCAAACGGGTCAATACTAAAATACCTGAACCCGACCATATTTTCTGTGGGTTTATTTCATCTAAATGGGCCAGGTATGAAATCGGCAGATGAAAAGTTTGGAACTTAGAGAATGAAGATGGGGCGACAGTGGATGAAAAAATACGGTCGGGTTCGGGTATTTTAGTATTGACCCATTTGACATGGATGAAAAAAATCAGGTGGCAACATTTAATTGGATATTTATTACACCTCATATTTTTGTATACACATGCGCTATATTTTTTGCACTGGTTTCAGCTTTTGTGTTAAAGTGGGACATAAGAAATAGAGTTGAAGGACCAAAATGGAACATATAAAATAGAGTTGTAGGGCCAAAAATGGAACAAGGCAAAGATAGAGTGCCAAAATAAAAAATGATGCCAAATTGAATTGGTTGTATATGTATTTGGCCGAATATGAACGTAGACAAAAAATCCTTTAGTAATTTAAGATACTTACCTTTAAAGATCAAGCAAAAAATTCTATCTAATGATGTGTATAATGATGATTAGCCAAATAAAGTCATAAAAAGTTTTTTAAAAGTAAAAGATAATAGTCCACATCATAAAAGATTCGTTTATCTACTCAATCATTTGATAGTGGCATCATTGTGTGATTATTAAAAATCATATTACCCTTATTTCTCTTATCCTCCAATAAAATTTCATCAGTTGTTACTAATTGACATATACTAGGTTTAAATATACAATAAAAGTTAAAAATGCTATACAGAAAATAAAATAAATTATCATCCTAGTAAAAGGGTCACATGCATTAACTACTTCAACTCCCATGTGGACCATTATAAAAGAGTCAGAAATACTTATTCAGATTTAAATTTATATCAAATCAATAAATATATAATATACACTTTTTTCATACCTAATTGAGTGTGAGTGAATTTTTTTTTTTTTATGAAAAAGATTCTTTGCTAATTATCAATTATTTTAGATGGTCCACATGGTAACGATTGCTATCCTAATTTTGTCCCTTGACAGGTGGACTTATCCTGGACCACCCACATGTCCATTGGGTTTTTCTCTTATAATCGTGGCGTTCGAGTTAGTATGCATTTATTTAACTATTTTTATGAAATATCTATTATGTCTTATCGGCACAAGATATCAAATAACTTTGTCCAACATATCTATTGGCTTTATAATAAAAAAATATTAGAGGTTGGACTTAAATGGTTAATGAAGAATTAGTTTCACATTAAGCCACTTTACAACATGCTATGTTATGTAAAAGTTCAAGTTATGTGCCCCAAAAATGTGTACATTTTCACGTCATCAGGTTAAGTTGACCGACCTATAATAATAAATAATCGTATATGAAATTCCACTGGATATTATATATACCACATTTACAAGATTTGAAATTGTATGAACCCTAGTAGCTCAAGTAAAATCACGACTGCCTTCCCAGCCGTTGAAAGACTGAACGAGAACGGTAAGGGGCGCACAAACAAAGAATGTTGTTGTGCGGGGATGCGATTCGCCAAGCTGGTGCAAAGAAATCTCTATCTAAACATAATGTTAACCTCTAATTACTCTTTTACCTACTTCACCTTTAAATGCTGCGTTTTTTTCCAACTTTAACAGCATATATTCAGGCCCCTACTCATACGTACTAATTTAGTAGAAACCACACCAACCAAAAACTTAAATATCAACAAATATCACAATTAATGCCATTAATTGAAGTGAAAAAGATAAGGCAAGAAATTATAAGAAAACTTACCAAGAGACCAATAGGGCATAGGAGCAGGTCTGCCTATAAATTCAGTATATTGATCAACAACAGCAAGAGGTGTGGGACCAGCAAAGAAGTAAAAGTCCAAAATACCCCCAATCACTTTATATGTCAAAGAATTCCCTCTGTAAAATACATCCATTCCATTGCTATTTAGCAATAAAACTGCATGTGCATAACCTTCACCATTCAAATTCCTTAAATCCATATACATTGGATGTGAACCATACAAATCCATATTCAAATTAATTGCTGATTGGTCAGTTGTATATAAAGTGTAAGGGTCATTTGGGTAAATTTTAATACCATGGGGTTGTGTATTTTCACCTAAACCATATAAAGAAGCATCTTTGGGCAATTTTGTTGATATTTCAAGATATTGGTCTTTAAATACCAAATTATTATATGGGTCTGAATCATCTGAACTTGAATTGAAAAGGGTTTGTCCATTTGATTTTCTTTTCACAGAAAAACCAAAAGGGTCAGTGGTAAAGCTGAAAATTAATTCATTTCCTGAATATTCTGAGACTCCTAGTGGAAATGGATTATTCTTTCTTGAAACACCAATTGTTTGTTTCAATAATGGAGCTTTTTCCCTTGGTAATAAATTGTATGGAACTTCCCATCTTTCCTTCTCTGCATCTGTTATTTGAATCCTCAACCGATTATCTGTCTCATGCCTGTAATAATAATCACAAAATTTAACATAAAGATTCAATTTTTATCAAGAATTAGAGCATAAAGATTCAACATTATCAGAATTAGGTGTATCAAGGGCAGTCGGTGCACTAAACGGCCGGACCACAAAATTTTATTGTACGCAAACTTACCCTGCATTTCTGCGAGAGGCTGTTTTCACGACTCTTTATCAAGAATTAGTGCATAAAGATTCAACTTTATCAAGAATTAATATATAAAGATTCAACTTTATCAAGAATTAGGTGTATAAAGGGCAGTCTGGTATACTAAACTCCTGCTATGCGCGGGATCCGGAAAGGCTATTGTACGTAGCTTTACCATGCATTAGTGCAAGAGGCTGTTTTTACGGCTATTTATCAAGAATTAGGTGTATAATCAGAAAACTGTAAGCAAAATACTTATATTTAAGTAGAAAGAGGAATGGGCCCATCATTCATTGAGCTGAACATGGCAGGAGCTAATGAATGAGCTACGAGTTCGAGTTCGGGCGAATCCAATAACTTTTATTTTTTCTACCCTATATTTGTATTATAAATTTCATTAAATATACATAAATATTTCATTTCGAACGCAATAATTAAGACGAACTATGAGTTCATGACAAATTCAGAACTCATAAACTGTGTTCTACTGGCCCTCGAGTATTTCTCGATTATAGAACAGAATAATAAGAAGAATGTTAAGTGTTTGAATACTTACTTGACATAGAGCTGCAAGTATGGAATATCAGGGCCATAAATATTGTTCTTTTTCTTGACTTTGAGATGACCAATGAGGCCACCATCTGGTGATTCTTCAATGGCTATTAATCTATAGCCTTTGCCAATCTTGACTGGAGTTGTGTACACTAAATTTACACAACAAATGCATATAGTCAAGACTAACAAGAAATGGAATAATGAGGAAGAAGAGAAAAAATTCATGTTTTTTTGGAAAGAATGAAGAGTGTGAAGCCTTAGTTTGGCACTTGGCAAGAGTAACTGTTAGGGGTTTTGTGGATTTATATAATAGGCAAAAGAAAAGATTTAAGGAGTAAAGAGGTAGTCATAGAGTACATGTGAATGAAGAGAAGATTGATATCATCTCACCAATCTATCTTCTCTTTGCCCATGTGACTTATGATGTTCCTTTGGTCCCACTTCTTTGAAAAATCCTTTTTAGTTTTCCTTTGGTTATATTCCCATCACTGGCGTTAATTGATGTAAGTTTTGAGGTTATGGGAATAGATGTTCTGGGTCGAGGGTATGTTGAAAATGGCTATTTATCACATGGGGTAAGATTTGCGTTACACCTTACTCTATCTAGATCTCGCTCGGTATTTTAAAACGCGTTTTCGGTGCGTGCCCTAGGACGAGGCGCACCAAAAACGCTCTGAGGTGATGGTGTGGAGCGTTTGAGGTGCATTCTTTTAGTGAGGCGTAAGCCCTAGAGACTTTTTCAAATTAAAAAATTTATTGAATAAGTCCTTCATATAATACTCAAATTTTCAAAAGTCAGCTTGGATTACTCAAAAGTTTTAAAAAATAACTGAAATGTATTAAATTTAAAAGTCACGACTTTTTTTATTGATTGAAAATCTTATTCATGGTCTTTCCCAATTCTTTATCCTGTCCGCTAGTTTGCTAATATCTCCCAAAAGCAACGAATATTTAATTTTTTATGTAAAGTGAAAAACTTTGATTTCTTTCTTAAACATATATATAGAGAAGAAGGATTTGCAACTGCTATGATTTCTACCAAGGAAATTGCACTTGAAATGAATATCAAACCCGAATTTCGTAAGAAACGTGTGATATATAGCAAGTAACAATTTGATGCGAATGTTGATAATGAATCTCAAAATCTTTCGAAGAGCCCTTTAGAGTTGGTTACTTTTATACATAATAGACAAGGCTATTTTTTTCATTTCACAATAGATTTGAAAAATTCGAAACATATGAAAATATCTTGTGGTTTTCTATTTGGCAGTAAAAACTAAGATCAATAGATGTTGAAAATTTGAAAAATGTGTTACCTTAATCTTGAATGTTCCTTAAAGTATAATAATCAATTCGATATTGATGGTCTAGATTTATTTTCTGAATTAAAAGTACGAAGAAGATAGTACAATTAGAAGATAACAGTTTAATTAATACACTTAATCAAATAAAAAGATTTAATTCTTTTCCAAATGCCTAAATTGCTTATGGAATAGTGTTCATAACTCATGTTACTGTTGCTTCAGCGGAAAGAAGTTTTCAAAATTAAAATTGATAAAATCTTACCTAAAAACAACAATGTCACAAGAAAGGTTAAATGGATTAGCTATATTGTCAATTGAGAAATACTTATTACTCCTAGGAGTTATTAATTATAAAAAAAACTATTAATAACTTTGTATCTAAGAAAAGCTAAAAAAAAATAGACTTCAAATAAATAATTAAAAAAAATTAAAAGTTAAGGCCCCTCATAAAGTTTGGCTTTAGGCCACAAAATTCGTCGGGCTGCCCCTGGTTCATAAATATTTACTGTAATTATATTACTTTATAACATATTAAAAATTAAATACCTATGGGGCTTACGTCCCGTATCTTGAGGCTTACACCTCGATGAAGCATATGTAAAACGTCTCGCCTTATGCCCACGCCTTTTAAAACACTGATCTCACTTGTAAGATCATTTGGGTGTGTTGTATTTATTGTTGTTGTGGGGAATAGGGTTGTGTCTCTCATGTTGCATAAAAAGGCTCTCAACTAGCCTCAATTGACAAGTATGCCCTCCAATTTTGAATGTGCACAAGTAGGCGCATCAACTTGTCTCGACTTTGTCAGTTGAACACTTCAACTTGCAAAATGATCATCTAGACACCTTTAAAATTTGTGTCACATCAGTGTCACATTAGAATTTGTGTTTACATAATCAATTTTATACAAGTTAAAATGCCTACTTGTGCATACCCAAATTTGGAGGCACATTAGCCAACTGAAACCAAGTTTGAAGACCTATTTATGTATTATGCCTAATATCCGCTATCAAAGAGTAAGATGCGATGGATATAATTTTTCTATCTTTAATAAAAGGTATCAGTTTAAGTCCTGAATAGGAATAGAGCTAAAGGGGCAAGCGGTTCAATAAAATTTCCTTCGCCAAAAAATCTTAATGTGCAATTAGGGCAGTATCAGATATATTTAGTTATTTATTAACTATTGAATCCATTGATATAAGAAAATATTTTATTGTAATAGTACAGAGCACAAATATTGTTTTAGATCAAAATTCTAAATTTTAGGTCTGACACTTCAGTATTTTTTTTAAATCTCCTTGTATGAATTTTTAGTTTCGTTATTGATCTTCAAAATGAAGAAACTTCTTTAGAAGTGCTTCACAAGGGGCCGCTTCACAATTATATGCGGTGCAAATCCAAATTATTCAAGTATATCACCTAATAAGTCTTCGGCAAAGGGTCAAATATACCTCGATAGTCTATGCTATGAGAAAATATTTAAATATATCGTTTGTTATATTTTAGGTCTAAATATTCCCATGTCGTAATATTATTGGTTCAAATATACCCTTTTTACATTAAGTTTGTCCAAGGTGGACATCCAATTCTACGTGACACTAATATTTGATGAGCTGGATGTCACATGACATGCCACCTCAGCGCCAATAATCCATCCATATATAAAAGACTAAAATTTGAAATATAATATTTTTCATGCTAGCGGTAATGGTGGCAATAGTGGTAGAGGGGAAGGAAATTTTAGTGGTGAAAAAAAATAAAAAAGAGGGGTAAAATGGGTTAGGGATGCTAAGGTGGCAAGCCATGTGGCATCCATCTCACCAAATGCCAATATCACCTAGGATTGGATTTCCACATTGAACAAACTTAACGGAAAATAAGTATATTTAAACCAATAGTATCACGACAGAGGTATATTTGGACTCAAAATATAATGAAGGGTACATTTAAAACTTTTCTATAGTATAAAAATATATTTGGACCTTTTCCCATATCTGCCCCTACCCCCCCCCCCCCCCCCCAACATTTTCCCAGTTCCAATACTGAAAATGAATGGTGTTTCATGCTATCATGCTCTGTTTCTACAAAGCAGGAGATCTCTGAAGAAATGGGCAGTGGGCACATCTTTGTGTAAACATAGGGAATTGGAATATTAATATATCTTAATACAGAATCAGAGATGTGGTTCAATCTTGTTTTTACGTCAAGTTGTTCTAGAAATTATTCCTCTGTCATGGTAACAAAAATTGCTTACCTAGAAAAATTAAATTAAAAAGGGTGTTTAACAATGGATAAAACACAATCTTGCATTTAATAAAAATCATGTAAACAGAGGTAAACAGTAGGATATAAACAATATGATCTACTTGATAACTTGTGCCAATAACATTAATTAATCACGGGGCACGAGCTTCTATTACTATATTAATCTAATCAATCAAACATGCCAGTCAATTCAGCGGCGATATAATTAATAATACTAAATTTTTGCTCTTTTTTTTTTTAAAAATGTAAAAATAACTCTTGCTAGATAAGTTTTAATTTACCCTAATTTATATCGCAACAGTAAATAGGTCCATTATACGTATTGTCTACTTTGGCCAAACAGACCTAACTAATTTCTCCCTCGGACTACGCTATCATTGAACCAAAAAGTGGACGTATCATATGGCCTTGTGACATATCATATAAAATTATTTATTTTTCTCTCTCATTTCGATGTGGGATCCGCATAAGTAACACGTGCATCCCTTTTAGATTTTTGTCAACCTAAAAGCCTGTAATTCTTAGTTGATTCGCCCTCGTTGGTATGTCTTCCGTCATAGACGTCAAATTCAGGGTGAAACTATTTATGTACTTTAATTCTTGACAGAATTAAGTATCTTGGCTAATTACGGGTGAATGATCTAGAATAAAATGTGACTAGCATGTTATACATTAAATTACAGTAAACATGTAAAATAAGTTTTTAATTTAGTAGATGAAATCAAATTAGGCATCGGTGATTGACGTCAACATTCTACTATAAATAGTATATATATGATGGTAGACCACAAATTATATAGTATATGTTTATTTAGGTAGCTAGTCGACATTGTCAAAAGAGGCACCACAAAAAATTAATCTAAACAAGTAACTGACAATTTCGTATACTCTTAAAATCAACTGAATATTAATCTCCTTCATTTATTTAGCTAGCAAGTGTATTCATCTATCTATCTATATTATTATTAAAGCATAAATATAATGTTGGTTTACCAAAATAACCTTTTATTAATTAGTTATATTTGTAACATAAATGTACAAAAACGTAAAAGCACTTTATTATTAGTTGCAGAGTCCAAATCGAAAGGTCAAATTAATAAATATAGGGGTTCTTTTTTATTTTTTCATTCAAGTTCTAATAGCAACGAGAAAGGATTCGTCTATTACTTAATCTGTTGTTACTTATTTTAGTTTAGGAAGTACTTGAACTTATGGAAAACACCAGAGTGCATGTAATTGGAATAGCCAGCACCATATTTTCACAGAGAAGTCCCAGCAGAACGAAAAAATATCTTGCTTATGCATATTAGTTTCTTCAGTAAGCTCCTTCCATGCTACTTAATCAAATTTTGAATATTGTCATTAAACATGAAAATATCCCCTCAAAATTAAAAGGAAGAAAATCTTCTAGAAACCCCCAACTACACAAAAGGGTTAATATAGATGCTCTAGATTAAACTAACACCATGACATGTTTACATGACTCATTCTTTCTTAATTTCAATCCAACTCCTTAAATTTAATGTGTTGTTATACTGCTTGCTGGATTTTGTTGAATTCAGCCCTCCTTGGAATAGTACGTTGATGATAGAAGCTCTCTATAACTCTATTGTAGTAATAATATGGAATTTGCGTGTGCTTCTAATTCTAATTCCTTATATTGTTCAACGAGAATACAATATAATGTCCTACCAGGTGTTGAAGTTCTAAAGTTATGCGCGGAGTCATCATTGTTAAATTTTTCCTTTTCCGTGTAGTCATTATTAATTAATTTCTCTTTTTCCTTGTAGTTTAATTTTGTGTGTCTCCGGTAAGTGAGTTCTTATGCATGCTCTTTAAGGTAGCAGCAGTATTATGTGTAAAATCAGTTCAACATGCAGGTTACACTCTATTCTTTTGTTATGTTCTTTTTTGACCTTTGGTGTTGAGTTAAATTGGTTTACATTCATCCCAATAATCTTTTCTTTTTTTATTATCTATCTATATCAGTGTCCCGTGACACCGCTTGAGTCCATGTAAATTCGCCCCTGATCTATATATCTGGAAATAGTACATATTAAGATGTAAAATTATTATAGTAGAATAAGTAGAAATTATATATAGCTCCTACGTTAAGAAGAGATGTAATTGAGCTCAAATATGGTTTGAAAAAAAAAAATACTAACTCATATATAGCTTAGGGATGTCGAAGTTCCATATCATATACCAATTAATACCTATTCTCCACAAGGATTTACGTGTTCCATATGGAGTATTAGTTCTTAAAAAATATTATTTTATTATTTTTAATCGTACATATAAGAGGAGTCGAACTAGGATAAGCCAAAAGATAATTTTTTTATTAGAAAAGAAAGAATTCCAGGAAAATAGTAGTAATTGTGTAGGAAGGCAGAAAGTCTTGAATTAAAAGACTGCAAGCGAAAGCCAACGGAGATGAGATTATAAACGACATGAGGGTGAATTAGAGCATGACTTGTGAATTTGTTCAAGATTTTAATTGTGTGTTAACCGGGCACATTAAGAATGAAAGAGCATGATTCAAGGATAAGGACCGAAGCTTCGTATCATCAAGTACTTGGTTAATATTCTCGCACGGGACGTTTCTCCTTCTTTTATTCTTTCACTAAATTACTTCCTAATGATGATTTTTAAATACTTGGTGAGCAAAATTTAATTTATATGTATGTTACGCTATTTCGTTCAAGGTCAGAGGCCTCTTTTTCCTCCTTTTAGGTTCAAACTATATCAATTGTCTTATATATCCTTTGCTATTTGCTTCTGTGGTTAGTTTTTGTTTTTATTACTCAATAGATATGGGTAAAAAATAATATGGAAGAAGGAAAGAAAATTGGTCTCTCATGATAAAACAAACTCGCATAACTGCAAGAAGTATGAAACAATTTGTTATAAACTAATTAGGAGTAATTTTTATTTATAGGTATTGAAACCCATTATTCAACTGTATGAGGTTCTCTTTAACATATGAAATAGTAATTAGGACTACAAATTTTATAAGCATACTCTTCAGAATACATGTTGATCAAATAGTAACACTATCCAAATTATCTATTTAAAAAAATAGTTAAATTCTTAAAGGCCGTAATATAGAGTCATCACTTAATTATAATTGTAGGTATGTTGCCATCTATAGTAGTGGTAAATCACTAAATCAGGGGACGGAGCCAGTCCTTCGGCTACGGGTTCAGCCGAACCCAGTAGCTTTAGTCCAAACCTTATTATTGTCTTAAGAAATTTATTGAATATGCAAAAAATTATTAAGTTAGAACTCAGTAACTTGAAAGAACTAGAATTCTGAACCTATAATTTTCAAATTCTAGCTCCGCCTCGAACTAAAATGCTAAAGTGACGGATTGGTGAGTTTTCAAATCCTATTATAAGAAGATTCTAACTATGAGAACAAATTTATCCAATTCTAGGTGGTGGAAATTTTGGTCGTTTGTACAAATTAAAGTAATGTGGACGATTATTGTTTTAGCTACTAATATTGCTGCACTTGAATATTGGATGAAGAATTGTCGTTGCTATTATGTTTGGAAGCTTTTGTAATATTTTATAGGAATTTTTATATTCCTATCCCACATAGGAAACCTTTTTACCCTATATGTTTAAGGTATGAGTAAATTACATTTAATATACCAAATTACCATTTCTATACCATAATTCAAATTAGTGATATAATTAAGGGGGCATTTATATTAGGCATAATTACAGGACCGTATATTCCCACTTTCTCTTTCCTTTTATTTATATTAGGCATAATTATAGGACTGTATACTATTACTTAGAATTCAAATCTTAGCTTAGGACTTTCTTTTCTCCATGAAAACGGTATCAGCAGTTGCACAAGCAATCATTCCTTTCACATAGGAATTTTTTAGATTTCGTTTCTATAGTTTATTAACAACAGTTTCTAGGCAAAATTTTTTCTATATTAGTACATTTTCATAATTTTACTTTTATAGAAGTGGATTTTAAAAATCATTGATTTTTTGTGGATTTGTTTACACTTTCTTAATCGATGTTCGTCCATTGTTGTATTTTAGTATGGGTAGGAAGCATGTTGCACGTATATCGTGGCGTCGTATAGATAATCCTTCTTCAAGCCAAGCAGGTATTAAATCGATTGCATAAATTATAAATTTTGTAGCTTTTTATCATAATTTTTAGATGTTTACCTCCAAGTTCTATGTAATATTTGTATATAACTGTCAGTTGAATATAAATTACACAACAAAAAATAAGAAATAAATACTCCAATCGTAGAAATGTGTTATCCACAAATAGCAAATTGTCTACAAAATTTTACTAAAACTACAAATTAACTACATTTAACCTACATTATAACTACAATCTGGAAACAATTTACACATGGAAGTTCTTCAAGTTGGAATTGGCCACAACTACATTTCTTGTTTTCTAGACACACAATGTACTGCTTCACACCATCCAACACAGTATGTATATAATCTGTTGAAGCCCTCACCTACATTTTCAGAACAAACACAAAGAAAAAAAAATTACAATATTAAAAATATAGTATCTACAATATATCTACATTTTATCTACAATTTATCTACAAATTAACTACAAACTACAAGTAAAACAATTTGCCTACAATTTATCTTCAATCTGGAGACACTGTTTATTAAAATATTTTTTTCCTGCACCAAATAAAGAACTTGTAGTCAAATTGTAGATAAATGTAGTAAATTTGTAGATAATATCATAAAACTAAAATTCTAAGCATTTTCGAACTACACAAACCTGCATTCTCATCTACCACAATGGCATCAACTTCAAAATCTCTAAATCTGCCATAGTTATCCCAATTCCCATTCAATTTTAGCATTATTAGGATTTTTGACATGATTTCGTGTAGTTGAAAGAAAAAAAGATGAAGAACAGATATAGGTTCGACAATTTGAGTACTGAGGACGACGAAGAACAATTTTGAATTCTACAATTTGTATTGCATTGTTGAAGCTTCTGAAGCTCTGCGTTGTTTTTTGAATTGTAGTGAAAGAGAGAATTACGCAGCAATCAGATCTCTTTCCGTTTCAAATTTCGAATTTAATGTGGAAAGAATCAAACGCAGATTTTGTGCCTTTTTTCGCGCGTCTTAAATGGCAGAATCTGCCTAATTATGGATTGGTATATAAATTGTAGTTAAAGTGTGGATTGCGCGGGTAATTAACAAATTATGCACATTTTTAGTAATAAGGTTTCATATATGGTATAGTTAGAAAAAAAATCCCTATTTTATAAGTTATATTTGTTTGTTATTTCTTAATTGTAACCTATTGATTGGACTTTATAGTAGGACAAAATATTATTTTAATATGTAAAATTTTTACAATGTTCTTGCAGGACACTAGATGTAACATATATTTTAGTGGAGTAATACTTTTTGTGAATGAGAATAGATTAATAAAGCTATGGGAACATTTTTTACACCATTTGGTTTTACTTCAAGTGTCATATTCAAGTTCCTTAAATTACTTCAAAAAGATAATTACATTAAATAAAATTGTAATTTCTAAGATTTGGGCTAAAATCATTATATTCACGTTAATACCCTTCAAAGCTGAATTATTTATTGAAATAGATAATTTATATTTGATAAATTAATTTATTTGTTATATAAGACTTTTGAAGTCTACTAATGGTGATATTTTTTGAAAAAAAATTGCAATAATTGTGGAGTTAAGACGCCATACTAATCACACTAGCGTGGATAGGCATCTTAAACACTCAAGTTGATACCCGCAAGACCACAAGGATTTATATAGTGAGTATTTACATATGAGTCATTCTAAAGTCTAAACACTATTCATCCAAGTATTTTTAGAGATTTTCATGTCGACGGAAGGAGAGTTTTACTCAATATTTTATAGCAAGTGACTTTGTAGTCAACGAGTTTGTAAATTAAATAAAGAAGCTTCGACCAAGTTATTTGCAATATTAAACTTATCACAACACATCGGAAGTAAAAAACCAATTCGTGCCAATCTGAGGGGGAAAGAAATGAAGAAGTAAAAAATCATGTATTAACTAAATATATGGTAAACAGAATATAATATGACTGTTGAATAACTTGCCGACTACTTGTTCCTTTGCATTCAAAAGATCCAAATATCAGCCTCCTCCTTAGTTCTATGTATCAAAATCATTCTTAACGAGCAGTTCAAGTTCATTCACCAATATTATATAAACAAGTCTTAGGTAGATCACATATGTATAAACTATAAGCACATTATTATATATCTAACTATCTTAATTAATTTTATCATTGTTGTAGGTTTAAACGACGACCAGTCAGTTCAATTCTAACAGTAATTTTAGGATTTAGATGATTGTTGTATTTTCACGTGAATATCATTACGGTAACTCTTTATTCCTGTAATTGAACTTATTGTTTCTCCATATAAACAATTAATCGAAAATCTACATGCTATTTATTAACGTTGCAACGCACGTTCGTAGAAATTAGTAGAATAAGAATAGTAGAAAAATATATGCAAATGCACTAGGACGAAATTGANCTAACAGTTAATTTTTAGGATTTAGATGATTGTTGTATTTTCACGTGAATATCAGTACGGTAATTCTTTATTCCTGTAATTGAACTTATTGTTTCTCCATATAAACAACTAATCGAAAATCTACATACTATTTATTAACGTGCAACGCACGTTCGTAGAAACTAGTTCCTTTAAAAGTTAGTAAAATTCTAAGATCTAAAACTTGTTCATTCTATAATCTTTATTAAATCATTTCTTTAATAAATTTCTTTACAAATAACAAATATAGTAGAACAAAAGAATCGAGACCTTGAGATTGAGAGTGCGTTCAATTTGGAGTCTTCGATTCCAACAAATAAAATATATAATGAGCACATAGTGGTGGTCCTTTTAGCCTTTCAATGGTCCTCGTGTCTAATTTTGTCTTTGGTGAAACCATTTCATCGTATTTAATTATTTATACCTTAAATACGATATTTGATTCTACGGTCAAATATCTTTATAAAAGATTCATTGGTTATGATATTTTATTATATTTTATACTGATGTTTAAAATAGCATTTGATATTTAAATTGTATTTGACTATTATAAATAAAAATATAAACAAAAAAAAATATTTTATCCAATTTGTTTGTTTGTGCTAAAAAATAATAAAACTATTTTAGTAAGGACATTAGAGGAAGGTATTTTTACATAGAGTGTACCGTTATAACATAAAGGTAAAATATAACATAAAAACTTAATTTCAACAATGAAATATTATTATAAAGAGTGATTGATATAGAAAAGTCTGACTATATTTTGATTGTACTTATAGACGCTAAAATTTTAACAGATCAAGATAAATTCTAAATTCAAGACGAATCTTGAAATATTAGGAGTCTATTAGAGTTACTTGGTGGCTAATCCACCCAAACTCTAATTCATGCCTATAAATAAGGCTACATATGTCCTTCAAAAACGATCTTAGCAGTTCCAATACGTAAACTTATTGCAAGTAGTACTAATTCATTGGATGGGCCAGTTTATTAAAAAGTTGAAGAATTAACCCAAATAGCCGCTCATGCCAATAAAGGTATCACATATGCATAATTTATGTATTATATGTATAACTGTATATAATCTATGTATATAGATAAAAAAATAAATAATAAATATGACCGGCTAAAATATTTGTTTGTGTTACTTCTATAAATGGTGTAATCAAGCTGTATAAGTTAGAATAACGAAGTATTGTGTTCACAGGTCTGTAAAGAATTAAACCAAAAAGTCCTTGTGTGCTCTGATATTAAGTCATCTTATTTAAAGTTGTAACAATTAAAGAGAAGCACTTTATATATAAGAGCTTGCATCTTATCTTGTGATTAGTTATTCTCTTTAATTTGAACTATATTTACTCCTTCCTATTTCTTGGTAGGTAATGGTACCATCAACAAAGAGGGGAAAAAGCGAAAAAATTTAAAAAAACTCCCACAAAAGTTACTTATAATTTGGGTTTAAACATTATTCATGCAATAGCTTTTGTACAATTCACGTGAAATCGAGGTTGCAAACATGAAATGAGCATTAGGCCTCAACCTTATTAGATAAGTTACTAAGTGAAAATAACGTACTAATTTTTGGTGCATGTGTCCAACTATACAATTGATTACAATTAACATTTAAGACTACACAATTATATGTTAATTAATCACGGCTAAGTGATACATCTTGTGTGAAAAAAAACACATGCACTTATTTAATGTATGTTCCAATACGTAAACTTATGGTTTGATATAAACATCATCGGTAGATAAGTAAAATTTTTAACGAGGAGTCAGGTTTCGTAAAAGTTAGTATTTTTAAAAAAAAAAACAATTACGAGATTAAGTTCACTGGCCCGCAAGGGTCGACTGAGTTGGTTGGATGAGTGGGTTTTTACATTGGAGACCTTGGATCGATTCTCCTCACCAACAGCCTCCTCAGTCATAGCTCGTCGTACTGGGCTTGCGTAATGCAATATATATCTCATGTGTGTTTTGCGAGTTATTGCACAGTAAAGAGGTTACTTAGTACGAAACTGAAGAGTAGCGGCTGCGAGTTTCTTTGGGAATTTTCCTATAAAAAAAAGATTAAGTTCCTTGCAAGTGTTTTGTCATTATTTGACCAAAAAGTATGGCCTTTTATTAAACCAATTAGATAAGAAGATTACGGGTAAATCCTAGTTAAGGATAATTAATTCTAGATCTGAGATTGATAACAGGAATAGAAAATGTAGTTGGGTGTAAATGCTGGCAGTAATTATGACCGGATGTAATAGTATGTGGAAAGACTATGCATTGAATAACATTAAATGACGATAAAACTATGCATTGAATAACATTAAATGGCGATAAATGTAAATAGAGGGGAAGATTCACTCAATATTGAAGAGGTTGAAGGATTCTTTCCTCTCACAATGACGAGTGAGACGAGTGCTAGAGAATATTATACACTTTCTTGGAACTGATGGGAATGACAATAGAATGGATCACAAAAAGGTGGAATATCTATTAAAAGTGGTTCTTTGTATTTTCTCCGAATGCTTATCCTTTTACAAGTGTCTTCTCCCCAAAATCGAATTCCCCCCTCCTTATCTCTCGTACTATCTATCTATCTATCTATCTATCTATCTATCTATCTATCTATCTATCTATCTATCTATCCATCTCTCTCTCTCTCTCTCTCTCTCTCTATATATATATATATATATATATATATATATATATATATATATATATTCCGAAAGAACCCTAAAAGTACAACAGAAAATGTATGTTCCAATACGTAAACTTATGGTTTGATATAAACATCATCGGTAGATAAGCAAAATTTTTAACGAGGAGTTAGGTTCGAAAAAGTTATTTTTTTAAAAAAACAATTACGAGATTAAGTTCCTTGGACCGCAAGGGTTGACTGAGTTGGTTGGATGAGTGGGTTTTTACATTGGAGACCTAGGATCGATTCTCCTCACCAACAACCTCCTTAGTCATAGCTCGTCGTACTGGGCTTGCGTAATGCAATATATATCTCATGTGTGTTTTGCGAGTTATTGCACAGTAAAGAGGTTACTTAGTACGTAACCGAAGAGTAGCGGCTGAGAGTTTCTTTGGGAATTTTCCTATAAAAAAAAGATTAAGTTCCTTGCAAGTGTTTTGTCATTGTTTGACCAAAAAGTATGGCCTTTTGTTAAACCAATTAGATTAGAAGATAACGGGTAAATCCTAGTTAAGGATAATTAGTTCTAGATCTGAGATTGATAACAGGAAGAAAATGTAGTTGGGTGTGAATGCTGGTAGTAATTATGACCGGATGTAATAGTATGCGGAAAGACTATGCATTGAATAACATTAAATGGCGATAAATGTAAATAAAGGGGAAGATTCACTCAATATTGAAGAGGTTGAAGGATTCTTTCGTCTGACAATGACGAGTGACACGAGTGCTAGAGAATATTATACACTTTCTTGGATTTGATGGGAATGACAACAGAATGTATCAAAAAAAGTGGAATATCTATTAAAAGTAATTCTTTGTATTTTCTCTGAATTCTTATCCTTTTACAAGTGTCTTCTCCCCAAAATCGAATCCCCCCTCCTTATCTCTCTTACTATATATATATATATATATATATATGTGACGACCCAACCCGTCGTCTCATGTATTACAGCCCTGTTTTCCCCCATTTATTGCTCTTTCATATTTTATTATCATCAACGGGTGAGTTAGAGTTAAATTGAATTGATTTGGTTAGGAAATGAAACACTTAGTCTCTTTAAAGAAGGTTTGGTTTGGAAAAGTCAACCGAACGTTGACTTATTAGTTAGAAAGCTCGGATGTGAATTTCGGTGATTCGGTTAGCTTCGGGAGGTGAATTGTGACTTAGGAGTGCGATCGGAAGTGATTTTGGAGGTCCGGTGTAGAATTAGGCTTGAATTGGCGAAGGTTGAATTTTGGCGAATTCCGGTTGGTAGGTGAGATTTTGATCCGAGGGTCAGAATGGAATTCCGAGAGTTGCAGTAGCTTCGTTAGGTGATTTTGGATATGTCTGCAAATTTTCAGGTCATTCGGACGTCGTTTGGTTGGGTTTTTGATCGACAGTGCATTTCGGAAGTTTTTGAAAAACTTAGGCTTGAATCCGAGGTGATTTGATGGTCTTAGCGTTGTTTGATGTGTTTCGAGGATTGAAACAAGTTTGAATGAGGTTTTGGGGTGTGATGGTGTGTTTGGTTGAGGTCTCGGGGGCCTCGGGGTGAATTCGGGTGGTTAAACGAGAGTTTTGAGGTGTATTGCAGGTCAGATTTTTGCTGTCATCTGGTGTTCCCGCTTCTGCGGAAATGGACCGCAGAAGCGGTATCGCAGAAACAGGTATGTGGTCGTAGAAGTGATCATTGGCCGGCTAGGGAAATTCCGCAAAAGCGGAAGCTGGCTCGCACCAGCGGGTCCGCATAAGCGGACACTGCACCGCAGAAGCGGATTTGACAGAACCGCAGAAGCGGAGTTTGAGCCGCATGAGCAAAGTTCGGGTTCTTAAGTGAAGACCGCATAAGCGGAAATTTGGCCGCATAAGCGGCCCCGCATAAGCGGTAGCGGGACCGCAGAAGCGAAAAGGACTGTTGGCAGAGGGGTTTTAATATTATATTTCCTCCGCGAGCAATAGGTAGTTTCTACCATTTTTAAGCGACTTGGAGAGCTTTGGGCAAGGATTTTCGAGGGTTTTGACTGAGAATCAGTTGGAGGTAAGTCTCTTGGCCTAGTTACTCGAGTTTATGGTAAATTTATCATAGAAATCAGTAGAATTTCATCAAAAACGGGTCAAGCTAGGGCTTGGAAAGCTGTGATGTAAAAATGGAATTTGGAGGGTCAAACGAGCTCCGATTTTGGTAAATTTTATATGTACGGACTCGTGGCGAGACGAGGAATCCGGTGATATAAATTTCGTAATTTTTCGAGAAGGGAGCCCGGGGCTCGGGTTTTGCCAACTTCGTGAATTTTAGTGTTTTTCGAGTCTTTTCGATTGGGTTATGTTTCTTTAGCCTATTGTAACGTATTCGTTGTGGTTTTAATCAGATTCGGCGTGCGAGGAGGTTGATTCGAAAGGCAAAGGCATAGCGAGCTAGATTTGTGGCCGGCTTGAGGTGAGTAATAGATGTAGATGATGACCTGAGGGTTTGAAACCCCGGTATATCACATTGTGACGCTATATTGAGGCGAGACACGTACTCCATGACGAATGCGGGGTCGATTATGACTGGGCATTTGACCTAGTCCGTTCCGATTGATGTTCGTACTGTGTTCTTGACTAGGAATTGGTTAGTAATCATCTTACTTGGGGTTTTATGAAGATGTTTGGGGCCTTGTGCCTATCATTTGCATCCTTCAGGGATCCTTATCACTGTTTTCATGATGCTTAGCATATTTCATGATATCAGTCCTGAGTTAGACACTGCTTTGAAATGTTTAGTAAATAAATAAAGGCTTAAACACATAGCTCTATAATCCCTAATAATTGAAACTAAAAATAAACGATTTGACTGTGCCCGAGTGGCTTGCATGCATACATATATATCTGGACTGAGTATGGATCGGGCTGCACGCCGCAGCGAATGTTACTATGATATTGCGCTTGGGCTGTAGGAGCCCCTCCGGAGTCTGAACCCCCACAGTGAGACCCAAATGGATCGGGCTGCGCGCCGCAGCGGTCATGTGCATTGCATAGCATTCATGCATTTTATATCTGTTGGCCCTAATTGTCATTGTTTGCTGTTGTTTTATCATTTAACGTACTGAATCGTTGATTATAGCCTTATATTGTAATATTTCGGAATTTCTTACTTTCAGCCATTATATATGTTTATTACTCACTGAGTTGGAAGTACTCACTTTACTCCCTAAACCATGTGTGCAGATTCAGGTGCTCCGGAGACTTAGTGGAGCTGTTTGCTATCTTCTTGGATTTCGGTTTAGGAGTTGTTGAGGTAGCTGCCTGACGTCCGCAGGACCCGACTTCTCCCCTTTATTGCATTTGTCTTTCCTTATCCTAGACTTTCTTTATTACTATGAATATATTACTCTGTTACATTTAGAGGCTCTAGACTCGTGACTCCAGATCTATTGGGGGAATATTTGGTATATTCGTTATTATTTTTCGTACTATTTTATCTAGTTCCGGATTGGAAACTTGATATTTACTATTTTAATCGTATTATTTGTTAACGGATTGCGAATTTGGGTTGAGAGTATTTAATTGGTCGGCTTGCCTAGCATTAGTGTTGGGCGCCATCACGACCGGGATTGGGGTCGTGACACAACGGCCTCGCTGTTTTGTTCTCGAGGCACATGATCTAGAGTCCACTCCTTGAAGCGGTGCAAGGTTACCTATAGCTTATCCAAGTATCTTTGCATCCTATCCTCTCGAACTTCGAAACTTTTGTTTACTTGGTTCACAACCAACAAAGAATCGCACTTGGCTTCAATGACTTCTGCCCCAAGCTTTTAGCTAGCTCAAGACCTGCAATCATGGCCTCATACTTGGCCTCATTATTAGTCAACCTAGAAGTTTTAATAGATTTTCTAATGGTACTACCTGTCAGTGCTTCAAAACAATGCCAAGCCCGGACCCTTTCACATTCGAGGCACCGTCCGTGAAAAGGGTCCATAACCCCGATGATCTACCCGATTTTATCAGAAGTTCTTTCTCCACTTTGGGTACGAGGGTCGGCGTAAAATCAGCCACAAAGTCAGCTAGGATTTGAGACTTGATAGCCGTTCGGGGTTGATACTCGATATCGTACCCGCCAAGTTCGACGGCCCATTTGGCCAACCGACCTGATAGTTCGGGCTTATGCAAAATATTTCAAAGGGGATAAGTGGTCAAGACACATATGGGATGACATTGAAAATATGGCTTTAACTTTCTAGATGCGCTTATTAATGCAAGTGCCAATTTTTCTAAGTGTGGATATCTAGTTTCAGCATCACCTAGAGTTCGACTTACATAATAAACAGGGAATTATGTACCTTGCATTTCTCAAACCAGTACCCCACTTACCGTTATCTCGGACACTGCCAAATACAAGTAAAGCTTTTCATCTACCTTCGGAGTGTGAAGCAGAGGTGGGCTCGATAAATATTGCTTCAAATCCTCCAATGCTTGCTAGCATTCCGGGGTCCATGCGAAATCCTTTTTCTTTTTTAGCAAGGAAAAGAACCTGTGGCTTCGATCCGATGACCTCGAAATAAATAAACCCAAGACGACAATTCGTCCTGTTAACCTTTGTACGGCTTTCACACTATCTACGATAGTGATATCTTCGATGGCCTTGATCTTGTCGAGTTGATTTCGATGCCTCGATTTGATACCATAAATTCGAGGAACTTGCCCGAAACCGACCCCGAAGGCAAATTTTTATTGGTTAAGCTTCATGTTGTACTGCCTTAAGATTTTGAATATTTCCTGCAAATGAGTTAAATGGTCCTCTGCGCGCAGGGACTTAACCAACATATCGTCAATGTAAACTTCCATTGATATACCTATCTGTTCCTCGAATATTCTGTTAACTAAGCATTTATTACCCCGAGGGGCATTACATTGTAACAGTATTTTCCAAACTTAGTGATAAACGAGGTCTTCTCCTGGTCCTCCGGGTTCATCTGAATTTGATTGTACCCGGAGTAGGCGTCGAGAAAGGTAGGGATCTCGTGGCCGGCCATGGCATCGATCATGCGATCGATGTTAGGCAGTGGAAAGGAGTCTTTAGGGCATGCCTTATTCAATCCTTATAATCAACGCACATTCTAAGTTTGTTTCCCCTTTTAGGGACTACAACCACGTTGGCTAACCATTCGGGGTATTCTACTTCTCGAATAGACTCTATTTTAAGAAGTTTAGTTACCTCATCCTTTATGAATGCATGCTTCACCTCGGACTGGGGCCTCCTTTTCTGCTTTACCGATTTGAATCTGGGGTCGAGGCTTAACCGGTGTGGTTATTTCCGGTGGGTTCCCTGTCATGTCTAAATGGGATCAAGCAAAACAATCCATATTATTAATAAAAAATTAAATGAGTTTTTTCCTGAGTTCGAGGGTTAACCCCGTTCCCAAGTATACCTTTCTCTCGGGCATGTATTCGATCAGTATGACTTGTTCCAGTTCCTCGACCGTCGACTTGGTTGCATCGAACTCTTCGGGAACAACGAAAGTTCGAGGAGTAAGGAGATCTTCTTCTTCTTCTTCGATTACCTGCTTCTCCGATTCGATCGAGGCTGGGGACGGTGATTGCTATTTGGCCGTCTGCTTATCTTTGGTGGTTGACTTTTCTGAGGTCGAAGATGCTGGCACTGATATCACCTCCTCAACTGCAAACATTTTCTTTGCAGCGTGTTGTTCTCCGTAAACCGTTTTCACACCATCCATTGTTGGGAATTTCATTATCTGATGAAGGGTTGAAGGTACTGCCCTCATGTTGTGGATCCATGGCCTCCCGAGAAGTACATTATATCTCATGTCGCCTTCGATAATATGGAATTTTGTATCTTGGATGGTCCCGGCCACGTTCAATGGTAGGATTATCTCCCCCTTCGTTGTTTCGCTTGCCATGTTGATGCCATTTAGGACTCAGGATGCAGGTACAATTTGGTCCTATAGGCCGAGCTGCTCTACGACCCTCGATCTGATGAGCTACATGGATCCACTAGAACACATTTAACTTGAATTTTATTTAACAAAATAGAAATTACCAGGGCGTCATTGTGCGATTGAGATATGCCTTCCGTTTCCTCGTTATTGAATGATAGGACACCCTCGGGCACATAGCTCCGAGTCTGTTTTTCTCTGGTGATCGACACCTTGGTGCGTTTGAATATAGGCCCTTGTGGAATATCGACACCGCCAACGATCATATGAATTACGTGTTGCGGTTCTTCCTGCTCATTTTTTCTGTTTGCATCTCTTTCCGTGAAGTGGTTCTTAGCTCGATCACCGAGAAATTCCTGAAGATGACCCTCGTTATACAACCGAGCTACATCCTCCCTCAGTTGCCTGCAATCCTCGATCCTATGGCCATGTGTGCCATGATACTTACAAATCAAGTTTGGATTCCTTTGAGAAGGATCGGTTTGTATAGGCATGGGCCACCTGGTGTCTTTGATTATTCCAATAGCTGACACGACTCCCGATGCATCTACACTGAAATTATACTCCGACAATCGAGGTGCTTCCGCGGGGTTGGTATGTTTATCAAACCATTCTTGCTCATAAGTCCCCGAGAGCTTTGACCTTGATCATTTATCTGATTGTTCCAAGGAGCGTACGCCCTGAACCGCTTTTTCTCCGATCGACATATGGCTGATACTGTTCCTTGTTTGATCTTGGTTCCCTGTTTGTATCCCTCGTGGCCTTAACTGCCAATCTATTAGGATGAACTGAACCCGAGGGGGCTCCCAACTGGTCGTCCTCGACCCTGATCTTCCATTGGTAACAATTATGTACGTCTGACCAAGTTACAGCCGGGTACTCGATCAGATTTTGCTTTAATTATCGTAAAGTGATCGAACTCCGCTCGTTCAAACCTTGCATAAAAGCTTGTACTGCCCAATCATCCGAGACCGATGGTAATTCCATTCTCTCCATTTGGAACCGGGATACGAACTCCCTTAGCATCTCATCGTTCCTCTGTCTTATCTTAAAAACATCTGATTCCCTTGTCGCCACCTTTATGGCCCCGGCATGTGCTTTCACGAAGGCGTCTGCTAACATAGCAAATGAATCGATAGAGTTCAGGGGCAAGTTGTGATACCAAATCATGGCTCCCTTTGACAAATTTTCCCCAAATTGTTTCAACAATACTGATTCGGTCACATCACCATTCAAGTCGTTTCCTTTAATCCCCCAAGTGTATGAGGTAATATGTTCATAAGGGTAGGTTGTCCCGTTGTATTTAGGTATATCGTGCATGTGAAACTTTTTAGGAATAGGTTTCAGAGCTGCACTCGGAGGGAACGATTTTTGTATGAATTTTTCTGCATCCAAACCTTTCAAGATCGGGGTGCCCCCGGTATTTGATCAACACGGGGGTTATAAGTCTCCACTTTTTTGTCATTATCCTCAATCTTCTTCTCCCCGGACTCGATTATCTTTGTGAGTTCCTCGAGCATCCTCACAATAGTGGGATCAGTCCCCGAGCATTACCGTTTGATCTTTCCGGTATCGGCTCAGTACGTCGAGTGTTTTCCGGTTCGACTACACTTGGAGTTTTGTACTGACTTTGAAGCTGAGCGATAGCAACCTGTTGAGATGTAGCATCTCGAATATTACTTGGAGGATGACTCCCCCATCTCCTATACCCTGTGTTCCTCGGCCACCAGATCGGGCTTCCCTGCATACACTTCCTCCGGGGTCTGCGCCTAAATCCGCATTCAAAGCAATGTGTGAACTAACATCGACTGGTTCCATATTTGGCACTTCCCCGGGGTTAATTGGTGGTACACCGGCTCTCGGAGCAATTACATTATTGTTTTCCCTGTGAAATCCATGACTATCATCGCCATGCACGGGTGCATTTTATGAGCTTGACATGTTTTAACCTGAGAACAAAAATTCTTGACAAGAACAAGTGTGAAAAATAACGTGTGTTATTAGAATCAGTACTGAAATAATCACTATTATCTTCATCCCCACGGTGGGCGCCAAACTATTTACCTCGAAATACGAGTATCAATTAAACTTGTTTGTGGTTTTAAAGATACGTGATCTAATTCAATACTAATTAATAACTAAGAAATCAAACGTATAAATTAAAGAAGTAAGTTGAATCAAACCAGTGCTTAAACAAGTCTTGACCTCGAGCTATTATGGCCTCGAGGTTGGTCAGCAAGAACAGTAAAGCAAAAGCAATAAAGTTAAGAGACAATTCTGATGAGCAATGAGCAAGAAAGTAAGAGAGTACATTCTATAGCCAATGATTGATGATCGTTACAAATGATTGGTATCCCCTTTCTATAGTCGGGGAACCCTAAATAAGGTACATTTCTATTTACAGTAAGGAATCTTGTTGGGACAGCTGTCTAACCGCCTAGTACAAATCCGTACTAAATCGTACAAATCTATTCCGGAATTTACCCCGTGATCCTGGGGCCATCACGGGAATCTCGCTCTTTCTGTTATAAAACCATAACGGTATTATTTCGAGGTTGTCCATACTCGGCTCCGATGTTCCTCGAGCACTTAGATATTTGAGTCTCGTATTCTACCTTCGAGCTCGAGCTCGGTCTATATTGAACTTGTCCTCGATGCGACCCCTTGAGCCTACAAAATCGAGGACACGTGATTTTGACCGTATACAACTTTATAAAAGGAATGAAAGTTTTTCTCTTGATATTTTGTCTTGAAGTATTATTTATTTGATTCCTTAAATTTCATAATGATTTTAAGTACATATTTCTTTCGATTGAAAAAAAAGAGGGTCATTGGACCCTTAGATCAAGCTGTCAACTAACTAGAAAATAAATATATGCAAACCTTTTCTTTGACGAGCAGATAACTGGTAAAAAGTTCTAGATAAGATACTCCTCTTAATAGGTAAATAGGGAAAAAGAAGGATAAAAATTAAAGTACGAATACAATCTTTTTATTTTCTTGATTAAAACTGGGTTGGCTCTGTTTTTATCAATATCAAACCAAATCAACAATATCGGTTGGATTGGTTCGGTTTTGTCGGGTTTAACTTTCATATTTTTTATTTTGAGAATATTATTTCAATCTTACTTTTTCAAATTTTTGATAAGTAAATATGTTTAGTAAAAATTAAAAAATTGACAAACATATAATCTATTAACATATTCTTATGGGAGAATCTTCTTAGTAACATATGATAGTAATTTTCTTAGTCGTTTGACAATAGTTTTTTGTTGATGTACACTTTCAAGGTTAACTGAATTTAAGTTGATGTACCTATATAATGATATGTTTTATTTAATCTTAAATTATCGAAATACCACTTCAAATTCGAAAAAGATGTAAGAAATTAATAGATCTTGACGTATGAATATGGAAGAACAAAGAGATTGACGTATTTTACTAATACTTGATAAGAAAGTGATCATACAACCCATTATTTAAAGTTAATAAAAATAGATAACTTTATATTTAATTAAATATTACATCCCATAAGAGAATCGCAAATATTTTTATACATTTTTTAAAGAAAATTCCGTGAAAAGTTTTAAAAGTATATATAAATAATATATATTTATATGTCAGTTTGGTTCGGATTTTTTTACTCAATATCAAACTAAATCAAACCAAACCCAATCGATTTTTTTATGACTTTCCTTTGGTGCAATTTTCCGGTTCGCTTTGTACACCTCTAATCTTGACAAACAAATGAAAAGTATAGAAAGCCCACCATGTTCTGTTCCTTATAGTTTTTCCACCGTATGCGTAGCAATGTAGCATTAACTTCACTATATTCACTATTACATCAACTTAGAGAAGGTATTGAAGTTTCTCTCTCTAATGTTTCCTCCTCCTCCTCTCTTGCGACTATTCACCTCCCCCGCCTTGCCTCGTTTTCACGACAACAATCAATTCTCTGCATCTAACAATGACCACTCCATAAACAGACTATACTCTTCCCTTACCTGACCCACCAAACACACTATCCATACAGATTGATAGCCCAAACTCCCCACCACCACCAAAATCTTTTCTTCAAACGCTTACATCCAACTCACATTTCCCAGCCTACACATCAAACTACCAATCGATACATGATGACATCGACCTTACAGATGAAACATTTAGCTCAGATGATTTAGATACTTTCATACCATTAACAAAAAATGATAAATCTCGCTTGTACTCTCCTTGGAGAAACTCAGTTATTGTAAAAAATTTTGGCAAGACAGTAGGTCATCAGCTCCTAAAAATAAACTTAATCAACTTTGAAAACCACTGAAGAGCTTCCCCTCATAGATCTGGGGTCAAATTTCTTCCTTATCAAGTTTCTATATGAGGAAAATATGTTCAAAGCATTACATGAGGGACCATCATTTGTTCTAAACCACTTTCTCTCTGTCTACCATTGGGAGCCTAAGTTCATAGCCTCAAATACACAACTAATTTATATTGCCCTATGGGTATGACTACCAGAGCTCTCAACCGAATTATACAACCTCAAAATCTTGCAAAGGGTGGGAAACAAAATAGGGCAACTACTGAAAGTTTATACTTGCACCTCTACCACTACCAGAGGCAGGTATACCCGTATTTGCATTGAAGTACCACTTGAGAAACCACTCAAATCACACGTCCTAGTTGGTACCCACAAACAAGTCCTAATATATGAGTGTCTCAACCTATTATGCACGATATGTGGCAGGTTTGGCCACGCTAGTTGGGACTGCCTGTGACGATCCGTCCCGTCGTCTCATGAGAACCGCTCCACTTAGTCTCTTTAAGGAAGGCTTGTTTTGAAAAGTCAACCGGATGTTGACCTATGAGTTAGAAGGCTCGGATGTGGATTCCGACGATTCGGTTAGCTTCGGGGGATGATTTATGACTTAGGAGTGTTATCGGAAGTGATTTTGGAGGTCTGGTGTAGAATTGGGCTTGAATTGGCGAAGTTAGTATTTTGGCGAATTCCGGTTGATAGGTGAGATTTGATCCGAGGGTCGGAATGGTATTCCGAGAGTTGCTGTAGCTTTGTTAGGTAATTTGGGATGTGTGTGCAAAATTTCAGGTTATTCGGAGGTGATTTGGTTGGGTTTTTGATCAAATGCGTGTTTCGGAAGTTTTAGAAGAACTTAGGCTTGAATCCGATGTAAACTTGGTGTTTTGATGTTAGTTTTGGTGTTTTGAGAGTGCAACTAAGTTTGAATGATCATATGTGACGTGTTAGTATGTTCGTATGCGGTCCCGAGGAGCTCAAGTGAGTTTCGGATAGGTTTGGGCTGCGTTGTGCTCGTTTTTCTTATGCTTCGACGTCGTTTCTTCAAGCATAAATGATATCATATTGAACAAATGAGCTTCGATTACTGTTTTGAATGAAGCATTAGATCCATATCGTAATTATAGACCATAGCAAAAAGAATCGTCGAATTTGGACATCGTATGAGGATTTTATGGCCATTTTACCAAGGTTGCCCAGATTTTCAGGTTAATGAAGAAATTGCCCCTGACGGCGTATTAAAAACCTACATATCTCCTTCATTATAAGGTTAAATTGAGTGATTCAAAAGCCTAAATTCATTAGAATTTCACAAGGAATCCATTGGGAGCAGTAAAATGCGTGATTAGTTTACCTATAATGAGTAGGTCGAGTTTTCTTCCAATTTTTGAACGGGAAGAAGCTTCTGAGGCGATTTTTAATAGAGAAAATCAGTGGGTATCACAGAGGTAAGTGATTTGATTATTAAAACTCATTTATGGGTGATTATAGACCATAATTCCAGCCTTTAATTCATGAAAAACAGTAGAAAAATAGGATTTTGGGGCCTGAGATTATGAGACCTTTAGGGGTCGATTTGAGGGGTCAAATGGACTCCGATTTTGGTGTTCTTTATATGTATGGAATCGGGATAAGATGAAGAACACTTTTCTGTAAAAATTTCTAAGTTTTGAGAAGTGGGCCCGGGACTCGGGTTTTGTCAATTTCGGGATTATTGATGTTTTTCGATTATTTTCGATTGGGTATTGATCCTATAGCATAATGTGACGTATTCGTTGTGGTTTTGGTCAGATTCGACGCGTGAGGAGGTCGATTTGAGAGGAAAGGGCATAGCGAGCTAGGATTTTGGCCAGCTTGAGGTTAGTAATAGATGTAAATGCTGTGTTGAGGGTTTGAAACCCCGAATTTGCACATTGTAGTGCTATGTTGAGGTGACTTGCACGCGGGATAACGGGCGTAGGGTAGAGCACCGTCGGGGATCGTGACTTGGTCCGTCCCGCTTAATAAAATTACTACCTAATTGATTGAAGCTTAGTAGATATCCTTATAAAAATGGATTAATTATCATAATTGGGCTTCGTGCCAACTGCTTGAATCATTCAGGGATTGTTTTAACTGGTTTCTTACCATATTTACAGATAATTGAACTCAGTCATAGTATTTAATACTGTTTTGCAAACTCAGCCACATTTTTTCTCAAAACTTGGAACTTAAATAATATTTTTAATGAAGTTTGGGCTGAATATTTTATATGCTATTGTGCTCGAGGGGCTTATGTGATTTTGGACTGAGTGTGGGATCGGGCTGCGCGCCGCAGCAGTATTATATTGATATTGATATGAGGCTTAGGGCCTAATGGATGCCACGAGATGGCTTGATATTGCGCTTGGGCCGTAAGGGGCCCCTCCCGGAGTCTGCACACCCCTAGTGAGCGCTGTCGACGATAAATGGATCGGGCTGCACGCCGCAGCGGTATGTGGAGCGGGCTGCACGCCACAGCGGTATGTGGAGCGGGCTGCACGCCGCTGCGGTACTAGTACTGTTCTGTGTGTTTACTTTATCTTATTTGCTTGCCTTTGCCTATTATTTGTGCTACTTCATGTGATATCTATTGCCTGACATTATCTGTTAATTGAGTGTGGTGCCCGAGGGGCAGACTTCTGTGCTTATCTGCACTATTTGAATTGCATTCATTTGCATACTGTTGAAAAAGTCATTTTCAAAAGAGGTTTTAAACTGAGCTAAGATATTTCTAAAGATTTCACAGCTTCACTATTTCTCTCAAAGGGTTTTACACTGCTCCTATATAGCATGACGGTTTGCTTTACGTGATTTCTTACTGCTCAGTTGTTATTTACCCTTATTACTCACTGAGTTGGAGTACTCACTTTACTCCCTGCACCTCGTGTGCAGATGCAGGTATCTATTCACCCGCTAGCGGGTTTTGGCTAATCAGAGGCAGAGTTATATGAGTTAAGGAGGTGACTGCCAGCGTTCGCAACACCATTTTCCTCTCTTTTGTTCGTTATTTCAGTTTTGTATTTTAGAGACCTTGTAGTGGATTTACATTCTGATAGATGCTCGTGACTTGTGACACCCCGATTAGGGCTGTGCGGGGTTGTAATTCCGCTAATTAATTTTATTAAGTCACATTTTGGCTGTGATTCATGTATAAATTATTTTTGAAAAGACGAGTTGGGTTAGTTAGCTGACTTTGTCTTCACGAGAGACGCCATCACGACCAGTGCGGGGTTTGGGTCGTGACATAACTCCTCTATACAACATAAAGTCAAAAGGCAATGACAGACAACAACAGAATTGAGTTGGTTAATACCGGTTCCCGAAAGCAATTGGTTGAACAGGACACTGGGTTGGCTGATGAGGTAAGGATGTTAAGACAACACATGACGGACATGTATCAGGCTTGGATGACTAGGAAGGCACCACCCACGCCACCACCTAGCTTCCTAGATGCTACCCTTACCCAAACTCCGGTCATAGTACCAGATGATCCCCCATACTCTCTAGATCCTCCCACTTATCCCAGCTTTCCCAACCTCCCTAGCAGCTCCATCACTCGTCCTCCAACTACCTTTCCCAAAAATTGCCCACTTGTCATATCCACTATCCCCACGATCACAACTTCTCAACAATCTTCCCTTCTTAGATCCAACAATGAACACCCACTCAAAACTCATGATGCCCAATATTATCCCTTAGAGGTTATCCACAAGGTCCCTAACTCATACCATCATAGCCCTCGGAATGAGCCTCATGTTGAAAATGAAAAGTTCACAGGAAAGGAAGGGCGAGAGGAGATATCCAGGAAGCTGAAAGGTATACAACAGTCCTTAATGAGCATGCAAGGGATGGGAAATCAGATTAACATGTCTTACAATGACTTGTGTATGTTCCCTGATGTTCATCTGCCCGCGGGGTTTAAAGTGCCAAAGTCTAACTTGTATAATGGACGTGGAGATCCGGTAGCCCATCTGAGGGGTTATTGCAGTGAAATGAGAAGTGTTGGCGGAAAAGATGATTTGTTGATGGCGTATTTCAGTGAGAGCCTGACTGGGGCAGCCTTGGAATGGCATACACGTCAAGATGTCAGTAAGTGGCATACATGGCATGACATGGCTCAAGATTTTGTTCGACACTTTCAATACAATACAGACATTACCTCAGACCGCCCCTCCCTATCTAAGATGNACGTACCGCAGCTCACAGGGAGGAGCACGTCGTCAGTTCGAGTGGTTGGTTCAGGGGGACATGTCTGTGACCCAGTACGAGTTGAGATTCACGCAGCTAGCTCGGCATGCCACTTGGATGATCCCGACAGATCGGGAAAGGATTAGGAGGTTCGTGGATGGCCTTAACTATTCACTCCGCATTTTGATGACCAGAGAGAGGGTTATGGGTGCCTCGTTTGAGGAGGTAGTTGACATGGCTCGAGAGATTGAGACGGTTCGCCGTCGGGAGCGTGAGGAGAGGGAGGCAAAGAGGCCTCGAGGTTCAGGTAGTTTCAGTGGTGCTCCGTCTAGGGGCCAGTTCCAGCGTGGTAGAGGCCGTTCCTTCAGGCCTCCTCAGTCAGGTCGTCCAGAGTAGAGTGGGGCCTCTTCATGCCGTGGTCATCAGGGATTTCAGCAGAGACTTCACTTAGTGCCCTTCCAGCTCAGAGCTCTACACCTGCCTCTTCAGCCCAGGGTTCTTCAGCAGTGAGGGGTTTCCATCAGTCCCCTTCTCCAGCGCCGGGTAGTTGCTACGAGTGCGGTGAGTTCGATCATATGGGGAGACAATGTCCTCGGCGTCGTGGTAGTCAGTCTCAACAGAGGGATCAGCCCTCATCTTCTGCTTCTGTTTCATCAGCACCCGCCCAGTCAGCTAGGGGTGGAGGCCAGGTAGCCAGGGGCCGCCCCAGGGGTGGAGGCTGGACTGGCGGTGGTCAGGCTCAATTCTATGCTCTTCCAGACAGGAAGGACGCCATTGCCTCAGATGCTGTTATCACAGGTATTATCTCAGTCTGCCACAGAGATGCCTTTGTCTTATTTGATCCCGGATCTACCTATTCCTATGTATCTTCATATTTTGTTCATCACCTGGGTACTACCCGAGGTTGTCTTGCTTTGCCTGTGCACGTATCTACCCCGGTGGGTGATTACCAATCCTGTTTAGTGACTATTGGGGGTCTGGAGACCCGAGTTGACTTATTGCTGTTGAGCATGGTTGATTTTGATATTATTCTGGGTATGGATTGGTTATCTCCGTACCATGCTATTCTGGACTGTCATGCTAAGACAGTTACGTTGGCTATTCCGGGTATTCCGAGGATTGAGTGGCGTGGTACGACTGATTATGTTCCCAGCAGGGTGATTTCTTTTCTAAAGGCCCAGCGGATGGTTGGGAAAGGTTGTCTATCTTATTTGGCTTTCGTGAGAGATATTGGAGCTGAGACTCCTAGTCTTGATTCCGTCCCCGTCGTGAGGGACTTCCCTGATGTGTTTCCAGCAGACCTGCCGGGCATGCCACCGGACAGGGATATTGATTTTGGTATTGATCTGGTGCCGGGCACTAAGCCCATTTCTATTCCTCTGTATCGCATGGCACCAGCAGAGTTGAAAGAACTAAAGGACCAACTTCAGGAACTCCTAGATAAGGGGTTTATTCGTCCTAGTGTGTCACCGTGGGGTGCACCGGTTCTATTTGTAAAGAAGAAAGATGGCACAATGAGGATGTGCATTGATTACAGACAGTTGAACAAGGTGACAGTGAAGAACAAGTATCCACTACCTCGTATTGATGATTTGTTTGACCAGCTCCAGGGGGCAAGGGTATTCTCGAAGATTGATCTCCGTTCAGGCTATCACCAGCTGAAGATCAGGGATTCAGATATTATGAAGACTGCCTTCAGAACTAGATATGGGCACTATGAGTTCCTGGTTATGTCTTTTGGGCTGACTAATGCCCCAACCGCGTTCATGCACTTGATGAACAGCGTATTTCGGCCGTATCTGGATTCATTTGTTATCGTTTTTATTGATGATATCCTAGAGTACTCGCGTAGCCAGGAGGAGCATGCTCAGCACTTGAGAGTGGTGTTACAGAGGTTGAGGGAGGAGAAACTTTATGCAAAGTTCTCCAAATGTGAGTTTTAGCTTGGGTCTGTAGCTTTTCTGGGACACGTGGTGTCCAGTGATGGTATTCAAGTTGATCCAAAGAAGGTAGAGGCGGTGCAGAGTTGGCCCAGACCGTCCTCAGCCACGGAGATTCGAAGTTTCCTCGGTTTGGCAGGTTATTATCGCCGGTTCGTCCAGGGTTTTTCCTCTATTGCTTCGCCCTTGACTAAGTTGACGCAGAAGGGTGCACCATTCGTATGGTCGGACGAGTGCGAGGAGAGCTTTCAGAAGCTCAAGACAGCTTTGACCACAGCTCCAGTGTTAGTTTTGCCATCCGCCTCAGGTTCTTACACTGTATATTGTGATGCTTCAAGAGTTGGGATCGGATGTGTGTTGATGCAGGAGGGTAGAGTTATTCCATATGCTTCTCGTCGGTTGAAGCCTCATGAGCAGAACTACCCCGTACATGATTTGGAGTTAGCTGCTATAGTTCATGCGTTGAAGATTTTGAGGCACTACTTATATGGCATATCTTGTGAGGTATATACTGATCATCGCAGCCTTCAGCATTTGTTCAAACAGAAGGATCTTAATTTGAGGCAGCGTAGGTGGCTTGAGTTACTCAAGGACTATGATATTACCATTTTATATCATCCAGGGAAGGCCAATGTAGTGGCCGATGCGTTAAGCCGGAAGGCAGTCAGTATGGGTAGCTTGGCGTACATTCCAGTTGGGGAGAGGCCCTTTGGAGTCGATGTTCAGGCTTTGGCCAATCGGATGGTGAGGTTAGATATTTCGGAGCCTAGTCGGGTGTTGGCTTGTGTATTTTCTCGGTCTTTCTTGTATGACCGCATCAGAGAGCACCAATATGATGATCCACATTTGCTTGTCCTTAAGGACAGGGTTCAGCACGATGACGCCAGAGATGTGACTATTGATGATGATGGCGTGATGAGGATGCAGGGCCGGATTTGCGTGCCCAAAGTGGATGGGCTTCGGGAATTGATATTAGAGGAGGCCTACAGCTCGCGGTATTCCATCCATCCGGGTGCCACGAAGATGTATCAGGATTTGAGGCAGCACTACTGGTGGAGGAGAATGAAGAAAGATATAGTGAGTTATGTAGCTCGGTGTCTCAACTGTCAGCAGGTCAAATATGAGCATCAGAGACCCGGTGGTGTACTTCAGCGGATAGATATTCCCGAGTGGAAGTGGGAGAGGATTACTATGGATTTTGTGAGTGGTCTCCCTCGTACCTCGAAGAAGTTTGATTCGATTTGGGTGATTGTGGATCGGCTGACCAAGTCCGCGCACTTCATTCCGGTGTGTACTACCTATTCTTCGGAGCGGTTGGCAGAGATTTTCATCCGGGAGATTGTTAGGTTGCATGGGGTCCCAGTTTCTATCATCTCGGATAGGGGCACTCAGTTTACTTCCCATTTCTGGAAGACTTTTCAGCAAGAATTGGGTACACAGGTAGAGCTGAGCACAGCATTTCATCCCCAGACGAACTGGCAGTGCGAGTGTACCATTCAGATATTGGAGGACATGTTGTGTGCCTGTGTTATTGATTTTGGAGGTTCTTGGGCTGAGTTCTTGCCACTTGCAGAGTTCGCGTACAACAACAGCTATCAGTCCAGCATTCAGATGGCACCGTATGAGGCCTTATATGGGAGACGGTGTAGATCTCCGATTGGTTGGTTTGAGCCCGGCGAGTCTAGACTATTGGGGACAGAGCTGGTTCAGGATGCCTTAGAGAAGGTGAAAGTGATCCAGGAGAGACTTCGTACAGCTCAGTCGCGTCAGAAGAGTTATGCGGACCGCAAGGTTCAAGACGTATCCTACATGGTGGGCGAGAAGGTCTTGTTGAAGGTTTCGCCTATGAAGGGCGTTATGAGATTTGGAAAGAAAGGAAAGTTGAGTCCACGATTCATTGGTCCTTTTGAGACACTTAGGAGAGTTGGGGAGGTGGCCTACATGCTTGCTTTGCCACCCAGCTTGTCGGGAGTTCACCCGGTATTTCATGTTTCTATGCTCCAGAAGTATGTTGGGGACCCGTCCCATGTGTTAGACTTCAGCACGGTTCAGTTGGATGATGACTTGACTTATGATGTGGAGCCAGTGGCTATTTCGGGTGGTCAGGTTCGGAGATTGAGATCAAAGGATAAAGCTTCGGTAAAGGTGCAGTGGAGAGGTCGGCCCGTAGAGGAAGCTACTTGGGAGACTGAGCAGGAGATGCGGAGCAGATATCCTCACCTATTTGAGACCTCAGGTATGCTTCTCGACCCGCTCGAGGACGAGCGTTTGTTTAAGTTGGGGAGGATGTGACGACCCAACCCGTCGTCTCATGTATTACAGCCCCGTTTCCCCCATTTATTGCTCTTTCATGTTTTATTATCAGCAAACGAGTGAGTTAGAGTTGAATTGAATTGGTTTGGATAGGAAATGAAACACTTAGTCTCTTTAAGGAAGGTTTGGTTTGGAAAAGTCAACCGAATGTTGACTTATTAGTTAGAAGTCTCGGATGTGAATTCCGGAGATTTGGTTAGCTTCGGGAGGTGATTTGTGACTTAGGAGTGCGATCGGAAGTGATTTTGGAGGTCCGGAGTAGGATTAGGCTTGAATTGGCAAAGTTGGCCTTTTGGCGAATTCCGGTGGATAGGTGAGATTTTCATCCGAGGGTCGGAATGGAATTCCGAGAGTTGCAGCAGCTCCGTTAGGTGATTTTGATATGTGTGCAAAATTTCAAGTCATTCGGAGGTGTTTTGGTTGGGTTTTTGATCGAATGTGTAATTCGGAAGTTTTTAAGAAACTTAGGCTTGAATTCGATGTGATTTGACGGTTTTAGCATTGTTTGATGTGTTTTGAGGATGAGAACAAGTTTGAATGAGGTTTTAGGATGTTTTGGTGTTTTTGGTTGAGGTCCCGGGGGCCTCGGGGTGAATTCGGGTGGTTGAACGAGAGTTTTGAAGTTTGCTTCAGGTCTGTTGTTGCTGTCATCTGGTATTTCCGCTTCTGCGGAAATGGACCGCAGAAGCGGTTCCGCAGAAGCGGCTGAAGGAGCGCAGAAGCGGTTCGTGGCCTGGTGAGGAGATTCCGCAAAAGCGAGTCCGCAGGAGCGGACTGTCAACCGCAGAAGCGGTACTGGGTGATCTGCAGAAGCGGATTTTGGGACGCAAAAGCGGAAATTGTAACTTTAGTGAAAACCGCTTAAGCGGACTTCTGACCGCAGAAGCGGTCCCGCATAAGCGGAAGCGGGACCACAGAAGCGAAAAACAACTGTTACAGAAAGGTTTAAAATATTAAATTTCATCCGCGAACAAGAGTTGGTTTCTACAATTTTGAAGCAACTTGGAGAGCTTTGGGCGAGAATTTTCGAGGGTTTTGACTGAGAATCAATTGGAGGTAAGTCTCTTGGCCTAATTATTCGAGTTTATGGTAGAAATTACATGTAAATTGTGGAAAATTCATCAAAAACGGGTCAAGCTAGGGCTTGGAAAGTTGTGATGTAAAAATGGATTTTGAAAGGGCATTTGAACTCCGAATTTGGTAAAATTAGAATGTGTAAACTCGTGGCGAGACGAGGAATCCAGTGATGTAAATTTCGTAATTTTTCGAGAAGTGGGCCCGGGGCTTGGGTTTTGCCAACTTAGTGAATTTTGGTATTTTTCGAGTCTTTTCGATTGGGTTATGTTTCTTTAGCCTATTGTAATGTATTCGTTGTGGTTTTAATCAGATTCGGCGTGCGAAGAGGTTGATTCGAAAGGCAAAGGCATAGCGAGCTAGACTTGTGGCCGGCTTGAGGTGAGTAATAGATGTAGATGATGACCTGAGGGTTTGAAACCCCGGTATATCACATTGTGACGCTATATTGAGGCGAGACACGTACTCTATGACGAGTGCGGGATCGATTGTGACTGGGGATTGTGACCTAGTCCGTTCCGATTGATGTTCGTACTGTTTTCTTGACTAGAAATTGTTTGGTAATCATCCTACTTGGATTTTATGAATATGTATGGGGCTTGTGCCTATCATTTGCATCCTTCAGGGATCCTTATCACTGCTTCCATGATGCTTAGCATATTTCATGATATCAGTCCTGAGTTAGACACTGCCCCGAAATGTTTAGTAAATAAATAAAGGTTTAAACACTTAGCTCTATAATTTCTAATAATTGAAACTAAAAATGAACAATTTGACTGTGCCCGAGTGGCTTGCATGCATATATATATCTGGACTGAGTGTGGATCGGGCTGCATGCCGCAGCGAATGCTACGATGATATTGCGCTTGGGCTGTAGGAGCCCCTCCGGAGTCTGAACCCCCACAGTGAGCGCGGGTACCCAAATGGATCGGGCTGCGCGCCGCAGCGGTCATGTGCATTGCATTACATTCATGCATTTTATATCTGTTGGTCTTAATTGTCATTGTCTGTTGTTGTTTCATCATTTAACGTGCTGAATCGTTGATTATAGCTTTATATTGTAATATTTCGGGATTTCATACTTTCAGTCATTATATATGTTTATTACTCACTGAGTTGGAAATACTCACTTTACTCCCTGCACCATGTGTGCAGATTCAGGTGCTCCGGAGACTTAGTGGAGCTGTTTGCTGTTTTCGTGAAGTTTATTTCAGGAGTTGTTGAGGTAGCTGCCTGACGTCCGCAGGACCCGACTCCTCCCCTTTATTTCATTTATCTTTCCATATCCTAGACTTCTTTATTACTATGGATATATTACTCTGTTACATCTAGAGNAAGGCCAACGTAGTGGCCGATGCGTTAAGCCGGAAGGCGGTCAGTATGGGTAGCTTGGCGTACATTCCAGTTGGGGAGAGGCCCTTTGCAGTCGATGTTCAGGCTTTGGCCAATCGGATGGTGAGGTTAGATATTTCGGAGCCTAGTCGGGTGTTGGCTTGTGTAGTTTCTCGGTCTTCCTTGTATGACCGCATCAGAGAGCACCAGTATGATGATCCACATTTGCTTGTCCTTAAGGACGGGGTTCAGCACGATGACGCCAGAGATGTGACTATTGATGATGATGGCATGATGAGGATGCAGGGCCGAATTTGCGTGCCCAATGTGGATGGGCTTTGGGAGTTGATATTAGAGGAGGCCCACAGCTCGCAGTATTCCATTCATCCGGGTGCCACGAAGATGTATCAGGATTTGAGGCAGCACTACTGGTGGAGGAGAATGAAGAAAGATATAGTGAGTTATGTAGCTCGGTGTCTCAACTGTCAGCAGGTCAAATATGAGCATCAGACCCGGTGGTGTACTTCAGCGGATAGATATTCCCGAGTGGAAGTGGGAGAGGATTACTATGGATTTTGCGAGGGGTCTCCCTCGTACCTCGAAGAAGTTTGATTCGATTTGGGTGATTGTGGATTGGCTGACCAAGTCCGCGCACTTCATTCCGGTGTGTTCTACCTATTCTTCAGAGCAGTTGGCAGAGATTTTCATCCGGGAGATTGTTAGTTGCATGGGGTCCCAGTTTCTATCATCTCGGATAGGGGCACTCAGTTTACTTCCCATTTCTGGAAGACTTTTCAGCAAGAATTGGGTACACAGGTAGAGCTGAGCACAACATTTCATCCCCAGACGGATGGGCAGTCCGAGCGTACCATTCAGATATTGGAGGACATGTTGCATGCCTGTGTTATTGATTTTGGAGGTTCTTGGGCTGAGTTCTTGCCACTTGCAGAGTTCGCGTACACAACAGCTATCAGTCCAGCATTCAGATGGCACCGTATGAGGCCTTATATGGGAGACGATGTAGATCTCCGGTTGGTTGGTTTGAGCCCGGCGAGGCTAGACTATTGGGGACAGAGTTGGTTCAGGATGCCTTAGAGAAGGTGAAAGTGATCCAGGAGAGACTTCGTACAGCTCAGTCGCGTCAGAAGAGTTATGCGGACCGGAAGGTTCGAGACGTATCCTACATGGTGGGCGAGAAGGTCTTGTTGAAGGTTTCGCCTATGAAGGGCGTTATGAGATTTGGAAAGAAAGGAAAGTTGAGTCCACGGTTCATTGGTCCTTTTGAGATACTTAGGAGAGTTGGGGAGGTGGCCTACATGCTTGCTTTGCCACCCAGCTTGTCGGGAGTTCACTCGGTATTTCATGTTTCTATGCTCCGGAAGTATGTTAGGGACCCGTCCCATGTGTTAGACTTTAGCACGGTTCAGTTGGATGATGACTTGACTTATGATGTGGAGCCAGTGGCTATTTTAGGTCGTCAGGTTCGGAGATTGAGATCAAAGGATATAGCTTCGGTAAAGGTGCAGTGAAGAGGTCGGCCCGTAGAGGAAGCTACTTGGGAGACTGAGCAGGAGATGAAGAGCACATACCCTCACCTATTTGAGAACTCAGGTATGCTTCTCGACCCGCTCGAGGACGAGCGTTTGTTTAAGTTGTGGAGGATGTGACGACCCAACCCGTCATCTCATGTATTACAGCCCCGTTTCCCCCATTTATTGCTCTTTCATGTTTTATTATCAGCAACGGGTGAGTTAGAGTTGAATTGAATTGGTTTGGATAGGAAATGAGACACTTAGTCTCTTTAAGGAAGGTTTGGTTTGGAAAAGTCAACCGAACGTTGACTTATTAGTTAGAAGGCTTGGATGTGAATTCCGGTGATTCGGTTAGCTTCGGGAGGTGATTTGTGACTTAGGAGTGCGATCGGAAGTGATTTTGGAGGTCCGGAGTAGAATTATGCTTTAATTGGCAAAGTTGGCATTTTGGCGAATTCTGGTGGATAGGTGAGATTTTTATCCGAGGGTCGGAATGGAATTCCGAGAGTTGCAGTAGCTCCGTTAGGTGATTTTGGATATGTGTGCAAAATTTCAGGTCATTCGGAGGTGTTTTGGTCGGGTTTTTGATCGAATGCGTAATTCGGAAGTTTTTAAGAACTTAGGCTTGAATTCGATGTGATTTGATGGCTTTGGCGTTGTTTGATGTGGTTTGATGATGGGAACAAGTTTGAATGAGGTTTTAGGATGTATTGGTGTTTTTGGTGAGGTTCCGGGGGCCTCGGGGTGAATTCGGGTGGTCAAACGGAGAATTCGGAGTTTGTTGCATGTTTGAAGTTTGCTTGTTTTGTCATTTCCGCATCTGCGGAAAAGGGACCGCATAAGCGGTTCCACAGATGCGGCGTATTGGTCGCAGAAGCGGTCCTTGAGGGACCAGGGTTTTCCGCAGAAGCGGACGTGGATCCGCAAATGCGGCGACCGCAGAAGCGGTTCTAGACCGCATAAGCGGTCCAGGGGAATTTAAGTGAGATCGCAGAAGCGACCGTTTGGTCGCATACGTGGTAACCGCAAGTGCAGCTTATTAACCGCAGAAGCGGAAAAACGGTCTGGGTTTAAGTGAACAGTGGTTCACGAATTTGAAAGAGAAGAAAAATATTTTGGACTTCGGCTTAAGCGGTTTCTTGGGCGATTTTGAAGAGAATTCGAAAGGGCTTCATCAGGTATGAACTATTGGACTCGGATTATGTTTATATAGTGTAAAATAATGGATTGAACACTGAAATTTAAGGGATTAAATGCTAAAAATGGAGGTTAGGGCTTGAAACTTAAGAGAGCTTAAATTGATGATTTGAGGGGCCAAATGGACTCCGATTCTTGTGAGTTTGATATGTATAGACTAGTGGCGAGATAAGGATTGTTTTGATGTAAAGTTTTCTGGATTTCGAGAAGTGGTCCCGGGGCTCGGGTTTTGCTAATTTCGCAATTTTCGATATTTTTCGAGTCTTTTCGATTGGGTTATGTTTCTTTAGCCTATTGTAATGTATTCGTTGTGGCTTTAATCAGATTCGGCGTGCGAAGAGGTTGATTCGAAAGGCAAAGGCATAGCGAGCTAGACTTGTGGCCAGTTTGAGGTGAGTAATAGATGTAGATGATGACCTGAGGGTTTGAAACCCCGGTATATCACATTGTGACGCTATATTGAGGCGAGACACGTACTCTATGACGAGTGCGGGGTCGATTGTGACTGGGGATTGTGACCTAGTCCGTTCCGATTGACGTTCGTACTGTGTTCTTGACTAGAAATTGTTTGGTAATCATCCTACTTGGATTGTATGAATATGTTTGGGGCTTTGTGCCTATCATTTGCATCCTTAAGGATCCTTATCACTGCTTCCATGATGCTTAGCATATTTCATGATATCAGTCCTGAGTTAGACACTGCCTCGAAATGTTTAGTAAATAAATAAAGGTTTAAACACTTAGCTCTATAATTCCTAATAATTGAAACTAAAAATGAACAATTTGACTGTGCCCGAGTGGCTTGCATGCATATATATATTTGGACCGAGTGTGGATCGGGCTGCACGCCGCAGCGAATGCTACGATGATATTGCGCTTGGGCTGTAGGAGCCCCTCCGGAGTCTGAACCCCCACAGTGAGTGCGGGTACCCAAATGGATCGGGCTACGCGCCGCAGCGGTCATGTGCATTGCATTGCATTCATGCATTTATACCTATTTGTCTTACTTGTCCTGGTATTGTTGTTGTTCCACCGTTTTATGTGCTGAATCGCTGATTATAGCTTTATATTTTAATATTTCAGAATTTCTTACTTTCAGCCATTATATATGTTTATTACTCACTGAGTTGGAAGTACTCACTTTACTCCCTGCACCATGCGTGCAGATTCAGGTGCTCTGGAGACTTAGTGGAGCTGTTTGCTGTCTTCTTGGATTTTATCTTCAGGAGTTGTCGAGGTAGCTGCCTAACGTCCGCAGGACCCGACTCCTCCCCTTTATTTCATGTATTTTTTTTTCATATTCTAGACTTCTTTGTCACTATGGATATATATTACCCTATTACATCTAGAGGCTCTAGACTCGTGACTCCAGATCTATTGTGGAATGTTTGGAATATTCGTTATTATTTTTCGTACTATCTTATTTAGATTCGGATTGGAACCTTGGCATTTGCTATTTTAATCGTATTATTTGTTAACGGATTACGTATTTGGGTTGAGAGTATTTAATTGGTCGGGCTTGCCTAGCATCAGTGTTGGGTGCCATCACGACCGGGATTGGGGTCGTGACAATATATATATATATATATCGGTTATTCAAAAGAACCCTAAAAGTACAACAGAAAATGTATGTTCCAATACGTAAACTTATGGTTTGATATAAACATCACGGTAGATAAGTAAAATTTTTAACGAGGAGTCAGGTTTCGTAAAAGTGATTTTTTTAAAAAACAATTACGAGATTAAGTTCCTTGGCCCGTAAGGGTTGACTGAGTTGGTTGGATGAGTGGGTTTTTACATTGGAGGCCTAGGATCGATTCTCCTCCCCAACAGCCTCCTCAGTCATAGCTCGTCGTACTGGGCTTGCATAATGCAATATATATCTCATGTGTGTTTTGCGAGTTATTGCACAGTAAAGAGGTTATCCAGTACGTAACCGAAGAGTAGCGGCTGCGAGTTTCTTTGCGAATTTTCCTATAAAAAAAGATTAAGTTCCTTGCAAGTGTTTTGCCATTGTTTGACCAAAAAGTATGGCCTTTTGTTATACCAATTAGATTAGAAGATAAGGGGTAAATCCTAGTTAAGGATAATTAATTCTAGATCTGAGATTGATAACAGGAATAGAAAATGTAGTTGGGTGTGAATGCTGGCAGTAATTATGACCGGATGTAATAGTATGTGGAAAGACTATGCATTGAATAACATTAAATGGCGATAAATGTAAATAGAGGGGAAGATTCACTCAATTTGAAGAGGTTGAAGGATTCTTTCCTCTGACAATGACGAGTGACACGAGCGCTAGAGAATATTATACACTTTCTTGGATCTGATGGGAATGACAATAGAATGGATCACAAAAAGGTGGAATATCTATTAAAAGTGGTTTTTTGTATCTTCTCTGAATGCTTATCCTTTTACAAGTGTCTTCTCCCAAAAATCGAATCCTCCCTCCTTATCTCTCTTACTCTCTCTCTATATATATTGGTTATTCTGAAAGAACCCTGAAAGTACAACCGAAAGAATATTCAAGGGAAAATTCTTTTTGAAAGTTCCAAAGCCATACTAGCCGGTATTTCTGTTCCTCCTACTCGACCTCGGCCAGGCCGCCTATAATGAGTTACAGTCTTTACGATAGTCACTTCTTTGTACCAAATTTTCTTGGTCGAATTTTGGCCCATATAGTTAGTAACTCCGCTTATCGAGGTCGCCTTTTGATCGGCCTTGATGAGCGGACTTCACTAGCCGCAATTTTGAGAAATTTGGATCGGAAGGTCGAGTAGTGGTAGTCGTGGTCGAGAGGGTGGCGTGGCGCTTTGAGAGCTGCTCTTAATGATGATGGTTCAGAATGAAGTCACAACCTCACGTGTCATAATTACGCATCTTCACGATGCGTTGCATCGTTTCCTGTGTCCCTATTGTTTTGATCTCAGTGCATTTGACGGTTACTTTTCTCGATTCATGTGCCGGTGTTCTCAATAAATAAAGGGGTAAACCTTTTGAATGAAACTTTACACCTTCCAGTCTGTAGAACCTGCATATCTTCCTCTCTCATTCTTTCTGAACTTCCATCTACTGCAACTTTCGCCATTGTTATTTCTTCTTCACTTCCAATCCCTTCGCTTATATACAGTCATAAGAATGGCTATTTCATCCTCCAATTCACAAGAGATTCTCAGCCCAAACCCGCTGTTAGTGGCTATGCCCGTTCGTGATGAAGGGGAGGCCATTGTTACAGAGGATGATAGCTTTCCCACAGTAGAGGAGATCGTTCCTCGTAACATAGGGCCAGGTTGGATTTCTCGAAGTCACATGCGGACGAGCCTGAACCTGTAAAGTCTAAAATGGAAGCATCCCACATTGTCGAGCTTAGGGCCAAGTACGACATCCCTGCTCACATCGATCTTGTCCCAACTGGGAGCAATGTGATCCATATTCATCGTCCCAGGTATTGCGCATTTTATGCGTACCCGTTTCGAGTGGGCTATTCTCTTCCTCTTCCCCCGTTAGCGGAGGAATTTTGCCGCTATTACAGCATCTGTCCAGCCCAGCTCTCTCCCTATATTTATAAACTTTTCATTATGTTGATAAAGTACGCTGAGTTGGCCAACCGTGGAAATTATATCCGCCATTTGCTACATCTTTTCGCACCAAGCTTTTATCGGGATACAGAGATACATCTTCGCCATTGTGGGTCCAAGGGACTGGTGGTGAAAATGGACGATAAGACCAATCGTAAATTTTGGGTCATCTTTTTCTACGTCAAAATCGAGCACGTGATGGCGAACCCTAGCGGATTCCCCGAGGAGTGGAACTTCGCCCGTAAGTATTTTTACTAACTGGTCGTTTGCTGTCTCCCTTTGGTGACTTAATCATTCTTTTGTGGTGCAGCAGAGAAGGCACCTCCTACACTGGTCGCCAATATTCGCGACTGGGTGGCTCAAATTTAACCCCACACGGTGGGGATCCGTGAGTGGTCATAGTTGAATAAGAAGTTTGGGCGTAAACCTTCTTCGACCGGTGAGTCAAGTTCCGATTTTCAGTCACTTCGACCTTGATATCATTTTTTTTTCACTTACGTAGTTTTTCCTTGCTGTTAGGTCGAAGCGTTCGGAACAAAAGCGAAGGCTCCCACCCCCGCTTTTCGTCAATCGGGTACCACGACCAGGTCTCTGGCCGCTGTGACTGTAGGTGAGTCCGCACGGACCGCCATTTATTCTAAGGTCCCAGCTCCGCGTACGCCTGGTCGTTGGGAGGCTATCCCATCAACAGGGACTTTGACTTCTTCTTTACTGCATTTGGTGGATGAGTCGTCGCCGAGCAATGAGGAAGCGGTTCCGTTAAGAAGGCGATGAGTAGAGGTTGACGGCGAGGTACTAGGGGCGAAGGGTCAACGAGGGGTGAGCCTGAGCTAGTCGTGTCCGTAACTGAGGTCGACGTGGCTTCGAATGCTGAGATTTCGGTTCCAGATGTGGAGATTGCTCCCTTACCAAAGATTGCCACGGTCGCACCAATGAGTGATCCGTCGATGTCCGAGCCGGTCGACATTCCTTCCTCTACGGAAGAGAGGGAAAAAGGTGTGACCGTAGACCTATTGATGAACACTCGTTCTATAGTCATTCCCTTGGACTGCGACCTGTTGATGAACACTAAGAGCGTGGTCCCTTTTTTGGTTCCTCTTTGTTCTAGTGCTAAGAGCAGGACTCTACGGTCATTTAAGGATGCCAATTTTTCGTTAGGCATATCCGGAATGGCTTTGCGGGTGAGTTTGTATTCTTATTTTCGTTCTTGTACCTTGCATCTTTTCTCCTTTTTATTCTTGCTGATTTTTTTAGCTCTTTTCTCTTTTAGACTCCTATTTTAGAGATCGAGAGCGCCCGTTGAGGAGAAACGGAAGGTTGTTTTCAAGAAAAAGGTTTCAAAGTTTCGTAAGTACCGTGCCAAGTACCGTGAGATGCGTGCTCGATTCGGAGTGGAAGGTAATTTCCAGTCTCCCGGGAAGGAGTTGAGGCAGAAGGACGATAAGCTCGTGAGAGTCGTCGGCAAATGCAACAAGCTCGAGGGGGCGCTCAGGATTAAGAAGGACGAGATCGAAGTGAACAAGGGGGTCGTGGCAGAGTGTGTCGACCTCCAAGCTCAAGTGGCGTCCCTGCGGGTTGAGCTTGATCAGAGCTCAATCAGAGCTAACGGTTTGAGCGATGAGTTGGTCGAGAAAGTGGCAGAGTTGGAGAGGGCTGAGGAGGCCAGGGTGGCGGCTTTGGAGAAGGTGGCGGCATTGGAGGATGCTATTCGTGTCCTTAGATCTAAGTGGTCAAACAACGCTAAGACAGTCACACTCAAGGAGGCGAGGTCTAACGAACGGATTGGTGGTCTTGAGAAAGATATTTCAGACCTAAAAGAGCATATCACCATTCTTGAGGCCGAGAAGCCGCAGATGTTGGCTCGACCGTATTCATCTCATGCTTCCCCTTATCCAGATGTTCCGCGAGATTCGTACGAGAAGTGGATTCGTGCTGAGGCTCACCTAGACATATTCAAGGGCTTGATGATGGTGGGGAGGGCATCTAAGGCCGATTTCCAAGACGTTCGTGCTAAGGCGCGCTCAGCTCGGGTTGCTTGTGGTTACGATCCTGCTATGCCGGGGACTGGTGAGAGTGAAGATGGTTTGGACGGGCATGAGTTAGGTGCTTGGTACGATGATGAATACTACGATAGCAAGGGCGATGGTGGTGATGATGCTGGGGGCGATGCTGCTGAGTAATACTTTAGTAGTCTTTTGTTTGTCCTTTTTTTGTGGGCATCTTTCTAGTCCTTTGTAAGATATTTTTTTGGAATGAAATGATCGTAACCCTTTGCTGTACTTTACAGTGTACTTTACTTTTCTTCGAACGTTTTCCTTCAAATAGTTGCTTTAGAAGAGTTGTCAGTATGTGTTATTTCAAACATGGTCGAGATATCTTTGATTGAATCTGGGTGGAGTCCCAAGTCGTTGTGATTGACTCAAACGAAGTTAACTTGTAAGTCCAACATAAGTTAGGTTGAGTATGAGTTGAATTCGGGCGTGGTTGAATACAACTCTTTCCTAATTTGAACGAGGTCGATGTGTGATAATTCGAGCAAGGTCGAATGCATTTTGTAATGAATTCGAACGAGGTCGAATGTCATTAATTAATTCGAACAGGTCGAATGTGAGTTAAGTCGAGCGAGGTCGAATGTTATTTTAATAATTCAAACAAGGTCGAACGTGAGTTAATTCGAGCAAGGACAAATGTTACTTTAATTAATTCGAACAAGGTCGAATGTGAGTTAATTCGAGCGAGGTCGAATGCCGACTCTTAGTTGATTCGAACGAGGTCGAATGTGAGTAGATTCCAGCGAGATTGAATGCTGACTCTTAGTTGATTCAAACGATGTCGAATTTGAGTCGATTCGAGCGAGGTCGAATACTGAATTTTAGTTGATTCGAACAAGGTCGAATGTGAATCGATGCGAGCGAGGTCGAATACTGACTCTTAGTTGATTCGAACGAGGTCGATTGTGAGTGCATTGATTGGTGCGGAGTTAAAACTTGGTGGAGACAGGCGAGAATTATGTGTTTGTATGCTTTGCTTTCATATATATATATATTGGAGAAGTTTACACATTTTTCAGGCTGGTATTCTAGTCCCAGTCTATCTAGTCCCTTCATTGTTCGGCCCGAAGAAGTATTCGAGGGGTCGAGCAATGATCTTGCCAACTTGCAATCGACCCTGCTCGAGCCTTAAACTTCGAGATGTCCTCCTTGTTGCCTCGTTAAAAACCTCCCCCAAAAAAACCCAGTTGGGACAAAACTCAGATGAGGGAAAACGAGTACGGCTCAGGAACATCTTTCCCTAGAAGTTGAAGTACTTGAGGTGGGCGGTGTTCCAGTTGTTTCGTAATAGCTTCCCCTCCATCGTTTCTAGTTAGAATGACCCTTTTCTCGCTGCCACCATGATTTTGTATGGACCGTCCCAATTTAGCCCCTAGCTTTCCTTCTCGAGGGTCTTTGCTTGCTTGTGTTTTGGCTTTGAGTACGTAGTCTCCGGCTCTGAGCGATCTGACCTTGGATTTTTTATTGTAGTATCGTTCTGCTTATTGTTTCTGAGCGACAATCCTTATGTAATCCATGTCTCTTCGTTCCTCAACCTCATCGAGATCTTGCCTCCTGCTCTCGTCGTTGACCAGCCCGTTCTCATGTGAGTACCTTAGGCTTGGTTCTCCAACCTCGACCGGTATTACTGCATCAGTCCCATAAACCAGTGAGTATGGTGTCTGTGCTTGTTTTCGACGTTGTGCGGTATGCCCATAGCACTTCCAGCAATAACTCTGGCCACAGTCCCTTGGCGTTATCAATCTTCTTCTTCGTGATATTCAATATCGACTTGTTGGAGGAATCTGCTTGCCCATTGCCCGCGGGGTGATATTGCATGGAGAGTATTCTTTTGATGTGCTATTTCTCGAAGAACTCGGCGATCTTTTATCCAGTGAAAACTAAGGCCCGTTGTCACAACCGATTTCTTTGGGGAGGCTGAAACGACACATAATATTTCTCCATATGAAGGTGATCACTTCTTGCTTGAGTATTTGGGAGAACGCACCTGCTTCCACCCACTTGGAAAAATAGTCAGTTAAAACTAAAAGAAATCGTACATTACCTCGTCCTGCTGGGAGGGGTCCGACGATTTCCATCCCCCATTTGGTAAAAGGCCAAGGCGAGGTGACTGGGTGGAGGTGTTCGCCTGCTTGGTGGATCTTGGGGGCGTTTTTCTGGCATTGTTCACATTTTCTTACGAAGTCGGCGGCCTCTTTTTTGATGGTAGGCCAGTAGCAACCTGCTCGTATGAGGCATCTGAAGAGAGCTCGATTACCGGTATGAGATCCACAGTGACCTTCGTGAACTTCTTTGAGGACGCGCCACATCTGGTTTGGGCCTAAGCATTTTGCCAGGGGGCCGCCATACATTCTTTTATACAAGTCGTTGTTGATGATGTTGTACCTGGCCGCCTGCATTCGAAGCTTTTTATCGTCCGGAAGCACTCCATCCTGCAAATATGTGACAATACGATTGTGCCAGTCCGAAGTTAGATTTATGGTTTGTACCTCAGTTTGATCGATCAATGAGTGGAGTAGAGTGACCACGTTCCCTTCTCCGGATATGCTTTTGGTGGCCGAGGCCAGTTTGGCGATATCTCTGCTTCGATATTTTGCGCTCGAGGTATTTGGTCGAGCCGTCATTCATTGAACTCGGGTAATAATTTGTAGATTTCGGCTTGGTATTTCTGTAGCCTCTATTCCTTGATTTGCAAAGTCCCTATGACTTGATTGACGACGAGTTGCGAGTCACATCGGAGGACTACCCGTCGTGCTCTGTACTTGAGTGCCAATTTTAATCCTACAATCATAGCCTCATACTCGGCCTCATTGTTAGTCATATTAGGGCACCGTATGGACTGGCAAATTGTTTCGCTTGTTGGGACCTCGAGCACGAGTCCCAGAACAGATCCTGAAGCGTTCGAGGCACCATCGGTGTACAAAATCCATAGGTCGTGTATTTTGGAGAAACTATTGGCGGCTTCCCTTTCGACTTCGGGCATTATTTTTGCACTGAAGTCAACGACGAAGTCGGTAGTACTTGCGACTTTATCGCCGTTCGCGGCTGATAGGTTATATCGTGCTCGCTCAGTTCTAAGGCCCATTTGGCCAACCTACCCGACACCTCGGGTTTGTGTAGGATACTCCTTAGAGAAAAAGTCATGACCCGTGAAATGGGATGGCACTGGAAATAGGGTCTAAGCTTTCGTGAAGCTATGACCAGGGCTAGCGCTAGCTTCTCGAGGTAGGGGTACCTCATTTCAGTGTCGACCAAAGTTTTGCTAATATAGTAGATTGGAGATTGCATACCTTTTTTTTCTCGGACTAGGACCGCACTTACGGCCACGTCTGACACGGCCAGGTAGACGAGGAGACGCTCACCAGGTTCAACCTTGGCGAGTAGTGGAGGAGAAGATAAGTATGCCTTTAACTCTTTCAAGGCTTCGACGCACTCGGAGTTCCATCGGAGTCCATAGTCTTTCTTGAGTACGTTAAAAAAATTATAGCATCTATCGGAGGATCGTGAGATGAACCTCGGTAGGGCAGCTATGCGGCCGGACATGTTTTGTACTTATTTCTTACTAGTCAAGTTCTCCGGTATTTCTTCTATAGCTTTGATTTGGTCGAGGTTGACCTCGATGCCTCGTTATGATACCAAGAAACCGAGGAACTTTCCCGAGGTTAATCCAAAGGCACAATTTTCATGGTTCAATTTCATACCGTATCGTTTGAGTATGTCGAAGGCCTATCTTAAATGGTAGATGTGATCCTCCATTCATTTTGACTTGACCAACATGTCGTCGATATAGACTTCCATTGTTTTGTCGAGCTGTCTTTGAACATTTTTATCACCAACCTCTGATACGTCGCCCATGCGATTTTTAGTTTGAAAGGCATCACTCTGTAATAGTACATTCCCTGATGGGTAATGGATGTGGTTTTCTCCTGGTCTTCCTCTTCCATGAGGATCTGGTTGCAGCCCGAGTACGTGTCTAGGAAGTTGAGCAGTTCGTGCCCGGCCGTTGCGTCAATGAGTTGATTGATACGAGAAAGTGGAAACGAATACTTCGGGCAGGCTTTGTTTAGGTCTGTAAAGTCCACGCACATCCGCCACTTCCCGTTCTTCTTTTTCACCATAACCACATTGGCGACCCACTGAGGATATTTTAACTCTATGATGGAGCCATTTTCCAACAACTTCTCTACCTCTTCACGGATTGCGTCGTTTATGGCGGCGTTGAATTTCCACCTGATTTGTGTCACCTGGGGGTGGAATGGGTCGACGTTTAGTTTGTGTGTTGCTATCTCCTTTGGGATACCTAGCATGTCTGCATGGGAAAAAGCAAACAGGTCTACGTTATGTATATGAAATTTATGGAATTTACCTGGTTCTTGGAGCTTGTGTCCGATGAAAGCTTTCTTGTTGTGGTCGTTATCATCGAGTTGGATGGGGTCGAGGTCTTTTACGGTAGATCCTGCAGCTTCTACAACTTCGGGATCATTGATTACATCTTTCTCGTCCCCGCTCGACCTCGACCCTGTTGATTGCTATGCTTCTTTAGCTTTACCCTTCAGTTGTTGGGTGTGTGTGCAGTCATGGGCAATGCGGTAGCATTCCCGGGCACTGTGTTGTTCTCCTCGAATGCTGAATACTCCCCAAGGGGTGGGAAATTTGACGACTTTATACAAGCTAGAAGGGACATCTTTCAATGGAGTGCATGGTGTTGTACGTCGTATCCTGGTCCATGATGTGGAACGTGGTCTACAAAGTGACACCGCCGGCCAGGACGGGCAGCGTGATTTCTCCGGTTGTTCGCTCAACTACATTGTTAAATCCCGTCAGTTTTATGCAGCGCAACACTATCCTATCCTCAAGCTTCATTTGTGTGAGAACTTGAGGCTGGATTATGCATGCGCCGCTCCCATCATCAACCATAATATGTTTTACATCAGTATCTAAAATGCGTAAAGTAATAACAAGTGCGTCATAGTGAGGAACGACCAAACCGTGGGTATCCGACTTATCGAAGATAATACTTTCTTTGAGTTCGTCGTACCTTTCATAAGTGATCGACCGTTTGAGTTTGTGGGTGGTAGTGAACTTCAAGCTGTTGATCGATGTGTGTCGCTCCCTCCGATGATCATTTGAATGGTTTGAGCTGGGGAAGGTGGTTTGGGAGGTCCCTGGTGCTGTTCTCGTCCTTGGCCGAAGTTGGCTCTCCCTCGGTCGCTCATCAGTTCATTCAAGTGGCCTTGGTGAATCATGTTCACAACCTCTTGTCTTAGGGCGATGCAGTCCCTAGTTTTGTGATCCTGCTCCTGGTGGAATTCGTAGAGGGAATCTGACTTCTTAGTGCTCGGGTCGGACCTCATCTTCTGCGGCCACTTCACTTTTGGGCCAAGCTTCTCAAGTGTGTAGATTATTTATGAGGGGGAAACACAGAAATTGTGAGCATATAGCAAAGAGGGCATACCTCTCTCGTTTCGGTGGGTTCCTATTCGTGGCCTGGACGGGCCTTCATCATGGCGAGGGGGCGGCATGAGGGTGCCTCTGATGTAGGGCTGATGTCTTTCTCGATTAGGTCAGGATCCTGCTAGATCTCTCCTGTTGTCGTTTCTCTGGTCCTTTTTGGACTCAGCTTATACCAAAGTTAACCGTTGGGTTGGCCCATTTAGATCATCTTCACCAGCTCGAACTTTGGCGCAATAAGCATTGCGTATTCCGTCCCAAGTGGTCGGGGTATATTTCATGAGGCGGCTCAGTAGTTTTCTGGTCGCCCTCGAACCACTTCTGTTCAGCCCATTTTGAAAGGCTGCCCAGCCATTCCTTCCGATACGTTTGGTAAGGTCATCCTTACTCGGTTAAATCGAGCAAGGAAGTCCCTTAGTCCCTCTCCGGGTGATTGTCTGATGGCAAATATGTCATTTACTCTTGCTTCCGCCTTTTTCGCTCCAGCCTGGGCCGTTACGAACTAGTCGGCCATCTCTTCAAATGTTTCAATCGAGCGTGGGGGCAGTTGTTAATACCAAGTCAGTGCGCCCCCAGTGAGGGTTTCGCCGAACTTCTTTAATAAGATGGATGATACTTCCTCTTTGGCGAGGTCGTTGCCTTTTACTACGGTGACGTAATGAGTCACATGATCTTGAGTGTCCGTTGTGCCGTCATATATTTTCAGGTGCGGCGGCATTTTGAAGGTTTTGGGTATTGCATGTGGTGCAACTTCGTCGTTGTATGGCTGCTTAATAAACCAACCGGCGTCCCTTTTTGGTAAGAGTTTTTGGGCGCCGGTATTTTGTCTACCCTTTCTTGATGTTCTTTCATTCGGTCGCGGAGTATTTTGTTCTCATTCTCCATCTCCTCCATTTTCCTTAGAATGGATGTGATGGTATCATTACCTGCATCACTAACATTGTGAGTAATATCTGTTACAAGGGGGGCGTGTTGTTCGTCTGTCGCTAACGCAACGCCAACTCTTGCATCTTCTCGGTTCGGCCTTTGAGCGGGCTTGTCGAGAAAGCTGGTCAACGTGCTCGTCAACCATGCCTCGAGCAGCTTTTTCACTACCGGTGGTGCCTCTTCCATTGTGGATGTAGAGGCCCTTTTTCGTGTGAGGCTGTGATGCTGCCTTGTGGAGGGAGTGAGCTGTTTCGCCTGGGGGAGGTACCTGGTGTTATGTCTTCGCCCTCCGTTCCATTGACTTTGTTGATGGTGTGGAGGAGGTTGGTGGTGAGGTCGACTATTGCTTTCTTCTTTGTCCTCTCCGTTACATGCCATGTTAGATTTGTGTACACAAGTGTAGGGTTTTTGCGTTTTTTTAGATCTAGAAGAAACTAAAATTATAACTAGAAAATCCCCACAGACGGCGCTAAATTGTTTGACAAAAAAGTATGGCACCTTTTGTTAAACCAATTAGATAAGAAGGTTACGGGTAAATCCTAGTTAAGGATAATTAATTCTAGATCTGAGATGGATAACATGAATAGAAAATGTAGTTGGGTGTAAATGGTGGCAGTAATTATGACCGGATGTAATAGTATGTGGAAAGACTATGCATTGAATAACATTAAATGGCGATAAATGTAAATAGAGGGGAAGATTCACTCAATATTGAAGAGGTTGAAGGATTTTTTCCTCTGATAATGACGAGTGACACGAGTGTTAGAGAATATTATACACTTTCTTGGATCTGATGGGAATGACAATAGAATGGATCACAAAAAGGTGGAATCTCTATTAAAAGTGATTCTTTGAATTTTCTCTGAATGCTTATCCTTTTACAAGTGTTTTTCTCCCCAAAATCGAGTCCCCCCTCCTTATATATGTGTGTGTGTGTGGTTTGGGGGGGGGAGGGGGGTATTCCCAATGAACTCTAAAAGTAAAATAGAAAGAATATTCTCTCCTTTTGAAAGTTCCAAAGTCATACTAGCCGGTATTTCTGTTCCTGCTACTCGACTTCGGCCCAGATGAGCTACATGATCACGCCCAACTATGCCTTATAAAAAGGACAAGCGGACGTTGCAAGTATAATCTGAGTATTTAGCCCAGAGTCGAATCCTCAAGGAATTAACCTATCAATTACTTTTGTTAGACTCACTAAATTCTTCGTAGTCAACTTCCCAAATATTTTGAATAATAATTGGTGATGTTTTAACTAACTATAACTGAAGAACGTTAAGTAAACTAACAGCTAACTATGATTGAGTTGTAAGTAAATAAAAGAAGGATCTAAGGTTGTATTTCCCCTATTGATGGAATGCCTTCCTGTTATGTTTCATATAGATTTGCATAGTCGTCTCTATCGATCATGAGCACTCTTACTACCGTAAATCTCTCCCGAGTAGTTACGACAATTTACTAGACGCACTCTCCCGAGTTACGCTAGCTGGCTTTTATTACATCTCACTTTAGATCACACCCAAGGCTTCGTTATCCCTAGTCCCGCCTTTAACCCTCGGTTATTGATCCCTCATATACTTTGGGAGTGGTGTTGTTCCACAATTACCTAATATGCACTCTCTCCCGAGTAATACATACTAAATAGGCACAGTTAATTGAGGATCCTATCAATTAACTACAACAAGAACGTAGTTGAACAAATAGAGATTAAACTGGGCAAACTATATTAACATTACACGAAGTTCATCCTTCAACAGGTTCCGTCAAAACCCTAGACTAAATAATTAGCTACTCATAATCGTATTCATCATACCATCAAAATTCATCATAAATGATAAATACAAAAGGAAGACATATAGAACTCGATGTCGAATTATACTCCTTGCCTCTTGCCTCTTCTTGCCTTCAACTCAATATTAAAAACCTTGATAATCTCCCTTTGGGCGAGCTGGACCTCTTAAAGGTTAAGTGGAATTACCCCCGAACTTCCAAATTTACCCTTGAAATTATGTAATCCGAACTGGACTAGCGCGGCCGCACTCGTGCCCGCGCTAATGGCCGCGCATATAGCATAGTATTCTGTCTCGAGTTACTAGGCTAGCGCGGTCGCGCTAGTGGGCGCGCTAATGGCCGCGCTAAGCTGGGTCATCATTTTAGCTCTTCTTTGCTCTCTTCTTTCACATTACTCAGCTCCGAGGGGCTTCCCTTGCTTCAATTTAGCTTCAAACACTGTCCTAAGTCCTCATAAGCGCAACTCACTCCTGCAAAATATGAAATTCACAATTAGAGCCAATTAATCGTCATTTAACCATCCTAGAACAGCGAAGCATAGTCATGTTGGGGCATAAATAGTCGCCAAACTACATGAATCTAGCCTATTATTACTACACGGCGGCTCGTTCTTGTTAACCACTGATCGACGTCGGTCAGACCGCCTATAATTAGTTACAGCCATCACGATAATCACTTCTTCGTACCAAATTTTCTTGGTCGAATTTTGGCCATACAGTCATGTCTGTCAGTTTCCAACCTTTTCCCGCAAATATAATCCATCGTATTGTATTTCCTTCTTGATTTTCTATTATGAAATAAAATTGAGTGCTTTAAATTTTGTCAAAATCAAATTAGGCTGTAACATACTCGACAAAGCAATCAAACGCTTGTAGAGGGGTTTATTCCAACTCGACCCACTAGTATTTGCAGAATCATTGAAGCAAAATCAAGAAAAATGAAATAGTGAAATCTTTATTTTTAGATAATATCGAATCTTTCACAATATTTTAGAATATTACACCTGAGTTTCCTGCACATTTAGCTAATCTTTTCTGTTCAAATTAATCCGCCTGAATAGTCTCATCCTCTTTTAAATTTATGGTACGTTAATTGGCGTTATGTCCCCACTGATTTTAATAAATATATTAAAGATAGTGACATGTCTGAAAATTTCTTTTGTTCATGCTTATTTTATTATTATAGATAAGGGTGTCAATGGTTCGGTTCGGTCCGTTATTTTATAAAATTTGTACCTTACCAATTTTTCGGTTATTTTATTATATATAACTAAAATTAGACTTTTCAAAATTGCCCCAATCATGTCGGTTCCTCTTCCGTATTGGTACGATTCGATTAATTTTTTTGGTATTTTTTAAATGTCATGTAAAAGTCACTTGTAGAAGTATAATGCAATAACATACGTACTTTTATAGGACTTACTAAAACTCTAGACATTTTTACAGTTTAAAAAGTGATGAATTAAGAAAATGTGAAAGATGGCTAGAGTATAGATCTATCAACTATCCTACAACAGCGTAAAAGAAACTAAGCAGTTAAAAAAAATATATAAATCACACGAGTGAAAAGATATTAACCAAGTTGGTATTCAAGAATTGGTGGTGTTAGTGCATTTTAATATTAAAACTATAATATTAAAGTGCATTATTTCTTGTGAGATAGTGGTTATAAATTGGCAAGAAAGTGCACTATTTTGGTGTAACTCTCGAAACCACTAGTGCCATGATCTACCACCAATTACCCACTAAATGTTAAATTTTGTAACCACCAATCATGTTCTATAACTTTACTATGCCACTACTTTATTATTTATTTCATGGAAGAAATTCTACACCTATAAATAGTGGTGTTTCTTCCTTGTGTTTGGTGTGTGGAAAATATGGCAGTGTGTATGAAAAAGTGAACTTGGTGTAGTGAAAAAGAGAGTTATGAGAAGAGAAAATCTAAGTCTCCAACTTATTCTCTACAAAAGAGAATATTATTTTTGTTGAAAGAAGGTGTTCATTTTGGTGGAGCTTTGGACTCAACAACTTGTCTAGAGTTTGTTCGAGTCATAAGACGTTGTCGGGCTGTTGTATCCTAGAGGGGACAAGTCAAGAGTATTACTGCTGGACCGGTGAAGATGCTACCCCAGTGGGCTTGAATTCCTTAAAGAGAGCGAGATATCCGCGCCTCAACCTGAAGAATATTTATTTAATTTTCTTCATCTTATTTTCAACTGTAATTACTTATAATTTCACCAACAAGAATAAAGTCTATAGAAGATCAAACATTCAAAAGATAAATCTAAACATATTTAATACATTGTAGTTTGATACTCATGATCGCTACATTACCTCATGTCTTGCTAGTGAATATGCTGGACATAATTTAGTTTCAATAGAAGTAGCATAATAGGTTTGAAATTTAGGATTTTGAGTTTCATTACTTGTTGGCTTGTAACTGCTTCATAATTCCAAGGCTTAAGAAATCTTTTAATATTTTATTATTTTTAAACTTAATATATAAATATATTTTTCACATTGTAAATTTATTTTTGTACGGTTCGGTATTTTCTCGGTTTGCTTTCATAAAATAAAAATCAACCCTAATTATCGGTACGATTATAGATTCATATAAATATACGATTTTATTAAAAGAAACATAAAAATCGGTTCGATACAGTACGGGTCGATCGGTTTAGTCGATTTTTAAATATCCATTGATACCTTTAGTTATAGACTTATTTCAAATTTAGAAAACTATTTGCTTTTTGTTTTTTCCCTTTGTTTTCAAGTGAAACACTAGTTTTCCAGGATATGTTAATAATATTCTGTTGTTTTTTCGTTTTGACTAGAAGGAAGGATACGGCCAAAGGGTTCCACATTTCTTGGGATTTTTGGCTCCGATTTTTGTCAAGTGCAAGTCTATATTTTAGGCCTATTATTTTGATTAAAACTCTCAACTTAATTAGTGTAGCTATCTTGAAAGTTCAATCAGACTCTAATGGGGCGGTGATTCAAACTTCTGTCATTTCTTAAATATCTTATAAAACAATTTTTTTCATGAATTATAAGTGATTCCTGCTATAATGATTAATATCTTAATTGACACTAAACAGAAAATTGAGACACGCAAGTGATAAATTAAAAAAAAATATTTAAAGTTTCTTTTACTTTGTTGCCTCTTGTGGACGTCTTTAGTAGGGTCTTCCATGTGTGGATGATATATTTTTGTGGAAGACAGGTAGTTCAATTTCTTCCTTTAAAACAGTTCTTAAAATAAATTTCATATTACATAGCTAGACTAGATATGCTGCCAATCGAATGTAAATAATCAACGGATGTGTTCTAAGGCTTTCATCCTTTTTTCCCCCCAACCGTTGTGCCTTTTTTATATGTGAATTTTTTCTAGTTAACCACAGTGTGGACTAGAGGCGGATGTAATATTACAGTACCAAGTATCTGGATACAGTATGTTTAACGAGTGTATGGATTTATATGCAAAAACCTACTAAAATTATATTAAACAGTAGATATAATCATATAAACTCATAATTTTACATATATAAAGGAGTTCAATGCTAAAAACCCTAAAAGTAAAATGCGTAAAACTTAAACCCTGAATCCATCTCTCGTGTGGTGGTTCAGGCTAATCTTCGCTAAGATATATTGAACCCAAAGAGGAGCTAATTGAATAAATGAAACCAAAGAGAGAGAAAGATATGTATGCTTAATTCTCAATGAATAGCTAAGATTAAATAGAATAATCTTTCGAAAAAAAAAAGTTAGATACATGGAAGTCATTTAACTAATATTTTCATGCGCTAAATTTGACCTAATTACGCATAACAAATGCTCCGCCGCACAGGAGACTATGCCCTTGTCTGTACAAAAGCTAGGGTTTGGCTTTCTCTGATATATTCCTTCGATTCACTTTTAGTTGTAAAGTATTCTAAAAATAAATTTTTATTTTTATTTGTCACTTTTCGTATATCAAGAGAAAAATAATTTATATTTTTTATTTTGCTATTAGCATTAATTACTCATTCTAAATTATTTTTCAAATTCATTAAGATTATACACTAATTAATATGGGTATCATAATAAATTATGCACTTTATATATTATTTCTTAAGAGATGTGCAAAATTCATAGTGGACAAATAAAAGTAAACAAGAAAGTATTCATTACTGAGAAGAGCAAAACTACATGGTGCACCGATGTACTCAAAAGATTATAAAGCTTAAATTATGGGTTATAGTGCAAAAATTCATGCACAAACAAAACCAAGGACATTGTGTTTTGGCTTGTCTCAACCTTAAACCTTGTTTCGAGGCTTCCACCCTGATTAACGTTTTTGGCTTTGTCTTTCCACCACCCTACCACCCCCACTACCTCACCTCACTTCGTGTCGTGAAGGTTACCTAAAGGTAGAACACCTAAAAATTCCCTTGAATTTGGCACTGATTATTAATTAGTTATACCCTTAAATTATTATTTCTTAATTATCTTCTTGAATTAACTACATTGGTACTCATTACCCACTAGACGTTAATGCGACAAAAAACATGAATATATTCTCTTTTGGCGCACGGAGGTGAGAAAAACTGAAAAATCTCGGGGACAGGGAGGGGGGGAGGAGGGTTGGAGTTTTAATTGAAGTAGGGGCGGAGCTCCTCTCCTTACAGTCAAGTGGCTTTCACTCCTCATAGAGAGTTGGAAAGCATCAGTTCACATAGCGAGGCTTAGGCCGACAGGATAGGGCGCGGCCCCTCAATTCTCAACCCTGACCTACACAAGTGATTTTTTAATCAACATTTTAAAAATTTTATGTCAGGTCTTTAGTAGCAATCGGCGACTATCAGTATATTTATGGTTTCGTCTTTAAAGTTTTACTCCAACCAGCTTTTTTGAAGATGTCTGCTGCGGATGTTTCCTATGGTTTACGGGCGAGAGAAGAGAGCATCACATCAAGTCAATATCAATAGAAAGAGGTGCTTCCAACTAATTCTGTCTGATGGAATTGAATTCATTATATATATATATATATATATATATATATATATATATATATATATGTTTCATATAAAAAATGCAGAATTCAATTAATAGCAAAACTACATTCGTCAGCGAAAATACAAGTTAGTGGTGTATAACATCAATATCCTCTTTGAACCAAAAAAAAAACATCAATATCCCTCTGCATAAAGTAAGGACCACTTTTGGTTGTGCTAGGCTAAATTTCTTAAATTTTGAACTGTGAAAAAAGCATATTCTTGAAATACTCAATTCCGAACATAATGTTGTAAGCAATTGCGCCAGATGACTAATAAGCAGGACTACTGGACAATGAACATATAGTATGACACATACTATATATAGATCATGACAGAAGATTTTATAACCTAAATATAGACATTACCCCTTTGAGAAACTAAAACAGAAATAGATTCATTATTAGATGCTGAAACAAAGTCATGAACTTAAGTTTTTTCCCCTTATATCTTGTAATATATCTTAGAACGATTAAAGATATTCAAGATATAACATAAATAGAAAAAAATAACTTTTGACCAATATACATATCCAAGCAAGAGTTCTGAGCCCCCTTGAGCCGTTGTGTATCCGCCATTGAACGAAACTGGCTGGTTCACAATGTAAACATCAGAAATGGTCCAAATATCTCGATAAATTGGAGGACCATAAAAAGATACTATGAATTATCAAATTGTTCCAAGCTATATACCACGCGTGGCTAAGAAAATATGCCTTTCGTTAAGGGAAGGATCAAATAAATAAAACTTTTGGTTGTTGGACTAGCTTTAGAGCAGGGGCAGAGCTAGCCTTTCAGATACGGGTTCGGCTGAACCAGTAACTTTTGTCCAAATTATATATTTATTTTAAAAAATTATTGAATTATGCACAAATTATTGATTTAGAACTCATTGACTTAAAAAGTTCTAAATTTTGGCTCCGCCTCTGCTTTAGATTAAGATGCGTCCTATACTTCCCTATTAGAAAAACGTTTGATGAAATTACTTTTGAAGTTTGAAACAAATCTTGACTATGTTCGTGAAATAATTATGCTTAATTTAGTTAAGAAAGTTTTACTCATTACTTGAACTTAGTACCATACTATGTAATTGACATGACATGGGTACAAGACACTTATTTTGCCGATAAATCCGACCTTATGCATAAGAATTTTTAATCCATAAAAATAAGAAAGATTAGCTATATTATTTCAATTTATGTGATTTTGTATTTGACTTGTCACGAAATTCAAAAAGAAAGACTTTCAAAACTTATACTTTGACACATGATATATATATTTTTGTTGCTATAAAATCAGTTAATTAAGCGTAAATAAAAAATGTAAATAAATTTATTTTAAATATATAAAATATTATTTATGTTAAGACAAATTAATAAGAAAAATATATCACATATATGATACTATATTAAACAAGTAGATAGGGAAAGTCGTCGGTGCGTCGAATATCACTCTGTGGACTTATAAAACCCACTATGGGGAAGTATGGTGGCCCAAGTCTATTAACTGGGCTTTGTTAGGTTGACACTAGGCCTGCCTTTTTCTATGAGATCTTTACGCAAATAGTCGGTCCTATTCATTATTTGCTTCTTTTAATGAGATTTTTATATTGTTGGGCTCTTTATAAAATAGTATTTATATTAATGTTATTATATTTGGATTATTCTAATAATAGCACATTTTATTATAAATGCAGCATATATAAATAAAGTACTAGTATTTAATAACGTATTTATTTTCTAACTCCTCCTAAAAACAAGGGATTATGTTTACTTGACATATTTTCTTTTATTTATGTCTTCCCTTATTTCAGTAGAAGTCCTTCCCATCGCTAAATTACCAACTCAAGAATTAAATAAAATATTTCTTTCTCCTTATACTTTTTATTCTTCAATGATATATAATCTGGTGTATTATACATAGTATCATCACTTGCCACACGACCAAACGTTCAAGAATAAAAAAAAATTTGATATGTTGTCATTGCTCATCGGTATGGCAAATTTTTCCAAATATTTTATACAACATGTCTGTTTTAAAATATGACATTTTAAGTATAAACATTTATATATACTTATAATATACCAAAAATATTACATAACAACATTTGAATTAAAAACATATCTTATTTATACGATATTTTATAATGAAATTATACCTCTGAAGTATATTTATACAAAGGGGATTTCTTGTAGTTCTTTTTAATATTTTGTTTTTATGTTGGACAGTTTTATTTTTTCAGCAAAATATACATTTACTATATTTATAATATACTATATTGTAAAAGTTTTATATAATTTTAATATCCCTTCAATAAAATAAATCATTATTAACTGAAATTATACCATGAATATAATGTAAATTCAGGTTCCATCAATATATATTTGTATAAAAGAATATAATGTAAATTATACAATGAATATTGTGTAAATACTATATCAATTTATTTAACCTAAAAACAAAATTAAAAGAAAGATAAAAGGTCAGAAAATAGGAGAGTTAGTATGTTAGTAACTTGACTCCTATAATCTTGAATGAATATGTATAATTTCTGTTATGGAAAATAAGAGAGTCTAAATAGAAGAAAGAAAAGATATTTTTAAAAGAGAAATTCCTACAAATAGACAAAAACAACTGGAAAAGATAATTAGTTCCTACAAATAAGCAAAAAAAAAACGTTACGGTTCTTTTAAGGATTGACATTAATTATGTGCTACTTTTGTTAATTACTTAGATGCCATTTTGTTAATTACTTATTACTGCCATGATTCTGCTAAATTTTCTTAAATACTGTCTACTTATGTTTTTTTGCTCTTTTTTAATCATATACATCTATTATACACTGATTATACATAATCATACATATATAATACATAAATTATGTATATATATTATATCGTCATCGGCTATTGTTAGTTTAAGTGATTGTGTGAGTGGCTATTTGGGTTAATTCTTCTTTTTCTCTATTAAAAGCAACTTAAGGGCAGAGCATGACTTATTTCTTGTTATAAGAAAATATACATTATTTAATCTTCTATTTATTTGTATATTAATTAAAAATATATTTTTACAGATTAATTTAGAGCTACTTTATGTGAAATCCCAGTTAAGGTTGCATGCTACTAGTTGGCTAATTGGGTTAAGGTTCGCATATTTGGCCGAGTCTATAGGCTTAATGCAAGGGATCTTTACATAAATAGCCAGTCAAATATACTGTTTATTTTCTGTAGCAAGTATACAAATATTATACAATATATATATATATATATATATATATATATATATATATAAATTATACGTATATTATACATCCTTTGGCTATTTTATGTTTAAGCGCTTGGGTAATCGACTATTTAAGTTAATTTCTAATGGGGGATGGAATCCCATAGTTTAATTGGATCTCTTTCTCCAATCCGATTTGCTTTTGTCGACTGCTCATATGTAAAGTAATAAAACCACACATTTTCAATGAAATATTTTTTCTCTCTATATATATATATATATATATATATATATATTTTCTATATATATATAGGTGTTGTTAATATTTTTAGTCGAGCAACAAAATGTGTAATTTCCCCAAAACAAAAATCTGAATGAAAAAAGCTTGCGAAGCATTTTGCAAGTTTGTGACATATAGAATGAAGTAATTAGAATAAAGGCTAAGATAAGCATATTTTAAAGGAGAGCAAAAATACTCGGCTAGAATTATTATTTTATTTTCTTTTCACTATGGAGCTCATATTCTTTCTGAGACTTTAATGATGTTTCGGTCACTTTCAACTTTTAAACATGTTCTTAGTACAACTTTAATCATTCCTTTTTTTTCCCGACAAGTTCAGTTGTAACACGATCAATTGATCTGACTCTGTTTTACGACCACTAACGGTGTGTTTGGTTGGAACATTATATATATATACACACTATGTATTTTAGTAGAGATCAGTTTTGGACGCTAATATCTAATATTTGAACAAAAGAAATTAGTAAGAAAGAACTTTACCTTAAGTTTTTCGGTTAAGGTAATACTTTTCAGTTTTCACAAGTTAATGGTAAAAATGTAAATTTATGGTTATCATTTCTCAATATTGTTCATAAGAAAATATTAGTTTAACCGCGTAAGTGAATTTAGAATTTACCCCTCAAAATGCACACTTCCTCCATTTCAGTCAGTCAAAACGAAAGAAAGAAAGAAAGGAAGAATTTTTTTTCTTGACACTTAGATTTAGAATTTGACATTTATTGCTGTCCGTTGCTTTCAATTATGCTATTTTTAGACATTTTTCGTCCTTTGGATGTTTCCTTCATTGAAAACGAAAAAAGAGATTTCAGAGCTATGCTTTGTGTATAACCATCTTGGTATATAAGTCTAGTCAAGAAGAATTAACCAAATAACCGCTCCTCAACCATTTAAACTAAAAATAGTTGGTAGATGTTTAACTTATGCATAATTTATACATTATATGTAAAGGCTGATCCATTAATTTAATGCGACAGAGCATAATATTTTGTTCAAACAGTGGCCCCTAAAGACTTTTAGCGTTAACGGTGCCAAGTACTAAAAAAAGATTGGAGAGTCGGCTTGTGTAATGGGTAACTAAATCAATAAAATATATTGATGAAAATGGACAAATTAACATGGAATATTTGATGTTCCTACAAATGCAATACAAGTATATACGCATTTAAATAATTCTTTTAATCGTTTTCCATACCATGTGTCTTTCGGTGTCGAGAGCTTTGACATTGATCCCTACCTTATATATTAGTGGTGATCGTACGGACTAAATTAGATACGACATTTGTAATCCAAATCAGTATAAACATGTAAGTTTTAGATTAAGTAGTTGAAATATACTTTTATGTAATTTATTAAAAATGTTCCACCACCACACCACGTGTATCAGATAGCTAATTTTGTCTACCAAAATTTAAACACATAAGGAAATGTGGGATAGTATTATTTTTCGTTTCAGCTCTTATTTAAATTTTAATCTTTCACTATTTTCATCCACTTCATACCCACTTATCCACCTTCAATTTACTTCATTATTTTCATCCTTAAATAAATACTGAAAATTCTCCATATATAAAGTACAGTGCTTTCATATTCACTTCACTATCTGGGGCAGTGAAGCTTACACACCTAGGGCTCTATGTCCAGTAGGGCTGTGCACTTGGATCGGATATCCGAGAATTTGAACTGATCCACTTTAATCGGATTTCGGATCGGATATGGATTATATTTTTAAAAGTTTGGTTATTCGAATCAGATTCGAATTGGTATAATTTTAATCCAATCCGATCCGAAATTCGAATTATATAGGCATGTATAAATATTAGACTTATATTTTAGGGTTTAGTCTTCTCATTTCATTCACCTCTCTTTAGACTCTTCTTTTCTTAGTTTTTATCGAAGTCTTTCTCTCTATCCTCTCTTCAAGTTGCTCAGTGCGATTCTCTTAAGTCTTACCTTTTGCTATGAAACTTTTGTTTTGTCTATTGCTATGAAAGACATTTGTTGCCTTTTAATTTAATCGAAGGGTAAATAGCCATAGCCTTAAAAAGTGCAATAGTCGATAATATTGTTAGTAGCCTTAATAAGGCGTACAATCCAATTCGATAATTCAAAATATTTACCCGATTCAAATTTTAAAATCCGATCCGACCCAATATAATTCGGATTGCATTTTATATAATTTGCAATCCGAATTTACAATCAGAAATATGCTAAATCCGATCCGATCCGACGGATGCGCAGCCTACTTACCACAAAACAAAAACAAAAAAATTCACTTCACTATCCTTCACCAAATTCATAAACGTCATCGATAGAATAATTTTCGTCATATCATTACATCACTAAAAGAATTCGTCCGTCACCACTTATCTTCACGGGGTCCGTTAAGCATCTAAAGTTTTCTCTTTCCTTTATATAGTCAGTCTTCGACATAATACGTCAATGGAAGACGAAGGAGAAAAAAGAAAACCAGAGAATAACGACGTTAACGTTTCAGAAACTGCAAAGAAGAAGCCAAAAGAGGAGATGAAAACGGAGTCAATATCAGAAGAGGAAGTGGAAGAGTTCTTTGCTATATTACGGAGGATAAAAGTTGCCGTTAAATACTTCAGTAGTAAAGTTGACGGAGCTAGCGGCAGTGGTGGCCGGAAAATGACGTATGACATCGAGCAAAAGTGTTCCGACGAATTTATCGGTGATAATAATGAGGATTGTAAAGGGAAAAAGTATTGAAGAAAATAAGGGTTTTGATCTTAATATGGACCCTTATGATCCTGATCATGAGAATAATTCAACTTGAAGTGTTCTTAATATATAAACATTTCTTATATGGCCAGTGTATATTTCTTTTCTTGGATGATATTGTGTAAATAACTTTCCTTTCTGATTAATTTCTAATGCAGCATTATCAAAGTTTAATAAAGAAATGAATAGTTTGAAATATATGGTCCTAAATGTGTGATAATATTTGCTGGTTATAAAAAATTTGGAACTTATTATTTTCAAAATGTCATATTATTTGTGTTGTTATAAACGCTTCTCATTAAAAAAATATATATATTGAATTAGTTGCACATGAGTACAGTCTTCTCGGGGTCGGGGTTCCCTTTACCGGGATTTCCCTTGGCAGATAGAGCGGAAACATAAAGCGATATATCCGCTCCTATTATCGCTCTTAGGTTGTAGTTGCTCTTTGAGTTCTCTTTCTTTCTTTGTGGGTCTTCCCAGGCCGTTTGATCAAGATGAGAAAGATTTAAATGAATAGTCATCGCTGTTAAGAACAATCGAGATCCAATGAAAATTTGCGTAGCTTCTAATCTTGGACATCAAAAAAAAAGGTTGTAATAACAAAAGGGACATGTGAGAATTCGGTATTAGCTAGTTAGAAGTATCTTTATTTCATCTTCTCTTTTATTCATAAAATTTTATACCTATAGAATTTGTTAATCGGCTGATATGTAAACATAAACTTAGTTGAACTTAATAATAAAAAAAAAAGGTCAAAAATACTTGATTTCGATTTATGGTTTCACATTTTATTTATATTCTGTCATTTTTTTAACAAACTAGTTAGGAAATATTGTCAAATAAAACCGCCTGGGGGAGTATATTACATGGTGATTTATGGTCATGTTCTTAGCAGAAAATGTAACACATTATATTATATGAAAATTGACTCGAACTCAATTGTTTTTTTAGGATCTAATCCTAATCGGAAAGTACATTTAATCAGTATACAATTTTTCTTAAATAACCCAACCATGCCAATTTGACTTCAAACATAATTTCCTTCAAGTTATTTTCAATACTATATAACATCCAGTTTCTTCTCTCCAGTCTCCATCCTAATATTTGAAAAGTCTAAAGTTTATGTAAACACTTCTATACTTGTACACACTTTCTCTTTTTCTTTTGTAAGCACTTTGAATTATCTAACTAGGCTAATAGTTCCCAAATTAATGTGTATAGCGGTTAATCAAGTTAATTCTATTTTCACTTTTTTTAAGGAAAAGACGATAAATATAATTTCAATCATGGTACTTACGGATCAGATCATTCATAATATAAATAAATTAGAAAACTATAAATATTTTAAAAAATTCACTTTGAATAAGATCTCAATTTTAGCGACAGTTCATTAGATATACACCATACGTACATCGCTGTGACATCTTTCTCCTGTTCTTTGTTGTATACGTTTCTCGTGGTCCATGTTCTTATATTGGTCCTCTTTAGTCCTGTTTGGCCACAAAAAAAAGATACTTCTTTTTCGATTTTTTTATACTTTTTTGCGAAATTAGTGTTTGGCCATGAAATTTTCGATTATCACTTGAAGATGAATTTCGGAATTTTAATAAAATTTGAAAAACTTCAAAAGCTATTTTTCAAAATTTTCATTTTAGATCACTCATAAAAATTTAAGAACATCCCCAAAATTATATTCATGTTCAAGCACAACTCTAATTTTCAAATATCATTTTTACTTAATTTTTTTTTTACTTTTTCCGAAATTTTACATTTCTTACGTCCAAACGCCCACTTAATTTTTATGCGGAGCACTCTATTATGAGTAGTTTACTTTTTGTCAAGATTTTGCTCTTTTGCTCTTTTGTGTTGTGAGTATTTTAGCTGGTTCCGTGGTTCGCATGATATATGGGACCATACAGGCATGTACAGGATCATGACCTGAATTTGACCCATGACAAAATAGACTTTGCCAACTGGCGTGGCATGAGTGATGTTTTAGGGCTGACCTAACACATGCAGTTGCGTAGAAGTAGACAACTGTGGCGAACCATGGAGCTTGGGTTCGAGTCCTAACACTACTAGATATCCGCTAAACACCAACCAAAAGAACCGATCAAAGTTGATCGATTATGGCCAATTACCGACCAAAACGGATTCATTTATGTGTGAGCGGTATTTTGACGGTTGGAAAGGCTTACCGACCAACGTTGGTCGGTAGCTTTAAACGATCATCTGACACTGTAAATGATTTACCGATCATAACTGGTCGGAAACATATTTTATTAATTTAATTTTACCGACCAAAGTTGGTCGGTGTATGAAATTTATTAATTTTTATTACCGACCAACTTTGGTTGGTACATGAAAATATGTTTTTTTATAAATTATTAAAATTAAACAAAACCGACCAACTTTGGTCGGTAATGTAAAAATATATTTTTTTTAAATAAATAAAATTAAATATTACCAACCATCTTTGGTCGGTAAGCTCAACAGTGCAGGCAAAATACCGACCAAAGTTGGTCGGTAATGTTGAATTCTGGGAATTCTTTGTTCATTAACCGATCAACTTTGGTCGGTAATATGCAATTAAATTTTTTTATTATTATTAACGACCAAAGTTGGTCGGTTTTTCTGGATTTAATTTTGGCATAAAATGCATGTTTTGATAGCTATTCCACCTGCCAGCATACCAATACCCCCAATTCACCTCATAAAACCCCTAATTCACCCCAAATCCATCCACATATCCAACAACAAAAACAACACAACAACAACAACAATAACAACAACAACAACAACAACAACAACACAACAACAACACAACAACAACAACAATAACAACACAACAACAACAACACAACAACAACCAAATATCCAACAACCAAACATCCAATAAAAACTTTAAAACTAACAAATTCAATTGAACATAACAATCAAAAACCAANAATCTGAAAGTATATTTGTCAAATCCACCGTTGTTGGCGAAACCAAAGATAGGAGAGAAGTTACTCATCTATCTTGCCGTGTTAGAAGTTGCGGTAAGTACTGTTTTATTAGAGAACGGTCTTGTGGAGGACGGGAAGAACGATCACGGGGAGAACGGGAGGAACGATCACGAGCAGGACGGGAGGAATGATCACGTGGAGGTCGACCCTCTGGCGATGACTGATAACTAGGGACTTTAACGCATTTTGTACTCCTTCTTGCCTATGCTTTGATTATAAATTCATACAAAATAGTCCCAAAAGGCTCACAAGTTGTACTTGATTGCAGGTTTGATCAATAAAAGGACAAGATGTCAAAGATCAGCTCAAAAGTAGTGAAACTTGCACAAGTGCCAAAGACAAGACAAGCTCAAGCAATACAGGCCCAGTGCGGCTGCACACCACTTTGTGCGGTCCGTATTAGGAGATTCAGAGAGATGGAATTTCAGGCAAAAAGGCAATGCGGCCGCACTAGGATTTGTGCGGTCCGCACTGAAGGCAATGTGGCTGCACTCGATTTAGTGCGGTCCGCAGAACACAAGATCAGAGACATGCCATTTTCAGAGTTTCAAGCCAATGCGGTCCGCAGTCGATTTTGTGCGGACCGCACAAGAAGCCTCTGCGACCGCAATCCATCCTGTGCGGTCCGCAATGCCTGAGTTCAGAGAGTAGAATTTTGAGGTTCAGAGCCCTAGTGCGGCCGCACACCATTTTGTGCGATCCGCACTAAATCGCGCAGGGCATTTTTATCCAGAATTGTCAGCTTAGTATAAATAGCTTCTTCTCCATTTTTAGGTAAAGCAGATAGTATCAGAACATAGCTGCGCTCGTGGGTTCGAAGTTTGTAGCCATTTTGGGCAATTTTATCTATATTTAATCATTGAATCTCTGTGTTTATCTTAGTAATTAATTAATATGGGTTTATCTTCATCTCTTTCTTGTTTTTCTTCTTTAATTATGAGTAGCTAGACCCATAAGTTAGGGTTGTGGCTCAACCCTAGTGTGGGTAATTGATGGGTCTTGTATTTTAGGGCTAATTTGACTATGGGTGTTTGTTATTTGGGCCAATTTCATAGTTAATTTCTGAATTAGTGGTTGCAAACACTAGTTTGTGTTGAGTTGACTTGAGCTCTTCTTAAGAAAGAGAGCCTAAGTCTCCGAAATTGGTCCAACAAGGAATTGGGGCGTACTCAAGAGATTGATAGCTCCAATTAAAGGGTAAAACCTCGAGAGAGTAATAACCGACTTGAACCCTAGTTGCTTGTGCAAATTTGCATACCCAATTGGTCTTGAAAAAGTCAATTCGGGAAAAATCACTCGAACCACCGAGAGGTGTAGAGTGGGTAAAGTCGTGCAACGGTTATATCATACTCCCCAAATATGTCAAACGTGCCTTAGACTCAAGTACCCGTCAATTGACCACCTAGGCGAAAGTTACTACCCTCTTTTAACCTATTTGAACAACTCATAGCATTATGACTCTTAGCATAATTTAGTTGCAATTACCATTTGTTGTTTGATAATAGTAGAAGTAAACAAAAAACCCCAGAAATGATTAGAAGTGTAATTTGGAACACATACACAATCCTAAACTAGATAGATACTCGATTCCAATTCTAGCTCTCTGTGGATATCGATCCCGACCCAAAATTGGGTAAAAGCTGCTCCGACCCTCTCTTGCTACTTAATTAGTAGTGCGGAGTAGGCCGCGATCAACTTTTTGGCGCCGTTGCCGGAGAGCTAACGGTTTTGGCTAGCTATCTAGTTAGATTTGTGTTTTGTTCTTCTTTCCTTCTTTGTTACTAATTTGTTTGTGTCAATACATCAGGTACAAAATGGCATTAAATGCTAATGACCCTCTTGGAAACATGAATGCGGGGGAGGAGATAGATGAGAATGGAGATGAAGAGGTGCCTCTTGTACCTCAAGGACAACGTAGAGGCCGCCAGGCCAATGCAAATGACAATATTCCAGACCCTCCTCCGCCACCTCCAAGAGTGGCTCCTAGAGTTCTTCCCAACCAAGGCTATGCGAGTGCTATGGTTCCGCCCCGGATTCGGGCGGTCAATTTTCAAATAACCAACGTGATGCTGACATTATTGGAGCAGCGTGGGTATTTCACAGGTGCTCTCACTCAGAATGCGTTCTCAAGGGGTTCGTGGATACCTGTTGGGGGAGCAATCAAACCAATGTGTCCGAGGATGCACTTCGATTGAGGCTTTTCCCATTCTTACTTAGGGGGAAAGCATTGGATTGGCTTGAGCGACTTCCCAACCATTCCATCACCACTTAGGATGAGTTGGCGGATAAGTTCATTGCCAAAATTTTCTCACCGGGGCACATGGCAGCACTACGGGATGAGATCTTAGCCTTCAAGCAGGAGCCTACTAAACCATTGCACGAGATTTGGGAGCGATACAGAACTATGGTGAAAGAATGCCCCAACAATGATATGACAGAGGCAATGATACAACATACCTTCTATCGGGGCATCAATACAACGAATCAGTGCATAGTGAATCATTTGGCTGGGGGAAATTTCATGAAGCTGCCTTATGATGAAGCTTGTGCTATTCTTGATGAAATGGCTGACACATCCTCCGCTTGACAAAGTAGAGCCAATGTACCACATGGTGACCCCACGGTCACTCATTTGCATAAAGAACTACATGACCATGGTCAGGCTATAGCAGAACTTACAACAACAATGAACCAACTAGCAAAGGCATAGTTACAACAAGTTCAGAATCCTCGCCAAGTAAATGCCATGGAGGGTGTTAACATGCTTGTGAACACTAGAAGACAGAGAGGTCAACAGAACCAAGGGAATTTAGATCAATTTGACAATGATTGTGGTGGATTCCAAGATGATTGTTATGATGGGCAGAACGAAGAGGTGCAATATATGAATAATTACCAAGGCCAAAGAGGCAATTCTTCCAACCAACAACAACAGTGGCGATCTCAGGGCAATTGGGGTAACCAACAACAAAGCAACAATAGCTGGAACAATCAACAACAAGGGAACAAAATTGGGGAAATCAAAATAACAACTGGAACAATCAGGGAAACTGGGGCAACAACAACAATTGGGGTGGAAACAACAACAACCAAGGTGGATGGAACAATAACCAAGGAAATCAGGGGCAAGGCTTTCAAAGGCCCCCAATGTACCAAGAACCGAGCAACCCACCACCTTTTCCATCCCAGGGTCCTAGTTCATCCAACAATGAAATGGGTAGAATTGAAATGATGTTCGAACAAATGATGAAAAAGAATGCGGATTCCGATGCGCAATTGGCTTCTCACAATACTTCCATTAGAAATTTGGAGGTGCAACTAGGCCAAATCTCTCAGTCTTTAAATACACGCCCTAAGGGTGCTCTACCAACCCGAAGGGCGGGAACAATCATGTTATGACTGTGACCACTAGGAGTGGACGAGGTGGTGATGTGAATGCCTCCAAACAAAAGCAAGTTTTGGGTAATGAAGTTGAGTTGCAAGAAGATGAAGTTCCTTTGGTGGTTGAGAATGTGGTTGATGAAAATGTGAACGAAGAAGTGAGGATCGATATTCAAGATGCCGAGGTGGAAACGCAAAATGACGTGAACCCGTCTAGGGAACACGTAATTGACATGCCGGAGCCGGTTGTGCCAAAAGCCAAGGCACCCTTGCCTAGACCACCCCCACCTTATCCTCAGAGGCTAGCCAAGAAGAAAAATGAGAATCAGTTCAAAAAGTTCATAGACATGATGAAGAGCTTATCCATTAATGTTCCTTTGGTAGAGGCTTTAGAGCAGATGCCTGGCTATGCTAAATTCATGAAAGATTTGGTGACAAAGAAAAGATCCATGGACTGTGAAACTATCAAGATGACCCACCAAGTTAGTGCTGTAGTACATTCAATGGCTCCGAAGTTAGAGGATCCCGGTGCTTTCACTATCCCTTGCACTATAGGGAGTGTAGACTTTGCTAAAGCTTTATGTGATCTAAGGCCAAGCATCAACTTAATGCCCTACTCAGTTTTCAAGACTTTGGGTATTGGGCCACCGATGCCAACTTCCATGCGATTGCAAATGGCAGACAGATCAATGAAGCAACCATTGGGTATTGTTGATGATGTGCTCGTCCGGGTGGACAAATTTATCTTGCCAGCTGATTTTGTGATCTTGGATTGTGAGGTAGATTATGAGGTCCCGATCATATTAGGGAGACCATTCCTTGCTACGGGGAAGACTCTAGTGGATGTGGAAGCAGGGGAACTCACTTTCAGGGTAGGTGATGAAAAGGTCGTTTTTCATGTGTGCAAGTCAATGAAGCAGCCCAATTGTACAGAAGTATGTTCATTTGTGGATCTTGTCACGGCTGTGATAATTGATGATACTAGTGCAATGATCAATGTTGAGGACCCTTGGAGGCCGTATTGTTGAATCTTGATGTCAATGACGATGCGGGCCGAGTGGAGTGCGTGAATGCTTTACATGGAATGGGCTCTTATTCTTATGAGTCTAGGAAACTCTCTTTGGATCTTGAAAATAGAAAGACCCCTCCAACGAAGCCTTCAATTGAGGAACCCCCGGTGTTGGAGTTGAAGCCATTACCTCCACACCTCAGGTATGAATTCTTGGGCTCTAATTCAACTTTACCAGTTATTCTTTCCTCTTGTCTTACTAACATGCAGGTAGATGCCACATCGGCGGTGCTCAAAAAGTGGAAAAAGGCAATTGGATGGACTCTAGCTGATATTCGGGGAATAAGCCCTGCATTCTGTATGCACAAGATTATTCTGGAAGATGATGCAAAACTCTCCTTGGAACATCAAAGGAGGTTGAACGAGGCAATGCAGGAAGTTGTGAAAAAAGAGGTGATCAAGTGGTTAGATGCTGGTGTGGTGTATCCTATCTCTGACAGCTCATGGACTTCTCCGGTGCAATGTGTGCCGAAGAAGGGTGGTATGAGCGTGGTGACCAATGCTAATAATGAACTTATTCCAACCCGGACAGTGACCAGATGGAGGGTGTGCATGGACTACCGCAAGCTGAACAAGGTGACCCGCAAGGATCATTTCCCATTGCCTTTCCTGGACCAGATGCTTGATCGTCTTGCTGGGCGTGCCTTCTATTGTTTCTTGGATGGTTATTCAGGGTACAATCAAATTTTGATAGCTCCCGAGGATCAGGAAAAGACAACCTTTACTTGTCCATATGGCACCTTTGCTTTCTCTCGGATGCCCTTTGGGTTGTGCAATGCACCGGCAACATTCCAACGGTGTATGATGGCCATTTTCACCGATATGGTGGAAGATATTTTGGAGGTGTTCATGGATGACTTCAGTGTTGTGGGTGATTCATTCGATGAGCGTTTGAACAATTTGGATAGAGTGTTGGCCCGGTGTGAAGACACCAATCTTGTGCTAAATTGGGAAAAATGCCACTTCATGGTTGAGGAGGGCATAATTTTGGGTCATAAAATTTCAAAGAATGGTATTGAGGTTGACAAAGCCAAAATTGAGGTGATTTCAAGACTTCCTCCCCCCACTTCTGTCAAGGGGGTTAGAAGTTTTGTTGGACATGCGGGGTTCTACCGGCGATTTATCAAAGACTTTCCGAAGGTAGTTAATCCTTTGTGTAAGTTGCTAGAAAAGGATACAAAGTTTGTGTTTGATGAGGGATATATGCAAGCCTTTGAACTTCTCAAGCATAAGTTGACCACAACCCCGATCATTACCGTACCCAATTGGAGCTTGCCATTCGAGCTCATGTGCGACGCAAGTGATGTTGCGGTTGGGGCAGTTTTGGGTCAAAGAGTGAACAAAATGTTTTATCCAGTGTACTATGCGAGCAAGACAATGAATGAGGCTCAAAGGAACTACACGGTGACTGAGAAAGAATTATTGGCTATTGTGTTCGCAATGGAAAAGTTTCGGCCATATCTTATGGGAGACAAAGGCATAGTGCACACCGATCATGCAGCTCTTAGATACTTGATGACAAAGAAATACTCCAAAGCTAGACTGATGTGATGGGTCTTATTACTTTAAGAGTTTGATTTGGAGATTGTGGACCGGAAAGGTAGCGAAAACCAAGTGGCGGATCATTTGTCCCGCTTGGAGGAGGAAGGAAGGCCGTGTGATGGACTAGAGATCAATAATGCATTTCCCGATGAGCAGCTACTTTCTGTGTCGATGAGTGATATGCCATGGTTTGCGGATATTGCTAATTTCCTTGTGACTGACATTATCCCGTGTGAGCTCTCTTCTAACCAAAGGAAGAAGCTCAAACGGGATAGTTTGGACTTCTATTGGGATGAGCCGTACTTGTTCAAGATTTGCATGGATGGTGTGATCCGAAGGTGTGTCCCAGAGGAAGAGCAACTGAGTATCTTGGAGGCTTGTCATTCCTCCCCCTATGGTGGCCATCATGGAGGGGCGAGGACAACTTCAAAAGATCTGAGTTGTGGTTTTTATTGGCCAACCTTGTTCAGAGATGCAAGTGATCTCGTAAAAAGTTGTGATCAATGTCAAAGAGCGGGCGGTATTTCCAAGAAAGATGAGATGACTCTAAACACCATTCTCGAAGTGGATATCTTTGATGTATGGGGTATCGATTTTATGGGCCCATTTGTAAGCTCGTGCGGAAACACCTACATTCTTGTAGCGGTTGATTATGTCTCAAAATGGGTTGAGGCCGTGTCCTTGCCGAACAATGAAGCTAGGAGTGTGGTCACATTTCTAAAGAAGAGCATTTTTACAAGGTTTGGCACTCCTCGGGCAATTATTAGTGATGGAGGATCGCATTTTTGTAATAGAGCTTTTGACGCCTTGCTTTCCAAGTATGGTGTGACACAAAGTGTCTACACCTTATCATCCTCAAGCAAGTGGCCAGGTTGAAGTGTCCAACAGGGAGATCAAGAGCATTTTGTCCAAAACCGTCAATGCCAATAGGACCGATTGGTCTAAAAAGTTGGATGATGCTCTATGGGCTTACCGAACTGCTTACAAGACTCCAATTGGTATGTCGCCGTACCGGTTGGTGTTTGGGAAAGCATGTCATCTACCAGTGGAGTTAGAGCATAAGGCCATGTGGGCCTCGAAGAAGTTGAATCTTGATTGGGATATAACTGCTAATCTTCGGGTGGAGCAACTCAATGAACTTGACGAATTTAGGTCCCATGCCTACTCTAGTTCGTCCCTGTATAAGGATAAAATGAAATACCTTCATGACAAATATACTCGGGGCAAGGAGTTCAAGGTGGGAGATTTGGTGCTCTTATTGAACTCTCGGCTAAGGTTGTTCCCGGGAAATCTCAAGTCAAAATGGAGCTGCCCATTTGAAGTAGTTTGTGTGGCCCCGTTTGGTGCTCCTTATTTAAAGAACAAAAGTGGGGAAGTTTTTAGAGTGAATGGGCACCGGGTCAAGCATTATTTTGGAAAAATTGATGACAGCCACGTGGTGGCACTCCTTCATTTCAAATGATGTGATGGTAACCCGCGTCGTGCCGCGATGTTAAATCAGGCGCTTCTTGGGAGGCAACCCATGTGTTTTTCTTCTTGTTTTTTATTTTGATTTTCATTGTAGTGTAGGATTGATTTTTGGGCTGACTGGTTGTGAGATGTTACAGGGTTGTGTTGATGCAGTGCAAGACATAGTGGAAAAATGCACAGGTCTCTGAAGTTGCCAGTGCGTCCGCACTACATTCTGTGCGGACTGCACTGGTATAGGGTGAAGTGTGACCTCTCTGAAGTTTGCCACTGCGGCCGCAGTCTATTTTGTGCGGTCCGGGGTGGACCACTGCGGCCGCAGTCCATTTTGTGCGGACCGCAGTGGGTTGCTTGGTTGAACTTGAACAACACAGTGTAGTGCGGACCGCGGTCCATTTTGTGCGGTCCGCACTGGTTGGTAAGACTGGGGCCCAGAGCTTTTTCTATAAATAGCCCCTGAGGCCCTACATTCAAACTTTTCGATCCTTTAATTCTCAGACTCTCAAAAACACTGTTCATCTTGCCTGCTACTCGTAATTCTTGCTTGGACTTGTTGATCTTCTTCCCATCTCACATCTGGTACATTAATAGCAATTTCACTGCTTTAAATTTGTTATTTTCTTTTTCTTTTTGTTTTTCTTAGCTTTTATTTTCTTCCTCCCGTATTTTCCATTGTTTAGGTTAGGTTAATTAAATTCTTGATTCATGTATCCTTAGTTAGTTGAATGCACTGGGCAATCACTTAGGGACATTAATTAGGTGCAAAAATGAGCAAAAAATCGAAAATTTCATGAACCCTAACTTAGTTCCACAACTGGGCACTCAGTGCGGACCGCGATAATTTCTGTGCGGTCCGCGTTGCCCCTGTGCGGTCTGCACTACCATTCTGTGCGGACCACATTGATGAAATTCCGGGAAGCTGAACTTTGGGCAGTGCGGCCGCACTACATTTTTTGCGTACCGCACTGGTCCCTGTGCGTTCGCACTACTATTTTATGCGGTCCGCATGCCAAGATACAGAGGGTGGGTAGTCTGAACCCCACCCCTGTGCGGACCGCAGTCATTTCTGTGCGGTCCGCGGTGCCCCTGTGCGGTCCGCACTACCGTTCTGTGCGGACCGCATTGATGAAATTCTGGGAAGCTGAACTTTGGGCAGTGCGGCCGCACTACATTTTGTACGGACCACACTGGCCCCTGTGCAGCCGCACTACCATTTTGTGCGGTCCGTACTGCCAAGATAAAGAGGGTGGGTAGTCTGAACCCCACCCCTGTGCGGACCGCATGGCCATTTTGTGCGGACCGCACTGACCCCTGTGCGGCCGCACATATTATCACTAGCAGTATACATCAAGGGGAGTGGGGACCGGCATTTCTTTAGAAATGACACGGGATAACCGCTCTATTCCTATTTAGAAATTAGTCAATGTATTATGAATTTCAGTTCCAATTTAATTTTTCGGAATACAAATATCCTGAATTATCGTGAAATTATTGCTTGACCAAAAAGTGTTAAACATTTTATAAAAACAATTAATGATGAATTAAGGGTGAATCTTAGTTGAACCTTAATAAATTCTAGACCAAATACAACAAGATATTCGCAAGATGAACAGTGTTCAAGAGCATTAAATAACGGACTCAGTAATCAATGATTGGTCACGAATATAATAACATGGACATATAATAAATGTAGATAATGGCAATAAGTGTAATAAGAAAGGATCTACCACCCAATTATTATATGATTGGGATGTTCCTTTCTTCTGTCAGTGACGTGGAAGGATGAGAAGTGAAGGTGGATATGGAATCTTTGGATCTTGTGAACAAAGATTGAACAACGTGTGCTTGAATAATGCAATCAATGAACAAGACAACTTTTGTATATTCTCTTTAGTCAACCTTTACAATGTGTTCTTATCAAAAAGTCCATATCCTTTTTGCTCTCTATCTCTTACTACTTATAAGGGATATTCCCAAAAAATCCTAAAAAGTACAATATAAGGAATATCCAAGGGAATATTCCTGGTATCCCTTTCTAAGCCAGTCCTACTATTACAATTGCAACTCCAGTTACTCGTCCTCGACAATGACCCTTACGAAAGCGACCCCTTCGTTGTAATGTCGTGGTCGACCCCGTTTTTGGCACGACTTGTCTTCAGTTACCGAGTTGCCGAATTTTGACCAATATAGTTAGTCCCTCCGCTTGTTGGGGTCGTGATCTTGCACGCCCTCGAGAAGCGGATTTGATCATCGTTTGTTTAAGGAGAAATTTGGTCGTAAAGATTAGGTTGAAGCAACCGGGGTCAAGGAGAGGAGGCGTAACCAGCAAGGCTGCGATTGGTGTGACTGGCGTGGGGTGACGTCACAGCCACGCATGTCATCATTACGCATCTTCCCGAGGCAGTGCCTGTGCTTCTGTCGTTTCGATTTTGGTGCCATTGTCTGTTTGCTGCTTCGATTTTGGTGCCAGCCAACCTTATAAATAGATGGAGGCTTAATTTTTTGGAAGTTTCCACCATCCTCTACTTTGCATGAACACTGTTCTTCTTCGATCTTCTTCCCCAACCTCTGCACTGAAATTCTGCTACTCCGATTTCATTTCTTCCTTCTTACCCAACTGTTATCTTCTTCTTTGGGCTTGGTAGCGTGCGTTTTACTATCAAAATATGTCACAATCCTCTCACATTCATGACGACGTTTCTGATGCCACTCCGTTATCGGTGGCTCCTCCTCTCGGCAGCGAGAATTCGTGGCTGAAGAGGATGACAGCTTTCCTACCGCGGAGGAGGTAGTTCCTAGAAATCCTTTGGCTAGAAACGATTTCCCAAAGGATCCTGCTCCTGCCCCCGCCCATGTGCTCTCCGAGACTAGACCATCTCATATAGCCGAGCTTCGGTCCAAGTAGCGCATCCCTCCCCTGTCGAGATAATTCCAGTCGGTGGCGACATCGTGGAGGTCCATCGACCCGGGTGTTGCGCCTTCTATGTCTACCCGTTCTTGATCGGTTATACTCTTCCTCTCCTTCCTCTAGCGGAGGAATTGTGCCGGTTTTACAGCATTTGCCCGGCACAACTCTCTCCTTACTTGTATAAAGCTTTCTTGATGTTGACGAAGTACGCGGAGTTGGCTGGTTGTGAGGTTAATATTCGTCACTTGCTACACTTATTTACGCCTAGTGTTTATAGAGGTACCATGATACACCTGCGACATCGTGGGACCAGAGGGTTGGTGGTCGGAATGGATGATAGAACGAATCGGAAGTTCTGGCACAAATATTTCTTTATCAAGACCGAGCACTTGGTGACGGACCCGGCTGGGTTTCCTGAGCAGTGGAATCATAATCGTAAGTGTTTCTATTGTGTGCTTGTTGTCTTCTGTCGTCCTTTCGTTTATAGCTCATTTGTGGCTTTTTGTTCTTCAGATGAAAGGCGTGCGCCCTCTCCTGTCCTCGATATTGAAGATTGGGTGACTCGTGTGCTGCCTCACATGGTGGGGATTCGCGACTGGGCGGCTTTCTACAAGCGTTTCGGGCCTAAGGTCCCATCTAGTAAGTATTGTTTTGCTTCATACTTTCATCGTTTACCATTATTCATTGACGCGATCTCCTTTTGGTGCTAGGTCGACGAGTCTCCAAGAAGAAGGCTCTAGTGCCGGCATTTCGCCAGGCTGTCGCATCGGCTGGGATGCAGTTTACTTTGGACGAATCCGTTCGTGGAGGTCGTGTTCAAACTCCATCGATGAGGGGTTCCGCCTCTCAGACTGTTATGCGGGATGAGATCTCTTCCCGGCCTGTCTATAATCTTGTAGACGAGTCATCCAATGGAGAGGTGTCGCCATCGAGGAAAAGGCGAAGGATGGAACTTGGGAAGGCCGTCATCACTAATATTGAACCGGAGAAACTCACTGTTTCGGAAGTGGCGTCTGCACGTACACCAGACGTAGCCATGTTTATGGCGGTTACTGTTGCGGAGGGAGGCCCTCTGGGGCCGAGGGGGTGCATGATGACGAGGAGCTTGTACGGACCGCAGAAGGTGGCGAGTCATCGGCGGCGGAGAGGGATAGGGCGGTACCTGCAGGGGACGAGGGATCTGGCTCGGACATCGATCCTGAAGAGGTACGAGCATTCTTGGAGAGGAATACTCGCGTGGAGGTGAGGACGGAGGGTCCTAACCGGCACGTAATCATTCCCGTGGGTTATGACCTTTTGGCTAACTCTGAACGAGCGGTTCCGTCCTTTGCTCCCTTGTGCGCAACTTCTGAGAACACGGCGCTACAAACGATGAGCGATGCAGAGTTGTCGCTGAGTATTTATGGCATGGCTTTGCGAGTAAGTGCTTTTTAATGTTAGGATTTGTTTCGCATGCGTAATCTGCTTATTCTAACTTTTTTTGCATGTTAGACTCTCATCATGGGGATCGAGCGTGATCGGCGGGAGGAGCGGAGGACGGCCGTTTTTAAGAAGGTGACCTCCAAGTACAAAAAGTACCGTACCAAGCACCGAATGCTGGCCGACGTCTTTAACTAAGATAGCGAGTTTCATCTGTTTCGTGACGGGCTTAAACAGAAGGAGGAGGAGTTGATAAGGAAAGTTGAGGAGCTAAAGGAGCAGGACGATGAGTTAATGAAAGCCATCGGTCGGTGCAGCGAGCTTGAAGCGGCTCTTAAGGCCAAGGAAGATGAGCTCGAGGTGAGCAAGGGGGTGATGGCTGAGAATGCCGACCTTCAAGCGCGGTTGACCTCCTTAACTCCTTAAAGCTCAAAAGGGTTTTCAATTAGAAAATGACAAAAATTTGTGTTCAAAGGATTTTGCAGAGTCGCCACCTGATATTGGTTTCGGTGTGCCAGGTCACCGTTTTAAAGATGATTTTCCTTTTAAAACACTTTGGACTCCAAAACTAAGTCTGCACCAGAGATTCGGGAAAGGGGGTTCATTTGACTCGGGGAGAAGGTGTTAGGCACTCCCCAAGTCCCGTAACTAGAACGGTTGCATACTCGATCTATTTGGCTTTTAAAATATTCAGATTGAGGTAAAAACACACAAACAGAAATAAACAATCAAAAGAGGCTCAAGATCGTTCCCGCCTAATAAAAGAAAGATAAAAATAAAAATAAAATAAGAATAAAAGTACTACGGGTTCGCTTTCAGCCTCCAATTACATAATACTACGGGGCATTCTCCGGAATAAATATATACAAATCCTTCGGGGCATTCCCCGGATATATTTAACTAAGGGAACGACCTCTCTCCTCAAAACTAACAAAAATCCTAAGGCTTGCCTACCCAAGTGTGGTCGGCCTAAGCATGCTCCTATCGATAAATGTAAGAAAAATAGAAGTAAAATAAAGCTAAACGAACTAAGGTTATTTCAAGCTCGTTTTCTTTCAGTTCTCGATTTCATTCATTTAGACCAAATCCGACTCCTACAACATATGAAATATTTTGCAAAGGACAATACTCTCAAGACAACTTTCCATGAAAAAGAATATGTGTGTTGGCCTAGCAGAAGCGTCACGTGAATTAAAATAACGTGCCATCATTTTCTTAGTAAATTAACTTTTAATATTCAGCACAAATCCAACACAAATTGCAGAACACCAAATCAAAGCAAACAGATAAGCAAAAGGCCAGTAACACACTTATCACCATAGAGATTCAGACTAAAAATTTAGGAACGGGAAAGAGAGATGAACCTGAAACTGCTTTTTTAAATATAGAAATTCCAGCAGTTATAGTAACATAGTAGAGCAAAATTGAGCGACCAATGAAACTGGAACAATGAATCTCAACAAAGCTTTTGACGGAAAACAACGAACCCCAACTGGAAACTCGAACGGCGATCAACAATAATGGCAAACTCGAAAACAACCCCGGCTCAATCAAGGTTCATATTTAAAACCCCAAAAAATTTAGAATCAAAAGGAGCAGAAACATATAATTTTTTTTGGAATCTAAACTAAAACTGGAATCTCGATAATGGAAGAATCAAGAAGAAACTCCTCTCTCTTGTCACTCTCGATCTGTTTGCCTCTCCATTTTTTTTCGACTGTGTGTGCGTGTGAGCGGTGAGGAGCGGCGGCTGGAGTAGATTGGAGGAGTTCTAGACGGCGGCTTTTTTGGTTGATGGAATGGTCGAAGGAGGTGGGGGTTCGGCGGAGATTTTGGTCTGAAATAGAGCGACGGATGGAGATAGTTGTTGTTGGTTCGTTTTCCGGCGAGCTCGCCGGGCAGCGTCGAGGGTGAGAGACGAAGGGGATCTCCGGCGAGTTTTGGTGGTGAGGGAGCTCAGCGACAGTGAGTTGTTCGTTTTAGGAGGTGGCGGCTGATGGAGCTATTCAAGACTAGGGTTCAGGGGTTGGGGGTGGCGGCTGTGGTGGTAAGAGAAGGTGAAGGGAGCGGCGGCGACGGTTGTCTTGGGGTGTTCCATCGGAGAGCTAGGGTGGGCGGCTGGGGTCTCTTGAGGGGGAATTCGGGTTAGGTCTAAGCTTAAGAGAGGAAGATGAAGAGTCCTTAAGTCTTTCTAGGGTTTTTTAGGGTTGGTAAAAGAAGAAAGTTCTTGAAAGGGCCTTTGGTGGGGGGTTTGAAATTGGGCTTCATTTGGACAAAAAAAACTGAAAATTTTATTAATAAATCCAAGTTTCTTCTAAATTAGTATAAAATACTTGTAAAAGATAAAATCACTCCTAATTGATTAAAGTAAAATTAAAAATTAAAAGTGAAACTATTTTTGTATTTTTTAATATTATGAAAGGTATATAAACTAAAAGTAACTAGATAAAATATCAATTAGCTAAATAAAAGAAATATTTTTGTAATTTTTATTTTTGTGATAAAGTAAAGTAAAAGAGCCAAAACTAGTTAAAATAGCGATATTAGACATAAACTAAATATTTAAAAGCTAAAATGTATAAAATCTCGGGGAGGATCATTAATTACATGTCTACAGCTGCCCCTCTTTGACTGGAAACACGAAGAGTTTTCAGAAAAAGAACGACGAGACAGGTTTTTTGACCCGACCCTTATTTAGAGAGACCAAAAACTAAAAGAAACGAGAATGTGACCGAGCCCTGGTATCTGAGGTACCTACATATCCTTATCTATAAAGGAATCAGGCCACGTGTAGTTCAGAAGAAGGAAGAGCGATGGAGTACCGAGGTGGAGAGCCGATTGAGGTGCCGTCGAGGTTCCGGTCCGCGGTTCCTGCCATTACATCAAAATAAAAGGAAAAATTACAGCAAAAATAAAGAAAAATACAAGATCCTATCTACTTCTTATCTTGAATCTTCTTTGAATCTCCACTTGCTCTTTCAACATGAAACTGAAAATTCACCCTATTCTTCAGGTGGGCATCCTGGTGACTTGAATTTGAAGAAAATTGGAAGTTGACCCCGTTCTTCAGGCGGGCTCCTGCTGTCTTTGACTTGAATCTTGAAAACTGAAAGTTGACCCTGCTCTTCAGGCGGGCTCCTGATGCTTCTCTAACTTGAACTTGAAATCGATTTCTGAAATATTGACCCCCATTCTCCAGGTGGGTGCCNCTCCAGGTGGGTGCCTGCAATCAAAACAACAAAACAAACAAAATTTTCTGCCCCAGTTTGCACTAGGAAGATTTGTGAGTTGTTAGCAAAACTGTAAATCACCTATGCTATTGATGCAATGATGAGAGTAAAACTAAAGACTCAACTAGGATGTGCGTCTGCTAGGGATAAAACTCGAATGACTCAAACTAGGAAGTGCGTCTCCTAGGGATGAAACTTGAATGAACCAAACTAGGGAGTGCGTCTCCTAAGGATAAAACTCGAATGACTCAAACTAGGAAGTGCGTCTCCTAGGGGTGAAACTTCAACGACTCAAACTAGGAAGTGCGTATCCTAGGGATGAACTTAAATGACCCAAACTAGGAAGTGCGTCTCCTAGGGGTAAAATCTAAATTTACGAAGTGCGTCTCCTAAAACACTATAACCTGAAAGACCCAGACTAGGAAGTGCGTCTCCTAGGGTGAAACTTCAATGACTCAAACTAGGAAGTGCGTCTCCTAGGAATGAACTTAAATGACCCAAACTAGGAAGTGCGTCTCCCAGGGGTGAAATCTCAATTTAGGAAGTGAGTCTCCTAAAACAAAAATATAACCTGACAGACCCAGACTAGGAAGTGTGTCTCCTAGGGGTGATGTGTGATCTTCTCAATAGCCTTTGCGTAAGCAGAATTGGGGCATTAAAATTCAAGCTTTGGTATGAACATGGCCTTCATTCCTGTTTCAGACAAAGAAAACATGTGAGTTTAAACATGGTGGTTAGTTTGTGGCCTTGATTACGAGGGCGATTTCTCTTGCATTTGTCATGATCAACTTGGACTTCAACTTGGAAGACAGTGCTTGTTATCGGCCAACCGCTTTTCCGGACAACCCTTATCACAAGAAATATTCCTAATTCGTTCCAGTCTAATACCTTATGCCTGATTCATTGGGCTCGTGTTCTAACATTCACCAATTCTTTGCATTTTACATCAATCCCAAAGAACATGTATTATCACCAACTCAGTGCACACACTATTCTCCTGTGTCTTATGCCATTTTGGTGCGCTTGCCAGACTTGGCTTTATGTGATTAAAAAGCTTGTAGCAGATTTTGAAGTCATTTCTCACTTGTTCCGACAAAGAGGGACTCAAAAGACTCAAACGAAACAAGAGGAATAAAATAAAGGGGGGGGGGGGGGACGAGAAGAGATGGTATCTAACAAGATTTTTTTTACCTAGGAAAAAGAACAAAGTAGAAACTAATCTGATTTGAAAGTCATCTCCACTGAACATGACATGCATTTTTTATTAAGCACCCTGATCTGTCGAGCGAGTCTAATCTTCAACTCTTGTTATGCCTCTAAGTTGTGAAACTAGGCTTCAGCGCTCCAATTGTCCCATATGATCCACAATCCTCAGTCGACTTGTAGTGCCCTGAAGGGTTTTCACCATCAAGCCTCTCTCATTTTGCTCTTTTCCTCGACTCGCTGTCGCCTTACGGTGCCCATGAGGGGTTTCACCGGTAAGACTCTCTCATTTTATCATTTTCTTTCTTTGTGCCGAGAACAAGGTATTACCCATGATACAAGAAAATCATACTTTTACTACACACTTTATTTGGCATCCTCAAAGATTGGTCGGAAGGTCTTTCTTTGGACCGTAATTTAGGCTTTTGGACAGGGTTGGAAAGAAAGGGTGGCATGAAGGCTCAAAATAATTTAAGATGAAAGGGTTCGAAATTACAACTTTTGGAATCAGATCTTTTGGCAAAACTAAAACTTCTGCCCCAGTTTCTTGGAGTCTGGGAATTTTTTTTGTTTTTTTTGTTTTGATGGGATTTCTAAGAAAATCTGCCCCACTCTTGACTTCGGGAGATTATGAAATATTTTATTTGGTGTGACCGAACCATAAGGCTGCCTACGTATCTTGAGGTGACAAGAATCAGGTCGAACGTAGTTCAAACACAAAGTTGTTTTTTTTTCTTTTCCTTTTATTTTTTTTCCTTTTTTCTTCTTTTTCTCCTTTTCTTTTCTTTTCTAGTTCCTAACTCTATTTCTGATTCCAAAAGAGGGGTATGAAACAAAAAATAAGGACACAAAAGGGGTAGCAAATGATAAAAGTGTTTGGGTAGCAGAACAAAGTGCCTTCGTCATACCAAACTTTAAATATGCCAAGTGCAAACATGCAATTGAAGATAAGCAAAGAAACCATACATAGTATCTATTGATGGCATCAGCACAAACAAAAAGTGCCAGTAGGCAATACCTTTGTCCCAATGAATGACCCTGGCCAGTTCGAAGCAAACTTAACTCAACCACATCTTGATGTGGAAGAATGCATTTCAGCACTGACTGATCTACCTCAAACTGCTTGAGAGACATTTCCTTGTTGTGTGATCTTATCAACCTCTTTATTTCCAAACTAACTGCCTCAGTTTCACTCAACTCAATCTTCAGGTCATCAGAATGCGTGGATCTGTACTTGTTTCCTCAAATGCATCCTTTTATCATATTCAAAACTGTGTCATTGCTTCATGATTAGACTAACTTTCAAGACCAGGCTGAGAATTATGCGTGCATGTCATGTCACTAGAGTCAATATAAAAATATTTATAAAAAGAAAAGTGACCTAAACAAAAACTGACTAGAACTAACAGAAAATAGGAGATTGCATTAGACAGATGGTGAAAAGGGTTTGAACAAAACAAGCAAAATAGACATGGGTTACAACCCTGGAACAATCCAAGACAACACTAGACGAGTTACTACCACTAAACGAAATAGGCAAAAATAAGAAGAAGAAGGGTTTGAGCCACAAGACAATATCCGGATTACAACACTAAAATAACTCGGACAACAGAAACGACAACAAATAAACCACAAAAACTTCTCCCAGGCTAGCCAAGAAAGGAGTGTTTTTCCAATTACCAAGCTCGACATCTTAGCCACTGGGTTGCACATCAAAATAACTAGGACCTTCACCAATTTCAATATCATTAACTTCAGTCAGCAAGTTACCAAGAGGATTCTCATACTCTCTGTCACCATGCATCTTCCCCACAAAGTGTGCATCATCATGTGCAGGTAAAGGATTCTGCGTGATATTCTGGGTGTCACTGTCCTCGATCACGATTATCCCTTCTTGAATCATTCTTTCTATTTCCCTTTTCAAATCACGATAATCTTCAATGCTATGCCCTTGGACATTAGAGTGGTACATGCACCGTACAGTAGGATTAAAACCTTTTGCATATGGGTCCGGAGTATTGATAATAGGTGAATTAAACTATAATTGGACCCTAAACAACCACATTTTTGTATAGCTTTGTGGTAAAAAGTGATAACCAAATGCTCTGATTAGTGCTTTTCATGCTTTGCAGGCTATATCCAACGAAATAAGTCGATGGAGCAAGTTTGGGGATCAATTACGGAGAAAAAGAGGCCAATCAAACAATGCCCACGAAATGCACCAAGTGAAGAGACAAAACCAGAGCTAAATTTGGCCTGCTGCGGTCAGACCGTAACCGCGGTAGGACCGCGGTAAAGCAGAGCTACAGATTCAGAGGACCTCTTTGGCCGCGGTCCTGGCGTAACCGCGGTAGGACCGCGGCAGAACGCAGAAAAGCCAGGGACTAAAGTGTCAAGTTGGGAAAACTTGGTGTAAAACCCTTGTAAAAAGTAGGAATTCGGCCATATTAGGTCAGATTGGTTTAGAGAGTACTTTGGTAAGAGAAACAAGTGTGAGAGATCATCCAAAATATCATTATTCTTATTCTCTTTTATTTTTCTTACAATTTTCGATTATGAATCTTCTAGTAGTTTATTCCTCCATTGTTATGAGTAGCTAAATACCTTAATCTAAGGGTTTGGTGGAACCCGTTGGGGATGACTTGGTTGTTTTATTAATATTGTTGGATTTGGTTTTTAATCTCTATTTGTTCGTCTATGTTTTGATTGTGGTTAGTTGAAAGGGCCCTCAATTATCTGTTCCTATTTATTATGTATCTAGTTGAGATAGAGTGCATATTTAGGTGATTGTATGAACAACATCACTCCCGGAGTATAGACGAGAGTCATAACCGAGGGTTTAGAGGTTGGATTAGAGATAACGATACCTAGGGTGCAATCTAAGTGAACTGTATTGTGAATCTAGCTAGTGTAGCTTGAGAGAGTGCGTCTAGTAAATTATCATAAATTGCTTGAGAAAGATTTATGATAGCTGGAGCGTTCATAATTGATAGAGACAACTAAATCATAGTTATAAGACATATACAACCAAAGAAATTACCAACGGGGGAAACCATTGCCTTAGACCTTATTCCAATTGTTTACACATCAAGTTTAGTTAATTTTCAGCTGTTAATTACTTTCAGTCTTTAGTTGTTAGAAAAATCAACCATTGTGAATCAAAAAGTTTGGGGAAACAGATTGTGTGAATTTAGTAAATCGGACAATAGTAATTGATAGGTTAATTCTCTGTGGTTCGACTCTGGGCTGAAATACTCAGATTATATTTGCAACGCCCGCGTAGTCTTTTGCGAGACTCAGTTGAGCGTGATCAAATTTTGGCGCCGTTGCCGGGGAGTTAACGGTGTTATCAATTACAATTGAAAGAAGTACAAAAATTCTAAGTGTAGTCAGTTTTCTCTATACCCAATCTTTTCATTGAAATTCTAATGTTTGAAATCTTGTGGAAAGAAGGTGTATGCCTAGAAATTCTTCGAGGACTGGAGAACTACTAGAAGGACTCTCAGACCCCGAGAAAACATTCAGGGCATTGAACCGTGCCAACAAAAGACTTCAACAACCTCAACAAACACACCAACTCGAATTTGACATGGGTGACGTAGATAACGTCAACGGAAACATCAGGAATGAGCCAGCTGACTTAAATGTCAGAGGAGTGGCACCTCTTGTGCCCGAAGCTGCACTTTATGACTGGGCACAACCTACAGCTGACAATCTGGCCACTGCCATAGCTGTGCCCGCAATTCAAGTGGAGACATTCTAGATCACCAACAACATGCTGCATCTGCTGCAGAATAAGGGACTGTTCTCAGGGTCACACATTGAAGACCCGCAACAACACTTGAAAAACTTTCTGTCAATTTGTATGACCCAAAGGCAGCCAAATGCAACTCCGGAAGCTATCAAACTGCTATTGTTCCCATTTTCAGTAACCGGGGCAGCTCAAACTTGGCTAAATTCGCTCCCTATCAACTCTATTACCACTTGGGAGGAATTAGTCAAGCAGTTCCTGAACAAGTTCTATCCGCCTAACAAGACTGCACAACAGATCGATGACATATTGCAGTATAAGCAGCATTCCACTGAGTCCTTGCAAGAAACTTGGGAGAGATTTAAAGGGATGCTAGTGAAGTGTCCTCATCATGGCATTCCAGACCAGATGCTCGGCCAGAGATTCTACATGGGTCTAGCTGACAACTTGAAACCGAATGTGGATGCTTCAGCTGGAGGTGCTTTCTTAAGCAAAACATTCACCGAGTGCAAAATTCTTCTCGATAAGATGTCACAAAATGCGGGGAGGATGACTAAAGGTACAACACTGGCACCCATAGTGCATTCAGTTCCGCTTGATCCCAATAATTCGCAGGAAGAGAACATGGCCACACTCCTGACCCAGATGAGCTTACTGACAAAGAAGATTGATGAGATGGGTACAAAACAGGTGCATATCGTTGATACAACGAATGGAGGACTATGTACACCGTGTATTAATCAGTCCTATGTGTGTTCATGGAGCGGAGAAGGTGAAAATCAAGGGGCACGGAAAGATATGAATTATGTCAACAACTATGGGGGTCAGAGACAAGGAGCACAA